>NC_031973.2:11051663-12251663 GCF_001858045.2 Oreochromis niloticus
CCGGAACACCATCTTCCCGACACTGTGATGCTCGTGCTCTTGGAAAAATGGTGTTCAGCTGTAGTTCGGCAAATGGACTTAAATGCTTTGCTTGCCGTCTGATCGGTCTTTTGATTACTACAGACAAGATTGGGTTTGATTTTTTTTTGGCTATTCTTCAAAGCTTTGCAGTTTTTACAACTACTCCTGGCAACTGCAGATGCAGGCAAAGATTTCGAGTGGACCGGCTCACAGTGACTTACACAGGTCTCTTAACACTGAGGAAAAGTGATACGTGGTGAATGAAAGCAAGACACACATGCAAGAAGTGGGGGATAGAAACTGATGTATTCATTCATTCTTGCTTTTGTATCTTTCTTAGCTGCCTGCCTTTTTCCAAGAGAAACGTGCCATTTTCCCACACTGAAGGGGATCCACTCAGCGCATAATTCTGATCTACTCCGCAACCCACACATGGAGCAGCTGCCTGTGATTCAGAGTTTGTCTCAGTGAGTGAGTAAGTAAGTTAAAGCCAGACTAGGTGGGGCTTTGAACATGTGAGCCTCGCCACAACAAAACAAAATTCATGGGAGAGAGGTGTGTGAAGCACGTATGTATTGAATGCTGAGGCTGAGAACCAAGCAGGCAACAGTAAATATATCGATCATCTTTTTTTGACAAGTGGCTCACCCACATTGTGCTTATCCGCCTTGTGCATGTCAGTGTATATACTCACACGTAGGAAGGAGGGGAACCCGGTGCCATAATAGCCTACAGCAAAGTAGTCTGGTCTGGGCCGGATGACCTTCACTATATTCTCATAGAACTGCGCCTGTTTCCGCTGTTGAGAGAATCAAAGGTAAATTTAAGAAGCAGGGACAGCATGCACATGAATTTTCCTTGCATATTTTACCCATCCAGTTAAATTATTGGTACATTTCTCCCTTATCCTTTTTAGTTTCAAGAGATTACAAATTAGACATACTACAGCATTATTTACATAACCTGTATCTATCTGTGATATATGAGTGACTATGGTTATTACACACTGTGTGCACAGTTATTAGACAAACAGTCCAAAACAATTCAAAATCTCAAACTTGAATATTTAACTTTCTTTGCTTTAAAAATTGGTAACACAAAAAGGAAAATAAAAGTTTTGGCCTTTCAAAAATATTAATCCTTCCTTTTTTTTTAAAACATCAGAATAATTTTATAATCTTCCAGCTAAAATTACAAAATAACTCCAAAGGGCTTGTATGATACTTGGCCGATAAAGGGTTAACCCAAGTTTTCAGTGCCCCTTCTTGTCTGCAGCTGTCATAAATGAAGCTGTCATGTCTTTGTACTTCTGGACACGGGTTGCAGGTCTTGAATATCAACATTCCTAATGCTTCAGATTTAAATGTTAAAAAAAAGCACTCTGTAGGGCATTTTTATCTTTTTGTCACTTCCCCTTTTTTGTGAAACAATGAAATGTCTAAGGGTCGGAACTCAATAGCATTTTTGGAGCACTGTGTTGGCCTGATTGTCAGCCTGATTGGCCCGTTTTTGCTACAATAATAATTATGCCCACATTTCATGTAGCATGTTAATCACTTTACGATGCATTCTACCTTGTTGTTAAATATTAGCTAAAATTGATTAAATCCATTAAACATGCATATGCATAAGGTCTTTATAATCCCCTAATAATTTTGTATGCATTGTTATATCAATACGGTTTGCAACTTTAAAGTAAAGCTAACTAACAACATAACATTACTTACCAAGGATGCACTGAGTTGTTCAAAGTCAAACATTTCATTCTCATACTGCTCAGCCAGTTCCTTTCCCAAAATGATTGCCTCCTCCCACATCTAAATGATACATAAATAGTGAGAAAAATAAGATAAAATAAATAAAAATCAAGCATTCATTCGGTACAGGCTACTCTTTCCCAGAAAAAAGTATTAAGGTCCTTTTTAAATAAATGAATCCCTTCAGCTTGTCACTTTTTCCCCCATTTCTCTGAAATGAAAATCCAGACCCTGTCCTTAGAAGCAGAAAATGTGTCATCATGCATGTTTCCCTGACTCCTACAGTGAACTGTGTCACAGGTACATGTGAACCACTCAAACATGTTGAAAAGCTTCTAAGTGGGTTCCTGACAGGCTAGATTGGACTGAGCTGATATGGGGCAGCCTGGAGGTGGACCAAGTCCAGACTGCTATTCACATCAGCCTCCCATCAGTGAGAGCGGTGGTGGCAACACCATCTGGGACTGCTTTCTAGATGACACATCTGACACCCATGGTACTGTCCTCAGTTTAAACTCCACTCTCTCTGGAGTGCTGATGTATTCTTACAGCCACTGTAACACTTACTGATCACTCTGGTGGGTTTGTATGCGCATGTTTGTCCACAGCTCTTTCAAACTGTTGTCTCCCTAGCCACATCTTGCTGAGTGACAGTTGGCTGCAGAACCAAAAGTGGCGGCTGCACCCCAACACTCATGACACATGCAAAGCTTTGGGACATCATCTCTGAGAAGCTGTGGCTTCAGTCCTACAGATTCAGTTCCAGGCTTAGCTTGCAGGTTGAAAAACACTTTTCTCCTTTGGAACAAATAATAGGCAATACACCAAAATAACACAGCAGCTCTGGTCCTATGAAGCTGGAAGATTTTTCTGGCTAAGGCAGACGAGATGGCATTCAAGTCCCTGACATGCTATGAGGGAAAAGGAAAAAAAGGAACGCTGAAGAGAAATGTAAGCTTATAAAGAGGTTTTAAATGGAACGGGTAAGACCTACATTGTGTGCTCGGATACATGCCTTCATCCATAAGAGCAGAAACTAAAAGCAGGGGATTATCACTGTATCAGTGCCTGTTCTGCAGAAACAGCACATTAAACTTCCATTCAGTCTCAAAAACCTGCCTTCTCAAGCCAGGAAGGCTATTTAGCTGAGACGACAACATCTAAATATAGCATCTCAGGAGTCGAGGAAAAATCATTATGTCCACTTATGCTTATGAGTGTGAGTAACAGTGTATGGACGCCTTACCTTGCCCTTGTCGAAGTAATTAATAATCTCCTGGTAGAGATGGTCCTTAAGCTGTCCTTGAGTGGTGGCCTGGTAGCCGTCTCTCTGTGTCAGGTGGGCTGCAAATGCTTCATCTGACCACTACAGAAAACAAGTTAGCACTGGGGTCAACACTGTACAATACGATACAGAGTAAAAAGGGTAAGTGACAAGAAATCAATTGCTGACTTATATCCAGTGTAAATGGGTTAGACTGATGTGTGGCTCTTTTTATAGCTGCTCTGTACTTTGACAATGCAAGATGGAAACAACTCTGTGCAATGAAACCCATATCAGTATATACTGAATGATTCATTGATGGCATCAGTGCAAAGTGTAGCATTCCTGTGGCTAATGCTTAGTGTTAAAGGGGAACTATAAGCACATTCGGAGCTCCATATTTACTGAGTCACACAAAGCAACTAAAGCAGAGTTGCATGACTCGCAGTTCAGAATGATCCTCTCTATCTTATACTGGGCCTCGGTGCTGCCCCTTAGTTGCAGCCGTTTTAGTGCTTTTCCTTCTGCCTTGAAGCCAAATGTCTTCTGAGTAGTTGTACCTCACCAACAGAAGTTTTGAACATCATGTGGGAGGGGTTGCTGTGCTCACAGCCGGTGCCTGGCAGGACCATATTAGAGATATCTGCTAGCACTGACATCATACAGCACAACAGCGTGTGTCTGAAACAGAGTTCTTAGAAGCCTGAGCTTTTGCCTCACAGGTACTACTTGAACATATGCTGACCTCAATATCTAAAACTTAGATAAGAAAAAGCATATCAACCCCCCCCTAAAAAGTATTTAGCATGAGAATCTCCAGATTGGTGCACCAGTAAGCTAACACGGGAAGCCAATACGGTGAAGTGGAGCTTCCAAGGGTAGAGAGAAGCTGGGCTTTTACTACCAGTGTAAACACTAGATACAACTGAGTCACGCACTTACTTAATCTTGTTTAGTAGAAAAGCTTTTTCATTTTTAAACAATGAAAGACGCAGAAGATAATGAAAAAATAACCCTGCAAGAATCAAGGGATATTCTTTTGTTCTTATTGTTGACACACTATAGAGACTAATAAGGTTTCTGACAGCCTATAGCATCTTGGCAGAAAGACAGACAATCTGATTGGCCTCTGTGTACAGCAAGCGTAATCCTATGCGTCTGTCAGGGCTGATTCATTACTGGCCAATTTTAATTGGTTTCTATGGTGTTGTGAGTAACCTGAAGAGTTAAGATCTCTGACCAGTGTTTTTTTTTTTTCATTTTTGTGATAGCCACATTTGAATAGCAAAGCTTCAATATTTGCATAGCCTTCACAGACAATGGGTGAAAAATTAATTGCACCACATTGCTGTGGTATAAGGAAGGATTCTGGGAAGACTTGGCTTAGCTTATTGATCCTTTAGTGCTGGACTGCAGCATTTATATGTTAAAAAGGATCTCTGGTAATTCATGGACGAGCAGTGACCCCGTATCGACAAAACCCAAGTGCTGATTCATCTCTGACTATGAAGAAAATGTTGTGAATTCATCAATGTTATTAAACTGCTGCAGGTACTCTACTGGGCCACTAATTATAGCCAGTCCTACTCTATAAATGCTGGAGGATACAGAATTATATATAAATCATTCCTTCTCTGGAATTTTGTAGTTCTCCCTCTGCGTGTTAAGGTTCCATCCAGGTACTCCAGCTTCCTCGTGAAGTCCAAAACTGTGCATGGTAGGATAATTGCTGAATCAATGTGTGCGAATGGTTGTGTTAGCCCTGTGATGGACTGTTGACCTGTCTAGGGTGTACCTTGCCTCTCACTCTATGCCAAATGGGATAGACTTCCCTCTTCCAGACGATTACAAATGGGATAAGGGGTTAAGAAAATGGATGGATGGATGGCATTCCCTCTCATTCATTCTTGTCTACACAGACCTCGATGTGAATAAAGATCAGTCACAATCAGAAAGACACAGACACTTGCAGATGAGCAGAATCATAACAATAATAATAATAAAACATAGAACTCATGCTACAGATGCTACTGTGACTACCGAGTGAGGAAAATGTGATTTAGTCACAGCCTGCTCTTCCCTGTCGAGACCTGCACAAAGACTGAAGCAGCCAGCTATTTATGCAAAAACAGATGAGATGTTGGATGCATCCATTTTGGATAAAAGGCAGAGAGGAACAACTTCAAATTTAGGGTGTACCAAACCCCAGCTGGGAATAGACGCTGCAGTTCTTTGTATGAGGAGTTTTGCAAGTGGATGCGGTGTATTTTTGGCAGGAGATAGAAACTTTCAAGGCTGAGAGCATGACTACTAACAAAAAGGTACGAACATAAAAGAAATGCTTCTTGATAATCTATAAATATGTATGTGCTCAATTTAAGTTGTGGCAGAAAGCTGCCCTTTTTCCACCTTTAAGTAGGGATGCCTGCACTGATGCTTGAGGTGATGATGACCACCTTTGTCTCTGTTTTAGAACATGAGCAAGTTTTTCTTTTAAATTAAAGATCAGATACTAGCTGTGACTTGCACTGGCTTTGCAAATAAAAGGCTGCTGTGCAAATTTGCCTCCTTAAAAGGTATCGTATGTGCCACAGTGGAATTAAACTGATACAGCCCAATCAGTTATTTGCTTGACACCTTAACCTTACGTTTAACATCTGCCTGACAACAGCTTAACAGTGGTTATATATTCGGTGTTTCTGTGTGCAGCTTTAGATATTTTAGAGAATGCACTTTAACATTTATTTTTTGTTGGCCTTGTGCATGGGTACCTTAAGCAGTTTTGCGTGCAGAAGCAGAGTATAAGCCGCCTCAGTGTAGTTGTCGCACTCTTTATGGAGGTCACACAGCTTGTAAAGGTACCTGGCAGTGAAAAAAGCAATGATTTATGGGTCATGACGAGGTGGGTCTTTCACACTTTAACAGACAGAGGGTTAACTCTGCCAGACGGATGTGTCTTGACAGGCTCTTCTAGCTCAAATACCGCTTGAAAAATAGATGGAAAACTGACAGGTAAGATTGCAGACTGGGAAACATATTTTATCAAAATCAAATATTTTATTCTGGGTCTCTGGAGACCTACTTTATTTAATCTTTGGGAGGCAAAAATGTAGCTCAACTAAGACTCCTTATTACATCTATGTTGTAGTGTTTAAAATGCCTCACAGGGACAAAAACGCTTCAAATATAACAAATGTATAACACGCAGAATCTTACCTGATGTACATTTCCTCTCTGTCTATTTCCTTGTAAAAGTTCTACATTGTGGAGAAAAACAAAGAGTTAAAACGGGTTTAAAGGACATTGCAGATTTCCACTGAGAGCAATGGTTGTATTCTGTTTATCTATCTGAAAAGAAGCCACTGGTGGATTATTATTTAACAGTATCAGGGCTTGTAGCGGGCACACATCCAAGCACCTAGTCCACTGACTGACACTGTCAAATTCTTAGTGAAACCGAAGTTATTTAAAGTGCAGATAAAATGTGAAATATAGGCCATACGTCTGTAGTCTTTTCAATGTGCCTAGTCATGTGAGATAAAAGTGACATTTTGGTGCTTCCAGATGAAATGTCACTTTAAAGAACAGGTGGTTTAGATGAACAGCTCAGTGATAACACTTTAATGCACTGACATGTCGAGATGCCTGCTACTGCCGTCTGTATGTGATTCTACATCGTTACAGTGTTTTTTATTGGCAACAATAATCTATGACAGACAACCAGGCGTTGATAACACAAACAATTACCTCTATTGTTATTTATACATTTCATGTGTATCATTTCACGCAGGGGGTTCAAATCTAATTACGCATGTATCACCAGCACTCGGCTTATGCGCATTCAGGATTGAAAGCAGAGATCTTACAAGCACGTTGACAGTGCAGCTCATGCGGTTCTCCTTGTTCTCGTCATGCATGATGGTCCTGTAGTCCAGCAGCCTCTCCAGCAGACGCACCACCAGAGTGACGAAATTCTCACCCGTCCTGGCCAAGTACTTGTGCTTCCTGCAGTGCTCCAGTAAGCTGGTGTTTGTGTCGTGAGGTTGGATACAGAGGGAGAGTATGAGAGAACCCATGGGGACACAGAGAAATGTGAAGTATGTATTAAGATGGTCTTTGACAGCTGAGGATTCAGGAAAAAGCTGTCTTTTTACACATTAAAACAGAGTTAGCATCTGCTCCGAAAGCAGACATTATGTAGGCAAGCCGCGATGGCAAGTCGTGTGATCATCAGCACACTGTGATTATTTTGAGAAGTGCTATGTTGCAATTAGCATTATCTAACTTGCGAGAGGCTCAGGCATAATCCTGCCCATTAATCAGCACTTACATTTTTTGAAAGAGAACTTTGTACTGCTCGTCTCCGCGGCCCCCTTCCACCTCGTGATCCAGCTTGGTGATGATCTCGTTCTCAAACTGCAATTAGACAGAGCAGGCGTAAATAATCAGTGTAGCTAATTTTTCAATTCATTAACGCCATCTCCCTGTTGCTCTCTCTCCCTCTTTCTCCAACAAACCCAGCTGTGAGGGTTTACGCTTCAACTTAAATCGTCCATTATTTGCAATGGAACTGGCTGTGAGCTGGTTCCGATTTTCTTTATCAGTTGAAATTCTATTAGGACACAACAGAAAGCTGCATCATGAGACACCTTGCCTGTACTTTTTGCTCTGTAGTTGCTGTATCTGCTGACAGTGATGCATGGATCTATTTTTCCAATATTTGTATGTAGCAGCTGTATAAAAAATTGAATTTCATTGTGCTGAAACAAAGCTTTTTTCACTGACTTTTTGATTTACTTGTGTCTTGGACACGAGTACAGAAAAAAAAGAGTATAGCAAAGTAGAAAAAGATATGACTGCTGTTTTCTGGAAAGCCAAGGACTTATAACACACAGAGAAAGAGAGAGAACTAGTACAGGAAATATACTAGTTCTCAGAATTGTAATCAAAATGTTACTGATCACAATTCATTGAAAATGATAGGAAAGAAGCAATCAGCCAAAATGATCCTGATCCAGACAGAAGATATAAACGCTTTGCACACTTTCACTATAAAAGGACACGGCTGTGCAACCAGTAAAAATGATATTGGAGTGCTATGGTTTTCACAAGACTACAATGGCGAGGAAAGAGACATTTGGAAAGTGTTGTGTTTCTTTACTATGATAGAAGTGAAGTACACATCACGTATTTCGGCAGCTCTCAGAAAACATCCCAAAGCTGAAAACAGCCTGTGAAATTTTATGACAGAACAGCTGTAACCAAATGGATTTCCTCATGCAGAAAGGCTTAATTTTGGATCGTAACGAGGCATAACATTAAGTTCCACTTACCATGGCTGTTGATAATCGCAGCACAACAAAATGAGATTTGCAGAATTACAAGTAAGCTGTGGGCTACAAAACTTCTTCCTTACTTTTGTTCTACCTTTGTATTCCTTTATTGTTTCGCTTCATCTAAAACCTTGTTTCCAATAAGCAAGAAACTCAGAATGCAGTTACTCACTCATCAGTTACATCTTTCTGAACTAAAGTTGGGAGGTGTGCACAGGCGAGTGAATACTTCATAAATTAAAATAATACTTCTTTATGTACCTGTCCAAAGAATTTGAAGATTTTATCATCTACAATATTAATATTAGTAAATGATGAAACACTCAGAGAATCCACAAAATATCTTGTAATATGTACTAAAAAAAAGAAAAAAGAAAGCTAACATCAATAGGTGTGATAATTAAAATAAAAAAAATGAAAAGTTTATTTTTCCCATATATACGTGTGTGGGTGTCTTCTATGACATAGCTGATTATACACACTATGCACTGCATATACACACTCACGGGCCAAGTTATTAGGGACACCTGTTCAAATGATTGTTGATGCAAATATGTAATCAGCCAGTTGCAACAGTTGGCAATAACTCCATGCATTTAGGAATGTAGACACAGTCAAGACCATCTCTAGGGTATTTCAAAATTGCCTGAAAAAGAGCAAATGTCCAGTGAGTGCCGTTTAAAGAACAAATCTTTAAAGAACGTTTCCAGCATCTTCAATCTGGAGAGTTAAGACAACAGGTCCAACTAGGTAGTAGAAAGATGTACTTAATAAACTGGCCAGTGAATATGTATATTCATTTTCATCTTACACATAATCTTAACGTTTTGTTGTTTTTGTTTTGTTTAAGTAAAGATGAGCTGTAGTTCATGTTTCAGATGACACACCCGTTGGAAATGCATTGTGAAGTGGAACTCGCACTGCATCATGTCAAAGAAGATGGGGATGGTGGCCTTTCGCAGCTCGATCTCAGGAACTAGTGTCATCTCCAGGATAGGACCCACCATCTCCGGAATGAATTTTATCTTGTGGGGCCCTTTGAGAAGAAAAACAGAGAGAACAGAACATGTAAGTGCAACCTAACTGCACAGCTCATTTGCAGAATTTAAATTTGACAGAACAAATAGCATAAGTGAGGTAACAAGGCATGGATAATCCTTAATCCAGACTTAATAGTTGCAGTTTCAAACAATAAGGGAATGTGTCTTCTGATGTTTAGCAAATCTCCTCTCATCTCATCAGTCAAGCAGTAAATAAGTGAAAATCAAACACCTTGGTTTTAAAAAAAAAAAAAAAAAAAAAAAAAAAAGCAATGGGTATAATAAACCCAGAAAATGAATCAATCTAATCTAGTGGAAAGCTCTAATTAGAGGATCAGATGGTGTGGGTTGCAATGAAACGGTAGGCATGAATGCCAAAATCTTAACACCCCAATCCCTGTATACAACAATCTCATTCCATCGAGATCTGACTGCCATGTCTCTCTCTTACTGCACAAAATAACACTAATTAACACACGACTGTCTATACTTGGGTAACGACTGTTAACATACACCTTGCAGGATTGACATGTTACTTGGTTGGCAGATAATAATAAACAAACTGAGAAAACATTGCTCCAACAAGTGAATTCATTCATAAAAGGGATTTTATCAGTTGAAAGTGAAACAACAATAGCGACACATGGAAAGAGCTTAGTTACCTAGATTGTACCACATATCCCTGATTTCAAAGCCAATCTGTCTTCTCATGTCCTGGTACCTGAAACACAAACAAAGTATAAATGTCACATCGGCTGTTGTAATATCCACAGAAGATGTGCAAACTCGATATATGCAGTATAAACACAAACAGTTCTTTATGACTATTTCAACTGCCTAAAAAATGCAATATACTCTATATTTAAATAACTGTGTCATGTTTCATCTGTGCCGTCCAAGTCAGCGTTTGCCGTAGTATGAAAATTTTAATCGAGAGAAAGATCATGAAGTGAGAAGTGAAGTAAACAGGCCGCCTTTACATTTTTCATCATCAGTTGTGACAAAGTTAAAAATGTACTTCATATGAGGGCTTTTCGGTCTGATCGAGGTCCATATAGTTTATGCCGTAACCTAGCTTAACACAATATAAAGTTACCTGAAATATATAGTAAATAGTTTCCCACTCTCTTCCTGCAGGGAGCTGAATAAATCAATCTCTCTCATCTATTTCTGAATGATACTTGCTTCAAAAGCATAAAATTAGACTGTCATAATGAAATTCATAATGACACAGATTCATTGATCTGGGATCATGGTGAGTTAGTTTAGTTTTGTTGTTCCACAATGTTCTTTGAAATACAAACACACCCTAATGAGATGTTTCCATGCAAGTTCGCAACATTCACAGAAGCTGACAGTAAGTTAGTCTGTCTTCTGCTCTCTGTACATATTTGAAGACGGGGAAAAAAAATCCAAGGATGATGACACAAGGGAAAGTGTTTGATCAAACACTCTTTGTTGGTGCTAGTATTTTTAGGTCGACTTTGTGTGTCAAGAGCCCTTACATAAAATAAAGATTTGCAGAAGAAGCTAGAAGGAGGCCTCTTGCCCTGACTCTTTGTCTAGCTTGTGCGTATTGTGGGCTTATAAGCTGATCAGCTCTGCCACGTTTGGGTCATGAACCAATCTTCGTGGCAGCTTGGTGCCAGTCTTCCCTGCCTATCGTACTGTCCTTAGGTCACAGAGAGGACATATAGTGAAGTAAAAAGGACAGAGAGGAAAAGACAAAGCGTGAATGATGGAGAGGCTAACAAGAGTGGAAACAGCAGGCAGAAGGGCAGAAAGGGTATTCTGAATCCGATCACATGAATCAAACTGAATGGCTCTTGCTCTGTTGACAGACTGAACATTTCATAGGAGAATAAACCAACCCTGAAACTGGTTTTAAAGAAAAGGCCCGCAGCATTTTCACAAATTTGGTATCAAAAGGTACCTTAAGTACTGATTCTGGTGACATCCCTACAAGGTTCAGACCAACACAAGTAACTAATATACCGCGGTTCTGTTTGGATGCAATGCTAAACCATCATAGTGTCTGCTTAACAATCCTGTGTGGTTGACCTGTTTAGCTGATTGTTGGTAAGAAAATCTATCTGTGCTGTGCTGTCATGTTTTTTTTTTGTTATATTTAAGCAAGAATTGAGATTTAATTGTCAAACAGCACTTGCAGATAATTACGGATCTCCTTGGGAATGTTGATAAAACAGAAAAAAATATATTGATGTGATTGAAACAAGATTGTGAGATTTGAAAAATAGCTGAAAGGTCTCAAGTAAACTCAAAACCCCTCCTTTCCTAAGTAGAATATGGGTTCTGTCTAAGTGGAGTTTGCATGTTCTCTCTGTGCATGTGAATGGTTCCTGTGGTTACTCCAGCTTCCTCCCACAGCCCAGTGACATGTACATTAGATTTACTGGTGATTCTTTCTTATATTAAATATATATCTTTATTAGATGTCGTAGATGTGGCAGTAGCAGACTTTGGACAAACTTTTTGTTTCAGACCTCCAGCTTTTCTGTGCATTTTGGATCAACCACTGCTAGCAAAAAGAAAACCATCTGGAGCTTGCCACTATTTGCTGACTTGATGTAAGCCTACATATTCACTGCCAAACAGCCTTTGCATTGCCAACCTACACACTAATGTATTTTGACAGAATCCTGAAAAAAGTAGCTGCATCACCTCTTTACACACTGGTTTGGGTCAAAACAATTTACCATACTTATTTGTCAAATGGTAGAGCCCGAGCATTAATCCTTACAGTTTTTGCAAAGTTAGAAAAAAATAATTCAATTTGCATTTTTATGTATCAGGTATTACATGTTTGACTGTGTTTGCATCTCGTTGGGGCCGAAATATAGTCCTGTGCATATCTGCGAGCATGACGGCTCACAGCTTGCATGAATCAGTCGTAGGAAGTGCGTTTCTGTTCCCACATATGGGCGTTCAGATGACAGTACAGAAGGCATCGTGTCCTCATTGCGGCTGAGACAGATGTAGGGTGTTGTTCTGTCACACTCCTGTAGGCAGCGGACAGGCAGCTATGACTGTCAGCTGTCAGACCCTACAACATATACCTGTCAGCCAGGGGCAGAAAGCTGTAGGAGAGGTTAACTAAGAATAAAACATTTGGAGAGGGACAGTAGTGTGTGACTGGAGGCTCCTGGTAGTTTGTGTTGTGCAATGTAATTGGGTCAGAGGGCAAACATCAAGGCAGAGAAGAAAAAAAACAGTAGAGGTGGTGACTAACATACAGAGAAAACAGATTGACAAGCAGAGCCCTGTAAGGGCACCTCAGCTGTGATCAAAGCTTGAAGCAAAGGAAGTGTGAGATATTCACAAAACCTGTCAATACGATGCTCCTTCTCCTTATCACTCAAAAGTGGGTATTATGACAATGACATTGCTGCATGCTCATTTATCCAGACGTGTATGAGTACATATGTCTGTATCTCTGTGTAAGTGCATGTACTTCAAAGTAAAGGGGAAATGGTGGTTAAAATTATTTGCACAGTTTCTGCCAATTATAGCCATTATTAACACATAAACAAATATCAACAAGGATTATAATGGATTTTTAAGGTCAGACAAATAATTAACACACTGTTTTATTATGGCAAATTGTTTAAAAAATGTCAATAACAATGTTTTTTTGTACAGAAAACTTAAATATTATTTTTCTCTGCCAAAGGATTCAGCTATAGTTGTGACGTTTTATCAGTTAAGTCAGAATGTATGCAAATTTGTTAGAAAATCACCCCAAATCTTGCTTGATTTATCACTTTTTACTTTGTAAATATTTATTCTGATGTGTTTATGCTTTTACTTTGTAGTTTTAAGTCTGTGACTGACAAGTTGCTATGGTATCACCATGCAGTTTCCCCTCAAATATTGCACAGGGTTCTTGAAAACAGCCATAGCCACAGAGGAATCCACAAAGGTGACGTCAGTGGCTACGTCCATCTTTTATAATCAGCAGCCTATGATTACAATGGGTTTTGGGAACGATGGTTGAAACTAAGAAAAATAAGACCCAGACTGCTATAGATATATTTATCCTCCCACTCAGGGCATGCAGACATGTAAGCTTGTTATCTGTGCCTCGGTGGTCTGAGTGTGAGAATGGCATTAGGATTACACAGGCTTCAGTAATGGAGCAGAACTTCACAAACAGCACTAGGAGATGTGTGATGCAGGGACAAAAAAAGCCAATGCAAAGTGCTAAAGAGCTGTGCTTCACAAATCTTTGATTTCACCCCTCTGCTCTCTGCTTCTGAGCAAGGCACAATAATTGGTATTGCAGGGAAAGCTTACAATTCAGCCACAAGCAGACAAGGATACTGGATGCAAAGAGGTAGAGGTTGGAGTAGTAGGTGGAGGGACAGGGGAGAAAGAGAGTGTGCAGGTAGAGTTGTAAAGACTGTGGAAAAAAATGACAATCCCTATAATATTCCTGTTTTTTTGCTTAGAACAAATCGAAAAAGACTTGGTGGGGGTGGCTTGGATCATGCATTGTGTTTGGCTGTTGTGCTGCATAGAACATTGTTTATTATCTATTGGGAGTTTACCGCGGCCAATAATAAAGCACTGACAAACGAGCAGTCTCCCTGTCGGGCGTGAGCCAACGTGATGTATATTTTAGTGTCAAAAGCTCCTCAAAATGAAGATGAGAGCCAATATGCTCTATGTCTGCCCAGAAAACATTTACACATTTGGATGCATTATCACAGTTTCTGAGAAACGCTAATGTAGATGAATGGCTCTTTGTGGATAAAGGGAGCCGGATGAACAGGAAATGAATAGCTCCCTGAATTTATAGCTGAAAGCACAATTAAGCAGATTTTTGGAAGCAGTAAAAAGGTCTAAATTTCAAGGATTTAAACGTTCAGCTATTTAAAAATTATGGGCGGTATAATAACACAATTTTATTTCTCCTTCAGTTTCTGTCTTCAACAGATGAAAAAAAAAACAAACAGAAGAGTGAAGACCTGAATATCGAACATTACCCGGTAACTACATTTTGAATGTAATATATGCTTCTCCATAGCCTTGAAAGTTTTGCAATTTCACAACATGGACAATGTAAGAATAATTTAGTCTGGATGTTGTTTATAATGGCTCTTTCTTTCATGTAGCAGCCAACAGCAGGATAACCATGTTCTTACCATTAGAAATACTTTTTTTGTGGTGGCAAAGGTGTCGCCAAGGTACAGTGTGCAAGAGACAAAGACTAATGACACCCACTGCCTCGCTCTGAATTCACCAACTGTTACCTGATTTTTGGGACTCTGTATTTGGGGGGCCGGAAGGGTAAACACTAGCTAATGTCCGACATGACTGATTTGAACATTTGTGTTCTTGCAAACAGCTCTGCTGGGTAATGTCGAGAAAAGCAGCAGTACTAAAACAGCTTTATTAGGCCGGTACTGCCTCTGCCAGAACCACGGGAAGCCGTGTTTGCACATGCACTACAACCCGAAACCATTTTTAGATATCACCCTGCTGGGATGTATGTGAGAAAGCACATGTTCAGATTGGTCAGAAATGGCTTTAAACCAAATAGCTACCCCCGTATAAAGTCAATTAAGCCCATAGTTAAATATAAAAACTTAGGTAACTGTCAGGGGAAATGCCAGGTTTACCACAGTGTAAAATGCCCTGTTGTGCACTGCATGCGAGAGAGTTCAACACTGGACAATGTCTGGGTGTGAAAATAGTTTATCTGAATTATGCATAGCCTTGTCATGCTGGGGAGGGAACTCGAGCTGCGCTGGTGGGAAATTAGGGCATCGTGTTTTTTGAGAGTGTTCATTCTCACCTGTGGAAGATCTTAGCTCTTTTGTCACTTGAAAAGTTCTCCAGCTGCAATGACTCCTGGGTGAGGAAGGCCACAGCCAGATGAAAGTAGTTGTTCCACAGCTGATCCAGACACAGACGAAAGACAGGAAGATTGCAGCAAAAGAATAGTTCAGAATATGGGGTTACAGTTGCTCCAAGACAATAACAGTAACAGACTGAATTAAATAAATAATACAATATATTACAAAGTTTAGACATTTTTAAGAAATAGCTCTAAGTTTTATCCGGTACTATGCTACGTGAGCATTGCAGTTTCATTACACTGCAATGTAATGATGAGATGGTTACACTTGTATCAGGTATCTGTCCAAGTGGATGAAGAGGGGGCTGATTTAGGCCAACATCCTCTAGAGAACACACTACATCAGACATGGACTGAAGCTAAAAGAAGTGCAGTGGTGGTTGGCTTTTTTTTTTTACTGCCAGCCCATGCATGAGTATAAAACACAACTCTTCATGATGTTGATAATGTTTAAATTCTCTTTGCCCAACCCATGTACATTAAGCTATGGAGAAAACCCCACAGCTTTTTCCATAAACCATAAAGAGGGCTCCAAATGCTGGATGCAATTAACAGCAGAAAAAGACTGTTACAATGACCAAGCTTTAAAAGCAAAGCTCACAGGAGTTCAGTTGTTGACAACATTAACATTTTTCCACATTTCAGACGTTTAAAAAGCAAGTAGAAAAAGCTGTTCAATTCCAGGGTGAGCAGGTTAAAATATTCAGAAATGCACATAAAATTGCCGGCCATTACAGGGTAATTGATGTTCCCTCTTCACAATTTTTTTTTATGTCTGCTGCCTTCAGTGATCTTTTTTCCAATTCAGAAAATCCAACAATGTGGCATCTGCAACAGCCCCAAGATAAAACTACAGGCTATAAGAAAAATGCCACAAAATTATTCCTAAAACTGTTGGGTAATAGTGCTTAAAATGTCAGCGCTGCCTTGTCTACAAAAAACATTATCTTGAGACGTGAAGTGCTGATATCAAGATATTTATTCAATGGTTCAGTTCCTACCTGTAGCTCGAAGTTGGTTTGATCCAAAAATTTCTTGTTCAGCACGGCTGCATACTGACTGATGGCCCGAAGGAACACTCTGCAAAGATAAGAAGATTATGCTGGCTGTTTACAAAAAAGTTTTTTAAGACTATAAAAGAAATGTAAGTAGCTTTTTACTGACATTCAGCTTTCTAAAATTATTTCATAAAACTGCACCACCGAAAAAACATCCATCCGATATTATCGGCAATGCTTAACAACAAAAACATCTGAGAGGAAAAAAGATGCCTATCATAGTTGATGTCATAGTTGATACACATCCTTGGGCAGCCTTAGTGGCAGACATATCACTAAGGGACATGAAAATGATTTCAAACTTGTATGTTACTTGTATGTGACATGCATACTACAGTGGGATAATAAAACTGAAAAGTTAATGCCCACTTTACAATTCATATTTGTCAATTATTTCTTCATCTGAGTTTTTGCTTCAGACATGCTTACATGCATTTCATCCAATGTCCAAGAAACACAGGTAATATATTAGAACTGTGCCAATAAATAGAATAACAAAACAACTTTTTCTTTTTTCTTTTTTGTTAGGGTCAAAAAAACCACACAATTATGGCTAGAAAATCACAATGATTTTGGATATGAACCCTGTTGTTTTAGGTCAAGCTTGGAACATCGCACAACCATCAATGAATAAAAAAGCAAAAAGCCCTGCATGCTGCACTGGTCCTGAAACTCAGCATGAATTTAACATCGTTCACTGCAGAGTTACCCAATATGAACTCATTTGTTTTAAAGTTGTGACCACACAAAGAAAGAAACAGTACCAGTAGGCACTATCACGAAGACTGGATGTTTGCTCTTGTGAACAAATGTGTGCTTATACCAGAATAGCCGAGCAGGTTGAATCTCTCTCTCTGACAGACTGAGGTACAGTAGGCTAGAGGCACCCGTGAAAAAACATTTGATGAGTAGATCTTAATGAGAACACTGTCTGATGGGTTAATCCACTGTGATGCTGCAGAATTAAATGTTAATAACTTAAGTGGCATGAAGCTTTTAGAGGGGAATTATGATTGCTACTCGCAGAGTCAGAGGTCCATCCGCTATTTAACTTAATTTCCTGGTAGAACCTGCTGCACAACAATGTGTGTACCATCTCTAAGATTTAGCAAGCAAGAAAAAAAAAAAAAAAAAAAAAAGAGTCTAACACAGCAAATTCAGTAATCTGGCCTATTTTATTTAGGGTTTTCCAAGCTTAGTCCCTGCTTCAGTTATTGCGAGCATTCCTTTACACAATTACTAATCAATAAGCGAACAGCAACAGCTGATTGCCTGCAATAGTGGATGAAGATATATCAGATTGGAATAAAAATGGCAAGGTGAAACAAGGACGATTGTTATGCCACTTGAGTGGATTGCATCAGGGTTTCATGAGCAGACAATAAAGCAGCATTAAGATATAACGCTCGTGTAACTGACACTGGCAGGTAAGCAGACATCTGCTCCACAGGCAGCCCCGAGAGAGCCTTCTGCTTTTGTCATTGCCCAAGCTAAATCCTTACTGGAACTGGGTCTCATTGCAGGAATTAGCAAATCCACATCCATTAGCTGCTTCTGACTTTAAAATTCAGTTCTGTGGCAGTAAGAATCTTTGGGCTGGAAGGTCAAAATTTTATTGCTGTACAGACCGGGCCGGGGTTTCCCACTGCCCCGAACAGCTGACCTTGAACAGGAATAACCATCACTGTTAAAACAGCAATGTTCTACGACCCGGGGTATTTTAAAGTTATACAATATTCATGTTCCACATTTATCTCCATTGGTGACTAAATGCTATCTGGGGCTGATGTGTGATACACATTATGAGTGACCTTAATCATTAGCTGGAAAGGTTAACTGTCATTGAACACCTTTGGATATGCCATTAGAAGTCCATTTCTTTGGCTCTCTGCCCTCTCAGAACACCCCCGCCATCTCCTAAGCACCGAGACAGCCTATTACCACCCTGTCTGCACGAGCACATGCACCCTCTCTGCACACCTCACTCAATTTTCTGCAGCTGTGAACATGCCAATATAGTTGATACGCTTAACACTGGACCAACGCTAAAATGGCTTTTCTTCCATTGCATGTGTGGGCAAAGAAAACACTTACTGCTTAATGCTTTTGGCTAATTTATGACATTATTTTGTAGCTTACTGGGGAGCCCCCATTTAAGCTATTAATTTAAGTGAAGAATATTACTGTATAAACAAAAACAAAAAACAAGCGCTTATTAAACATTTATGGATTGCCCCGTTAAAATAACACAACTTAAATGGTTGATTTAAAGTGTTTTCCCTTTTTCCATATATATTTCTTAGAGGCTTGCAGCAATAACGATGCAACTCAAAGTTGCATGGGTTATAGTGACACATTTTCCAATTAAACTCACGAAAAAGCCAGATTGGAGTGTTTAAATGGATGCCTACAGGCACAACCACAGCCCTACATGACCTATATTTGCATTACACCAACTACATATTAGCGGGACAACAAGACATGGTAATTACAAATTTACTAATCACAGGTTTAAGGCTGTGGTTTGCATTTAACTTTGATGAAGGTGAGTTTATAATAGGTACAGGGCATGAAATATTATAAACACCATATCTGCCACTTTGCAAACATGAGTGATGTAGCAAGCAGTTCTAAATGCTGGGTCAAACGACAAATAAAATAGCAATATCAAGGATCTTCATAGTTTTCAGCAAAATATGGCTCGGCAGGCAAAAACGCAGCTGTACCCAACCACTCCTTTTTGATCTCCCTTTCTGATCAAAGCTCACCTTCATGTTTCCACTACAACTGCATGATGATCCGGGGCATATAAAATTTCTTGGGCTTGATACATGATTAAATCGTACTAACATATGCTAACATGAATTGCTTCCCACAAACAAGTTCGCACAATATTGTAGACTCCACTATCTAAAAACCTATTTGAAGCCACCAGTCTGCCTTTGCACAGACATATAATTGGCTTTAACGAACAGACAGGACAGTTCCTCTGTGAGCACATCCTGCCATTAATTAAAGTGAAAAACCTAATGAGGTGGATGAAAATAGAATATACTCTCCCTCACAGTGGGTTCTGACTAAGACACTCCTGACTAAGACCATTTCAAAGAAGATTAAAGGAATTTAGGCCTATTTTCTTTAGTATTAAGTGTGTGTGTGTCTGTGTGTGTATTTTATATATATAGTGACATTAAAGATATGAAATATCTTACTATAATAAGATAATGGTCCTTAAAAGGAAATGTGATAGAGTAATAAAATCTCATCTCTGACTGCATTTCGGTTAGTCAGTGAAGAATTATTATTCATAAAAATGTGTAATTACTGTACAGTCTATAATTAATTGCCATATTGATTTCAGGGAATATCCTTTGTACCGACACAGCAATCTGAGTGTGAATCATGAGTGTCTGCATAGTACCATTAAGTGTAAATTATACCATCTGTTGGTCTGGTGTGCCACAGCGTTTTTTTTTCTTAATCTAAAAAAGAAAAAAAAGCCAAATTCTTGTAGAAGAGCTTTGGCTGATTTAAAAAAAACAGTCATTAAGCAACAGAGAGAAAATAAAATGAAGACAGACAGTGACAAACCAGTCCTTTATAACTTCATTACAAATACAATACAAACAATGGTGATTTGCATATACACTGCTACTAATCAGTGTTTACTTGGCTAAGAACTTATACTTTTCTTGGAATACTGCTACAACTTTGTAATTCCTATAAAACAGCTGGTCCTTTTGCTTCCCCCCCCCATTTTTTTCATGTTAGGTTCAGTAGGGAAAATCAGGGTACCTCTAATCATCTGCAAAAAAACCAAACAAACAAACAAAAAAAACACAAGACCTCCTTAACTTCTGCTTAGGAAGACAAAAACATCACTAACTTTTTAATTAGGCAGCGCAAGGGCAACACAGCACCTCCTACACAGTCATTTTGATACAGTATACATACCGTATCATTATGATAAATATGCTCCATCAAACTGTCAGTGTCAGAAAAATACCCCTATTACTGCTGAATGATGGATGTGCTGTACATTTACGTTTCAGCAAAACAGAGGATTTGCTTTTTATGCCATTGTTGCCTTTAAAAAAATAACAATCAGGTGAGTTCCTGCAGCTGTGGTACAATGACTCGAGCTCTGTCAGATGATCTGCAGCACAGACACCTAGCTTAAGTGCTAATGAGAATTTATCAGCAGATCATGCTTGGTAATTGAGTTCAGAGAGCATCGCCGATAATGATCATGAGCTATTTGCATAGGTTTGCTGAATAGACGGCATATCTGCCTGTGCTCTGAGATAATGCAAGGTCAAAAACCTTCATTATCTGTCCAATTAATTAAATTAGATTACCTTTATTTCACATACCTGATCTAATATTAGATCTATTTATCCGTCATTATATTTTAACCCAATTTTCTCTTCTGTGTGACAACTTCTCCTGTAATGCAAAGTGCAGCTGACTCTGGTTAAAATTTATGTCCTTTCCAATAGGCTGTAAGAAACCAAACAGCTCACCCTAGGGAAGCTTTAATGACTCAGAAATATCACTGGGGTGAGTCAAAGTACCGCTATCATGTGTTAGACCTTACATTCAGAATAAGGGAGAAACTCTAAACTTAGCCACTCCATTTGAATGTTTAAACCACTTCTCTAAGAAACTCTTGAAACTACAAGGATAATGGTGTCAACATAAAAAAAAATCAGTGCTGAAGTAGTGACTTGTAATTGCCTGAAAATGTTATAAAATTTGTCATAATTTCAAGTTCTAACAATCAACAGCTAATCAAATGAGAATTAGAAATATTACAGAACTAATTAAAAGTCTTGACCCAGCCCTCATTTCTTTATATTTTTAAAGCCATTCTTTATTGGGATTTTTAAAGTGGTCTAAATACAAGGATTTTTAAAATTTATTTATTTTTGTGAATCCACTTGACATTGACCTATGAATCATTTAAGCATAAAAAGGCAGAGTCAAAAGATGAACCACCTGCTGTATCTTTAGACATTTCTTTCTTCAGGAGTGGAAAAGGATTTTTTGTTGTTGTTGTTGTTGTTTACTTATTAAGCCTTAAAAATTGTGAGGAAACTGGACAAGTGAAAGGCAAAAGAAGAAGTGGCAGGCCTAAAATACTACCTACATTAGTCAAAGAGTATCTGAAAGTCATGTCCTTAAAAAAACAGGAGGAACTGACACAGGACCTGAGAGATGCCATCATTGAAGTCTGGGGAACTATTCCTAAAGACTTCCTTTAAAGAAATTAGAAAGCACAGTGTCTGTGAGCTGAACTGAAATCATCCTCTGACCTCCAGAAAAAAACAAAAGCCTCCTTATAACTTTATTTTATTTGTTTATTTATGAATGAAAAGCACTGTGCTTTGAATTGACAGCACAATTACATGGCTATTCATACATGCACCGAATAGGTCACAAGGACTGTATTAAGAAACTGGTGCACTAAGCACAGAGTACAGACTAAGTAAATGTTTGATCTGATGGAGGGAGATATTTGTGTTCTCACATACAGCGCTGCCAGGTTACTGTTGAGAAAAGTTCAGGGGTGCAGTTTATGTGTGAAAGCAGCTTTAGTTTAGTGTGATAAACTGAAATATGGCCCTCATGGTGCTATTAGATAAAAAAACTCAATGTTTAAAGATCTGTCTGGATGAACTCGCAGGCCAGTGAGGGCCTGTCTGTTATGCAAATAATGTGATAAAAAGCTGCAGTCCCTTTGACTCTGCAGCACCAGGCAGTATGATGTTAGTGTTGTAGCAATCAACCATGCAGCAGCCTATAAACACAGAGACCTGAGATGTAACAGCGACAGCACGCGCTGCCTTTGATCCGGGGGAAATTTTGCGAGGAGGTGAACAGATTACTAATGAGGTAATACAAGCAGGATTCAACAGAACTCCAGACACTGGCGAGCACAGAAACTTTGTGAACTGGGGTCAGGCAGTGTTAGCAAAGTTCATGTTGAGCAATGATGAGATAATGAGGCACAGTTAAATTTCTCAAATGAGTCATGAAACAATTATAACGGATTTTAAAAAGCAAACTTTTTCAACATTTTCGGTTATTTTACGATTTAAAAACTAATGATATGCTTGTATAGATAAAGAAAAATTAGAAGAAACATTAAATGCTTCTCAGGCCACAATGTTTCACTCAGTATAAAATACTGACTGATCTGAAATATATGTTCCATAAGCGTATGAATCAGTGTTTTAAAGATGACATAGGGCCTGGGCATCTTAGCAGATGGGCATTCATGCTATGGGTACACTTTTAATTGATGCTGAGTGCAGTGTGCATCAGTGCTCGTTTGAATGCCAAAATAAATACACATCATTAAATCAGGCTATTAAGTTTGACATATTGTTGATCTAAAGACAGAAGTAATTGTGCGAAAGGAGCAGTCGTCGGGTGTACTACAAACATGTCAGTTATGTTCTGAGAGGAAAGACATAGATGAGTTGCAACATATTCACGTCTCCATCTGCCATAGAGTACTAAGCAATACTTACATTATACACAACAGAGAAAAAGTAATTTTTCTTGTCTGACAATAAAAGTAAATAATAAGTCAAAGTCATCAACAAACCTGATGTGAAAAAGCAATGCACTGTACAAACTTTAAAGTATTTACTTTCTATTCGAAGCCCATGTGCACTCTAAATAGGATGGGAATACCTTTTGATCAATATAGCAGAACTATTATTATTTTCAAATATAATAACTAGTGCTGTCAGTGTTAATCTCGTTAAAATGACGTTAACGCCATAACCGCATTAACGTGGCAAATCTCCGCTAGCACGTTATCGCGGCAAAAACTGGCCTGGGCAAAGGCTGATCATCGAGCAGATACACACAAAGTGCCAGACATCAACACAAACTTCAACTAGTGTACTCTGACTGGTGTGTGAGAGTGGTGTGCCTGACATGTAAATAATAAATCCTTGACTGTATATCAAGATGTAAGATCACCTTACAGCTTTTAACCAGCACTTGAGTGTAGGTACGCATAGAGCAGTACAACATTATGCAGTACATCAGGCAACGCTATATCATGAAACCATATGTAATGACATCGCAACAGATTCTTTGTAGATGTCATTAATTCTAAACTGCAAATAAGGAAGCAGACAAAAACCAAACATCGGAGAGTGACTGCGTAACTTCCACAGATTTAACAAAGCGGCATGGTTTGAAAGCTATGGAAAGGTCAGACCTTTCCTTTTAGCTGACAACACTAATGCTGTGAAACAGAGGGTGGACAGGGTGTTTGGAAGGTCTGGTATAAAACATCTATGCAACGACATACACAGGAGTATTTATTCACCAACTTCTTTTACTTTGTAATAAATCTCCTTTGAAATTGCTTCATACTATTAACTAAAATGACCAAAACAGTGGAGATTATAAAGAGATAACTGTGCTCAAGACCACTTAAACATTTTCAAGAAAGTCTGGCTCCGTGAAAGCAAAATGTAAAAAGAAACAAGGGATGGCTCAAGACTTTTGCACAGTATAGTCAATTGGAAAAATAAAGACAGTGACAGGTGTGACAGGTGTGAGCTTTGTCTTTAAAGACAGAAACAGCATCCTTATTCCAAGGCTTACAAAAATTTCAACAACTACATGGGGACAAAGGCGACAACAACATCAGTTTCAGTCTTTTTAAAGCCCTTCATCCTTCTTCCCATAGACCTGCCCTCAAGGACTAGGATTAGTCTTTAGTCATTAGTCAACTCCAAATGGCAACCATCCAGCTCCAGAAACCCGATCCTAATGAGTCTGTGTGATGGAGTAGGTTAGAGTTAAAGAGCTGCTTCTTTAACTTGTTGAGGCTTTCATCTTTTCATCTGCCTTGCAAGCCTCTCTAAAAACCCATTCATCTCAAAGTACTATTCTTAGTCACAATTAACACAACGCCACAAATCGTTGGTGTTATTTTGTGGAATTAACTTTTGAGAAGTCCATCTAGTGTTAATTCAAATCACAGCATTAAAAGACGATGGAAGTAGGCCTCTGAGCTATGAAGGGTATACCATATATTCAGTTGTGTGCTGCAAAAATACAGGATGACAGTTTGGTTTTATCTATATACAATGCCTTTTAAAAATGTAAATATATATATATATCTATTGATTTAGCCATGGCTCTGAAAAATATATCACCCAATTTGTTAAATATGTTTTTGTTGTTGCAGTAATTAGAGAGTTTAGAGTGTTTAGAGAGCTTTTTTGCGGTAATTACAGCTGATCAACAATTTTTACTCAATCTGTTCTCAATCAAGGCTTCTGGTTGCTGCAACATTCGCAGCTGTTCAAGTGCTGTGTCTTACAGCTGAAAAAAAACATTGCCAGTGCACATTGTTCTGGACGTGATTCTCATCTCATTAGTGGTGCTATCACAATGTGTGGAGAAGAAAGAGCTGTCTGCTGGTGCTGGTGAGCCACATGCTGAACGCGGCATGTGCAAACTGCTCAGGAACCAGACAATGAGGCAGCGGTATATATTGTATAAAAGTCTTGAGCCACCTAATTTCTTTCTATTTATAAAGAACTTAAAAGTTAATGTTTGGTATGACCACCTTTAATTTTCTGCTATAGATAGTTTTTTCAGACTTGCCACTTTTGCCATTGAGTTGTCCAGCTTCCTTTGGTTTTTTTAAGGACATACTGCACACCAACATCCAAAGACAAACTTGGAAAAAGACGTTCAGAAAGCCAGGAGATCTACTGCTTAATGACAGGAAAGTCAGGGTCTTTAGAATCAAGAGTTTTGCACACATTTTCAAGCACTTGACAAAACAGCAATAAAGTAATTATTTTAAAGGTCTACTGCCAAGATTTTAATATGAATGGCAAATTAAAGCACTTTATTCCTTATTTTATTCATGGCGAACCTATGGATAGATATCACCATAATCTTCAGTTGCCCTCAGGACTAAAAAGCTCAAATATCACTAGGTAATTGTTCTGAAGTTATGACACATTCACTGCATATTTTAATATCACCTTCATCATTAATCATTCCCAGAAGCAGCAGGAAGCCTTTTCAGACAAAAAGTTCTAATAGACCCACTGCATGCAACCTGCCAAAGTAGCAGACTGACAGAGTTAAAAATGAACTAGTGAATAAAGCTGAAGAGGAGGACTTTCGTTGTTGAGAGGTTGGTGGAGACCAAAAGACAGCTATAAGGAGATAAGATAAATGAGTTCTGCTGAACTGGAAAGTTGTTTCATGTCGACTGTCAAATTATTGTTGTGTTAGCAAAACCAACCTGACAATGATACTTGGGTTTTTGAGCTAAAAAAAAGTTTTTCTGTGTGATCTTCTGGCTTAAAATGACTTCTCTTAGAAATTCCATTTAACCCCTACCCCTCCTGTCCTCTTGGAAGTTTTTTCTTAGAGTTGCCCACTAGTACTCATGTAAGTCATCAAATGAGCCACAGTGTGGAAAAAAAAGCATGGGTCATTACTGTCCACAAGGCCAAAGTGTGAAACCTCTGGAAAGCAGGTAGTTATGGTTTAGCTGTCAATGCAAGTCCACGGTCACTGAGGTCACATGAAGTTGTAAATGTTGGTGGAAACCACTAGAAAGGGATTAAAAGAGTGTTCGGAAGGCTTGGTGCTATAAGGGAACATAGATAGTCTCTTTTTGTTCATCAAAAGGTGTCATCCAAACAGTGAATGGTCATTTTCTGCATTTTTCAAATGTGGATAGGTTTTAGATACTGTGAGGTAATGGGCTTATGGAACATGACCCAGCAGCCACTAGCCACTGTGAGCTGATGAAGAACTGTGAGCTACCAATTGTATCCCTATTGTTGGCAGACTCATGCCGTGTGCAGCATAATCCAGATCACAGTTGTTTGCAGAATGATTGAAAATGGCCAGTTATGAATGAATATGATAGTGGCATGTTTTGCTAAACTGTCTGACCTGCACTATTAAACTATAATTAACTCCAATAACACAAGTTTGAATCCACCAGGACTGAAATCTCCAAGTTTATTTGTTAAAAACACACAAATTAACTTCAGAACCAAAATCGAGATAAAGATATGAGCCTTCAAAGTTTATAGAGGATGTTATGAATTTAGTCTGTCTTTAATCCTGTACTCAGAAAAAGAAAACAAAAAAAGGAAGGGCACGTGAGGTATACCAAATACTCCCTTTTCTGTGAGATTGTTAATGTAAAACATTTACGGCTCTCTCATGTCACCTTGGGTTCTCGTTGTGAGGAGCAGGAAAAAAACATTGATCAAACACATTCTGGAGGATGGCGACAAATAAAAGAGTTTTTCTAATTTGCAGCAAAGCAAACACCTGCAGTATTCAAACAGACTCAAGTATAAAGACTGTGAGATCAGCCAGACATTGACAAGCTTATTTTTCATTGAGCTGAACAACAATTTAACTCCAGCGAGTGGCTGAATGCACAAACTAGTATTCAGAATTAATCTCTTTCCAGCTATTTGCTAACAGGCAAAAGCTTGTTGGGTAAGATTCTGCTGAGGCAGGAGAGTGAGTGCGAATCAAAAATTAAACGCGTGCTACAAAGTGTGATCTTAGATTAAATTGCTCAGTGAAGCTCCTCACACCCCCAAAGCTGCTCCGAAAAGTAAAGGATCACAATGGGTATGGAGTGTTTGAATAAGCTTGTGAGACCAACACACGATGGCGTCGACTGCTGGTGTCTTTTGTGTGTGGCTCAGTAGGGTCAGCACCGAGTTATTCCCTGGTATTTTTGCTCAGGTTAAAGCAGAACAGATGTGATTTTCACATCTGCAGGATACCGGGGAACACGCTCATGAAGCTATGCCAAAGACTTCAGCAATGTGACTCAGGTGGCAGACAATGTCTGTTCTGAATTCCAAAAGGAATCTGGCTTGCAGCAATCCTACGGACTAATGAAAGCACAAGAATCTAAATTGAAAAGCAATGCAATCTCTAGTCAAATGTCCTCGCTGGCAATGATGTTGGAATGGTTTTAAAAAAGATTGGGCAGGGGGTGAAAACTGCTCACAGTAAACTAGAGGTTGCTGCTATGAGCTCTGCACCTGCCATAAATGGCCACTTTCAAGGTGCCCAAAAGGATTAAGCTCGAGGCCTTGCTATACAAATCATTTTGTTTGAGATGCATGTTACCTTAAATGCTTTTAAAAACTGGTATTTTTGATGGCATTGCGGAAGAAAGTACAAACACAATTTTTAAAACAGTTGGGATGCTGTGTAAAATGTTAATGTATGTTAATATAAACAGAATGCAATGATCTGCAAATCACATAAGATAGAAAACATGTTGAATGTTTAAAGTGAGGCATTTTACTATTTCATGAAAAATATGAGCCCATTTGGAGTTTTTTGACACCAAAAACATTGGGATGGGGGCACCAAAAGGCTGGAAAAGTAAAAGAAACAGATGGAGGAAGATTTTTCAGCTAATTAGGTTAATTGGCAAGAGGTCAGTGAGATGCCTGGGTATAAAAAGCAGATCTTGGAGAAGCAGAGTTAAAGAGAAGTGAAGATGGGCAGAGGTTCACCAATCTGCAAAAAAACTACATCTACGAATTTTGCAACAATTTTAGTTTCATGTTTAATGATGTACTATTGACATGAAGTATCTCATTGTCTACAGATGAAACTAATAATGTCATCAAAATGATTCCAGGAAATCTGGAAAAATCTCTGTACACAAGGGACAAGACTGAAAATCAGTATTGGATTACCTTGATCTTTGGTCCCTCAGATTACATAAAATGACAGAGGTGGGTTGCTAAGTACTACAGACCTCCAAAACTTCCTCTACCACTGATATCAGCACAAAAGCAGAGGAAAGCTACATGTACTGTGTAGGTGGCCTGTTTTGCGCATGTGGTGTATAAGATTTTAAAGGTTGTTTTCTGAAGCTAGAACAGGTAGCTAGTTAGCAGATGAATTACAAAAACATTATCCTGTTGGAAAAAAAGGGAGTCCAAAACCACTTCAAGCACCAGGCTCTAAACATGCTGATTTTTGCTGTGAGGATTTCACCAAGAGGCTCTACAGGGATCAGCTTACTTTTCAAGCCAGCATCAAGAAGCCATCCGAGGAGAACGGCAGATTTTGGCACATCTGTATTGGCTATCGTCTCTCTAACTACGCCTTTTGTTTCTTTTCTTTTTGTTTCCCCTGTCAGTTGGGACTCAGACAGTATTATAATGCTAAAATTAGCAGAGTAATCTTTTATATAGGTTATTTTCTCACTATCCATGGGAAATTTGAATGTAGAATTTAACCAGCAATCATGATAATACATGAATGATGGTGGAGAAGAGGGAATTTTCTTTCCTTATTGTCAAAAAAAAGAAAAAAAGATTCAAGCGATTCATCTGGCAGCTGTTTTGGTATCACTGTATAATAGAGCTCAGCAACTCATTCTGATATGTCTTGTTTTTTAAATGTGAATATTTTATATAAATTAAAAAAGAAAAACCTAACAGTTGGCTATGCTGACTTTCAATTTCCTTGTTTAAAAAAAATCACTAAGAAATCCCCCAAAATATACAAAGAATTCTAAACTTTACTGACAACTACACAGAAACCTCACTACTGACTAAACTGCAAAGCACAATTTAACTTTGCTTTAAAAATGTAAAATTGCATTTAAAAAAGGTTTGCATCAATAAACCAGAAGGCAGCTGCAGAACAGCACAAAAAAGTAGAGAGATTCTGAGACTAAGTTTGGAGATTAGCAGCGTATACCAGAGCATCTATAATTCATGTGATTGTTTGCGGCTGCGCTGACTGCTCATCTGATTGCTACACTGCTGAGGCCTTGTGCCGATATTTGCATGAAGAGAAAAACATTTGAAAATATTCATACCCGCTTCCGACTGCTGTTCCTTAGCAACCGTAGTGAAGTGAGTTGAAAGGAGTATAGTTTATGGTTTGTGTTCGCGCATGCATTTCCAGCAGTGTCGTACTTACTTATTTTGCATCATGTTCATTATGATCCAGTCAGAGGGGTAGACATTTTTTCCAATGAGATCTTTGAACATGATAAATGTTTCCATTAGGAAATCCTGTAAAAGAGAGAAAGTTTTCAAAATGAGAACTGCTATTCTTCCCACTTCCAAGATAAGAGTAATCTGAAATGGACGGTTTGTCGTTCGTGGCTTTCAGGCAGAAACATGTTTTAGATTAGTTTTAAAGGTCAAGGTGACTCGCATATTTCTCTTTTGCAGGTAGCACACAAAACTAATAATCCAGCATTTTGTTAATATTACACAACTAATATTCATCAGATATCTGGGTAACACCTACAATGATCATTACCATTTAAAACATAGCATTAGTCATATCTACACTGTCTGCACTCCTTAACTTTACATGTTTTAAGGGTTACAAAGTCATAATTAAAAGGCATCACGCAATAGATCGTCTCTTGTCTTCTTTCCCCCTTGTAAAAGTTCAGTATGCACTCACCACTAAGATTATTGGGTTCACCTAATATAAGCCAATCAACATGTGAGAAACTCAATGCATTTAGGCATGTAGACAGGATCAAGTACTTCACAAACTGCTCATCTTCTTCCCCACACATCCATCTCTAGGGTTTACATAACTTCATTTGTTGCTTATTGTATGTACTGCCTGTTAATATCAATTTAAAAGCAATTCCTACTACTGCTTTATATTTATGAGTTTCTTTGTTTTTTTTTTAAATTATTGTTTGGATGATTTCAAGACAGTTTAACATCACCAGGGTTGCAGCAAAAAGAACATGGGCTGAAATTGTCGTACAAGCCTTAAAAATACATCAAATAACACATTGATGTAATGGAATACACGGCTGTAATTACGTTTAATTTCACTGTGCCTTATTGGTGGGCTGGTGATATTAATAAGCCTAATAACTTGCACCATCAGCAAATTCTTTCTTTTTTTTTCAGGTTACAGTTTTCTTCTCTGGAAGGAATAACCAGCACTACACACCTGTGCATGTTTCCTATTGCCATCTGGTGCCGATGTCCCTTTTTTGTGTGTCTTACCAAATTAATTGTGATTACAATTGTTATGTTCAGTGAGGCCAGACAACAAAAAGATATCCTCATCTGGGCTACAGCCAGCATCAGGATCTATAAGTGACCCACAGCTGAACCATCTTCAGGTACAATAAACCCGCAGAAAGATTCACCTTCATCACAGTGATTCCTTACCCCGCTATGGGAACTGGATAAGGAGTCCCAAACTGGATTTTCTTCTAAAATCCACTGAAAATATTACATTTAAGCCTCAATAAAAAACAAAACAAAACATGCATTTAAAATAAATAGTGCTTTTAAGAGAGAACGGGATGTCAGTGCATGCCAGGTCAGTCACACAAGTGCAAAAAAAAAAAGTGATTTTTTTTCAAATTACAAGCAATGCCAACGTATCTGTCAGTGTGCGCTTTATAAAGCTTCGCCTGACTCAGATTCGTGTTCTTGCGATGAAAAAGTCTCCAAAGAGCAAAAGCAAACAGAGTGGAGTAACTGAATGCTAATCTGGCAGGAGATAGGAGAGAAAGGCTGCTTTGAGGGCAGAATTATTCTGAGCTGAAACCCATAACCTCTGCGAGATTTATCCCTCCTCCACAACTTGTTGGTTGCAACAAGTGATCATTTTCCCTCAGGAGCTACTATCACCAAGAGGAAGCGCAATACATGTATCAGCCCAAGTGCAAGGACTAAGAAAAATTCAATTTCATACTTTATTGTAAAAGAAATTGTATTTTTTTCCTCTATAAAAGCTCTAATCTGACTTTTGATTTCTAGATAAGACAGAGCAAAATCATTCTGAAGCAACATGACAATGTGGCCTGAAGATCCAGCAGACACAGAAACACTGACAGAGTGTACTTACCACCACATCACTCCTTATCTTGCCAAAGGTGCTGATCAGATGAGCATAATGATAGTCGTCCATCTGCCTCAGTACGGCAGTCATGCTGGCCACGAAGCTTCCCTGGAGAAGAGAAAGTAGTGCATTCAATACACAATCAAGTTTAAATTGAAGGATCGGGACAGAAAGAGTCTGTCTTTGATTTTGATGGCCACTGACTAGCTGACTGGATTGGATCAGAGTACTGAAGCAGGCTTGGCCTCCCAGGTTTAAAAAGGTAGGCACCCTCACCTCATGGGTGATCTTATTAACCCGCTGCCCTCCACTCGTCAGCTCTTTGTCTCCACTGATTATAATGCCTATGAGGTCCCCAAAGTGCCGTCATTCATTTGCGGAGCATTATCCTGCCTCTGGTTAGTACAGTGTATATGTGCTGCAGAGAGGAGATAAGTGGAAGGCAATGTGTGCAAGACTAGGTGAAAAGAGGTTGCTGCTGCCAGTCAAGTGTCATTCCTTTGATGTGAATAGACAAAGCCAGATACACACTGAAAAAAACAAGTGGAAGACGACTGGAAAGGAATGGATGTGAACGGCTAGAGTTCGTACTGTTTACAGTTGACAGACTGCACAAGAAATTCACATGAAAAGATGGATTACTCAAGAGATTTGTACAAAGGATAAAGATAATCAGCTACCAAGAGACCAATACAAGAACAAAAGAAAACCAGTAAGACACTAATGGCAAAGAGAAGATGTTTGTTGTTATCTAACAAAAGATTTGGGGCTAATTAAAAAGAAATCTAAAGAAAAAGTTACATAATTTGCTTAAATACTTTTGAAGAATGAAAGCATACTGTAATGATTTATTGTTCCCACAGTTTTACCTCAACCAGCTAATCAAAAATGAAAAGAGAAGGTAATTAAAATTACTCTGAAAAGAATGCATGAAAGCACACCCAGCTTAATGAATATAAGGTCTGATAAGCATTAAGATACACAAGCAGGAAGAGTGACTCTTTATCTCTAAAGTCTGCAAAAATAAGTAAAAGGCTGGCTAAATGAGATGACTTATAGTGCACCCTTTTTGTGCATATTCTTTATTTAAAGGCAAAATCTTGTAAGAAACATATTTCAAGAACAATTCAAAATAAGGCCAAGAGTAAGATCTTCCAGTTTGACACTTATCTAACTGGCAGTAAAGTAAGCTGCACGAGACACACAAAGACCTTCTTAACCAGCACTGAAATTTGGTTACAATTCATGTCACCACGTTTCCATAATCTATCATCACCTGAACAAACTCCTGATTGGGATTTTTTGACTACCTCAGCGAAGCGAGGAATGGTTGAGCAGCTCTAAAGCAACTGATATAACATTGCTGCTTCATGGTAGTTAATCCTCACAAGGCTTTGCTAGAAAACTTCTCCTTGAGCTTTAATTAGGCCTGACCTACCAAAACACAAAACACAGCTGAGCAGAAGGGATGCTCGCACACACACACACACACACACACACTCCTGTTCTTACCTCACCTGACCTGTCTTACCAATTCAGATTTTTTTTCCTCTTTACTTGGATTTTATGGCTATTGTTTGCCTTAATATCCATATAATATATTGTACTGCATTTACATTTATCAGTATTAATTTTTTTATTCATGCATATAACAGCTAACAACATTAAGATAATAATGCAAAGGCACCAAAATAATCCTCAAATGCAAACATCATGTTTACTTCGCCTTTCCTTAACACTATGCGATGCTGTTGACGGTTTCACTTCTCCTCTCTGTAACGCTTCACAGAAACCATGTTATATTAAAATGGAAATATTTCTTGGAGACACAGAGGACCAGACTCCTTCATCTGTGAGGGCATGTAAGTTTCAGTTAGTCTCAGTTCTTCAGTACTGAAGAGCACATTCAGACTAAGACTGATTAGAAAGTACCAAAGAGACAAGTGTACATACAAAGTCTACAAAGTGTATGAAGTGTCTAAGAAGTGGTTCTCTTGCACGTCTCTATCTTTATATGCTACTAACTGAGGAAAAAATGTTGCTGTTGCTCAATCATATTCGGGAATAGATACATGGATGGATATTCCCACATACTGAGTTATAGATGATACTGGCCTTTTTACCTCCAGAAAGGAAGTTGTGGTTTTGTTCATTTGTGTCTGTTATATTTGTAATCACACTATATGTGATGCATTATATGCATCTGGAATGCACTACTGTTTGAAAATTCAGTGACCAAATTACAAAGGTTAAGATACATGGGACAAAATTAAAAGGACAGTCTGCAAAACAAAAACACACTACCTAATGCTTACGTAAGTACTTCATATGTATTGCAGTTGGTACTCCTCGTTTTTGTTGGAGACCTGCTGTCAGCTGCAGCACCACCTTAAACAGAACCTGGAGCAAGGTGAAAGGCTGGTTCATGTGTTACTACACAATGCTCACTGAAGCTGCAGAACAAAATAAGGGTAGTGTTGCCAGCTGCAGTGTAAAAAGGTTAGACTTTATTAAATTGAAGTGAATTTTTTCATTGAGTATAAAAAGATTGTGTAACTACTCCATATAAATATATGAAAGGGAACAAAATATGGGAAAACATGCAATATAAAACATAAATATATGTATATGTAGCGCAAATAATTGTTAAAGTAGCTGGGCTGCTGTTGTAGTGCAAAGGTTGCATGAGCTATCTATACCTATGGGAGACCACCCAATCATTTATTGATGAAGTCCTTTGCAAATAAAATGCTGGTGGCGTTCAAATTACAAACAAGCAGTCATTTAAAAAAAACCTGTCAGCCTCCTCTATATGTATAAATTAACTGATAATTATCTGACAACAGATATCGAATGATGCTTTGGAGTAAAACAAAAGTAATCTAAAAAAGTAGTGTTTGTACTTTCCAAGGAGAATAACTATGCAAAGTAATGCATTACTTTAAAAAATTATGACTTAAGTGATTTTTTTTCTTTTTTGATTAATGAACCCAACATTGTTTAATAGAGCTTGTTAATAAATGGCACAGGAGCTTCAAAGCAGCCAGCAGTCACTGATGCATGCTCCAGCAACACCCTAGCCCATTCAGACTCAAATGGTTGGATGAGCTGGAGGGTATGCCGCATTTTTTCTTTTTTTTTATGTTCAACTGTGAATGAATCCCCAAGAAAAAGAGCCTTCAGCAAACTTTGTACATGCTGCAAGCCTCAGTGTGGGACCTGCCATAAGGCTCCAAGGCTGCATACAGTAGCATAAGCCCCCCAAGCTCACTACCAACATTCAATCAAGACCGCCAACAGCGCAGCCATATATCTGCCAATGTTACTATTGATTTTATTCTTGTAATGTGTTGCTCATGAATGGATCTTGAGCTTCCAAACAAATACAATTTCTGCTGGAGGCGCTAGGATCAGCTGGCAAATCCTGATGGAAAATTAAATACAGGTGAGGAATCTTGCAACCATATTTCCAAATTGCCGTGGTACAGAGGGAGAGGCCCTCCCAGCAAAAGAAATACAGACGGCTCTCTGTGCAGCAATTAAGATCTAGATGCGAGGCAGAAACATGAGTCACACCAGCTGTTAAGGCGTAATGCGAGCAACGGAGATGTGTGTTTGGAGGGAACCAGGAGGTCTCTAGAGGCCAACCAACCAAACTCTTCACTTTTATCACTGGGATGAATCCAGTAATGTTACCATGACAACTCTTTTATTTCATATAGGGGGAGAAAAAGAATGGAAGTAAGTCGAATAAAGCAGCGTTAGAGAAGAAAGGTTCAGAAAAGAAAAGAGAAAAAAAGTGTCCCTCACTGGTAAGAAGTGGGCCGATCTTTTCTGATTTTGTTACAGAGGGGAGAAGGTATGTGACACACTGAGGAGCACCAAGCAGGCTAGTTGCAGAGGAGGAAGTGATAGAAAATGCATCTTACTGGGCTGCTTGCCTAACAAAACGAAGAACAACAACCACAAAAAAAATAACAAGACTAAAGAGAAAAGAAACTGAAAGGTTTAGAAATGATGAAACATATCTTTTTGCATTTTAGTCACAGGGTCACTTTAATTGTGTGACACGTCCGGCATGTTTTGTGGGGTTTGTATTCAAACTCGAAGGCTGAAATTATTTGAACTAAACACTTTATAAAAAGGAGTTCTTTTGTGATAAATATTCTGGGTAAAATGACACTGTATATTAAAGAAAATTGAAATCAAAAGGATTTAAAAATCACGAATTATGCTGAAAGCTCTGTGAAGCAGTGTAGGCCAGAAAAAAAGACTATTAGCAGGATGAAAAATGTAAAAACAACATTTTGGCATTTGCTATTTCTGGTGAAAAAAAATGAAAAAGTTTAAGAAGTAAAACAGTAGAGCAAAAGTAAATTCATAACACAACACAACTTAATGTCAAAAGTGTGTACATCAGCTGGTTTTTGCAAAACAAATCTCACAATCCAAAGCCTGTTTGATGCTAAGATAACAGATTAAAGTAATTATAGTGATCTGCACTTTGTATTATATATAAATAACATTTTTTTCTGGCTGTTGATTTCTTTTTAAAGAGTAATGAGATGGATAGTTTGCGTTACAGTCAAATGATCAGGAACAAATTAAAGACAACCAAAGCCAAATGGTATCACAGAGCATTCGGATCAAAAGGACGACATATCTCAAAAGTATCTAAAAGACAAGCAGCCCATCCAATTAAAATACTACCCAATTATAAGTTAACCATCTTTCTTATGTAATTTAACATAATGATAGCTCATTAAGTGAGCTGGGTGCCGCTAATAGAGCACCATCATTACTGATCAATCTCTCCAAATATGACATTCTGCATGCTAGCAAGGCATTTTTTTTAAATCTATAAAAGGAAATATTAATCTCATGGCCTCAAACTGAAAGGAACCATAACTTTTAGCCTCTTCACTGAGCTACTGCAGGAGATGATGAAGCAGCTGAAGGACAAGACCAAATTGTTCATGACGCTTATGGAAACAGTCATTTAATGGCCGCCAACTGAGCCGTCAATCTCAATTCATTTATCTACTGAAACAATTTCTCAGTCTGAACAACAGTCAACAAAAAGTTTACAGGTGATATCTATCACTGAGTCTAGGAGCTGGAGATTTCCCAAAGCCTGCCTCCATATCTGTCTTATGGGCAAATGAAACAGATTCTTAGAGGAAATGAAAAAGCGGTGATTAGAGGGCAGTGCCTGATCCATCATACGCCGCTCTCTAGCTTGCATCTCCCTGATAATTCATCTCACTTTAGCGCCTGACAGCAGAGGAGCAAAAATTGATGTTTGCTCTGAAGGGCTGCCCTATTAACAGAGCATTGTTTTAAGCCTTTAATTAAGCCAGTGGGGAAATGGCACAGCGGTATATAGAGTCGTACCAAGAGCCTCAACACGTCTCTGAAGGAGGAAAAACTGACACAATAGCAGAGGGAAAGAAAGATGAGAACGAGGGGTTGATGACCAACAGGGATCCAAATTACTCCCTCCTCCTCTCTATTAGCTCCAAGCCTGATGCAATATGATTTTACTGGCTCATTATGATGGAAATTACAACAGCACACAGGAAACCTCGCATGGCCATCATGCCATTTAATCTTATAAGAACGACACCTATGCAAGCAGAAGTGATTTGGGCTGCTAAGTCACGGAGGTTGTAAGGAAAGTGCAACGCAACCAACAACAGACAAAAAAGATTCCAGTTTAAATTCTCCCCAATTTGCCTCCTCGCTCAGAGAAAGCATTAAGGGTTGCTGCAGATGAGATTCAAACATTTCCACTGAGGTGATTTTGTGAGGAGAATTCAAATTAAAAGATGACTGGCATCAGTAGTGCCTGACAAGAGAAAAACAGGTTAGAAGGAATACAAAAAGATACAGAAATCCAGAAATTAGCTTTGTTTCAACAATATTTAAAATGTCCAATTACAAGTTTCTGTTATTTTACTTATATTATACTTATAGGTAATGGATTTGTTCATCACAAAAATATATTATTCATGTTCTTGAAACTAAATATACATAAATGGAATAGAAAAAGAACAGAGAAGGACCAAAGACAGCAGCACTTTTCACACTGGTCTGTCAAACGGAGGCAGAGCTGACACATACAATGTACTTGGCCACCGCTACACAATTCAGCCAACCTGCTTGGCTCCAACATCAGGCCAACAAGGTGGCAGGCAGGAGGGTCAGCCAATGGAAACAAGTTAGAGAGCCAGCTGAAGCCATTCACACTTCATTTGTTTTTGGTTTTTTTGCAGCAGCAGTGGGTTTGGTGCTTGGTGATGTCCAGATAAACACTTGACAGTAGATAAGGACAAATAATATGTGCAGAAAACCTGGGCAGCCAGCCATGAAAGTGACCCGTTAATTCATTCATTCAGATGGCATTCGACTAAGACAAGCTTGAGGAAGCACTTTCACATCAAAGCAATACACTTCCTTGAACTGACAATTTAATTTATATAGGGAACCCCACTGAATGAAGGCCACTTTCTTTGACAAGAAAGCCCCGTCTCTACCGCCAAACACGCATCATCCACCGAAAAAAAAGGAGATCTTGCCGACCATTGCCTGGTCAGTGTGACAGATTCGGAGATGAACTAGAGCACGAGTGGGATAGCGAAGGTCAATAATGTGTTGCCATGTTTTGACGCCATGAGACCCCAAACTGTTTGCTATTAGAGATCAAAACCAGCTTTTAAAAAAATGCGGTTGGAGACAGTCCACGATTTCAATTAGCTGTTGGTGGTCAGTGAGCCTGAGGCAGAGACAGAAAATCAGACAGATTTCTGGAAGAAGCTTTAAAGCTTACAATGCACAGCTTGTTCGAAACACACCACAGATGCCCTGACACTTTGTTTCAAAATCAAATGTTATTAAGGATGAAGTGATCGAAATAATGTAATAAAAGATGTTTAGTGAATGTGCAGATTACTTTAGTTCAGTGATTTGTCTTAAACTTCTTTATTCTAGTTGTGTTTTTTGGACAGACTACAAGCTAGCTTTGTAGACATTTTTGTCGAAGAGACCAAACGACTACAGCAGATGAGGGCACACTCTGGCTGATGTCAGTTAGCCACATTTTTCAGCTTTACTTCTCAGTGAGAGAGTTGCTAGAGGGACGCTGCACAGCAGACACATCATAGGCTGTTGGGTAAAATACACACAATTTTTTTTTTTTCACAATGTGATATCTGAGAGTTCAGATGCTATAATGAATTGACAGCTCTCTTCTCCATCAAGTAATTTTCCTCAATATAGAGATGGCACTTATACGCTACACACCCTGTGAGGATGAATATGCAATCACCATGTCAGCTGATAGACTGTATATAGGGTTTAGAGGTGCCTACTAATCTAAATTAGCATGCAGTATGCTAAATGGTAATGTCTAGTTTAAGAACAGGTAAGGTCTTTGTCAAAAGACTTGATCAAATTATAAATAAGGATTACAATGAAAGGAAAAAAAACAAATCAAAAAATTGTTCCACAAGGTAATGCTAACAAAATGTTTGGCAATTAGCAGTCTGACAAGAGTGTGAGAGCAATTTGACCTGAGAAAAATCATTAAGAGTAGTGACAGTAAGATATCCGGCCCTATCGAATCAGTGACCTCTCTGGACAAAGGTATGACCACAAGGTGAGGAACATTTACATTAAAATGTTAAAACAAAAATCCACAATTTATATAAATATATTCAAGTACAGTGACAGTTCATTGCATTTCACTGCTCCTTCCAATCTATGCTAACATCTGGTTTTTATCACTTTGTCTTTTCTCACAAGGTAAAGTTAAGTTGTTCTCTGAGGTCGTTGAATAGAAAAAGAAAAAAAGAATACCGTGTTCATAAATTGGTTTGTGCTTATGTCTTCCAACAAACAAATACATACTCATAAATTTAGAATCAAACCATTAAAACTACACAGGAGAGGGCATCGGTTTGCAGAAGCTGCCACGTTGCCCCATCATCTTGAGTACAGTGGCCGAGATGGACATCGTCGTTCCGCGTTTTATGTATGTTGCTAGAGAACGGTCACATATGCACACCTTATAGGTTACTTTTGTAACATTTATGTAATCGCTGATGCATGCTCAATCATCCAGGTGAGTAAATCGCAAAAAGTTGATTCCTTTCATCTGGATGTAGCACTTGGATGAGTGATGAATCTCAGTTTAACAGACAACAGCTGGTGTTAGGCTCGAGTGTCCCAAAAATCACAGTAGTAGAAACACACGGCCGTTATGGTGTAATGTCTAAATTTTAGTTTCAATGATCTTACTTGGATGACCTAAACATGTTTGTCCTACTGCAGCCACCGTAGCTAGGACTTGAGAAAGGGTAAGAAAGTTGACTGCAAACTGCAATCTGCTGACATCTAGTGGTGAGATTTTATACACTGTACCTTTAATGACATCATGTGATATTGTTAAAGGTAGTTATGTGGTAGCCAAATTCTAGAAATATCAGCATCCAAATCCGAAGAAATATTAAAAGGAAAACAGAACTCTATCGAATGAAAGCAAAGAGTAGATTTTACTGCAACAGTAGACAATCACAGTAAAATTACAAATCACACAATCTATAAATCTATTTGCATTTCCACCAAGCAGGCAGTAAAGGCTAAGCAAAAAAACTAGCTCTGGATTTTCCATTGACCACAGTCCTGTCTATAGTGTGCATGTAAGGACAAGGACATCAAACAGGAGGCCCCTGAGGATTTAGCTTTGAGGTAATGAAATCAATACGAGAGGAGAGTCACTCCAGCGACTTGTCCTTTGCCACCAGTTTATCCATCTGAGAAACAGTTTGCTTACACAAGCAGATCGCAGAGCAGATTCCAATAAAAGTAAATGGCAAAGCCTATTCTGTTCCTACTAACAGTAGACATCATCTCCCAGAGGAGTTCTACCCATTAAACAAATGCCATTACCCTGGGTTCAAATCTAAAACACTTTCCAAGAACTGAGATGTTCCAAGGTCAAATCTTTACAAACATAATGCGGCTCTCTCCGTGTTAAACTTGCAGGTTTTCGCTGCTTGGCTGAGCAGTAACAAGGCTGTGAAGCAGATGCGTTACTGTCATTCCAAAACAAGAACCCAGACTCATAAAACCGTGCTGTGAGAGCAGCGTTCAGCACCTGGAAGGTGCAGTCAGTCGGGAGGCAGGGATGTTTTATGTGACGGTGTAGAAAAGTGAGATGAGGCAAAGGGGGGAACAAAGAATAGCAAAACTTTCTTTTGTGTGTCATAAAGGACTTTGCGGCGAGAGCTGTGATGCCGTAAGACGGTGATAAACAACGGGAAGGAAGTCTGATGAATGTAAATGTGAACTGAATATAACTGTCAAAGACATCTCCCCTTTTTATTCTAAAAAAATCTTTGGGCCTGTTCTGCCACAAGTGACTCAGCTGTCCACTTGGCTCATTTGGCTGAAATTGAACTGTGTTCCTGCTGTCAAGTATAAAAGACATTTAACGGTAACACATGAAGTATTTCTATGATCGAATAAAAATCGTTAAATGTGAAAGACAGGGAGTAATAAAAAAAACATAAATAGAATAGAATGGTAATCAAATAGAATAGCTTTATATAAACTTGCTTTTACTAAATGAAGTTGACTAAATTATAATTCTAATTTCCAGCCTAGACAAAGATTGTTACAATTGTTAATGGATTCATTCAATCAGTTTGGAATGTTTTAAATGTATTTCTTATTCATAATACATCCATTTATTAAGAAAAATGATGGATGCATTTATTGAAGCGTTCTTACAAATAAATGTTATTATTACAAAAAGTTTTTACAACTGTTTAAATTTCATGTCATATTTTTGAATTTTCTCCTAGTCATTGATTTCGAGCCCTCAGTAACAAATGTTGACTTCACAGTTGCATGAACGGAGAAAGAAGTGACTCTTTACCCCGTTTGGTGAGGATAGATGTGTGCCCTTTATTTGCTTTTGGTAACTGTAATATATATATTTATATTAATGCTCACACATACTAAGGTGTGCACACACACAGACACATGCACACTTACTTCACAGCAGCTGCTGTCTGGAGAGCTGCAGCTCATTACCATGGTACCTGAGGCTTAAAGCAGAAGTTGGGTTTTCCCTGTCAGTGAATAAGGATGAGCTATGGCTCCAAAAACATCCGACCAAGCATACACGGCTACACTTTTACATGATCAGGGTTTCACTGAGTGTATTATTTCCCTCCTTCCCCATTATGGTAACTAAATAATACAAGATGCACCGCAGATCCAATTAAGCCTAAATAAAGCTGCATATTCCCTTATGAAAACTGGTATTTTCCTGTGACAGATGGATAAATACCTGAAAGGGGAATGGGCAATAGAAGCTCTGTAATAGGCAGTTGGGATGGAGGGAAAGCAAATGAAATTTTTCTCTCACACAAAGAAAAAAGCTGTAGGGACTCAGACAAATTGAGACGACAGAAGGTGAATGGACGTGCAAGAAAACTCTCAAGGATAACACATGACAAGCATCAATATATGGAGATGTCAAGAAACTCAAAAGAATCAAAAACACAGGTGTGCGTGAAGAAAGACAAATTTCAAAAACATCGGTCTGTGTGTGAGGAAAAGTGCCTCTCAACAAATCCATTCAAAGTTGGAATTTATTTCTGCTCCTGACAAACAAAGCAAGGCTTTGAGGATATGAGGTAAAGATGTGCATATGGTTTTGTGATGTCACTGATAAAACTGCTTTATAAGATAAATGGATGGTGCACGAACCTGATAGATGTAGCCAAAACTAAAGCTCTACTTTCTCCACTGCAACCTCCCTTCCTCCTTTTGCACTCTCCCTCTCTCTTTTTCTCTCTCATGTTCCCTCCCCCTTTCACTTAATCTCTCTCTCTCTCTCTCTCTCTCATTGTCTCTCACTCTCTCTCTCACTCACTCACACACACACACACACACACACACACACACACACACACAGGCTCAGAGGCAGACAAACAGAAAAGAGGAGAAAGCCAGAGAGCAGAACTGCGGCGGCACGATGGGGATATTCAGCCTGCGTGGGCTCCGTCGCTGAGCCGTCCGGAGTTCAGCCACAGTATGTGTGTGCCTGCTCGTGTGTGAGTGTGTGCATGCATGCATGTGTGAGTGAGTGAAAGCCCCTGCCGACACCGTGTGGAGAAAGGGAAGAAGACGAAAAGAGACCGGGTGGAGAGGAGGGGAAAAAAAGAGGGGGAGTGTTGACTCTGTCTCGGGCTTAGAGGAGGCTCACGCTACTGGATCATAGACGCCGATGTGCAACAACTACTCCCAACTACTGCTGCCCCTGCTCCACCTGCGTGCCACTGCCTGACTGTCCTCTTTAACTTCTGCCATGGCATAGCCTCCTCTTCCAGCTCGCTTCTGATCTACTGAGGAAACAGGCATGCATGGGCACAACCAGGGATCTAGGCTATCACATCCTTTACGTCAGTAATTCACAGTCTGAGGTAAGTTGCTCTTCTCTGCTCTTGTCCTCTCCTCCATTTCACCTCTTAGTCTGCATCTGAAAGGGGGGGGAAGTCTGCTCATATAACCTATGGAGTGGGAAATCCAAGAAATCTGCTTGCTCAGGGGAACTGAGCCCTGGATTAGCCATAAGGAATATATTCACTCAAAATTTTCTCTTTAGCCAGATGATCAAATATCAAATCTGTGTGGCAGATGAAAGGAGGTAAATCTCAGATGGATTTTACACTCAGATGCCTCTGCTCGGGTGAAGGGAAAATTCAGGGAGCGCTTATGGAATGTGCTGGTGCTGACTTTAACAGACAATTTACTCACTTCGGAAAACTTTACACATGAAAATATTTGAACTATTGGTTAATTTTGTGTCTGGGGGGGAGGGGAGGGGGTGGACTAAATGCCAATGCTTGCTGACATTTATCAGATCTCGAAGGTCAGTTTTTCATTTTCAAGAGGATTTTGATCCACATTTTACCTGACTGAAGCCACATACAAGGCTAAAACAGTGCTTGCGTATGAGGAATTGCATGATGCTGCATTTCCTCTCAGCTAAGTGAGCTGAGTTACATAAAACACGCCGATATCGATGTCCAAATTAAGAATTTGTGAATTATTGCATTAAGCTGCTTTCCCACGTTTGGCTGCAGCAGTGTTTTAAAAGCAGGGAGCATGCAGCACAGAGAAACACGTAGTGAAAGCTGGGCATCTCACAGCTGGCTGCATCTGATGAAGAACCTCCACTGGACACTAATCTAGATTAATGGAGTTGGTGAAGTCACCATCTCCTTAAAGATTATTTGTGCATTTGTGTGTGTGGTGTGATAAGATGCTGGCACTGGGTTGCTGGTGTTTGGGGGATGAGAGGGAACAAGTGCTGCCAAGAGCCCTCACATCTCAACTGTCCTTCAGTTGCCACAAAAAAACGCATGTCAGTCCCACTCATCCCTACAAACCTCTTGCTATCGCTCGCTGTCTCCCCTTTAACCACAGCTCACATCAGCGCTCTGATACAATCTCCTGTATGCTCTATTTCACTTTCCGTAGACACTAAGAAGAAGACAGAGGGAAACAGATAAAGATGGATGGAGAAAGAGAAAGAGATATAGAGCGAGGGGGAAAGAGACTGTCTGTAAGGAATGGCAGAATAAGGCAGGAGAGGATATTGAATTTCTCTTTTCTTTTATAATTACATTATATGAAATTACAGGGTAGGAATAAAGGTGAGAGTCCAAAAAAAGCAAAAAAATATGATTACTTTAACTGGCTGTCTTACTTTAACCTTGACGCTTGATGCCTTTATGAGACCTGGGGGGATGACAGTCTAGGAGTAATGGATGTGATGGCCAAACGCTTCAAAGCTAGTCTTTATTTCTAGGAGTCAGCGACATCAAGCAACACTTCACCCTCTAATACTACAGAGAAAAAAGAAAGAGGGACAACTGCCACACGTAATCACACACGAGACAGGGGTACGCTCAGGCCATCCCCTATGTCTGTGCAAATGCAGAGAGGTTCCTGGAGATTTAAAGCTGGAACAAAGTTAAAGCTTTTATGTGTGCACACAGAAAGGGAGAACTGGCAGGGGAGGGGGAAAAACACAAAACAAAAAACATTAGAGGTGGCCTGCAAAAAGTACACGCGTTTCCAAACGAGTGGTGAAGTGTGCATTCACCTCCCATCACCCTGCTCACTGGGAGGGGTACTCATTCATCCAGAAAACAAATGACTCTCCTATAAAAGAATGACTGCTTTTGGAACAAGCCAGATGTTACCTTTCATGTGCTAATAGGATTATTCATTAAGAATGAGTATTTTCACTGGGAGGACCACAACAACGTAATGCAGTTTGGGTGAACTGTGTGTGTCTGTCGCTGAAGACGGGACCGCGTGTGCATATGTGTGGCTGACTTTGTACATCGGATGAATACAGAAGGAGGCACTTCACACCTGATCTCACCTAAGCGTTCCTGCAAGTGTATGTGTGTGTGTGAAACATGTGCTTCCCTACTTATCTGCAGGAGAAGATGAGTTTTTTGGGGTTTTTTGAGGCAAAAATGAGACAAAACTTTAAAACCAACAACTAAATATTGTGTAGCTGCCCCTTGTTCTACCAATTACAGCTTCACCTCCTCAGGGATTTAAAAGAGCACCTCTTGGGGTGGAAATGTTCAGTGTTATTGGGAACTCTACAGTTTGAAGGCCCACTCAGCAGCTGGGGATGTGCTGCGTCTGTGATGGGTGATGTCTGCATGAGTGGTGTCAAAGTGCTATCCACTGCCAGGATCAATGTTTCCCAGTATAACACTGTACTGTAAGACGAGGAATGTTATTCACTACAGTGATCAGTGGGGACACTACAGTGATTTACAAATCATGTAAAATCTGAAAATAGTGGAAGACAAAATACCAAATATTATAACATTTTATTGTTTTTTTTAAAAAATATAGCCTTTTGAATTTGTTGCCAGCAACATGCTAAAAAAAAAAAATCTGGGACAAGGCCATGTTTACTACTGTGTTACATCACCTCTTCTTTTTGACAATGTTTTGTAAGAGCTTGGGAACTGAGAAGACTCTCTCAGTTCCCAATATTTTCCTGTTTTCTCCTGATATCAGATTTTCCCCAAAATTTTGGGTCTCGTTCATCATTTTTCATAACTTTAATTATTGTGTGATGCGTCTGGATTCGAGGCCAGTTTAACATAGATACTCTTGCTGAAATTAGCAAGGACTTTCCCATAAAAAAAGTATATAAATGTGTATATGTATTAAATATTATATGGATGAAGTTCATATTTAATTAACAAGTCTAGTAATTATAAAAAATTACCTTCTCTTGTTTTTATCTGGTGTAAAACAGGTTTGACCAACATCCCAAAATCCAGATAACCACAAATGTCCCAAGTATCTAGTCATTACCTTAATAGTTATTTACACAGTCACTCAAACCGAACTTGTTTGTCTCATCACACGTCAGTGCTGTGAAATATACCCTCATAAAACCTTCTTTTTTATGTGAAAATCCATAAAACTTTCTTCAAAGAATATATCACGTTTCACTTTCTGTGACACTGCTTTGATGTTACTGTCGTCACAATATTTTTAAGATCCAGTTGAGCTGACCAAATGATACAAGACAGAATGGCTTTAGCTGTTGTTTCCTCAGTGGTTTCTGACTATTCTTCTTGATGGATCTTTCTCCATGGTTTCATCTTCCCCTTTCATTTCTGTCTCTATTTTACCCACATTCAATCTGCCGTATCCGAGCCGAGTATAAACCCCACGTTCTTTCTATCTGCACCTGTTTCCTCTCGTCTTTTCCATCTTCATGTGTAGCTGTGTATATGTGTGGGCATTTTTTTCTTTGCTAGGGATGACAATGAGGAATGTGAAAGCAGCAGGGGAGTTCTCTAGTTACCCATCAGTTTTGAAACCTCAGTGTGTCTAGAAGGCAAAGAGACAGAAAAACACACAGAAAGCACAACGCGAAGACGAGTACAAAAAAGGGGGATGAAGACAAAAAAAGAGATATAATGTTCTGCAAAAGGTGGTAAAGAAAAAAAGGTGACGAGGCGATGATGCATTGTGATTAGACCGGGCAATCTCTGCAGTATACATCCTTTCCTGAGGTCTGATCTCCCTCTAGAGTAGCCTGTGACGTATAGACAGACTTTCTGAGAATTAATCAAGGTCCTACCTGAGCACAAGTGCACCACACAAAGCCAACTAAGTACAATTCAGCAGGGACAGAGTGCGTAAAAAATAATTAGGATACAATGTCTGGGGGCTACAGGCCGAGGATAAGAAGATCCACATAAGCAGCAGGCCAGCATAGAGTACACTATGTTCTTCGGGAGAGTTATTCCTAGCACCATACTTAAACCATGTGTATATAATGTCTTACTTACACATGGTTTACTTTGGGATCATTAAGTGGAAGAAATAAAAATGCATAAAAATAACATATGTATTGCAAACATAGCTTTTTTTATTGCAGAAATCTAAAATAAGGATATTGTGATCAGCGTGGATCAACAGCAAATCTGGATTGGTTCTGTCACAATTTCAGGATTCTGGCATCGAAACAAATACTGCAGTTATGATATTATTATCATCGCTATTTGAGTAAGCTAAATCATATTAAATCATCCATTTGGCTTGCGGTCCACTTTAAGAAGATCTGGTTTTAAGCCAAGCTATGTTATCCAAGATGATGGGTGTAATTTTAGTTATCCTGAAACTAAACATGAGTTTTAACCAGCAGTGAAACGTCACAGGGAAAAATACGCCTTTATACTTTAAGATATCCTACAGATAATATTTATTCATTGCTGAAATAATAATATAGATAATAACTAATGTAGAAAAATAAAACGAATGGAAGGAAGCGTCATTGAATTAAACATGTCTGAAAAAAATCCAGCCATTTCCAGTGCCATGCCACAGCAGTAAACTACTGTTTACATACAAGGATTTCCTGCATGTGATGCCAGGAAAATGCACTTCCTAATATTTTCCCTCAACACCAACTTACAGTCAAACATCCAGCCATCAATCAACCTCACATCCCACTTTATGAACAAGGGAACAACCAAGCCTGCTCACATGACGCGGCACAAAGAGACAGAAAATAATAACCCAGCAATAAACCCACACTGTCAAATAACCTTACCAGTACAATCTTTTTACTGCGTAATCCGTCTGCTCTTAAGAGGCAGATCAAAGAACTTGCAAAACACCACTAAGCCCTGTATAATTATGACAGTGGAGGGGGAAAAAGAGGGAAACAAAGCAGGAGTAGATGAGACTAGATTAAAGAGTTTAAAATGTCCATGACTGTGATAATACTGCCACTCATTCCTTTAAGCAGCCTCTGAGATCACAATGACCTTTAATAGTGTAAAACTGCACTGCAATTCAATACCAAACTTCAAGCTCATACAGTCTGAAAAACTCAAAGAGTAATGCTAATGGTAGTAGTGGCACACACAGCTATATACACTAATATGTACATAAAAAGTACAATTATTGGTATTCTGGGAAGGCTTTTTTATAAAATGTGGAAAGCTGGCTGGAGGAATAAACTGTCATTCAGCCATGCTCTAGCAAGGTCAGCCACTGATGTTGCTTGGGTGACAAGGCCTGGCTCGCAGATGGCGTTCCAGTTCATCCCAAAGGTCCTGAATGGGGTGGAGGGCTGAGTCTGTGTATGCAAGTTCACCCCAAAATGAGCAAGCCTTTCCTAAATCAATGCTACATACAGGGAGGCATATTTTGCAAAAAATATCACTGTACTGGAGACATCAATATTTCTCAGAATTGAAACTAAGTGCTCTAAAAAGCCCCACCGTCTCAGAGTAAAAGGATATAGTCATTTACTATATGAGTAAATAGCTTAGAGTTGTACTACTTGTTCCAAGCTGCCAGGAAAATATTTTTACATTCTCTGCTGAGCGTATGTTTTAGCTGTAATGTAAAAGACTGCACGATTGGAAATCCCCAAAACGGAAACATACCATTAAATGCTTAAACGAGACAGCTGCAGCAATGTAAGCATCCTAATTGACATGTATAGCCGCATTTCCAGCGTTCAATCGATTCGCCGGTTTTGTGATGCATACCATATTAATGAATTTTCCCGTCAGTGGAGCAGAAGCGATAAAACAAAATTAGTCAGCCTCGAAGTTAGGGTAAACATTCAATCCCCAGGCTGAATCAGGACACGGAAATTTCCACCTTTTAAGATGTCCTCCCAGAGAGCATAAGCAAAATTAGGAGGCTGCCATTCATCAAATAAGTGACTTGTATAAAGTTTTAAATAGGGCAAATATTGGGGTTCCATTTAATGTAAGGTGCACTGTGTAAGCAAGGACGTGCTCTTCTCTTCTTCTATCTTCTATCTAACTTCTATCATACCACAATAATGAATTGCATTACTATAGTAACCTGGATTGTCCTCGAACCATTACAGAACTTAATATAATTGCTAAATGGAAGAATATTGCCCCCAGAATAGCAATGCTCAGGCTCTCTTTTAGCCAAATGTGATTGTGTCCCTAGAAATTCCACAAATAGTGACCTAAAGGGCCAGCGTGACAGCTCTGACAGCGGCTCTGCTAAAACCAGGTCAAATATTTAAATGTCAGTGTGCTTTGCAATGCGCATGTGACCTTGTGAGGTCTGGGTTTTTGATTTTTTTGGGGGGGTCTGGGTAGAAAATTGTGGGTCAGTTCACTTCACCAACTAGCTTCTAAATAGAAAAAAAAGGACTGGGGCCACCATATGAAAAGAGGCAGTTGTCACAGCTTTGCGTGCTGAATCATCCTGTTTATGCAAAAGGCCAGAGGGTGGTGTTGCAGCCGGAGGGGAGATACGAGTGCTGCTACAGTCGCCCGTGTCTGCACCCAATGGGTAACAAATCAGATACGGGGAGCCAGGAACACATCATTCATCCTACGGTGCTGACATGTCAAATAAGATCAAATGTAAATGTGAACATGATACAATATCACAAAACTGTACACGTTGTCATGCCGCCGCATAGGAAAAGAGGAGTAGAGAGTAATAGAGAAACAACACTGTTGCTGTTTGTGCTGACAAACTACATTCCTACCTAATGGCTCAGAACAGGGTGACATCTTGAAATGTAATCATACATAAATTTGCACATATTAAATATAATGTTTAATTTAGGCCTAGCTAATACCACCAAAGTATTTATTGACCTCATTTGGAGAGGGGGAATGTAGGTTAGCAATTTAAACTCTCTTTGAAAATGTCATCCACTGAACAAACATGGAGAGGTCTCTTGACAGTGATGGAACACAGCCAAGCGAGCAAACAGATATATTCTGGGAATAAATGTAATATGGCAAGTAGTCAAAAGAATATAAAAAATATTATCTGCCTTTGTTCAATTGCTGGTCTTTAAACGTGGGATAAACAGGGTAATAAATAGAGGAAATAATTCACTGGAAGGTGCTGTATGGGCACTGATTCTCCCACTTTACATTCCTGTAAGTTCCTGAACGTTCACAGCTCAATCAGCCTCATGGCAAAGGGGTCAGGAGCCTTTATGTGATTTACACTTGCTATAATTGGACATTTTGTGATAACAAGTGTAACACGTGTTTCCATTGGTAACTGAACAAAGATCTCCCTGGCTTCTTCTTGATAATGTCTTGATTCTTTCCACATACTGGAAAAATATTTACAAAATGTCTATATATATATATATATATATATTTTTTAACCCAAAATTATTTTGTTACAGCAGCTTATATGTTATTATAAAGAGTAGCAGCAACAGCAATATAACAAAGTATTTCAAAAATAAAGCTAAAATGAATTTTAAATGACTTTTTAAATGAAGTAAATAGTATCAGGAGACACGATGAGTGTTGTATGAGTGCAGGATTGAAAAAAAATATTGTTTCATATGTAACTATTACACAAATATTGTGATATGATCAGTAAAGAGTGAAATAATCATGTTTTTTTCTTATAATGAACTAATAGTTCCTGCACTGTACCTATAAGCCTGCAGCTGAGGAACAAAATAAAGAAAACCCTGTGTCCTTGGGTCGTTTATGGTACTGGTGGACATTTCAACAGCAGAGGAAAGATTCATTGCAAATCAATACAAAATGTATCCGCAGGGCAAGAGGTGTCAGTATCATATCAAATCATTTGCTAAAAACCTTTTCATTGGTATTTTGACTCTGACTGAATTTTGAATCTTACATCTCAAAGCCGATCCCATCTCATTTCGTCCATCTATGAAAAATCTGACATTTACTGGCACCCAATAATCTGGAACTTTTAGTACAAACTTTAATTGTGTCCTGCCTGTCTTGATTATTGCAGCTCATTTCACGTGTACGTGGGTTGGTTCAGAATGGAAAACTAAATCAAAACAAAAAAACTCAAAAATCTGACACTCACACATAATCCCTATTTTTCCTTCCCTTCATTGGGTTCAAGTGAAATTCAGAATTAGTTTTTTTTTATTAATAAAACGTATATGGCCAGGTTCCTACATATAAAACAGAGCTACTAAAAACTAATTGCAGTAGTTTTCTTCTGCAATCATCTGATCAGGGTCTTTTTTTAATAAAGCCAGAAGCATACACACATTTAAGGTTGAAGTTCCTAAATTTTCTCAGCCCATCACGTTGGCTGAATCAGCTGCTGAAAACTCACCAGCATATCCTTAATCTTTCAATCATTATTTTTGGCTAGTTTAAATCTAATGCGGACCTATGTATGCAAATCCATATGTTTGTGTGTCTGTATGCTGGGACATGTGCACTTCAGTGTAAGGAACTGTGAATCACTTTGTAAGTTATTACTATTATTTTTAATAATAATAGCAATAATAATAATAATATTTTTTTATGGTTCTGGTTATATGTAGTGGCACCAAAATGTATATTTAAAGCCTTCTATGTGAAGGGTTACAGAAATCCTTTCTTAAAAGGGACACTGTGGCTAAAAACTGTAGTATCGATGACCTTTGACATTCTGCTCCTGACGCTGGAGAATTATGAGGCAATCCCGCTCTGCCTTTGCATGAAGGGCAGGGAGAACCATCTCTCACATCCTGCATCCCCCCGCCTTACATTTTTATCCAGTTGTCTGCATTTATTGTCTTTTGTTGTCTCTTACTTGCTTTTTAGTCTTTTATTGTGGAGCATTTTATAACGTCTGCTCTTGAAGGATGCACTGTAAATAAAAGCTACTCACTATATACCCCTGTTAAAGTGGGAAGTGTATCTTAACAGCGGAGGATTTTTGTAGTTTACTAACACGGCCCGTGCTGGGCTTTTAGACATTTTCAACAAAAAACTGCATTAGATTGTATTCCCTGGTCACTTGGTCACATCAGTAATTACCCATCTGCTGAGAATCAAACAGACATCTGTTTGCACAGGAGAAAGCATCTCATCTCAACCATCTCAAGCCTGTCTATGTGTGCATGCTGCTCTCACTTCCCCAATTACACAACTGGAGGAGGGTTGACCAGTTTCAAGGGAAGAGTGTCAATCTGTCTGTTTCAATCGGTTTCAAAAATCAGCTTCTTTTATGAAAAAAGCCTACGATAATGACAATTATACCGTATGGCATGATATATCCGGTAAACAAAGGACGTAACAGGTAACATATAATTCACAGCTAAACTAAATTCTCATTCTCATTGCAGGAAAAAGCAACTGAGGATGAGGCACCTTTTTGCATAAAATGACTGAATGATTTTAACACTGTGTAAAAGTATCACATTTACAGACGCCACTGACTAATGTCTGTAGACAAGACTCTTAAGTTAGATGTTAGGTGAGACAGTAAAAAATAGGTGTCGCCTAATGGAGCCAGAGACCCAGCGTGCTTATTTAATATTACGGAGTGATAGATGATGGCGAAGAAGACAGTGATGGGGAGGAAAAAAAGAAAACTGTTCTATAGCTCCCAGCTAAGTAAACAGACAGGTTTGAAATGGGAAGTCGTTTGCTGGTGACAGAGAACAGTCATGGCAGATAAGCTGAGAAGGATAAGTGGCCTATCTGATTCAGCATCTATATGAGCGCGTGGAGCGTTTCCTTATTGTAAATCGGGAGGCAGAAGGTGAAATATATTTCTGTCAGAGCCTCAGAGGCACACTGCAGAGTCACGATCCCACTACCATACCTGTGGTACTAAGGAAAGATAATTCGTTATCTCCGCTTGTTTCTCCTCAGAGGCTTGTTGTACAGTGTTCTGACAAAGAGTTGTCTGTTTGCAGATGTCAACCTCATTTTTTTCTTAACATTTTCTCAGTTAATTCAGAAAAGAGACTACTTTTCATATTCGGGGAATTAATTATTAACTATGAGCAGGAAAGGTGAGGCAGTGAAGAATCACGCTGAAGCTAATAAACCACGGAAAGGAAAATCAGACATCATCCTTATATATTGTAAGCTCAGTGATTGATAACCAACCCAAAAGGCGAACGCAAATAGAGCGGCAGATACTCATAAATGTAGAAAGTGGGGTAGGAAAAGGAGGAAGTCGTTATGAAAGACACTTTAACTGACAATGATACAAGAAGGAAAATTATTTTAAAACTAGAGTTATTAGTTTCACAGAGGCGATTAAATATACCACGGAAATTTGATAGGATAATTTTTGGGGAACCCTTACAGCCTAAACGGAGTTGTGATTCAGTAAATAAATGGTAAATAACTGCCAAGCATAAAAGAGCCATGAAATCGGGCAATAAAAAAGAAATAAAAAGGGGAAGAAATCTGCAGCACATGCATATGAAAAACTGACTTGCATAGTTTAAGTTGCACCTTTAGCTCTAAAAGAAAAGAAAGCATATCAAATATCAACCTCGGCTTTTCAAAGATATTCACTGAAAATGTCTGTTTGTTTCATTTTAATGTGAAGTGTCTGATAAAAACTTTTTTTAATCATATACCTTTAGCTCTATTTAATTACACTGTTTCCTCCCTTCTCCCTTAGCTAAGAGAGAATGTGTGTTTTATCGAGTGGGATGTAATAGTCAGGCAAGGGTCTTTGTCTAAGCCCCTCATTACTGATGATTAACAGTGTTTTTCCTCTATGCCTCTCAGGAAACATGGTGAGCAAGGAGGGTGGCAAATGCATGCTCACCAACTCAGAGTCTGACTCGGAGGCAGCTCCCGTGCCCTCCACTTCGCTGGCGCTGGAGGTAAAGTATTCCCTGGAAGCCAATCGACAGGTGAGGAAGAGAAACAAGGCCTTGCAAGTGCGTTTCAAGGACATCTGCGAGGCGCAGAATGAGCAAAGAGAGGCGGAGTTGCAGGCAGCAGGGAAAAGTGGCAAACCAATGTCATACAAAGTGGCATACCGCAAATACATGACTGTCCCTGCACGCAGATCGATTCCTAACGTCACACGGAGCACAGGTGTTCAGACGTCACCCGACCTGAAGAAACGGTATCAGACGTTTCCCTTCGAGCGCAAAAAAGGACATACCTTTAAGCATGTGGCGGCAGTGGAAACTTATAAAGGTCAGAATAACGGTTTTATCATGGAGGTGAAGCAGTCTAAGGCACCTGAGCAGGGTTTAGATGAGGAGGAGGAGGGGGCCTGTGGGGGGAGCGGAGTCCTGAGGACCAGGGCTCTGCTCCATACTAATGAGTGCATTGCCACAGTGGAGCAGCACACTGCACCTGATGGCCTGTGCTCTGATGCTCTGCTGCTCAGTTGCACTGCAGACACAGACTGCCTTGCAGACACACCGAGAGGAAGCGGAGCTGGAGCACAGGCAGAGTACCAGCTCTGCAGCATACCTTCCAAAGCCAGAACAGGATTACAACACAGGGAGGCCGACACAGACCGCTCGGCCAAGAGGCAGCTGCTCAATCTGGAGGAGGGCTCATCCCGAACCCTGCCGGACAGGGCCTCCAAGGTTACGGGCCCCATCGCCTGGAACTCCCTCACCCAGGTGGAGTGCCTGGACAGTCCATCTGTACGGAGCAAGCGAAAGAAAGGCCTGCAGCTCAACGGGCTGTCGAGTGAGACGTTACCACGATCCCGTGGAGGCTGTAAAACACAGGCACAGTGCCACACGGGGCAGTTATCTGCCCGGCCTATACGGGGCATGGAGGAACCTCTGTCACCCTGCATAGGCGGTGAGGCTGATGGAACACCAACCGACCAAACGCAGGAAGCCTGTAAGCAAATAGTGCCTATGAATCAGGACGGGGACGTTAAAGCACAGCTCCAGGCCATGGAAAATCTCATCAGCTCCAGCCAAGAGACCATCAAGGTGCTGCTGGGGGTCATCCAGGAACTGGAAAAAGGAGAGGCCCACAGAGAAGGGTAAGCCATCTCACTCGAATCGTGTACAGATGCAGATCCGATTATTTCTCCCTGCTGTGGATGCACAGTACCGGTCCCACACCAAGGCTCTTCCCCAGATTGTAAATTGGTAACACCTACTGTACAGAACTGAGGAGAACCAATTTTATGCTAAAAGGCCAAAGATCGATTTAGCACTAAAAATGACTCAGTGGCCAGCCATGGCTGAATTATGGAAATACAGATGTATTACAAAACACACAACACAGAAAAACAAACAACAAAAGCATCTATTGATTGGTTTAGCAAGAGTTGTCTACTTAACGTACACTGATGTGGGTCTTATGTTAGCCACAAAGGAATGCTATAAATCTACAGATAAAAACTGAGAGAAGACTATATTACAAAACAAGAGAAACATAACACGTTCATGATTCAGCATTAACAACAAAAATACAATGCTGGTGTGACACATTATTCCTTTATTACAGTAAAAATCTTGTAAGTGTGACAGCTGCTCAGCAGAGCCTTGACTGAGCCACCAAAAGAGCATCACTGTAGCTGTAGTGATGTGGCTTTCACTTGGATGTGCCCTGCAGTGCTATTACAGTGCAATGCCCCTTTGTGACAATTTTCCTTAGATATGGTGCAGCTGCTGCATTACGTACATGCTTTAAATCACATGTTGCCATTGTGTATGTCACCTTCATTCACAAACCCAGTGCTAAGCAATGCTCTCTCAGTTTTTAATTGAGTAATTTAACACTAAAATGCTCAAGACATGAATATTATTCTAAGCAGGACATCAAATTACAGAATGGCGTTCAATTTAAGATTAGTATTTTCCTTAAGTTATAAACAAACGCAAAATTTAACGATTGGCTTTATCCAGCAGCAGACTACAAGTTTATCTAGAAAAGTCCAAGGCGTGTGAAAAAGCCACAGCCTGTGAAAAAGCCATTTACTGTCCAATAGATACTGAGTATATACAAAAGGGCTGCAGATAGACAATCCTCTATTTCAGTGGGTTTGATGCTATCTAAAGGGACGAGGCAAACAAAATGGCCAATTTGTTGGGAGAATTGCTGGGGCTCGGCACCCAGATCCCTATCTGTTTTGACCAGTAGCCGAGTTAAGGTATGGAGCGAGAAACCCCATATAATCAACATATCCAAAACGCACCTGTCAAGCTTATAAACAAGGAGGACACAAGTACAAGTACTTCTAAGTGTAAGAAAGCAATTCTCAATTTCAACTTCAAACATAACACGTAGCATTTGCAACCCTCTAACAAGGCAATTATCCTCCTTCAGTCTTGCACAATGCAACTTTAATCTCCTAGTCGACAAACTTAGAAAAATGCAATTGAAAAAGTTAGCACACGCGTGACGTAGTACGGGACGCTACCTTCAATGCGTTGCCGAGCACATCTGACTTATCAGATGTGTCTAAAGTGGCAGGTGGGAAGTGGGGAGGAAAGGAGAGGAGACGCTTTCATAGACAAAAATAAGTGAGCACTCTTTAATGGCACCATCTGTTCACATACACAAAGACACTGTGTTTTCACATTGTGCTTCCTACATTAAGCTAAAGCCAGTGAGCAGTGTAAGCCCCGTGTAATCCATCCAAGGCTAAGTGAACTTCTATTTATCTATTCAAGCATAGTCATCTTTGTCCTGTAAATACAGTATTTCTGTATTTCAAAGGTCACTTTTTTCACACTACATTAGCTTCACTTCCCCTCTATGTAAATGTCACTGACACAAGCAATAGGACTGCCCATAGGCTATAGGTGAACTCCATCTTATATTAAGTCATATAACTTATAACTATTGCATGAATCACTATATGTGCATGTTTAGAGTGGCTGTGATGCTAATGCAAAAAATCTTTTGTTTCTTCTGATCTGTGCAAAAGACAAAAGTCTAGGAGGAAGAAAAGAAGGATACAGTTACAAAATAGAACAAAACTACATATAACCTGATGAGTTTCATATTTTATCGTGAAGAAACCAGCAAGCAGAGAAAATCATAGTGGTGGTGGATTCAAATTGCTTGGCAGTTTCACATCAAAACAAGTTCATCACAAACTCAATCAAATTATTAGACTCCTCTGATTGGATGCCTCGAACTGAAATGCAAATATGTTGAGGTGTGATGTCACCAGCTGTATTGGAGCCAGTTTGAAGCTAAGAGTCAGCACCATCTTTCCCATGTGCAGCCAGGACCTTCCAAATAACAACAAACTGCGATGTACATTACATTTACAGAAATATATCGCATGACAGCATCCTCTGAGGGTCTTGTTAGTGCAAATCTTAAACCAAAAGCACAGTAGAAAAAAATCACTGTTTACTTCTTAAAGAGAAGCTACAAAAGTCTGCCTGCTGCTCTCCCCAGTGAGTTCAAGAGGCGGAGAGTGCAGCAGGCAGCAGGTGGGCACAGAGCTTTCCATCAACCCAAGAACATGGCAGACATCAAAGCCTTCTATGTGCCTTAAAATCTAGCAGTGATCTTAAAGAAACTACAATTTGCAAAACAACATATTTCTTGAAAGAAAGACATAGAACAGGAAGGCTTTTTGTTTGTTTTTTTTCCTGTTGGCTTGATGACTTCTATCCTTTGGTGAATATGAAAGTTCACCCTTTTTTTGTAACTTTTGGTACTGTTTCAACTGGAGTGGTTTCACTCCCATCAAAAGTGTTACTTCCTCCAAAAAACTATATATTGGAATTGCAATTCCATTCCCTCAGCATTGAAAACGACTTCTTCGACTTTGCTATTAACAAAAAAATGAGACAGTTAGAGAAGAAAACCACTAAAAACTTGGGACTATAAAGTCTGACAAGACTGGGGATGAGAAGCTATTACAAAAAGGGAATTTAAAACACTCTGACAAACAAACACACACAGACACTTGTCCCTCGACTACAGTCTTGCCCAGAGCATAGAGCGTGACAGAGGGAAGGATTCTAGAGTACATTGGCTGGACCCAAGAACACAAAGCTTGGGAATAATGCTGTATCATCAGATAGTGCTGCAAGCCCAGACCCAATTAATCACACTCATGGGGACTTGTTGCTAGCGTGTCTATTAGCACTGTGTATGTGTGCATGTTTTTATGCCCCTGGAATCCCACCCACTCGGTGACATTTGGGAGACTTCACGTAGTAGCAAAATCGAGGGAGGTGTGTAAATATACTGTTAATGGCACTTTTGGCTTCGCGCTCCCCAGGGAAGCTTGCCGAAATGAGCTCTACTCTCTTATTTTCTCCTATCAACTCAGTGTGAGAGGGGTGAGGAGTTATGAAAGATTGAGGGGGAAAGAGACCTAGACAGCATGAGGGTTAGAGAAAGAAGAAAATAGGGGAGTCGTTCAAAGAGCACAATTCAGTTGACAATGTAACCCATCAGTTGTTTATTGATTGACTCATCTGGCGAAAAGTATGCGTGGCTGTGGTCTTCCTCACTGCACTGTACTGCACTGCACTTCCAAGCCTATTATTACAATTAATCCCAGTTGCAAATGTAAACATTAAACGTAAATCTTGTATCACTGCATTCATCCCATTTCCCAAGTCTGGTACGGTCTTAAATAACAATATTGATGTCAACACCTCCAATATACCTGTCAGAGCGCACAGCGCAGAAAGCAGTGCAGTAGATAAGGAGGGGAAATTTATGGTAGGGGTTTAATTTTTATTGGTGCCGCAGCCTGTGGGTAGCCTGGCAAAAGTAGTAGTGAGAGAAATGAAAAACGGCTATTCTACTGCAAAGATGACAGCTGAGAATTAAAAGCAAAAGTTACCCATTAGAAGTATGAGGAAGGGAACACATTAAGGTTCACTTGAGAAACCAGACATGTGTAGCTGACTGTCTGTGAAAGCATCATCACATCTAAATAACAAAAATCTAACAAAGAACAAAACCAAGAAACATCTTCTCGCTAATCTCTATTGGTATTTAGCTGATGTGTTACTTGACAAAACAATATGGCTCAAAGTTCAACAGCAACATCTCTCTCCAGAAACAGTGCCCCCATTACTGAGACTAATCCGCAGACCCCACTCTGTGCAGTCTCTCCGTTTTCTGTTTTCATATGTTTTATTGATTAAATTGAGTAACAAAGGCCTTTTTGTCTGGAAAAATGTGCAGCTGTTCATCACTGGGATGAGCTCTAACAGAAAGGGTGAAGAGAGAAACCTTATACATCTCAAAACCTTGACAGATAAAAATACCTGATCCACTGGTAAGCAAGTTTTAAACTCGGTTTTAAAGGTTACATGCCTGCGTACCAAGGCGTTATTGATGCTGGCACTGATATAACCCGAATAAGCTGTTTTGGTTAGCAGGAGAGTGGTATCTAATATGCGTGATGACATATAAATACCTGCCAGTGATTGATGAAGAAGAGCACAGCTATTAAAAATTATGCATAGCATCTCTATGTGGTAAACAGAACTGTGCAAAAGTCTTGAACCTCTGCTCGTTTATTTATATTTTGCTTCTAAGGAGCACGGTATTCTTATAATTTTTAAAAGTAATATCAGGGAATAGTTCTTCAGGCTTTCCGAAGATCTTTCAAAGATTTTCTTTGGACATTGGCTGCTTTTCAGTCCAATGGTTATACACGACCACTTTCCATTTTCAGAGCAATACTTTGCTTGTTAAAATACTGAATGCTGGCCTGTGGATAAAAAAGGCCTTTAACCCAAGGGACGATCCAGTGTTGTGTCTACAAAAAAAGACCTTAAATTGCATCTTTAGGCACTTTGTTACTAGCAGCCTGTCATGATTCGTTCCCATTTCTTTAGTTAAATCTCCCAAAATGCCAAAGATAACAGAGTTTAACAAGCATAAAATAGTATTTTTGTACCAACTAAATATTCCAAAAAAGATATTTGCCAAAGACTTATGTCATATATCATCACATACATCTGTATGGTGTGCTGAGTGCCCTTAAAAGATTCAAGGAAATTGAAAAAGTGGAGAACAAAAGAAGAAGTGGAAGACCTTAAACCTGAAAAATTTTATATGAAAGTTATGTCCTTAAGAAGAAGAAAAAAAATACAACTAAGATCTGACACAGGACCTGAGAGATGTGTCTATTCACTGAAGTGTCATCAGAAATGGTCTTAGTGGATGTCGAGGAGCGTTCTTTAAGGAAGAGAAACAGAAAAGGCTGAGGTATGCCATATTACACATGAACTGGACTGAAATCAGTGGCAACAGGTCTTATGGAGTGATGAATGTAAATTTGACATTTTTGGTTAGATCATTAGGTACGGAGGACAAAGGTCTTAACACTGATTCTCTAAAGCCGTCTGTAAAACACTGCGCTGGCTTTGTTATAGTTTGAGGATGGTGATGCTGGGGATCTGGCTAAAAAATGGTGGAAATCTGGGCTCATGGTTATGATGAAAAATGAAGATCTAAACACAATGCCAATGCAGTAAAAGCATACCTGGATAGAAAAGCACACAACGAAACCCTATCAATCAATAACTGACCTCCCCGGACTTCAACATTACTGAAACAGTGTCGCATCACTTTGAAAGAGTAGAGAACAAAAGGAAGCCAACAAAGAAGATCTTTGAACGTCCTTCAAGTAACCTGCAGAATTACTCCCAAAGACTACTATAGAAATTACAGGAAAACTTGCCTAAGAGAGTTCAGGCTGTGTTCGAAGAATAAAGGTGGACATACCAAGTTATTGACTTCCAAGCTTGTTGAATTCTGTAGAATTGTACAAACTCGGCTGTTGCCTTATATAGTTCCCTATATGTTTGCAAATCTTTCAATTCATTCCTGCAGTGTTTTATCCATTTTCTACCCAGGATCTAAAGAAATGAGCAGTTTTTCAAGACTTTTTCACAGTACAGTATAAGACTGCTTCTTCTGATGCAGAAGTTTAATTACCATAAAACCACCCACAGAATTACCTTCTTGTCAATGGTGTTGGTAAAAAGTTGCTTCCATTCTATTATGTCATCAATTACAAGAACACCATTGAAATCAATACTCGACTCACATTTCCACATGCCAGAGAAATCCTTTAAGCCTACTGAAGCTCTTAATTCCGGCCCATCAGTTAACCTTTAGAAAATAATCTTTAATCAGCACAATCAGCATTTCCTGTTTTATGTCATTAAAACATCTGATAACAATATAAAGCATATTATATAATACAGTATTTTAGTTTTTAGCCTATAAAATTGAGGCAAACTATAAAACGTCAATGGGTTGCATTCTCAACCAAAGTTGTCCAATTTCATCTCCTTAGAGGACCTAAATGACTCTCTTACTTTCAGGTAATAACTCAGATTGTATGCTTTACAAAAAATATGCTCCACAGAAACGATTAATCAATGAAGGGATTTCTTTGGTGTGAGTAAAAAGGGTTAGCATTCGACGTAGGAGGAGCTCATCACATCAACATTGAAAAGTAATAAAGACCCAATTAAAAAAAAACCCATTGTGTTAAAAACCTTTATTCATTTTGATAAAAACTGACTAAAGATTACTTAATTTATTAGCCAAGAACCATTTGGGTTATAAACGCTGTTTGATATATTAGGAGTTTACACTTTTAATCAACAGTTTCAATGTGTTTGTATCACAGTGTACATAAAATAATCAGCCGATTAAATGATAATTACACTAATGCAGTGTTACAGCCCAACAGTAATTTTTTCATTACTTCATGAAAAACCCCAATATAATTGGAAGGTATTGCAACAATCCTGAAACAAGTCTATAATGAAAATCCTTTTTGAACGCAGGCCACAAACTCACCTTGTGTACCCTTTAGCTTTATCTGACTACTAATCAGTCAACCACAAGTAATGGCTGACACCGTGCCCTGGCTACCAGGCACAGGCCAGTCAGGAGGGCAGTGTGACTCCTCATCACCCTCATTTACTTCGCTCTCGCTAACGAGGGATGACAAATAAGATGAGAAAGGAAGGTGTGAGGGAGCAGCCTAACAAGTCCTGTAATTACTCATTCACGACTCTTATCTTCCCCGCAGACTCTCCTATCGAACAGGACAGGACACGGCCAACTGTGACACATGCCGGAACAGCGCATGCATTATTTACAGGTTAGTAGCCATTCCTCTTCAAAGACACGATGATCTAAATGCGCCCTGCTCTTTCTCCTTGAGGGAAAGTGAACAGGTGGAAAAGAGACACCACAGAGAGGGCTATTACTAATGTGAATCCTGCTAATGAGCGCATGGGGACATGTGACATTTACACGCGACGCTGTCTATTAAGCTATACATGTTTTTCTGATTCTGGTACTGTCCCTTCACACTGCTTCATTCACTGAGTAGAGGGGATAAATACAGTGGAGCGTGTGAGCACAGGGTTGCAAAAGGTGAAATTAATTACCGTCCACACATCATGAAATATCATCACACTGCGCTGTTTCCAAGCCAACTAAAAATCTTAATGACTTAAATTTAAAGTTCAACTTATTTGAAAACTAATATACGTGTCCAAAGTCAACCAGGTGAGAAAGTAACTTCTTTTGGAGGCACACGTGGCATAACTTCATTTGGAGGCACTATGCTTGTATGTTAAACAATGTTTAGTTGCTCTGTTGGAGGCTTCAGAATATCTAATTCTAATACAAAAATGCTAAATTCAGTGGTGGTTCTCAGATATAGCCTCTAAGAATCATGAATCCCTAAACACAAACTCACAACAAGCCAGCTAAAAGTTACTGCAATACTTAATTTAAGCCCAACTTTGAAATAAACTCCAAAGATGCAGTGCCCTACCAAACTGAGATTGCTGCTAAATTTCATTTATTAAGTCTACGTGAGCCCTTGTAGGGCATGACAATTAAGTCAAGCTCTTACACAGTCAGTATGACCCCCACGAAGGCTCTTTACTCACAGTTGGAATGGCAAGACACAACGTTAAATTGCGTATGCGCGTACAGTCTGGCTGTTTTTGTTTGGTGATTACAAGAAGTAAGCTGCCAACGGTCGAAACGAGCGAGATGGTGAAGAGATGGAAAAGAAAGGAGATTTAAAAAGTAGGTGGGTGAGAGGCAATCAATAAAAGTGTTTTCAGTGGTCACTGCTGTTCTACTCAGTCTACTTTTCTCCTCTGAGAAGCCATTTATAATCATTTTCTATCTACTGCTCTCAATAACTGATAAGCCTCTGGCCATACTTCAATCGGCTCCTGAAAATCAAGGAGCAGGGCATAACTCTGTTCCCTCTGATGTGTGAGATCAGGAAGGGTGCATTGCAACGTAAAATATTTTAGGATCCCAGCAGGTCCTCTGCATAGCCGCAGGGTGGACAACAAGAATGGTGATTTAACAACAATTCAATGACAGAACGATGGGGTGATATGAGCTGACTGATGGCAAAGAATTTGAAGGACACAGGACAGAACTAATTAATAGGCAATGGTTTAAAAAATGAATGAAATAGAACTGACTCCTGAGATGAGATTTCGCTCTTATATATAGTTAATATGTACAGTGTCAATGCAGAGCTTTGGCCATGGAGAATGGGCACCCCTGTTCCCTCTAACATAGGCTCCTTCTCCACTCTCCATTCCTAAGACCAGACCACAAAGATGTTTGCTAACCTTTGCACTCAATCTGTAACAAACTGTGTAGCAAAATGCTTAATTTTAACAAATAAAAGCAATTTCACTGTAAGGCTCTTAGAAGAATTTACCTTTCCTATGTTGCTTGGTTACATGCACACTTTCCTTTTTTTTTTTACTAAAGTCATCACATCAGGTGATTTCCAATGCTCTGGTGTTTAGATGCAGCCAATATTTAATCAGTGATGTGCTGACAGGTGCAAATGTGAAAAATTCCTCTTTTAAAAAAAATTGAAATGACAATTGTTTAATTTGATTGCAGTGTTCAGATTGGGTATTTTTACTCTGTTTGCACTTTTAAACTGACTATAATTAAAATTTTAGGCTTCTGTAAACGTAGCTCCTCGTGTGTATATCAACGTGACCTCAATTCCCACCGAAGATATTAAATATGCAAATGCAGGTTGCAATAAAAGCAATGATTAAGTGTAACCATTTGAATATGAGCCAATTATACAAACGAGTGAGTTGTTCAAAATAGCACGCGTATGGAGATTTTCACTACTAAAAAACCCCAAAGAGAAACTGATTGTTCTGTAAAGTTGACACAAAGTAAGGTCAGATTTTCCCTCTGATTTTACAGGTGTTGATCTTGCAGAAAGACTGACAACTGTCTTTAACGTCAAATATCCACATTCGGCTTCCTAGATCTGCCACAATCGACTGAAATTCTTCACCTGCGGAGGAAGTGCAGAAAAACAGAGGCTGTATATTGGAAGAATAGCTGTCAATAAAAAATAAAAAAATAAACCCAGGAGGCTCATTTTTAACAAACCCTGTCTGGGTCTGGCAGGGTTTTAGCTTGATAAAGGGCAAAAATTTCTAAGTGTGATGTTTAAAATCTGTTAAATTGACCCGAGTTCTTCTTTAAGAGACTCGCTTGGCATGGTAAATTGTGTTGATTAGACACAGAATCAAATATAGCAGTTGTATTCACACAGGCGGGGGGATTAAATGGCAATCTAATTACTTAGATCTCCATGAAAACAACCTCTCTGGAGGTGGAGGAACACAGGATAGGAGGCAGAGCCGTGAAGGAACACTGTGTATAAGAATAGTCGTCTATGATATCAGGATTTCTCGTGAGTATGTTGGAGTAAACTCCTAAATGTTAATGTGATATACCTGGTCTCGTGGCTAGAGCTGGAAATATGGATACATAAATCATTTTAATGCCAAGTAAGAAGCCATGCACTCTTCAACGTAATCAATTCGTCCAAGAGTATCTGGCATCATCCAACCCAACCTTAGCATAACAACAGCACCAGATCAATATGATGCTGCAGTCTATGGGCATGGACTTCAAACAGAATACAAAAGCTGCTATAGTCTCTTGTCCTTGTCTGGTCCCACTTTCCTCGTTTTTAACCATCTTGAACTCGGTCGGTCTCTCTTTCATCCTCCCTCAGTAACTTTCTCAATCTCACTTTTTCTCCAGAATATGTTATCTCCTCCACACAGCTAACAGTGTGTTTTCAGATGAACTTGGGGATTCAAAGCTTAATACAATGTGCATGACATTGAAACAGAATGAGGAAAAAGGCAGAAAAAACAATATTCTGTCTTGCCTATTACAGTGACGTAACATCTGTTACTGAGAAGGGTTAGGAGAGAGGAGGAGTTTTGATAGGGGGAGTTAGAGAGTAAGCATGAGAGACAAACACAGAAAGAAGCTGGATAAAAAGACACCGATAGACAGGATGGTGCGGAAAAGCCGGGATTCGAAATGCATTCCGCTGATGCTTCTTGATGCAAAAACCCTGTAATCTCATTTTCCTCACATTGCTTTTATATGGGTTAATGTGCTGATCAAAAACAGAGATAGATTTAAGTGGTTGTGATTAAGGAAGTCGATTTGGGAGGTCCCCATCACTGAGTTACATTGTTCACAACAGACTACAAATATTCCCCATCAGTTACATTTTCTCATTAGCTTCCGAGTCCTGCGATTAATTCCGAAGCAGAGCATTACAAGTGATCATTAAACTGACTATCTGATGTTAAAACATTCTTTGAATAACACTGTGCAGTGCAATAAGATAGCAAAAAAAAAAAAAAAAAAAAACCAACAAAGGAACGGGCTTTTAAAAGGAGGACAAATATCCAATCTATTGTGCAAGGCTATGAAAATCAATTAAGCGTTGCTAAAGGCTGAAGAGCTGATTACATTAGAACATATGGAAATTACTGAGCAGCGAGGCTGTCCTACCGCACGGCAGTGCTGGGGGAAGATATCTCTTTTTGTGCAAGCATAATGATGTTTTCCAACATGGTGGTAAGCCGGTTACCATAGCTACAAGAGTGATCCTCGGTATGACAGATAGTGTGAAGGGACAGTGAGGACAGTCAAGAAGAGCACATTCACACCCAGAAAAGATAAGGGGAACAAAAAGAAAGGCAGAGTGAGAATGTGTAACAGCGAGGGGATGAAAGAGACAACGAGAGATAAAGACCCAGACGGATAAATGGCAGGTGAGAGGTTTGTATAACAACGAATAAGTTAAAATGAGAGATATACACACACACACTTTGTAGAGAGGAAGGAATGGGAGTGAGAGAGAAAGACAAACAAAGAGGAAGAACAAGTGAGGGAAAGAGGTTAAAGACTGACAAGGTCCAAAGTGCTTTCTTCAGTTTGTTCTGATCCAACAACCCCCTCCAGGGAGTGGCAGATAGGGGACAGTAAATGCCAACGTCTTACTTTTTGCTTTCAGCAAAAAATCCAAATGTGGAGTGACGCATGGGGGCCCGTGACACTTTCATAAGGCAATGCTGATAACTGGGCTGGGTAGAGACTAATAAATCTTTCATTACAAGGCCTTTTGAGTAGGTTTCAAAGATGAGATGATTATCTTTTTTCTCTCTCTTTTTTTCCAAATGAAGTTATGCTGATTTTTTTTTCTCTTTTCAGTGACATTTAATTTTCCTTGCTATGCTATTCCCAAGCCACGGGGCACTTTACATCTACTTTGTATGATTCGCCTGGCTCCTGAGAGCTGCGCACATTCAGTTTCACACAAAGGCTAAGTAACAACACACAGCTACGTGGATGACTAACCAGAAACTTTTGATTGTTCAAATATGTACGCTGCACATCTTCAAGAGTCTTTGAGTTTGTGGGGATTAGTCTGATTACATTACATTTACTATGTGTATTACTCAACTTTAAAAACAAAATATTAATAAAATAAATCTCTACACACCTGATCAGGCTTGAAAAGGAATGAAAACACTTCATAAGCAATGTTGAGTACAGCGTTGTTAGTTTCTATGCTGATATTGTCAACTGGTACTGCATCATGTGACTTTATACGTCAGTGCAAACGCTCCTCTTTTAAAAAAAAAAAAATCACGTTCACGGCATTTAAGTTCGACTGGGTAGTGTCCAGGGAGTGGGGTGGGTGGGGTGTTTTCTAACAAAGATCATTCATTTAGTTTCAGCTTGCAATGAGGTTCACAGTCAAATCAGAAGACTACAGACTTATGAAGTAGTGTTGTGTCTATGGATGGTGATGGTCAAAACTATTGACGACGGCTCATCAGTCAAGGCGATTTTTGTGCTTTTTCTCCACTGACGCAATAAACTGATATAATTGTTATGAGGTTTATAATAAACTGAATCTTCCTCATTATAGTTTCTGGTTGCACTTCCACATATAAATGACACTTGCAACCCAGACTTACTTGGGCGTGCGTGGCTACGCATCCACAAATTCACGCACGGCCTTCCACAAGCTTTGAAGTTAATGTGCGTGTGTGTGGAGAGGTTACACTGATCTATCGTCATCATCAAAAGAGAGACAACAGCAGGATATTTGTGACTGCTGGTTTGATTTTTAAATGTGTGCAAATGTGACCGTCGAGACCGTAGAGTGCAGAGACACTTATTCGTCTCCTAAACTCCCCGTCTTGTCTCAGTATTAAACTCTGTTAATACGGTTTTAGCTGTTCAACTGATACCTGTCCATTACGTTAACTAATTACGATAAAGCTAAATCAATCAGTGTTTTAAGTCAACTTATAAACATTTCTTCTTGCTGGATGAAAAATAAACTCCCAATGTAGATGTTCCACTAAGCTCATGTGGAGGTTTTTTGTGTTGTGGCCACATATTGCTATTACGGAAGATGAATAGAGCCACCACAACGGGTGCGCCTTAACCTCCTCTGCCATCCAATAGCGATGCCACAGTGGACGAGAGGACGGAACAAATCACCCAACCCTACTATAAAGACTTTTTAGATATAGTCTGCAGTTAGATGATTTAATATGTGACTTAAACTGGAATTTAAGGTTGACTTATTATGGTCATTTTTAACTTCATTCTTTATTCTTGGGGTCTCCTAGAATAGTTTTTCAAAGGGGGCAGGTTACAGCCAGAGCGGTGGGGCTGGAACGACCTTGCCACACCTGGCCGTCCCTGTTCTATGACATCCTAGAGAGCCAGAATAGAGAAAAATTTGAAACCTGAGCATTTGGCTTACATGGATTACTTGACTGATTAACTGAAACATTTGACAAATGTTAAAGTTAAGAGTTTAGAAGCACAACCTTTAACCAGATGGAAACAGCTGTACAAAGCAAAGATTGCCACACATAAGTATCTTGAACTGTGCAACATGTAATGTACAGTGTCCATACAGAGCATAAATTAACTCTTATTATTGTACCAACAATAAGGCATAATATTCGGCTTTTTAATCAGGTTAAATGGCTGCATGTCCATGTAGGACTATCACCTGTAGCCATGGATGTGAAGCAACAACAGCCTCAGCAGTATTAGAGGCTTACGCTGAAGAGCAAGGAAAATCCTATCACTGCTGCTGTATGTGTGTATGTGCATGATTATGTGTATGTGTAGAGGGAGAAACTTATCCACAGAAAATGACACAGCATTAAGCTAGAGCACCCCCTTCCCCTAAAACTCCAAGGAGATCTGTTTTGCTGTGCCTTTATCACAGCAATAACTAAAGGTTTTTAAAGACATGCAAAGCATGCAGGGAAATGCTCAACATTTTGCTTCATCGGTGACACCCCACGTTTATTACATCTGTGCCACTTCTGAGCTGCAGGAGCCTGTTAATTTAGTGGCCTATGCATTTTGTTTTATATGCATGTCAGAGTTGTCAAAGTGAACTACATTTGGGAACTACGTGTAGTTCCCTTCCCTTGGGCCAGACAAAAGGGCTAAACTAGAAATCAATCATTAAGGGAATAAAAAAAACCCTAAAAACAAAAAAAATGCAAATTTATGAATGGATAAAAATCACATTTTTCAGAATGAATATAAAACAACTTATAATACAACTCTTATGACCACTTAAAATTCATATATAGGAAATATTCTTGACAGACTTTAAAATCTACTCTGGCCAAGCCATTTGAGGCCCAAGAGGCCTCGAAGGAGGACTCTTTAAATGGTACCTGCCAACTTTGAAGCTCTGGGCCAACTGTATGACAGACATGGAAAAGTTCAAACAATGTGAGCGGGTGTAATCTAGCTAAAATAATATCAAGGCACGTGCTGTTGTACCTTTTGTTCAAAGCGAAAAATCTTTTTGGAGATTTTACAGAGATGAATAAAATCCCTCGGGGATAAAATCTTCTTCGCCTGAGCATCAAAAAGTAATTGTGAGCCAAACAAGAAACAGTCTTTTTATGTCCTGGTCTAAACATTTAGTTCAGGTCCTGCACGTTTTTCCTTTCTTTTTTGTTTTTTTCAATAAAGGCTCAGGGCAAAACAAAGAACTGCAAATGATTCAGCTCGCCTTTGAGCTGTTTATGCACAAATCTGAATAAAACCAAAGGTTGCAAATATGGATTGATCCGACCTTTTGAGTAAATTTGTTCATTAGACAGTTTAAATGACTCCTCATGTATTATCAGCAATATATGTGCTCCTTCTTTAAACGGATCCGCAGTGCATTTGCTTGCAACACGCAACTGTTTCCACATGTAATCATTTGTGCACACAAACTTCCACTGTTTTCATACAGAAACACGGATATAGATTTTTACCGGTGTAATTACCAGCCAGTGATTTATTGATCAAAGCGGTGGTGTTTTCCCTTTTATATAAAAGCCTAAGGTCAAAGAATTATATAATTCTGAGTGTCTGCTTCACTTGAGTTGCTCATATTTGCAATTATTGGAGAAAGTAATGACATGCAAAGGAAATGTTTGACTTTTTTGTGTGGACAAGTAAATTCCTCATTGAAACTGTGAAACTGTGCTGACAGATAAAGGTGGTAAACTTGAGGAGGACTCTAAGGAAAGTTTTTTCCTTATATTTCATTCAAAAAATGGATATCAATATAAAGTGCCTTGAGGGGACTGTTGTTGTGGTTTGGTGCAATACAAATAAAATTGAAATTGAACTGAATAGATGTGATACAGGTCGGGAAAGTACACCAGACAGAAGTTAAATGCATTCTGCACTACGGTCCACCAGTGTCAAACATCAGTCTGCTGAAAGATCTCCCATCCTCGCATTCCAAATTCCTGTATTTGCAAAATGTGCAAGAATTTTCTTATCTGTTTCAAATCTCTCCATAACACTTTCATGAAATTATAGCTGCTTTTTGACTTCTCCATTCCACTAAACTTCATTTCCTTTTCATGTCAAACACATGTTGGCCCAAAAAAACTACATTCATTTTTAAAAAAAGCAAGTTTTGCTTAAAGGTTTAATATTGTTAAATGTTACATTTTGTATAACAGAGGCTTTTTCTTTTCTTTTTTCTTTGCAAGTTAAAATATATTGCCTATAGATATATATGTATTGTTTAAATGCTGATTAACTGTTTTTTCAAATGTGTCAGAAATTTCCACATGAATGTCTCCTCATAAAAAAAACTCCCACAAATGTCACTTTACTTCATAAATTTGATTTCAGAACTTATTACTATTTGACTGCACTTTCAGAGTCTATACGGACAATAATGTGCAATTGCAATTCACCTTGAATACTAATAATAATCTAACTAATGTATCGCTTCAAGGCTAAAATCCCAACAGATGCATTGTACTTAAATCTGAGCAGGCAGCCTGCTGCTATTATGCAAGTCTGTCTATCAGATTTGCCACCAGCCTGACTTATGTAGTGGCTGACGAAGGCTTTAGCAGATTAAAGCACAGCTGAAGCAGTAATCTGAGTTTCACTTTGCAGCACCTAGCAGTCAGTTTGCAAGTATGGGATTACAATGACGCTTGGTCCAGATAAATACCCTTGAACCCTGAGGAAATACAGAGTGAACCAAGAAGCACAAGAAAAAAGCAAAAAATTAAAGCATTCTTTATCACCACTATATTTTTTCTGATATTGTAATACTGAGCATGGATTGAAGCGATATAAAACAAAGTGAAATCCTCACATCAATACTAAGGCTCTGATCTGAGTTCCAGCTAAGCAAATGATCTTCAGTTCAACATCACCACCAGAGACTGAACTGAGAGTGAGAAAAACACTACTGGACTTCCCTGTCGCTCTATGATTCACAATGAGAATGCAAATAACAAAAGACAGACAGAAAAAGAAAAAGACAGCAGTGGTTGCAGCCAAAATGAGCAGCCAGATGCAATCAGGAAATGTCTAAATTGGGAGGTTTTACTGGGAAATAAAGATGAAGCAACCAGGAAATGTAGGTCGCTTTACCAGGCTGAGCAGTGCTGTGACAGATGCCTGCGCAGGGGTCAGGTGAGTACAGGCCATAACTTTGATGCTTAATATGGTTGTCGGGGGAATGCGACAGCCAAAAAATGTCAAGATTAAAAAGGACACTAAGGGCAAACCTCAACCCTGGTTTCAAAGATGATAAAAGAAGAATATAAACAATAAAAGGTATTAAATAAAAGCCAGCACTCAAATATTAATGAATTATAAGAAATGAAAAAAAGACCTGAACACAATAAATGAACTATACAACTTTGGTAATAAAATCCCATTTCCATGGTATTCATTTCAACGATAATAAGAAAAAACTGCCACACTTATCATTCTTTCCCTGAAATTCATTCATTATGATCAATTTGGCAAATGTGTCCTAGAAAATGAAGATTTGGGCTACAGTAACAGAATCAAGCAATGGGCGTAAATGGGCACAAAAAGGAGCTTTCTACAAATCTGTATCCAAAAATGTTTGAATTCTGGTGAAATTCATGTTATAATAGAAGACAACGGTTTTCAAAGTCTGTCGGACCCTTTATTTATCATTTCTTCTGATTATTTTAATATTGAAAAACACGTGTTCACTTTTACTTTGAGACATTTAAAAAAAAAAAAAAGCTGGATAATTCATCACCTCTTCTTTTCATTTTAATCCCCCTCCTTCTTTCTTGATCCACTTACAGCTGCTCAGCACTTCAAGGCCTCCCTTTTCATATTCTTTGCATCTTAATGCACACAATGTCCTCAATGAGGGACAGGTCTGGACTGTATTTAATACATTCGTAATAGTTTGTCTTAATAAAAGAACTCTGTAATGTGCTGAGTAGGTGAGCTACATATGAATGTGTGGGGCTGCAAACCTTTTAGCTTTTATGGTGCCTTCCCATATGTACATGTTACCTATGCCATGGTTGATAACTTTTAAACTGTGTGCTAATAAGAAGTCGGATGGTCTCCATCCACTTCAGCCCACAGGATGCTTTGTTGATGAAATCTCAAAAAAATAATTGTCACATTTTGATTCATCTTAGTTGAATAGTTTTTACTGCTACACTACTTCAGTCCATCCCAACGTAAATGACGGTTTAAATTGGAAATAAATGCATCTGGTGACAATGTTATTAATAGCAAGCCAGCAACTGACAAGCATTTAAGCTAACACCTTTCTTTCTTTGTTCGCTGCAGTGTTGAACTGGATTTCAAGCAACAGGAGGACAAGCTACAACCACTGATGAAGAGGCTTTTCCCAACAGAGGACACCCACTTTCCCCCCCTGCCTTACCCTCAGGAGGCCTTCACCTCCACCCCAAAACGCAAGTCCAAAGCTGACTCCAAGAAACACGCTCGCTGGAAACTTTGGTTCCTGTGACGACAGAGAACCATGTTCCCCTCCACCACCATGCACAGGATTTAAGTGTCCATCCGATCATCCGTTTTTGTTTGGTTTATTCATCAACTTCTTTTATATCTATTTGGATGTAGACCTGGTATTAATGGAGACCTTGACCGGATACCGAACCCTTTTCTGAGATGACAGGATGTTTAATGAGACACGAGTATGGATCCCACGGAAAATTCAAAATGTCATGCTTACCAAAAATGGATTCTGAGTTATTTTGAACTAATTTCTTCAAACAGGGTGTGAAATTACACCAAGGAAACATATTTGGAGATCGGCAAGGTGAGAAGATGAATTTGATTTCCCGATGTCTATTTGCATATATATTTTTTCTTCTTCTAGCTGACGTCAACGGGGTTCTGTTCTGTAATGGTTCTGTGCCCTTCACATTTCTATTCATCAGTTGGGACTTTCTTCCCAGCCTCCAGGAGAGGTTGGCAGATCAACCATAATGCTCTGAGGCCTCCATAAACAGCATATCACTGTACTGCAAAGCACAATTAGAACTGTTCAGGATACATTTTCTCCAGAATAATTAAAAAGAACTATTTTGAGTAATAACTCACATATGTAGATTGTCTACTAATCATGCAGAGTGAAGACTTTCATATCTATATAAAGAAGAGACCTAAAGGACAAAATATCAGATGTTTATTGGAGTTCTACAGTCAACTTTTTATCCATCGCTAAAACGTCTCCTTGAATCAACTGACTTTGAAGGGAAAAAAAACAAAACAAAAGAAGAAATAACACTTATTTTCTTAATATTTGCAAAGTTAAACATCAATGTACTTTTTTCTATATAAATATATCTATATACATTCACTTTAAGGTTTAGCAAAATGTATTTATTTGAGCTGCAGTGACGGGAGCTGTGCAGTCCAAACACTACAGTGCAAAAGGAGGTCAATCATTTCATAATTCTCAACTCGTTTCCATGCATCGCAAAGTTCGTACTAACCTCACGTATGCATATGGTCATTAAACACCAAGAAAAGGCAAAACCCATTCATTGGTATAAAAGCATAGACACACAGAGAAAACTGTTACTGTTACGAAACCAACTATAATAAACAGTTGGTTTTCAGCACACGCGAGGGGTATCAGAGGATAGCTTTGATTGTATTGCTGCAGTAACCTGTATCAGCTACTATAATAGCTACTGAAACCAAGCCAGAGAGACTGAATGTGCCACTTCTGATCACAACCAGGGCTTCTACAGTGCAGGGTGGCAGGCTTATAGCCTTGCATGCTTTTTACAACCTTTGAATTTTGCAGGATATTTTCTAGCTTTTAAAACAATTTTTAATGAGATTGACAAAATCTTTTCCCCCCCATTTCCCTTTATTATTGTTATAATTAGTTCCTGCTCATTGCTTTGCGTCTATTCGACTGTAAAGTAAAAACCATGTGCAGTAACTCCACAGTGGGTTCAACAACTACGTACAGCCAAAACAACATGTGCATTTACTATACCATCATGTGAAGAAGTGAGAACATCCGATAAGAACGATTAGTTTTTGGACGGATATGGACGGACAAACATTTTATCCTCTTTGAAATAGTGCTCATTAACAAAGGTGCTAATCTGAAATAAAAAAAAAAGAAACATACACGCACACACCCAAGTGCAAATCAGTCAAATTTACTTTCTATTAACACACCAAAACAATTTGGGCTTCCAGGTTTGGTGTCAGTGATTAGACCCTACACAGGTTTTGCGAGGGTATGTTGATTAAGGTGCCATCCAGCAAAAATCTCTGAGCAGTCTCTGAGAACCACTAAATTTTAATGACAAGATTTGCGGGTAACTCTTGCAGCTTTGAAGTGCTCATGTCTACAATCATGACATGCATGAGAGATATGTCAAGAGAGCTGTTTGGCCACAACAGTAGAGAGAACATTTTTGAAGAGAAAAGCCTTTTACAATCTGTGAATCCAGGTTGTTATGGTTCGAGGACACTTTGCTTGCTGGGACTGGGCAGCTTGCATTCATTGTCTCAAGTGTGAATTCTTTATTATATCAAAGAATTTTAAAGGATAATTTGAAGATACATGAGTGAAAGTTGAAGCTGAACTAGAAGTGGACCTGAAAAGGTATACATAAAGTGTTTGGAAATGGTCTTAAATCTTACTGAAGAATGTGAAACAGGCAGAACAAGTTCAAACATCAAACATTGTTCACTGAAGATTTGGCAAAAAAATTTCAGTAATTCAAAGACTTTTAGACAATTACGGCCTTGCTGACCCAGGCCTAGAAACCAGTCAGCAACCCCGCCTCCACTCACTAGGGAACAGTGTGTATTCTTTGACTTGCTGACAACTGCTTGCTGGAAGTTGCTGCCCGACACTTGGTAAAGTCTATTTCCTGAACCAACAACCAAAACATTTCAAAAGGCACAACTTTTACTTTGAAATCAAATGGCCTCTTTCCAGTTTGTGCCACACTTTTCACAGTTTTATTACTGCTTGGCAAGAAGTTTTTCAAGTCTTTACAGCCAAGTCGGCGTCTTCCATGCACAGTAAGCAACCGCGGCAACCTGAAAGTGACCAATCATAAAAGAGGTTTTTGGTGCAGCACTGCATATCTCCATGCACCATGACCAATTTCACGCTAGCAGCTGCCAGCAACCTTCAGAATAGACACTTTTCTCTAGTGAGCAACGGTTGCCCAGGATATACTGACCAGTCTCAGCCTGTCCGGCCTCTTTGACTGATGCTTTAATAATGGATTTCACAGTGACTGCAGCCAACATCTAGCAATCACTCGCAACTTGAGAATACACGTTTTCTTTCCTGTTGCCACGTGGTTGCTAATGAGTCTCCTGGCTTGTGTGACTGAGGCTTGGATAAAGCACCTATAATAAATGCCTATTTAAAAGATGGCAACTCTAGTTTCTTAAGGCTGAGGATGTACTTGTGTTTCAACATATGTATGTTTTTGGTTATCATGTTCTTTAAGTATACTACCTTTATCTGTAGGAGCCATTTCAATACAAAGAGGATCTAGTGTGTGCTGGTCCAGATATTTAAACAAGTAATCAGTTTCCATGGGATGTTCTTACTTACTCACATCACTGTATGTAAATATATATTACACAATATCAAATAGTGCTAAAAAAAATTTCAAGTGTGGGATAACAGCCAATATCTAAAGAGAAAAAAAAATAGCTGATCACTCTAAAAGACACAACCACTGCCCCAGAAGACAGGAAATATGCCAAAGTGGTTTCAAGGACATAAAAAATGTACAACAACAATATCCAGCAAACTACTAGCTATCACTGGCTTGACCTTCACAAGCTCCAACATGCTGCATTTTGTTAGTTACATATATTTCACAACTTCACTCTTGTATATGCTAGGTTTGTTTCTTTCAGTAGTTATACTGTAGCATCAAGAGAGAACTAGATGTTTATCTGTATCTTAAAGAAGTGCAATTGATTTATTATGTGCAATACTGTGTCTTTTATACAGTTTTTTTAAAAAGACAAAAATAAAGATATTTAATATGCAAAATATGAAAAAAAAGAAATAAAAAAAAGACATCGACAAAGCTCTCGAAATCTGATCTGGACCGAGTTTTATTTGTGGAGCTATAAGCAGAATGATACTTTTTCCCTACCTTTTTTCAGTCACATTATAAGTAAAGGATTAGTTTCCCTAACTTTTAGCAGATGCTTGGAATAGGTTTGCCCAGGCTTGATGGGTCTGCACTGTGAAATTAGATCACAGCATGTAACGCACTAATACCAACTGTGGACAATAAGTACTGACCAGTGCTGATGAAGCAACAGTATTGGCCTTGTTGAGCGGCTTCAACATGCGGGCAAATCTACAAGTGAGGGTTGGTGTCTTATCTATTGTATTGGATCAACTTTAAGTTTGCTAAAGGAACCCTGATTAAGATTTCAAACTCTTTAAAACAGTGCAGCTACTTTTTTTAATATATCATGTAAATTTACTTAGTTTTAATCTTGGTCGAATGAAGAATAACAAAAACAGATCGGTATCTCAACTGTTGGTCAAATTTAACATCAGTATCTGACCAGAACACTTAAAAAAAAAAAAAAAGGCTAAGGCTGAAATCATACATCTCTTTAATGTACTATGGTGGGTGGAGACGAGAGGACAATACAGCAGAAGGGTAAGCAGCAGTGTTTTGTGCACAGCCAACCTTCTTGGGAACCAGTCTTTGCCCTTACCATCCTCACTCTAATACAGATTTTTTTTCTCGGGCATGTCCGTGTGCTCATGCATCTGCACCTGCACCTGCCCCATGTTAGTACAAACAAGTCTTGAAGGGCAAACATGAGGTAAACCAGCAACAAAGCTCTGAGCAAAAACCCCACAGATGCACAGTCACCCTCACACTGATGCATGAAGTAACGCTGCTGAAGGTCAGCGCTAGCCACAGCCCGGTCGACTCCACCGGGCTTCCCATGAGTGACTGCGTATGCCCAAGAACTGAGAGTGTAAACATGACACCTACTGCAGTTTAACATTTTGCATTCTTACTTAAAAGTCTTCTGTGGTCTTAAGGTGACAAACAGCAAAAAAAAAAAGTCCCACAGGTTTATATAGTGCTGACAATCACAACACATCACAACATGGTTTGTTGCAGGCTCAATAAACCCAAAGGGATGCGCAGTCGAAGTTTCAAAACAGGTGAGGAGACGAGAGGTGCAGCGAGTGATAAGTGCATGTTTGAGGCATTATGATGCAGTGCCATATCTCACTATGCTTCTTTTCTGTAAGAGCTCTGCAGTAGTCTGGCCAGCAGAAAAAAGAGAGAGGAGAGGAGACAGAGCGATAGATGCAAGAAGGTGCTAAGAAAAATATCCAAACACAGAGATAAAGCGAATGTGTAATACCAGATTCTGAACTGGACATGCATACCTGGAATGACTGTATCGCAATTTACACTATTAAGTCAGTGTGTGCACGCAGCAAAGGAAAAAAGCTCTAGCACCTATAGCTGGTCAGCCCCATACTGTCAATCAATAACACAGAGTCCTTCCCCTGCAGCTTTCCAGTTCGTTCCCTCTGCACACTGCAGGAAAATCATGAGGATAACTGTGGAGCACTGCAGCCAAGTATCACTGCAACATGTTTTGAGTAGTCTTGAGAACTTGTGTCCACAAAAAAGTTCAGCAGTGGTTTTTTTCTTGACAACATCATGGGAAACCAAGCTGTCAAGAGTTTCAAATATGTGCTCAAGTCTTTTAATCAATTCTGTCAGCAAACATATTTAGATATTTCCTGAACCATAACAGAATTATGCAAAAACTAGTAAATCTAACGTAACACATTTATACAGCAAGGTTGTATTCTGTGGTTTTGCTGCATGGAAAACATAGATTTCTTTTCTTTTTTTTTTATACATTTGCATCTTCCTATTTCTGTCTATCTGCAAGGGTCTATCCAGAAGCTTAAACTAGAAGAAATAAGAGCATAAAGGGAGAACCTGGTGCTTTCCACGGAAACAGGCTAAATGTTTCTGCTACAGCCATAATCTAAATGTATTCAATTCAAGGACTTCTTTCAACCTGTGTGAGGGTGGACATGAATGCAAAGATGATGCTATGATGCTGTGTCCAAGTTGCTAACAGGCGTAGCACTGCAGTGACAACACGCAACAAAACCAACGCCCCCAAAGTCGTCACTGCGTGCTTTCTCGTCAACATTCTGTGTCCACCGCTGCCAGGAGAGAGCAGAAAGGGAAGAGAGCGAGAGACGGGCGGGAGACAGAGTAGAACGTTAATGCATAAATCTAAATGTAAGAGGCTGCCACTCAGAAGAACAAGGTCGGTGGTTGGATGCGGTGTTGTGTGAGCAGCAGCGTGCAAGCTGCCTGCAGAGTAGGCATCTGTACCCAGAGGCAGCAACAACAGCCCTCTGATTAGAAAGCAACAACACTGCTAGCAGCACTAACTGGGTCTCATAGCTTTTAAAAATTCACGCCTACCTTATTCATCATTAAATAATCATTTGGGGACCTAGTTCAAATGCAATTTCTGTCCCAAGTACTATATAATGTATAATGTGTTTGAGTAAAAGAGCCTCAGGCTTTCATGTAACCTCTAAATCCCACTGAGTAAAAGGACACTCTGCACATTGATGCAAAATCATATTCAGGCGCTTAAAATGTCAAGGCAGTCAAGTGCAGATGCTAGCTAGCTATAAAGGCAGCCGCTGACAAAAGGTCGGGGTCGGTAGGGACAATAAACCCAAGCTGTGTTCGAGGAGCAAAGTAAAATAGAGGCCAGTGGCAGCATATGTATACAGAGTAGATAGTTTCAACACGGGCCAAAACAGGTCGTGGGTAGAGTAGTTTGATTAACTAGAAAGGAGGCCGGTCTTCCACAGCACATGCCAGCACTCGCTGTTGCAAGGCAAGGAACACCGTTTCAACTACGCCACAGGTGGACACTAAAATAGATGCACTTAGTGTAATACAGTCAAGAGGAGGCCTGCATATGCCATCATACTGACAGCCTTTTAGACACTTGCCACTACAGTGGAAAAGCAACAAACAGGAAATGGTGTGAGGAGACGGTGAGCTGTTCAGTTGACCCAGGCTCTAACAAAACGTCCACAGAGATCAAATCTATCTTCAGATTTAACTTTTAAAACTGTTTGACTATGAGCTAGGCAGGACAGCGCACTATTTGAATAGCTGGTATAACAATGAGTCGACTAGAGAACTACAGCGGGAGAGCAAGTGGGAGCCCTAGACGCCCTCCAGGCTGCTGGTTGGGAGAAAATGGGCAGTGGGACGGCCTTAGCTCAACTCGCAGCTTCATTAGCTTGACATTATTTAGTGTGATGTATGCTTAGCAATCTGTTACACAACGGAGGGCTTCCCATCTATGAGATTAGCTGATGCATTGCCGGAATAGTTTTAGAAGAGAGAGCGAGAGACAAAAGAAGCAGTTACTGAATTTCTGCTGCAAAAACCCCTTCGCTGCAACCTAGACAGAAAGACCGAACACAGGAGATGAAGCGTCAGGGCTGTGGACATATTACAGCACTGTGACATAACACACACATACACAAACACACTAGATGATCACTCAGTGGCGACTCCAGGCTTTATGAAATCATTCTCTGCCGGCGTGGCTCAGTTACTGGTAATAAAAGCTTCCATTTAAACAAGTGATGGTGAATCCTGGTGCTCCCTGATGGAAGCGGTGTGAATATTTGTCATTACTAAATGTCTATAGGCTCATCACTAAGCTGTATTTTACAGAGCTGTAAGAATACGAATGTCAATGATGAAAAAAAGTCTAATTTTCAAAGACGATACAACACAAACTACACGCAGCTCAAATAAAGAAATTATTCAAAAGGAAGAAAAAGAAAAAGTCAAACAAGACAGAAGTTCACATTTCCGACTAAAAATACAGTTGTACTAATTGCCGTTTGGGACTGAAGAAAATGGGTGAAGCCTTATTCGCACACATCAGACAGACTACATATTTACAGGATGACTGATAAGTGCATTAATTGCTACCAAGCTCTGGCTGAGAGAGTGATGGGAAGATGGATGCTAAAGGCAACGGTGGGGTGATACAGTGATTAGATTACAGCACAGAGCACCAGAAGTGTACTAATAAGTGAGGATAAGACACACAAGCAAAGCAAAAGGAAAACACACACAGACACGCCGGCGCAAAAACAACCGGCTGGAGAAAGATATGAGCAGATCAAAGCCTCTCTTAGACTGAGGGAGTGTGAAAGCAATCTGCCAAGGTAGGCCTTTACCTTTAATGATACTTTTGGATTGGAACTGTGGTTGCTGCGTGACTGTGGGAGTCAATCTGGTTGCGGTACATGTGCCTCTAAAATTGTGTGCATGTATGTGTATAAAAAAAATAACCACAAAAATCAAACACAGAGAGTCGCGGGCTTAGCATGATATACTGCGTGGTATCCAAGCAGAGAATTACACTTACGATATGAGGTGAATCGCGACCCATAGAAATGATTGTCCTGTTAACGGTCCTCAGCAGCTTCTCCATGATGATTTGCACATGCCACTGGGTGGGACCCTGTACATAACACAGTAGTAATATATGAATAATATCATCACTTAAAAATAGAGGAAAAAAAACATAATGACACAAACCCTAACCCTCCCTCCAAGATTTTTTAAAGTGAAAGAATATCAGTCCAAACTTATGAGGCCTGACAGAAGCTCAGATTTCAAGGGAATTGTGGTCATTCGGGTGAACAGCTAGAAAAAAAATACAGGATGATGAAAGTCTTGAGCCATCAGTCATTCCTTTGTGTTTTGGTAGGTTAATGGGAAATAGGTGCAGCAATTTTTGGTAAATATTAATGGAAATAAAGTACGTAAGGGAAAAATAGAGAATGTAAAAATATAATGAGCTTGAAAGTCAACACCACCTTATTCTTCTACACACCCTTAACGCTCTGAGGCAAGCTTTCTTGCAGTTTCAGGAATAGTCCTCCAGGCTTCTTGAACGACATTCAAAGATCTTCTTTGGATGTTGGCTTTTTTGTTCTGTTCCCTTTCAAGATGACCTCACACTGCTTCAATAATATTGAGGTCCAGGCTCAACATCAAAATCTGACAGTACTTTTCTGCATTCATAATTCCATCAGCTAACAACAGTGACTGAAACGCAGCCGCAAACCATGACCGAGCCTCCACAGTGTTTTACAGATGGCTGCAGACACTCACTGTTGTACCTCTCTCCTGTCTTCTTTCATACATACCGATGACAATTTGAAGCAAAAAAGTTCAAATTTGTATTCATCACTCCATAAGTTCTGCTGCCACTGATTTTCAGTCCAGTTCTTGTGTAATTTGGCATACCTCAGCCTTTCCTCCGCATTTCTCTTCCTTAAGAATGGCTTCTTGACAGCCACCCTTCCACTGAGACCATTTATGATGAGATTTCAGTGAACAATAGATGGTTAAGCTGAAGGGCTAGATGCATCTCTAAGGTCCTGTGGAGGGCTTTTGCTAGATTCTTTTTTGACACCGTTCATCTGCCGTGGATAGCTTTTTTTTTCCCAGTGTTACCCCTTCTTTTTTGTCCTCCACTTGCCCAGTTTACTCACATTTTTCAAGTCGTCAGCTAATAGCTCTTTGGGAATCACCTCCTTGGTGCAAAAATACAATTTTATACCTGTCAAACTGTTATCGTTGGTATTTTTCATAGACTGAACTAAAGAAATGTCAACAAATGATGTATTTTTGTGACAGGCTGCCAGCAACAAAGTGCCTAAAGATACCATTTAAAATTGGTCTTTGCCAAGTTGTCTCTCATGTCCAGACGCATCCTTTGGGACAGGTCCCATTTTTATGCTTAGGTCAGTGTGAAGTGGCATAACAAAATTAAAAATCATTCTTTTAAAAGTAGCTATGCAGCAGGACTGGACTCAACATGATTGATAAAACAACCAATGTCAAAAGGTTTTTTTTCCTTCTACATTAACATCTGGTCCTTGCAAGTGAGAGGAAATGAGAGATGACACAAGATTTTTGCACAGTACTTGAAAAAACAAGGAAATTTAAGAGCACTAATGATATTTGGTCAATTTGGCTAAGTATTCTTCTTCTTCCAGATTCAGGAAACACAAAGAGATTACCCTAACATGTGTTACGTGCATGAATCCTTACTAAGATGTTATGACAATGCAGTTTTAAAATCTTGTTTTACTGTCACACCAAGTCATGGATTACTCCCCGACTCTGATCAGATCGCCTGGTTGTTGCTATTGCTGTCTGTACCTGGCGTGGGGGAGTTTTTCGAAGGAGGCTTATCTTTGCAACACCAGCCAAAACTTTCAATAATTTACATGATGCAGTCTGCAGCTGAACAACTCACAAATACTGTATGCACACAGTATTTGTGAGAATAAACTGGTTCCGCCTGTGTCTAGACCAGTGTCAACCAAGCAAACACAGGGCAGGAATGGACTGGGAAGTTTTTTTTACCATCTAGCTATGTAAAAGAGGCTTATCCAGTTAGATATTTATTGCTGACAAGACATAAATTGTTTGATGAAATTTAAGTAGACAGACATATCTACAGAGGTTTTCACTCGCCGTATTTTTGCGAGCATCTAAGTCTCTGAAAGCCTTGGTTGTGCTGATCTGCAGGACAGATATGACAGAGAGCAAGACAGTGAGAGGATTCAGCAATTTGTGAAACAGCGAGAGAGGGGTGTAAAAGCCAGAGCAAGTGGGAGAGGTGGATAATCCCTAGCAGAGTGGAGTGTGGGAGGCTGAACGGTCGTGATCAATGACGAGAGTCTGAGAGGGCCTGAGGGAGGACATCAGGAGTCTGGGCATGGAAGAGGATCAAACGCACTCGTAAAACAGTGTGTGTTTGTGAGCGTGTCTGCTATCATTTGAGCGTTTGAGGTAAGGGGCCGATACCTGTGTGTGTGAGACGGGGGCTCAAGTTTAAAAATTCTAGAAAGAGTTTTGCGCTTAAAAAATGAGCTGATAGAAAGTTGAAAAAAAAAATCCTATTTGAAACTGTTTGAGCAACTTAGAAATAAAAATAAGTTGCATTTCTTACTTTTCTGAAATTAAATAATTAAAAACAAGTAATTATTTTAAGGATTTGTACTGTTCATAATAGTAATGACTTGGCTGTAAAGTAGCGCTGAACAAAGAATAACTCACAGCTGTATGCATGTGGCAACTAATCAAATTCCAGTTTACATCCATTTCTCCCTTTATTCCCGAGTTACAGCATTTAATAACAGCCAGAAAGCGTTTTAGTCGATGTGTTATGATGGCCGCAGGCTGTCATCTTGGACCAACAACTTCTAATCAGTTCATTCTTGAGACTAATTAAAACACGGTGATCCTGAGATATGGAGAAATGAACTGTGTGGACTTTTTCAGCCAGTCCGCATAAAAATGGACAACCTGAAAAATCTAATGCCAGCAGTCACAGCTGTCACTGGCACCGAGGCAGAGAACACTTAACTTTTACTGGCTACAAAACTGGCTCTGTGACCAACACTGATACTGCTCATCATCACATGGACCACATCGCTTTATGGTTCTAAACTAGAAGTCAAATGGTATCAAGGACATTTATGTTTGACAAATGATTAATTTAAAGCAAATAAACTTTCAGCATTTTTTTAATTAAAAAAATGCAAAAAGCTAAAAAATAATACTGATAATATGAAAAAGACTGAATATTGTATACAATAACTGGCTAGGCTGATAATGAATAGTCCCTCTATTCTAAAGCACCACAGGGTTAAGCAGAACTCATTACAATGCTATTGGATAAAATTCAGTGTTGAATGGCCTCTAGCAACCCATAGAAATGAATTACTGAGCACAGCCACCTCTACATGTTAGTAAATTAATACTGTCGTAAAACGTGCTCCTTTCAGACCATGCAGGGCAATAAAACAAACTGAGAACAGCATACTAATAAACAGTTATTAAGTACAATAACCACAGTCAAAAGAGGGTTTTTTTTCTTTATGGAGCTATTCCTAGATTGCCTTATTACGCTACTGTTTATTCAAGAGGGAAATAAAAATATGTAAAGCTCCAGAGTTGAATTACTCACCACATCTTTTCTGTAAAGCACCTCCAGGATGTCACTAAGCAGCTGGCAGCAAGCCTTCAACTCCTCCCGCTTCTCCAGGTGGAACTTCAGCTGGTCCGTCATCAGTGGCAGCAGGATCTCGCGGCAATCTGCAGGGACGCCGATAAATACACACATCCGTGATGACACTCAACACATGGAGCAGATGATAGATCACACGAAGCGGTACAGCATATGTTCTTGACACACTCGATCCAGAAACATGTAGCTTATTAATGACTTTCCCACATCTCCGAGGAGTAAATTAAAACAACATACATTTATTAATTAAACAACTGTGGAAAAAAGCTCCCAAAATCCCAAAGAATAGCTATGCTCCTATTTTACCTATTGCACTTTTAATCCCTTTTATTGTTCTAAAAAAGAAAGCTGTACATGTCACAGGGTCACACTGAGACTTACACTAAATTCAAAGTTTTTCTGTAGTTCAAATACATGTTTAGATACTTGGAAACAGGAAGTACTTGACAGCAACACTATCAAAACAAAAGCCAGTTGCAGCCATAATCATTTTGCAAGACTAGTCAGCCATGAAACGTCTTATCTTATTAACGTCTTACTAAACCACCCCTTAGATTACAATAGTAAACCTAAAAATATGGATAAACCAGCTAAACTGGTCCATAAAAATTTAAACCAGAAAGATATGCAGTCGTGAAAAGGTACTCCAATACTGCTTCCACAGGAATTAAGAAGGTAAGTAGCAGTCATACAGTACTAATCAAATGCACTTGATTAACTGTGTAACCACAGTTTGCTGGTCAGAAGCATTCAGGTGTGTGTTGGCACAATGTCTTGCAATCAGTCGGCCAAAAGCTCTGCTGCTTTCCAAAGTCAAATGTGAGGCAATCTGTCTGACAGGTAAAACTTGGCCAAAATTGGTTCATATAACAGAACAATAATGCAAAGCACAACAGAATGCCTGACTGGGCCATTGCAGCACGGTGATTCTTTTCTTTTTCAAAGTGCCGACCTCAACCCCTGTGAAATGCTGTGGCGGGCCTGCAAAACTCAATGAACTGAAGCAACATTGAAAAGAACAATGGCCAAAAGTCCTAAACAATAATGTGAAAAAGCTACGCAGAAAACAGCTTCAATTCTGGGGCAACTCTTGTGAATTGTGGACGGAAGGTTAACAGACACATCTCAATGGCATAAGCCCATCTGACCATTGGCTGGGTGAGCTAATGAATGGTGGTGTCAATTTAAAACTTTGGAGATTCACGTATCAGGCGAAGTTTTATGTGACTAAAAAATTATTTTCTGCTCGTTTGCACTCATTTAATAGTAAAACAGCAATTAAGAGCAGCTGAAAACCATAACTTTCCTTTTTAACTCTGTCAAATTACTTAATTTTAAGAAGGAGATCAAAAGGTGAATTTCCTTACGAAGACGATGGAGAATTTTGTTGTCAATTTGGACACAGAGGACAGAAGTGATGAGCTGGCATCCATTCTACTGCTGGAAGGTAAACCCGAGGCAGTCTGCTGCAGATTTATCACATTTTTAATACAACCTCATTGGTTTCATTGCGAGTTTGTGTATGGATGTGTGGGGATCACATTTAAAGTCAAGGGACAAACACTGGAGTTATTCTGGTAGTAATTAGAGTAACTGGGGCCAATTAGTCAATTCGTAAAGTAAATAATTAACAGAGTTATGAAGTAGAAAGCAATCCTACTGTAGCCGTCTGTCTGCTACAACATATAGCAAGCTACAAACTGGTAATCCCTATGAGACAGTACTGAAAAAAGACATATTTCCTACAATGAGTACACTAAGTGAAATTGTCCCCAGTACGGTTGTAGAATCAGGCAGCAATTGTGTTCTTCAAATAAAAATCTTTATGACTTCAAGATGGAGAGATGCTGCTGCTCTAAATGGCCACCAAGCAATGGATTTTATTTCAGAATCAATACAATCTCTTTGCTTCACAGATAATATCGCAACTTTAATAAGTCATTAAGCTGGAAGCAAATAAACTTGTTACTTCGCTGCACATCAAAACACACATAAAAGTTTCCATCAATGCTGCACGCAACCTAATGAACAGCATGAACTACTGTGACCTCTTTATGAATAATACCCACAGCAAGCGAACAATCTTTAGCATTTTGTGACCGCCCTTACTAAATGTAGTGCGTGTCTAATTGGGTAGTATGTAATGATTTCATGAAGCCAAACAACAAAATTGCTGTCGATACAGCACGACATGCATGAAAAACACCAAAGCCACCTTTGACAGAAGCGAGCGTGTCTTCACAAGCGGTTTGTTTTCGGTAATACTGAAATTAGCTGTAAGTCACAGACCCACACAGAAAGCATAATGATGCTGCACTATGCATAACTAGCAGTGTAACAAATAAATCCTCCTGGAGAATCAAAAATGTAATTTTTAATTTTACAGGGTCTGATTAGTGCATCAATTACAACCTTATTCCCTGCTAGCAATCTAAGAGATCTCATGTAGCTGCTGGACTGAATGGCTGATGGACTTTGAATGGCTTTTAATGATTCCAATGTAAAAAATAATTAAGCTGGAGCTCCTCTTTGATAATAGTATTTAAACTAAATAGATGTTCCAAATACAGAAAAATAAGTGATGCACTGATGCAATTCATTTAGATGCAGTTCAGTAATATAATATTTTCCAAAAGTCTTGAGTCACCCTTCATCTCTTTATAATTTTCCTGGAAAATAGGAATTAGGTGAAGCAATTTATTGAAATGAACTCTCTTAGCTAAGCTTTCTTGCAATTTCCTTAAGTAGTCTTCAGGAATAGTTCTCCAAATCTTGTTCTTTGGATTTTGGCTCACTTTTGTTCTGTACTCTGCAAAGATGATCCCACACAGCTTCAATAATGTTGAGATCTGAGCTCTGGGGAGGCCATAGTGTTAAAGGCACTGCCAATGAGACGGTGTCCAGATGTTACTGTGTTATGGATCAAAATCTGATGGTTCTTTTCTGCATTTATAATTTTGTGAATTTTAAAAAGATCCCCATGCCCAAACCATGACAGAGCCTCCTGACATCCAACCTACCACTGAGACCATTTCTGATGAGGCCTCAATGAGCAGCACATTAGGTTAGGTTGTTTTTAATGCTTGAATGACTTATATGACAGTAGCCTAACAACAACAACAACAACAAAACACATTCCTCTAAAGATGGAAATCTACATGGACTACACTGGAAAAAAACAAAACAATTTCCACAGAAAAACTTTTTTTTTTAAAAATGCAAGAAACTCTGGCTCCTTGGAAACAAAATATAAAGAAATGAGGGAAGTTTCGAGACTTTTTCACAGTCCTGCATCTCATTTGTAACGTGCCAAAACACATCACATATCAAGACATATCCATTGTTTGGCACAAAAGATTGCGATTAAAGGTTGAGCTGGCAGCTCTTATGGTATTCCTCGCGGGAGCCTGCTCTATTCACATAAAGCTTTTACTTTTATAAACCTCGAAGAAAATGTATGGTGAAACTGACAATGGTGTCTAGAGTGAAAGGATTTTGGTGCTTCAGCCACCTGATACGATTTTAAATATATCTATTGTCTATATTTGTGTGTGTGTGTGTGTGTGTGTGTGCGCTTTAAGTGCTTTAAGTGCACTGTGTGGCTCATACAAGCTCCTGATTCTTAAAGCGTTTCAATCTTTGCTTGTCAAAACTAAAAAGCAGGTGGGAACAGACGCCTAAATGGACACAGACACTACGTACACACACAGACTGTTGCATGCAAACACATACACACACACTATACCAGCATGGTGTGAGTGGGACAAGCAGACTGGAACTATCAAGCTAGGCCACGAGTGTTTTCCTCAAACTTCCAGCACAAACAGATTTTAGACGCTACAGTAATTTCCCCCTTTAACACAGACCAAGAGAGCAGCTGACATATTTGTTCTCTTACAATGAGCCAATTTCAACGCGATTTATGCACCCATCGCACACACTCCTTTTACGTCGTCAGCACTGAAGGTGACACAACATTTTGCCTCCAAAACTTATTAAAAAAAAAAGAATGAACGAATGAAAAACTTTCTAAATTAATGCAGTTGTCATTCGAAGCAAAGATTTGTATATGCATACCAATTCCATTTCACACAGAGAATTTCAATTTCAGACATATATATAAAACCCTTGGAGAAAGAGATGTCCTCTTTATTCTCTAAAGTTGTCATTTTGAACTGAATTAAGCCCACTGGGGGCTAAAATAAACTAATTTAAGACACGCTTTTCAACAAAAATAGTTAATATGTTAATGCCTGTGCAGCCTGCAGGAAATAAAGTATTTCCATGGGTGAACGCATTCAGATCGCACTGATAGAAAATGCTAAGAAAGGTAAGATGCAGCTCACTGAGCCTTGATTTACTCCAAGCATTCCAGTACATTTCATTTTGGGTTTAGTTGGCAAGAGAACCTTTTATGGACAACCTGGGAATAGGCACTTATTACAGCTCCTCACCACCTTAAAAACTGTCTGGCTAATTCGACTGCTTGTCGCATACTGATGGAAAGGACAAATTTACCTGGCAACTAAGCCCTCTCCGTGAGTGCTTTTGCACAGCTTGAAACCAGCTAGCACCTCAGAGCCTACTACAGATGTTCAAAGCACCAGTGCAAGGAACTGTTGTCAGAATCGAGCAGCACACATGCTTTTAAAGCAGCAGGATAATCCTTATCTACATTATAGCAACAACTCTTCCCGCTGATCAGCAGTCCATTCGCGAACATCGGGGGGGGGGGGGGGGGGGGCTTGGCTGTCCATAATTATACCAACAGATCAATAGTAATGACCAGAGGACGATGCACTGAGCACTGGCCTTCAATAGTTACTTACCGACACAGAGACAATTTTATGTTTGTAAAGTATGTAAGGAGCAGATCATTAAGCTGAAAGCAGTGACATTTACACTGCATTATGTTCAATATCAGACATTAATGACTAGGAAAAAAACAACAACTTCCTGCTACATCCCACACAAAGTGTCCCCCTCATCATTCGTTTCCTGTACGGCCATGCTGAATTGAACAGCGGCAGACAAACGCACGTAGACTTCTGCACTATAAGTGTGTAAAAGCAGCAACCTACAGAGATGGAAAAGGTAAAGAAACACGTAGTTGCAGATACTCCAATGGCTGCTTGACACCGTCTCCAAAAATGAGTCTTTATAGGCTGCTATGTCAAAATACCCAACTTTACAACAGAAATAAGCATCTTTATACTCTGGAACAACCAAGGTCTTGTGGTTTTTTTGCTGTTTTTATAACTCAACTCTTAAATTCTATTAAGCCGCCAGCTGTCCCCTGAGCTTCAGTCACCAAAACGCCACTAAACCTCCTGTGGTGCCTTTTATTTGAGCATTTGAATGCTTTTATCTGAGTAGTAGCTCATTCAATTGCTCAGCAGCTCATTGTTTTGATCAGTGAAATTCTGTATTTCATTTGAATGTTACTTAGTATTTATTAGCAATTAATTATCTACACATTCTATCAAAACTTGCTACCCACTCCTGAAAATATGATCACTTCTGGCTTCAAAAAAACCAACAAGATAGTAGTAGCAAAGCATTGTGTACTAACACAGTGGCTAAATTAATCTAATGATTGGTGGCTAACTATTTTTCACTTCCTGTGGTCGCTCTCTGCCAACTAAATTCAATTACTAATGCTTTATTGAGACAGCGATTGTATCTTTAGTTGAAATCACAGGTCAGTACGTGAGAATGTTTGTCTCTAAATGAAGACCAAGCCAAAAATAACCCCAGAACGCACGGTGCCTCCAGCAAAACTCTTGGCTCTGGTTGAGCCTCATCTCTGGGATGCCACAGGCTAGGCTGGGTGGAGATAAGCATGTTTCTAATTAGCCACCTCTACACTGTGCCTTTCACATGTGACATTACTACAAAGTGACCAAAATAAACAATAGTATGGTGCTCAAGGCTATCATTGAAGTTTTGGTGTAAATATATGACTGTGTCAAAGGGATAAGACTAAATACAATAAAACAGAAATCAGGCCATGACACCTGAAGTCTATGTAGATGGGAACCCTGACCTTCAGTTCCAGTCACATCTAGGTGACTCAAGCTTAACTTGTTGCAGAAAACAAGAACAATTTCTGCTCTACTCCACTCTACCAGAGAGCCCTTACTGTGAGCTCACACAAGACTGCCTTGGGGAGGCAGGTGGTCTGTGTGATTGCCTAAATTACCGAACCATGAGTGAATTTACTGAAGAACTATGGGTACAGTTTTTGTATGTGCGCGCTCTCACCGTGATGATTGAAGAGATCGCTGTGTACGATGTCAATCAGGCAGTCCAGCTTCTGTTTTACCAGGCGACCCACAGGGACTTTCAGGATGAACTCTGTAAACAGCTTGCTATGGAGACACAAAGAGGACAATATAAATTAAAAAAACAAAACAAAAAACAGTCCTACTGATTAAGCTCGTCTATGTGTTTTCTCTAGCCTGGCTTGTAGCTGTTAAACAGCATGAAATGTTGCATTAACTAGGTTTTTATTTCTTTTTCTGGGGCATTGAACACAGTAAACAAGATTTAGATAACTGATATACTAATTACTGGTTATATCAAAACACTTTACGTTCAATTTCAGTAATGTAGTCTCCACTCTCTTCAAATAAAGTACACTTTTTGGGGGTTTCTTGGGTGAGTTTGGATACAGGAACTTTCTTATTCGGGTATGGTACTTCTGTTTTGCTGAAACATTTTATACTTCGTTTAAAGGTTTCATTATATCATACGGTATTGCATATCACCATTTTTCTTAAGCATACTGAGTTTTTTGATCAAACATTGACCTTCCAAAGTAATTTGACAAAAAGCTTTCAGAACAAAAGGAAGTCCTAGAAACGCTTTGAGGCTTTCAGCACCACAGAATAGCTTCATCAGTGGATTTCAGTCAAATGGAGACGATGTTACTTAAAAACCTAATCACAGTATGCCCACATATGTTCTGCGAAGCGTCTAATAAGTCTAAAGACGTGAAAATGCATTTGTGGGTGCATGTAGACCTTTGAGTTTGTTCCTATGACTCACATTGCCATTATTCTGAATGTCTTCCGATATTTAAGAAGCATGAATGCAAATGAACTCTACTGAACTAAAGATTTATAAAGTCATTAGGATAACCTAACTGCATTGCAAAAACAAAAAACCAACCCAAAAACCACAAATGTAAAAAGAAAATGAAAAGATACATAAATCATAAAAAGGTTTTCATTACAAATAACACATTTATTAATAAAAATCCACATTTGAGCACAGATACAAAACATGCATAGTGTTCTTTCCCCCCATAAATGAAGAGGCCTAATGCTCATTATGCTGGCAAGCTATGCCTCAAGGAGGAGAGGCAAGGTTTTGGAAGTGGATGAAATAACCCGCCCCAACCCCCAGGGCTTCAATTTAGTTGCCTCCAGCACAGCCACTCAGCCAGGTTTGTGCTAACAACAAGAGCAGCTGATGCCACCTTTGCTCAGACAGGAAGGTGAGCCAAGCCTGTGATTTATGGCTAGGTGAATGTTTCATAAGGACCACAGCTTTCAGGATTAAAGTTAATATCAAAAGCCTCTCTCATGACGTTGCCTTTTAAACCACCGAAATGATAACAAAGCCTCTAACGCTGCTTGCTGTGCTGTCTCGCGTTATTTTTTTGGTGGGTGAAAAAACATAAAACCCGGACTTCCTGTCAAATACATAGTTTAATGAATCTACAAAAAACGGGCACTGTAGTGCAAACTCTCTACAACTAATGTGTGAATAGGGAATAGTATATGGTTCCTAGATTAGATGAGACTTTTTGAACATGTTGATCTGACGAAATGAAACTGAAGCAACTACAAATTACCTACAAATACTTTAAGGTAGGTACACTGGAAAAAGTGTATAGCAAGCCAGGTTTTTAAAGGAAACAAAGGAAAATTATAAGTAAATGTGTAAGTATAAACTATGAGTACATAAATAAGTAAATTTAAGTACTGTATAAGTAATTTTACATGGTGCATAACAGTATTTCCTCATTTTACATCATAATTACTTTTCTGGTTGCAGGCCATATTATGGACCTGAGTATACTGAGTCTTGCGTTGCGCCTGCAATGGATTTTGCTGGAAAAAAGAAATGTATGTAACTGTATAAAAATCTAAGTAATGGATAAGTAAATTTAATAGGTGCCTAAGTATTTTATAGGAAATGAGATAGAGTGTAATTTTACGTAGTTTGTAATTAATTTTAAGTACTGTAGAATTTCCTGCTGATTTTGTGGAGAAAGCCCAGAAAAGTACAGCGTATTTATGATGTAAGATGAGGAAATATTGTTTATTTTTCAACAAAATTACCATAAAATGACACACTACTTGAACATACATGAGTTTAGTTAAAATTACGTAATTTGCAGCTCCTTTTAAGTCTCATCCACAACCCTGGCAGATTAGCTATTCTCAATTCCTGTTATGAGTTTATGGCAAATCACATATACAGACTTACATTAAAGTGCATTATTTAAGTTGCTTTAGTTGGCTCACAATTGCTACTACCGTTGCATGCCACTCTGCAACCCATCTCCCTTCCGGCTCATTTTTGTCCACCACCGTATTATTTTTTTTTTTTTACTCATGTCAGCTCTTTTCTGTGCATAGGCTGTATGGATAGATGGACATCACAGCCACAGTGACATCATCCACTGGTTATTGTTGCATTCAATATGATTTGAGATCATAAACTTAGTAAAGTTTTAACTATAGTTTATAGTTCTGTGCTTGGGGTCTTTTCAGATGCTCTCCTTGTCAACACCTTTCCATTTAAACTGCTGCAGATGGAATTAATCTACTTTGACTATAGTGGTTGTAAGTAAATTAGGAAAACATTACTTCAGTCTTTACTGAGATTTATTAAGACTCAGCCTAGTTACAAGTAACTGCCTGACTTTTGTCAGTGTGGCCATCTTACTAATGCAGCTCTGTGTTACAGAGTAATAATATTAGTAGTAGTTTACAACATATGATCATATTCTGAACTCAAATGTTCTGTTTTGTCTAACATGAACATGAATTAATTATTTAATCCATGAGCATGTTAGTATTTTATATAAAACAGTATTAAGCTACAGCTGGTGACATGCGCAGTAGACAACATAAACTTAAATAGACATTTGAGTGGAGAGTTTCCAAGGCAACCTGAACTTCTTTAAGCAGCAACCATCACAGCACAGCTACTGAATGTTGAGATGTTGAATAAAAGCAGCTTAAGGTGGAGAGGCAGATAAAATAAATAAACTGTGCTTTTGAAAAAGCACAATATTCCAAAAGCCTGTCTTTGCATAATCTGCACATGAAATTTTAACAAAAGCAATCAAACTAAAGCAAATTACTCTTTTTGTTTCTTTGCAAAAGGCAACTGATTTAAGCATTTTTCTGCTCTGCTGTAGTATTCTGTATCATCCCTTATTATTGAACTCCCACATAGAAAACTTGAAGTTCACAGAGAACTGTGTGATCTGTTATAATGGCATGTTCACTTGTATTAATGTTTAAGTCTCTTAGATAGCTGTTGGTGTCACTTTAATGACATTAAAGCTTAGGAATATGTAACAAAACATGAAATTACCTTAGTTCCTTGGGATCAAAGACCAGCTTGACATCATTGACGATAGTGGGAATGTATTTCAGTGCAGCACCCTTTACGAGAGGAACAAAAAGAAAAAAATATGACAAAGTCATTTCACACCTTAATGCATGCAGCATGCCCTCAGTGAGCCACTAGAGGAGTCAATAATCAAGAGTTTAATGTGTCATTATTTAATATTTGCAACAACCTACCAATACCAATTGAAATTGCTTTCTCTCTCACGCATGCGTGCACACATGTGCACATTTTCTACCATATACATTACAGAGATTGGAGGTTAGAAATTAATTAGACAATTGACTGATAAACAGTTTCATGGACGAGCAAGGATGGATGTTTCTGATTTATGTCAAGCATCAAAATCAGCAAATTAAGACAAAGGATTTAGAGTTGACTTAGTAACACAACTTTCAATTTCTAGAAGAAATGGTGAAGTGGAAGAGGCTAAAAATACTAAATAAACCTGACAGAGAGGTTGCAGGAACTTTAGGAATAGCCAAATCAAATATCTGGTACAGTGTTAAAAAGAGGACTAGGTGATGCCCATGGGTTCTAGACCTCAGGCAGTCATATTAAAATAATGTGGGTTTGAGCTTCTGAAAATGGAGGAGTATAAAAATGGCTATGATCAATCAATTTTCAATTTTGACTGTTGACCTTAAATCCAGTGTGGTGGCATAAAATTTCAAAATGGCATCATTGCCCAAAAAGATATGGACCTAGCCATAACCATGTTTTACTTTATGGTAAATGAACAAAAATAGGATCTAAATTTGTCCATCAATAGTGTCAGTAAGTCATCAAGCACATGCATGCAAAGGCTAGTAACATAACTGCTATGCTTAGCTAAGACGACAACTTCTTCTCTAACTGACTGCCGCTAAACTTCAGCTAGGGTGGGTTGTGTCTTTATAATGCATTGGTGCATTTCAGCCATTGTCTCTCATCGCAATTGGTTTACAGGTGTAGCACATTGGATATCACTTATTACAATCCATTGGGGTTTTTTCTAAATTGTTCATGGTTTATTCCTGAAAACATGTGGAAGAATAATTAGCAATGTTAAAATGAGGTTGGCAAGAGAGCAAATACTGACTTTAGTAGATGATTTCTAAATATTGGATTTTGTGAAAGACACATTTTTGAACAGCAGAGACTAACTGCAAATTAAGATTCAGAATGATTTTTTTTCCAGGGATATAATCATGACTTCCAAACAAACTCCTGCTGTCATCTTAATACAATCTCATCTTATTAAGTATTCTATATTTCACATTCACCTCTCTCTGCAGGGAAAAAGAATTAGGCAGATTTCAGTGGTGTTTGACTTTGATTCAGGTGGCAATTCAGCCTCTATTCTAATAAAAAGTCATCTGCATCTGTTAATGCTTTTTTTACACTTCCAGGAATGAATAAACTCCCACCTGTTCCACAAAAATGTTATATGTTAAGTGTCACTGGACATGTATGTGCTCCCACATACCCTATGCATGTGATTACATCAGTGTGTGTGCGTGAAAGAGTAAGAAACAGAAAGAAAGAGACAGCAAACGCAAGAGAGAGAATGTGTGTGTATTTATTAGATTTTCAGCTGCATGTGTGCTGGTCTGTCCAGATGTTCATCAGTACTCCGATTTTTTTTCCAGAGAGGCATAATGGGACTACTCATTAGCTTCCACCTGTCACAGTGCTTTCACAGGGGTGGATTTGGGAAGAAACCAGGGTTCCTCGGTTTCATGCCCGTTCCTCAAGATCAGTTTTTAATTTACTGACAGTAAAGCTAATATCTCACCCAATTACACAGCAACTGACTCCTAATTGACTCCTGAGCTCCTCATATGGTTGAGTGTGCACATGGATATACTGTAGGTGTGCCAAGGTGCATGTACCCTGTGATTATGTTATCTCTAAAAGCATAGCCGTGCGTGCGCGCAAGTGTGCATGAGTCTGTGTGCGGGTCTTTTAGAGTATCTACACAAATAAACAAACATCCTTGTGTATCTGTTTCTAATCTGGGGTCGCCGAGTTTGAGGTCAGAAGCAAGTAAATATGGGGAAAAAAGAGGGTTTAAAGGTAGAAGGAGAAAGACAGTGAAATAAATACCTTAAGGAGCAGCTAAAGAGCAGAAGGCCAGAGACGACCCAAGCATCAGGACAGTGAAGGTCAGAGTGAAATATAGGAAAAGGAAACACACAAACACACACACCAAAAGGTATAGACAAACAACAGAAATTAACATGGAACAAACACACATAAAAGTACAGATGCAAGAAAAGCCAAGTTGTTATCCTCAGTAACTTCATTGTGTAATACACCCTAAACCTTCTTCCACGAGTTAAGAGTTTTTCTATAGTTTGTCCAATATATACATTTATCCTTTTTATTATCTTTTCATAATTGATTCCAATAATTACTTTCAAGACAGGTCAGATAATGTTCTGAAGATGGAAACTGAAGCCAAACATTGCTGGCATATTACTGACCAAACACTTAGGAAATATCAGGAAATATCTGACCAAGCAAAAGGAAAAAACACAAAGTTTTTATTTACATGTTGCTGAGAACCCCCCACCAAAAAAAACAAACCAAACAAACAAACAAAAAAGCACTCAGATGATTCATACCATGTCTATAAATTAAGTACTGTATGAGGCCACAGCTAGCACGCAGTTAGTCATCGTAGCTTAGACAGGAAACAGGTGGATAACAGATAGTGTGACTAAAGATAGTACCTCTAAAGCGCATTAACAATATCCTGTTTATTTAATCTATTCAGGAAGTTAAAAATGTGAACTTGTGACTTTCCAGTGGATTATGTCATGAGTTACATCTTAGTGGGAAGCAAAAATAGTCGAGCAAATAACCCATTTAATACCTCGACTGTTTCTGCTTTGAAACGTGCCTGTATTATGCCCGTGTACAGTCTCATGATTTTATTTAGAAAGCCTGAAATGTAGAATGGCTTTAAAGCTTTAATTATTAAAAAAAAAATAAATACATTTTTAGTTATGTTTTTCTTTTTGACCTCTGACCTCTTTTCAAACTGTCTGAAATCCTCTGTTTTATTGGTGTGACAAAACAAGTAAATGGACTGCTACAGAGTGCTTTTCACACACACATTCATACAAGCACTTTTTTCTATTTGAAAGTGCTTAATTTTTTTGATTCTGCATCAATTTCAAAATCCTAGGTGACTTCCTTCTCGATGTATCGCATTCAGAAGAGTTTTGGAAAACTTTGACCTTGACCTTGAAGTCCAAGTCACTGAGATTTGAACCTGACTGAGATTTTTAGTAGATACACCTGTGGTATCAATTTGAAGCTGCTATGTTGCTTCGTTCTCGAGTTATTGCATTCACAAACTTGGGTGTCTACGTCACCTGCTCGCCCAGCCGGCAGGGTGACGACAATACCCTATCAGGCTGAGGGGTAAACACTGCAATCACAGCTGATATATCCACATGTGGCTCAGTAACATGAATGGCCCACAAGTGCTGGTATTGGCTCCCAACAACATCTGGGAATGCTCTTAAAGGTGATGGTGGATCTGGGCATCCCTGAGCTCCTGGATAGCCTGTGGCACTGGCAATGTCCATGGCATTAATGCCTTTGTAATCAAGGGGCTGCCTGTGCACTCTGGTCACATGATTCTAGGCATTATCCTGAACTACATAAGGTCTGACAGTGTGGCAGCGACAGATCTGCTGGTTTTGGCGTTCTCTGGCAAATGGCAGTTGAGCTGCATGGTGCTGAACCCACTAAAGGATGCAGATGAGTCTAGCAGTCTGTTCAGAAACATGCACATGACCAGACTGCAGGATGTCAATTTGTAGGGCCCTGGCAGTGAACCTTCTGTTCCTGCTTTCACAAAAGAGCAGATACTGGTCCTGCTGCCGGATTAAGGCCCTTCTACAGCTCTGTCCAGCTCTCTTCTTGTAACAGCCTGTTTCCTGGTATCTCCTTTACTGTCTTGTGACTGTCCTGGGAGACACAGCAAACCTTTTTGCAACAGCACGCATGGATGTGCCATTCTGGAGGAGGTGGCCTACATTTGCAACCTGTGTGGGCTGCAGGTACCATCTCCTACTATCAACAATGACAAAGAAAAAGCAAAACTAGAGAAAATCAGTCAGGACGGACAAAGAGATAGCAATGGTCTGTGGTCAGACCGTGCAGCTATTTGGACCAAAACAACTGAAATGAATTCACAACGGTTTATTCTTTCTATCTGGACAGACTGACATCCCTGAAGTGCGTGTTTTCATTTACCTTTGTTTGATAACACAGTGATGGTTAGATATGTAAAGCAGAGAAAGTGAGTCAGGGAAGACGAGCTGCAAAGGTTAGACTTTAGCTCACTTGAGGCACCAGTGAGCTAAACTGGCACCACTGATATCTCTAAAGTTTAATTGACTTTAAATTATACTACGCTGAATGAATGCTTCCTTAATTCCTCAGTATCATCCCATTTTCTCACAGCATATTAAGTAGTCATTAATTACTATAACTACTACTTTAAGTGGCTAGATTATCTTTCATATTCTTGATTCTCAGCTCTAACAAGTTCACATAAAAAGAAAAAGAAGAATTTGCACAGAGATACGTGGAAAAGACGTGGAAAACAAACAGTGCACAGAACACAGTAAGCAGCAATGATCTGAAGGAATGTTAGCATTAATATCTAATAAACTGCTGTCATAGTTTAAATCTAACAAGGCACATTAATCTCCAATTACAGAATATGTCATCCCAAGCTAATCACATCAGATGTATTTACTATTCACACAGCAGCAGTTATTTACTATTCACAGTGCAGCAGATGAATCTTGGCAGTAAGGTTGAGCAACAGTATGCAGTTGGACTTGAGTGGTAATCAGCCTACCTTCACCATGGCAGTGTACTCTGAATTACTGTTCATCATGTCATTAAAGGATGTGAAAAGGTTCCTCAAGGACTCCATGAAGTCAGCCTCTCCTTTGTTCTCATAGAGCCTGGGAGGAGATGAAGTAGAGAATTACACTGGCAGATGATCACAAGGCTGTTGTGTGTTTCATCCCTGTGTAAACAGCCCCACCTGCACTGGAAATGACAAGAGTTTGATGCTTCCCTGTTAAATCATTAAAAGCAGCCAGCAGAAAGGCCCTGTTTTATCAATGCAAATATTCTTGGATCAGAACCAGAGACATCACTCTTGCTGCCAGCCAGATTAGCATTTAAAACAACATGACAAGACCCCGAAGCACCTGCCTGCTGTCATGCGGAAACAAAAATCAGAAAAATTAATGATCTATGCTAATGACTTTCCCAGAATACTATACAAGGAACAGAAAGCAAATGTCAAGCAAATGTTAGGGTTCAGTGGCTTTACTTTCTCATCTATTCTCCAACTCGAATTACTAATGTTCCTTCCGCTAGCTTGGTTATGTGGAACAAATGCTGCCCACAGACTGTAGCAACCAAACGCCAATGATCGCACTACAGCGAAAGAAAACGCTTTCCCCCCATTTTTCCAAGTGTATGGGAACACACGGAAAGAAAGAACACATAATCCCTCAAAGATGAAAATTCTTAGCACTCACAGAGACCGTAAATCTTAACAAACTGGTCATTAAGTGGAAATGAGCCGAGCAGCAGCTTCAAATAATTTAGCATGTCAACCGCTCAGTTTTAGAGAAATAAAATCAAAACTTGCAAGAGAAACTAAAAGTGTGCAAGGTGAAATGGAGGTAAAGTGTTTAAATTCCCACTCCATCAGATATTACTGGCCTTCTTCCACAGACGTGGGTTTTGTGTGGCTACAATATCTCAAGGGAATGGATGTATTACATGGTACAGGATAGCCACTGTTGAGGGCTTACAGAAATCGTGGGATTAGAGGCATCCGTCTCAGAGCTCCCGCAACAACAATTACTTAAAGCCGCTGCTCACCTGCAACACTAAGGAGCTCAGTGAGCCCTAGAAAGCTATAACAGTCGAATTGAATGAGGTGGGGGCAAATCTACAATTAGGGTGTTCTTCTGCACTTTCATAAAAGTTCTTCACTGACCCACAGTGAAAGGCTAAACATTTGCTGATGTAACCTCAGCACCTTCTTGTTAGGCTCCATCAAACCTAACTTTATAGTTCATAAGAATTTAAAATGACGACTGACTCAGCGACCGTGGCTTGACGGAGTTTGATGCTGGCAACCAACCGAAGAAACCACTCCGACAAGAGCTAACACAAAGTGGGACCACCATAAAGCTTGAGTTTTCTTTTTTTCTCTCTCAGATATCTACGAAAGAAGCCACTTGGCACAAACTGGAACATAGAAAAGAATGGCAGGGCTGTGCTCTGTGAGGTAAAGGACAGAGTGTCCTCTAGACATTGGACAGAAAACCAATCAAACTCTGCACACTTAATTAGTCCAGGATCATACATCAGGCCTTCAGCCACCAACAGCTTTATTTCACAACTCTCGAATATTATCATTCATTTAACGTCCCCACAGCCTATTATAAATACATCCATAGAAACGACCTCATCCAAAGACCATTCGCTTTTACTTGTTTCAACTTTATTACACCGGAGCTGAGGTGTGCTGCAGAGAACTCGGTGTTACAAAACACATTGATCTTTTATAAAAGACGACTGAAGCCAAGAAATTATTTAAAGGAACAGCAGCAATTAAAGAGAAAAAAACGATAAATTTAGAAAGACCATCTTAAAAAGTTCAAAAGCTTGCTTACGCTTTGATAAGACAGCTTATCAGACTCATACTTGAGCACAGTTACACTGAAAATACTCTTCACAGTAGCTTTATAACAAAACTGCATGCATTATGATGCAATGTTACACTTTGCAAAAAAATACCATACGTACTGGTTAAAGAGGACTCTGGATCGGACGATGAACTTGAAGATGTATTCCAGAGCTTTCATGGCCTTCAGCAGCTGTTCTGTCAGCTTATCTGCATTGTCCACATAGTTTTTGAGAACTTTTGTCAGCTTCCTGCAAATAGAAACACAGGGTGTGGATAATGCGCTAATCATAAAGTGGAACACGCATGTTTATAAATGTTTCTGTAAAGAAATTAAACTCACGTGTATGCCAGTGTAGCACTGAAATGCTTTCGAATGTAGGTCTCCAGAACTGGATTAAAGTGCTGGAACTTTCTGTCGGCTATAAGCCCAATAATGAACACCTATCAAACAATAAAGACATAGTTATTAAAAAGTAAATTAAACGCACCAGGAAAGCCTTGCTTAATAATTCAGAGCCCCCCAAAACTACCCGTCTTGCTCAATATATCAAAACAGACTGGGAAATTAAGCAAGGTTGCATTTGGGCAGAAAGCCATTTTCTTTCAATTCTCTGCTCTGCAGATAATCTAGGAACTCAACAAAAAACAATTACTACCACCTTTCTGTGAATGACAAAAAGTGCTCTTTTGAAATGCATGCTAGACAAGTTTCAGCCTAATACCTTGAATCCCATTATCTGCAGCCCATGAGAGGACAAGGTTAATAGTCATAACCTTTTTTCCCCCAATGTAAAGTCTTTTTCATGCTATATATTGCAATAAGCATGTGAGCATGTTCAATGAAAATGCTTCACAGGCACTAAGAATTCATGCAAATCAATGCAGCAGCTATGGAACATGAGTGGCAGTGTGTGGAGTTCAATGCTAACGTACATAACTGGAATAAATAAATTTTAGAACTAAAACAATATAGCCAAAAAGCAACCAAAAATTGGTTTGTTCATTTTTTAGTTTAGAGAAACAACTAAGGGCAGAAAACAGGTAGCTGCATACAAATTAGGGTACCAAACAGAGCAGGGATGCCTGTCAAAAAGCATTTTAACACATGAAGTATTTCACAAGTTATTATATTTGCTTCTGAGCTCCAAACATGTCCAAATGTTTATTGGCGCTGACAGGGAACTCTATTATAAATTATGCGCTGCCGTTACAGCGTGATTCTTCCTTACCAAGGCATCAAACACCAGAGTATCAAAAGTGTCACTGTCAGAGTTTTCCATCATGATGTTGAAGAGAGCATCCAGAGTGTCTTGCAGGAACTAGAATGACAGATGCACGGCATGTTATGGCAGGCCAACAATGAGACGTGTCATTCAAAAACAAAAAATAAAACATGCATATGCTAAGTCCTAATCTCACAGCAAAACGACAAAGTCCACACGGCTCAGTCAAGCTGATCATGATTTTTTTCTCTGGCATGCACATTCAGTTTGTGTCATTAAAGTGATAACTAACCTTAGGACAAACCAATGAATCCGGCATTTAAAGGAATGAAAAACACAAAATGCATGACAACAGCTAAACCGATTGTGAGTCTTTGGGAAATTTTGAACTTTTGTGTAGCATTAGGGAAAACTGTGCAATAGCATTTTTAGGTTTTTATATAGACATTATCCTATAATGATTCAAAGCAAACTGATAAATAAAAATAGAGAAATACACAGCAAAAATATGTTCGTCACCCCGGCCCTAAATACGCCTCTATCATTTGAATGGCGCAACCAAAGTGGCAAGTGAACTCCTGCTGTGACGGTTCTATGCTACCCATTACGCACCCTTTACAGCTGTTAACATACACCAAAATAGTTCTATGAAGAGAGTGATCATTTCCCTGTCAGCAGCACCTCCAGGAACACTAACTATATACACCCTTCCTCTCTGGGGAAACATGCTCCATTTACTCAGCCAATTCTGCAGCAATGTAAAAACAGATGTAAAAGTGTCGGGAACAGAGCCATCACTCTCTACTGCGCTTGGTCTGTCATCTCAGAATGGATGAGATTCATCATCTTCTCAACGAGAAACCAACACATTGTGCGCTATGCGGAGTTTAAAGTGCAATTCGGTCTCACAAAGGCTGGACCGCGTGACAAGGACAACGGCGCAGTGACCTTTTCGCTCAAACAGTGTCACATTAGGGAGATGGGAGATAAAAAACAGAACAGGAAACCTTTAAAAAAAACGTGTTATGAACATATTTAGTGCTTTATGTTAACTACAATGGGGAAAAAAAATGAAATGATGAATAAATAATGTATACTCTTTTGATAAATAGTCTTTTAAATGCCAAGATGAAAATGGTATCTAATTGCCCACCGACAGCCTTGAAGCGCTTTGAAGCAATTGAGTGCTAATGTGGTGGTAATAATAATCACACTCCTGTGGTTTAATGAACTAGTCCAGCTGTGGTAGACATCTATCTGGCCTGATCAAAACTGTCTAGGTGAAGGACTTCTTTAGATAGGCTCCAAGCTGCCAGGCGCCCAACCTGCCCGTGCAAAACTTTCTCTAAATAATGATTATTCATCTGCCCCATGCTGAGCACTTAAAGGCCCTGCCTAAATCTCTGACAGCAGGTCATCTCCTCCCTGTCTGTAGACAGTGTGGGGTACTACGCACTCCCTCCTTGCTAAAGCCATTAAAACAAAAGCAAAAAAAAGTGGCAGCCGATTCCTTATGACAGGCAGCGACATCATTTGTGAAACTGCTGCCAGGAAGCTGTAGCTTTCAGGAAGAGTATGCATCGTTTGTGACTGCATGTTTATGTGAACAGCTGTTAAGATCTGTTTTTGGTCCATTTGTGCCGATCTCTGTCAAAGCAAAGGAATTAGGTACATTTGCGAGGCGATGAACATTGCAAAAGAAAGTGAGACGCATTTATTTATGTTTACTTAAGCTTTGACTGAAAGCGGTTTAACTCAACCGAGCGGAAATTTTGGGCCTCTGACCTTCACAACCTCGCCACCCTCCACCTTCATTAGCTGACATAGATTCTGCTGCAGAAGGCTGGTGTTGGAGCGCCACTTCAGCAGGCCAAGTAGGTCCACTGGAAAAAGACAAAACAAACAAAAAGCTGTCAACACAATGCATAGCTTTCATGCTGAAAATAGTAACGGCGGGTAAGGAGACTGTGCAAGAAAAAGTCCACTATTTGCATTCAATGAGATTTAGGGCTTAGCATGTTTTTCCAAGACATCGCTATCACGTTCACGTCAGTTTACAAATTTCCCAAACACAAGGTTAGCAATTTTGTCCTTACAAAAAAGGGAAAAAAAATCCCTTTGAAAATGAACAGGTGCAAGAAGTGGACAGAAAACGAATGAAAAAGTCTGGCTCCTTGGAGATTAAATATAAATAAAATAAGTGTTTGCTCAAAACTTATGCTGCGTTTGAGCCATTCTAGATTCTGCCAATCAGGGTATCTCTGCCTCTGCGGCATAAATTTTGGCTAGGATTTTTAATTCGAGTCCCAAACATGAAAAATGTGCATTAATAAAACACTTCATATTGTCATAACAAGCTTATTATTTTGATTGTGTGGCTGTGTGATCTACAGAATCCCATTAAAAGCAGCAAATAGTCACATGGACGAAACCAGGAGTAAGCAAAAGAACAAAATAAACAATTTATAATTTAACAAAAGTTTCCATTTAATGTTAATTTTAATTCATTTTATTGTATAATCAGATTTTTCACATACATTTTCCCAGGCACAGTCCTGAGAGATTCCCAGAAACATCTTTATGGTATATTCATGATGGTTTATTAGCTTTCATGAATATATACTATATTCAGCCTCATCTGACTGAAGCGAATAGAAGAATCTCTTTGGCATTCTTGCAAACCTAGTCCCTAGGGGCTGCCTCTCCCCGTTCGCCATGGCTGATTGGCTCAGGAAGAGTCAATCAGCCATGGCAACACAGTAATGGATGCCCATCATCTGTAAACCTGACAGCCTATCAGGGTTCAATCACAAGAACCTGTCTCAACTACCAGGGTCCTCCGTCCCCAAGGAGATATAGATTTGGAAATTGATGCTTCAGCACCTCAGAGAGATAAATGGAATAATGTGAGAATAAATCATCAGGCAGCTTGGTCCCAGTGGGGCAGTGGTGTTTGGAGGCCAACTACGTGTAGCACATGGGGCTGTAAGGCACAGTGTTGTGGGGGTGGGGTGGGATTGGGGGGCAATCAGTTTTGTTCTGGAGAAAAATACTGAGAGCCTTTTTACAAATAACATCTGTCTGAGAATGGATGTCTCCACAGGCAGTGGAAATTTAAAAGACTGTGGAAGTAACTGGCAGATGGAGAGCAGTGGAATAATTAATTCAGAGAAAATAGGTTACATTGTATGGAACGCCAGGACTGCCATAATGAATTACTTAAATACACCATTAAATAATTAATTAAATGTGGCAATAATTAATTAAAATGGGAATTAATTAATTAAATAAATAGTTATGACACATGTAATTAATTAATTATTGACACATTTAATTAATTATTTATGTATTTCACATTTTAATTAATTATTGACACATTTAATTAATTATTTCATGATATATTTATTTATTTCATTTTGGCAGTCCTGGCGCCTGGCTCTCATCATGAATTAATTTTATCTGTCAGCCTCACCCATCAAACTCAGGGGGCGGGGTTAACGCTGATCGACTCAAAACCATTGCTTTGGCCTGGTGGCCATTGTTTTTAGCCCACAACAACCGGCAGAACTGAACTTTGAAAAACCCTGTTTGTGTGTCACCAAATACCGTTTTAATATTTTTTTAGCCGAGAATGTAGTGGTTTAATCTTCATATGTCTGATCGGTTTGTCAAGATACAGCCTCTTTGCAAAAGTGCTTCGATGATTTCGGAGATGTCTGCCCAGTCTCACGGCAAAGCGTGGGATAGACCCGCTCGCCTCGCAAGCAATCGAGCTGTTGTTACCGCCGACAAAGCGCAGGCCCCGGTACACAGCTGCAATAACCCCCGCTGACACTGACTTCTTTTACTGAGGTTATATTTATCGGGGTGTTATTTCCTGATGTTCGTATGTGTCCTACGTGTTTCAGTCGCCAATTCTGAATTATAACTAACATTAAAAACATGTTTAAGGAGGAGAGAGAGGAAATAAATTCGATTAACAGCTGATGTTTGGGTTTCTGTTCAGTAATCAGCGTGACCTGCGTATAAACGCATAAAAGAGAAAACGTTGGTGTTTCCCTCATGTAGTAACTGCTGGCTTTAACTGTACAAAGGTTGTTCGACACTATGAAACACATACAGACTTCATGATGTTCGGCTAATATTTTTATTGTGAATATTAATCATGAGGGTGACCTGTACACCACGGAGCAAGATCAGCATCTCTCCACGATATCTTCAGATCTCTGAGTTAACACAGAGTTTCCCAGCTGACTATCTAACTGTCATCTACGAATATGTCACGGGTCATATCAGTATGATTTTACAGAAAAGCATCCTTAATACTGCCAACTATTCCAGAGACGTGAAAATCTACAGCATAAAGAACACAAAAATATAGCAGTCTAACGCAACACTGTAACAGAGATGAACCGTCAGTTTGTCGCAGATCAAAGTGGAATGAAAGTGATTGGTTGAACAGGTGTTCGTGATCTGTGTTATCTGCATTTTCATCAGTGTAAGAGACTCAGCAGCAGATTAGACTAACAGTTATACATTTAATAAATTACCAAATGAATCCACGATCGAACCTGTTCCGACAATTTGAGTTTGTATTCCCTCAGCTGCAGACTCGCTGCTGTTTAAATGTTTGAGAGGAAGATTAGATATGAAGCAAACATCAAACAGACTCAGTCTGCGGTCACATTTGATATGAGGCCAGCACGGATATTGGCTGTGTCCTGTTTTAAGATCATACATGTAAAATTGTTGTCTGACCTCCGTCGATCCAGCCGCTCAGAGTCCGTGGTTACCATGGTTACTGCATAAGCAGCTATAATGTAAACATTACGCAGCATGGGTGTTTATGTTTTTCATTGCAAAAGAACTGTCTGAATGGTTAACTGACGTTAACTTGGATAAATTATAGTTAAGGAGTATCACAGATAACGCCCATGTGAGCTGCTGAAATCAGTAGGCTATTACTGAAATACACGTGCTATATCATAAACTACGATATAAATAGGGAGGTCCTATTAACATGTTTAGTTTTAAAGGACACCTTCCTGCCTTTAGTCTCATTCATGAGCAGTATTAGTTTTCTTCTAACATCCAGAAGTCTGCACGATGTGTTTCACAGTTTGTAACAAACCTTTTACAGTTAAACATAACATGACCGAAAAAGCAAAAAAAAAAAAAAAAAAAAAAAAAAAGAGAGAGAGAGAGAGAGAGAGAGAGAGAAATCACACAAATTATATGTTAAGCTCATTTATTTTTAGTTAAGTAAACTCTAAAAATTCTAACATAGCTGGTGCTTAGAATACAGTTAAATAACTATTAAAAACAGATGATATAATATTTCTGTCCAGGTTGCAGTCTTCATCTTGAACATGCTGTTGCAAACTCTGCTCCTCTCGGTGGAAATGCGCCTTCTCTTTCCTCTTTGTATAAAAACATTTTAAAAGTCAGTTTAATCTCAAAATTCACTGTTAAATCCGAAACACACCAGATAAAGAAAAGCGAATAGTTCAGTCTAACACATGTGCCAGTGAACCATTAAACGTCTGTAAAACTCTGCAGTTATGAAACATAACTTTAATTTGAGCCAAACCGATTTGCTCAGTTGTAAATAAAACAGCGAAGTAAACGTGACCCGACAGACAAAACCTGAGTGAATTAAGTCCAGCGTTTAACCACTGAGAGCTAAAACTCAGGTGAGGTTTCAAAGCTGTGTGCAGGTAATTGGACATCAGCTGCCGATAAAGTGGCTTCGCCTATAAAGTCCTCTGTAAGGAAACAAGCTCCAGCAGCTCTGCGCTCGGGAAAAATACTATATTTACTTATGTTGTGCAGAAAAATGCGCTGACATTGCGTTATATCAAGCACCGGCTGCCCAGTTAAACTGTGACTATCACCAGGTAACGTGGGCGTGTTTCTTGAATTAGTAGCAGGTGTTAAACAGCTGACAGGTGAGGAGGACGCATGCAAGTAAACTGAGGGCCTGCGAGCTGATCGCTGGTGTCCTGAGAAACATGTCAGCTCGTTCTTTATGTTACAGAAGCACAGAGACACAAGACCAGGCGGAAAGAGACGATCGTTCGGTGAAAATGCGAATCTGCGAATGCAACATGTGGAACACGGAGAGTGGGATATGTAAACAAACCGGTTGACGTAACCCCCTCGGTGCACTCTGCATGCTGACTGTTAGCAGAGCTACTGAAATCTCTGAAAACATCTGAGCACTTTTGCAAACATGTTCTATGTTGATAACCTGACCAGACATGTGAAGATTACAGCGCGACATTCGCGTGTAGTTGGTGACAGAAAAACGGGGTATTTTAAAACTACACCACCACCATTGCTGCCTGTGATTTGAAACGCATTCTGGGATACCTGGCTGCCTCAAGTCTACAGAAGCAATCGATTATCTAGGATCGACCTGTTTTGACTTACATTGCACGGCAACCAATCAAATGTTAGAGAAGCTGCATGGGCAGCGTTAACCCCGCCCCGTGAGTTTGATGGGTGAGTCTGACAGATAAAATTAATTCATGATGAGAGCCAGGCGCCAGGACTGCCAAAATGAAATAAATAAATATATCATGAAATAATTAATTAAATGTGTCAATAATTAATTAAAATGTGAAATACATAAATAATTAATTAAATGTGTCAATAATTAATTAATTAAATGTGTCAATAATTAATTAAAATATGAAATACATAAATAATTAATTAAATGTGTCAATAATTAATTAATTACATGTGTCATAACTATTTATTTAATTAATTAATTCCCATTTTAATTAATTATTGCCACATTTAATTAATTATTTAATGGTGTATTTAAGTAATTCATTATGGCAGTCCTGGCGTTCCATAACATTGTCAATGCGCAACTGAAATGCAAAAGACTTCACATTACCATTTGAAAGTTTGTTTACGGCACTCCTTCACAAAATCAGTTTTGTTCACTTTTAAAAGCAAACACAACCACTAAGGAGTCTTGATAGCTTGTTCTTTGCCGTTAATAGTGACAGCCTTGTATGTAGTCGTTTAAAAGTTTAAAAGTACAGGCTTCTTCAGCGCACTGATGCTGGAGTAGCTTCAATACGAACATGGATTCCATACTTTTAAAGCTGCTTTGTTCACAAAATGCGTTTTCTTTCCAGCAGAGGTAGGAAAAGTATTTTAATCGATTTCACTGGGCTAGGTTCTCTCCCACGTGTGATGTCGCTGAATCTTTGCTCTGTTTAGCGAAGCACACTGCAAATACCCAGGGAAGAGCTAGGAGCCACTTCACAGGAGCTCCCAGCACTGGGAGGCCGCCTGCATAAATCTAGCTTAGTTAAAAAGAGTGTTTCATCTCAGATGTGGGGATCAGCAGTGAGGAGCCATGAGTATGAAGCATGCAGTCTGTTGCAAGGGGCATTTCTAGGGCTCCTTTTTCCCTTTGCAAGAATAAGTGCTCAGGATAAACTGCTGGTGAGCGAACAGGCATCACACCCATTCATACAGGCACTTTTTTATAAGTGCTTTCCATCTAATAATTACACTCTGGTGGACGGATCAGAAAGCAACTCGAAACTACGGGTTGAACCACCAACCTTCTGATTAGTAGATGACCTGCTCTACCTCCAGAAACAGATCTTACCACAATTACATTACTAATCATATTAATTATACTGTCACATATTCTCCAAATGTAAACATCAAATTGCTGTTTCAGCCAACCAACAGTCAAAACAACCCGAGATATTTGGTCAACACATCACATCTGATGAGCTGGAATCATGTAATCATTTCATTTACAGAAATGCAGAAAATGGGAAAGAGGTGACTATTGGACAAACACACCTAGATCTTGAAGAGCTTCTGGGTTTTTCATAAAGAAGCCTGACTCTGGTATCATGGGAAATATTGTGGATAGATTAGCCACAAAATCAAAACCAAAGACAGGTAAGTAAATAATATTGATCCTCTAATAACAATGCAATTTTCTGCTGTTTCTTGTACATTTTTTTTTTTCTGTAGAAGGGATATTGGATGGATGGATAAAAAAATGAGGAAAAATAACCTCTCTTTTTTAAAAAAAAAATCATTTGACAATGGTAAACTAAACATGCACACTGCTACACAGGTAAAAAACAAACAAACCCTGCAGTAATGGCTAAAGGAGCATGGTAACAAGCCCAAGGCATTGACCTAGCATCCAACCTCCCTGGATTCCAACTCAGAGCATCCGTCCAAACCACTGAAACGAGCCACACAAGCTACTGAACCCAAAGCAATAGCTGCCAATGTCCTCATGCCACCTGCAAATTCTGTATCCCTAATGGATAAGAGCTATTCTGGTCGCAAAAGGAGAGCCTACACAATATAAATGAGGCGGTGTTAATGTTGTGGCTGCTCTGTGTACAGTGCTTTATTAAAATAGCTGGAACCTTTTCCTCGAGCTTTAGCGTGGGATGATATATCCCATACAACACACAGCTGCACAAAGTTTAATCAAACTTTGTGCAGCGACGAGGCCATCTGATCCCCAAGCACCCACCGGCACCTTGCAAATTATCAGCACAAAGTGACAGGTAAATATGGAGAGTGGAGCTGCTCTACAGGAGTGAATCTACAAACCAGGACACATACTCCCCCCCCCCCATCACTCTCGCACAGGGAACAAGATAAATCAGAAAATGGCAGGCAGAGAGGAGAAATAGGAGCAGAGAATAGTGCTGATTGATATATGCTGCATACTACGCATCTACATAACAGCTGAGACAACCATTTGAGCCACTATCATTACTTACAGTAGAGAGGCAGGCTCTCCTGTAACTGAGACGGCTCATTCATTGACATCACCATCCCCTGAGCCGAGTAGGAGGGCACACACAATTGTATTTAAATGACAACTTACACCACAGACTAAACTTAATAAGCTTCAAAGGGAACATTGCTATAACAACATGCGACACCCACCGCTTTCACACATTATACGCAGAAGCCCTCTGACAACAGAAACCTCCCGTTGTCCTAGAGAAATGCCCAGAGCCTGTTGTGGGTCTGCAGTGATCTCATTAATGAGGCTTTAAAAATGTTTGCTGCGCATGCTATTAGGTTGTATCCCGGACAATTAGCTTTATCGTCATTTCACGTCTTTATTAGACTGCAATGATTTAGCACAAAAAGTGCTGAAGTCATTACAAGTGTCACATAAAGCCTGTGCTGCTGATAGGTCAGAGATTCAGCTGTAGTTTTTAAATTGCCAGCACGTCAAGACCATGCATCGTCGTTAAGGAAACAGCTGATCTCACCAAGGTATCTGTCAAACTTTGGGATAATCTCCCTCCTAAATTCATTTTTTTACTTAGTAGTCTTAATGTTTACATGCAGATTTTTTTTCCCCCTATAGTCGGGCCGTCGTATAATCACAAATGTGAAAACATCTCTACCTGAAAGCGCCTTTTGCAAATATCGATCCTACTCTTCAGAAAAATTCCTGGTTCAGCTTTGACCTAATGTTTTGTAGCTTTATGTGACCTCTGCAGTGACAGAGTCTTACTGCCTATTTGAGTGGCTGCTTTAGCTTTATCACCACATAGAAAGGATAAAGCAGCCTTATTGCTGGCTTGATTACAGACCTTTTTTTTTTAGGTTTATATGGATATTGTAATCTCAGGTATTGCACCCAAGTCTCGAACCATCCCTCATTTCTTCATATTTTGTTAGGAAAATGGGAAATACATACACTAATTAACTGAAATGCAAAAATCTGTGTTTGGGCACTAATCAGTTAATCAGCTGTTAATTAAATGACCTTTTCTTCCTGTTCTTATGATCAGTTTAAACTTCAGCAGGTTTTCTTCACCATTCCCATACTTCTAAATGCACTGAGATGCTGTCATGTGATTGGCTGATTACGTATTTATGTTGTGTTGGCCAGTGGTGTTGGGGATCTCATTCAAATTGATAGGAGTCATTTTATAGTCACATTTTAAGATTTTATATTATTAGTTTTCACATAAGGCCACTTATTCCTGAAAGGAGTTTTTAAAGTTTTAAATTATATTTAACATCTAAAGAAAGAGAAAAATGGTTTACAGTGGATTTTCTTTTCACAGGCCTACACAAGGATTATTCAAGGGATTAAAGACCACAAACACACATGATCTTACTTCAATAATTTACTCCAAGCTTTTTTCTTCATTCTGCCCTTGCTTGGCGGTTAAAAATTATCTTTGTGTTAACGTGAATACAAAAACGTAAGGGCATGATTCACTCCTTATTCAAACAGGGCATTGCTCTTGGCGAGTAAAACAATTAATTTCAATTCAAGTCAAAGTTACCCTGCAGTGTGTCTGTTACTCATTTATTTCAGACTGTGGCCAAAAACACAAAAGAAGCTTTAATTTTGGCTCTAATTAAAATTGTGATTCAGTCTTGCATATAACAAAAAAAACAAAGGAGCAAATTACATCCAGTGAAAAAGAAAGCAAAGCAGACATTTAGGTTGGTTTGGTTTAGCTCTGTGAAATCAGAGCTAGGAGCATCTGACCACTCACACAAAAGAGAACAGCTTTTCACACAATCTACCTACAACGTTATGAACACAGCTAAGAAATACCAGCATGTTCAAGAGGGTTTACGCTGACATCTGTGGGGATTTATAAACATGCAGAAAGGCTGGTGGGAACACAAGATGCTAAAATCCTTAATCCACGAGCCACAGTGGCAGGCATGGGGATTTCCCAAGCTTAATAAGAGTAGATCTTCACGGGCAAATAAAAAGGCTGTTGTTCGCTCAACAGAGATGAACTGGAATCTAACTGAGACTGACTGGCGTACAGAGAGTAAAGAGAAAAGAAAGTACTTTAGAAGTAGGAATAGAGAGGAGGAAAACCATTCCTGGCGCTCAGAATGTGGAAAAGGAAAAACCAGATAATAAGAAAAAATGTTTAAAAAGCTGAAGCTAAGGCATCCTACATTAAATGATATGCGGTCAGTGTGTTCCTATGATCCGTTTGTCAAACCCAGAGGCTACGGTCCATCGGTGGTTTCAAAATTCAGGGTCTACCTAGCTAAGATACAGTAAAGAAATCTTTCCTCCCCCCCAGTGAGAGCTCTTTTTATGAGTAAATGTGAGCAGGCATTTCATCAAGCTGGAATTGTACTTCTCTGTGCTACAACAAAAGTAAATCCACATACATCGCTGGGATTTTCTCTCATGTGTGCTACTTTTGTTATACAGCACCTCAAGAAAGAAGAGATCAGAGAGCATGTGGTCAGTGCTCATGGCCACTTCATTAGGTCATCTGATCTCCCGCTCGTTAATACAAATATCTAAGCACCCAGTCAGGTGGTGGCAATCCAATAGTTTAAACATGAGGACATGGTGTAGAGAACCTCTTTAAGTTCAAAACAAGTATCTGATTGAGGAAGAAGAAGGGTGATTTCAGTGGATGTCAACGTGGCGTGGTTCCATTTCAAAAAACCACTTCCATACTTGGATTTCAACACAACCATCTCTAGGATTTACAGGGAACGGTTCAAAAAGAGAGACTATCCAGTGAGCAGCAGTGCTCTGGGTGAAAATGCCTTGTTGATGGCAGAGGTCAGGAGAATATCCACACTGCTCTGAGCTGACAGGCAGGAAGCAGTAACAACAGTAATCACTGCTTATTACAACCAAACTATGCAGAAGAGCATCATTGAATTTACTATAGAAGATGGGTCACAACAGGAAAGATCACACTGGATGCGACTCCTGTTACATAACAGAACAGGGATTTGAGACTGCACTTCACAGATGCTCACCATACCTGGACTATGAAATATTGGAAAAGTGTTGTCTGGATGGTAGGGTCAGAATTTGGTTTAAACAACATAAAATATGGATCCATCCTGCCTTATATCAATGGTTCTGGATGTTGTAGGTCAGCGGTCCCCAACCCCCGGGTCCGTGAGTCGTTTGGTACCGGGCCGCGAGAGTTGAGGCTCGGGTGTGAAATTTATGGTTTTCAGGTTTTTTTTATCGTTTTTATAGTTAACTTTGTTTCCCTGGTTCTTTTCCTGTTTGGTATGAATAAATCATCTTTTTTGGGTTTTATTTTGTTGTATTTATCCGCAACACCTTAAAGGCCGGTCCGTGAAAATATTGTCGGACATAAACCGGTTCATGGTGCAAAAAAGGTTGGGGACCGCTGTTGTAGACGATATAATGACACGGGAAGCATTTTCTTGGCACATTTTGGGCCAACTCTGCAATTACTGTCTATGTCTATCCCATTACGACCACAGTGAACCCATATTCTGATGACTCCTACAGCAGGATATCACACCATCTCACAAAGCTCAAATCAACTCAAACTGGTTTCCTGAACATGACAGTGAGTTCACAGCACTCAAATGGCCTCCACGGTCACCAGATCTCAATCCAGTAGAGCACGGGATGTGATGGGATGGGAAATTCACATCTAAATCTGCAAGCTGCAAATCTGCAGCAACTTAGTGATGCTGTCATATAACTATGGACCAAAACCTCTGAGAGTATATCTGTATATCAGGCAGCAGGAACGGATTAGCCAAGTCACACTGGAATAAACAACTAACTAGATTCATTATTTTTAATTAGGAAGTTATTTATTCAGCTCTACTAGAAGATTAATTATGTAAATTCTATTTTGAAAGTGCAACAGTTGTTAGCTACCATAGCATGGAGGAATCTAATGAAAAGAGGGTCAAGAACAGCCACTCGATTTCTTTTATTTGCTTTAGTTGTCGAGTTAATCGCAAACTGTGGTCCAGACTGAAAAGCACCAGTGACAACATTTTCTGTCTTGATTGTTTTCAGTGCTGTTTTCTTTGATTTAACAGTTGTTGGGAAGCTTTTATTAAGATAAAGTAACTTGTTGTCTTGAACTCAATTAATATTATACTGACTTCCCCACGTTTCTTGTCAGCTCCGCTGGATGCGTTTGTGCAGGGAGGTGTGCTCACTGTGAGACTAAGAGCAGGGAAAGTAGAAACTATGTGGTAACTATGTAAAGCTAGTGCAAATCAATTAGGGAAAAACAAAGATCAATAAAGGATAAAATATACAAATATGAATGGCATGGTTAAGACAAAGACAGCGACTATAAAAAATGCTTAATTTAAGGATTCAAAATGCTACAAGGCTGATGTCACAGTAGCTTCTTTCATTTTTTTATATAATATCTAAGCTGACAATACCTTTCCATGTGTTTACTGACGTTTTGATACATTTTCCACAAGAGCATAATTTTTAGCTTAAAAAAGCAACTTGCACAGGAAAAGAGACAAATATTCATTAAAATATAGAAGCTGTTACCATTTTGGGTAAGTTTGGTAGAGCAGACCAGGGTGGAAATCTGAAAGGAATCCTTGCTGATGGTGCAGGTGCCCAGGTTCTGGGTATTTTTTCCAGTGGTGGAGTAGCCTTTCTCTTCCATCTCCAGCTTTGTGGAAGGTAGGTTTAGGTACAGAGAAGAGTCCTCTAGCTTCTTTGCCTCCGCCTAGTTTTAGAGAACAAGTCTCAGTCAGTTTATTGGTAGAAACCCCAAATTACTCTGTACACATTAAAACAATGTTGCATTCTATAGCTGTGGTTTTAATGGATCTCCCTTTGGTATATATTATCAACAAAACAATTTGTGTGTTTTTCTACCAAGCTGTTGCATGTGAGAAAAATATCATTCATTTCCAAATGCAGGGTTGACTGACGAAAACAACAATCCAGAAAACATGACAAGACAAATGTAACAAGATGGATTTTTCCCATATGAACTTTTTAATTAACATAAATGGGCACCGTAACACAGAGGTATCATTATGCAAGGGTTTTTAATTGGAAAGTACTCTCATTTCATTGTGCGGGCTGATGTGTACCAGCTACCCAATTCACAAACAAAGCACTGATGGCAGGCTGTTATGATGACAGTCGCCGATACAATAGGGCAGTTTTTCACCTACAACTTATTTCATGGTCATTTCACAAGGAGAGCGGGCTGTCTGACGAGTAAGCAGCAAGAAACAAAGATTTCTAAGTGTGTTCATGGGATGTTTTTGTTTTGTCTTTTTACATTTACCTTGTACACGATGAGATCATGCTCACCGTCCCTCAGAGTGGTCCCGTCATACCTCATCAGTTTCACAAAAGACAAGGCAAATATCTTCTCCGATTTATCTTTGGCTGTGGAAGGAAAAAGAAACACACAAGCAATAAAGACAACTTGGTTACTGGTGTTTACATTTGAGACTAAGACTGCGTTCATATATACAGTTCGCTTTTTTTGTACCACAGCTTACGTTTGCTTTTTGTCTCATTTTGCAAAGCAAAACACACCGCATCTTTCGTACGTGTGCAGTATGCTTATGTGAACAATGTTCGTCTTCGGGAACAAAAAAAATAGATCCCATTGCAGTAAACCATGCAGCACTGCTGATGTTACAACAAGTCATTAACAAACCAGCAGTCTGAAAGAAGTGATAATCCAAACGCTAACCTCAGCACTACACTCCCTGAGTCAGCTCCTGAGTTAGCACAAGAAACTACTGTTCCCCTCTGATGTCTTTATTAATGCTATGGCTGCATCTGTCCGTGAACTGTTTATTTTTCACCCTGAAGTGAAGCAAATGTACGCGCGCCGACTGTTGAGACCAATTATGCATAGGTTTGAAGGACTTGTGCAAAATATAATGCGAGGGACGTGGGAGATGCAATCACAGTTGGTTGTTATATAACAATATGTGCCTTAAAACAAAAAAAAAATGCTAATTACAAAAAGGAATATTACTCAAGTGACAGGCTTTGGATTAATCCACACTTCCGGTTTTCAAATGAATAAACAGTTGCACTTGTGCTCTGCTGCAGCTGTGACCAATTTGTATAATCCTGCAAGAGTGGAGGAAAGATGCTCGTGGTTTATGTGTGAATGTGCAGACACATGCGTGATTGGGAATGTTGAGTGGAAGCGCTGCATAAACAAGGAAGAGAGTTACGACTTTGTCCTGTAACCGGGACTTTGGATGGGGCCACATACATCATCATTGCGGATCAACAAGCTCAGATTTACGCGCAGGGAGACGTGATTCATCGAAGTATATATCTTGCATTCTATCTGCATAAATCCCCTCATTGGTTTGCTGCCTGCAACTCACCGGTGAATAATTGCTAGGCTGAGAGGGACCAGTGGAGGGAGAACACTGTAGGCATGCCATCCAATAATACCAAACGTATTAGTGACTTCCTAAAGGGCAGAGAGCTGAAAACTCTTAATTTGGACAAAAAAGGTCACTTTCGGGACAGAGCTACTTCTTTAAACCAATCGAAGTCCGATTTGTGTGCGAGTTTGGCAAACTTCCCCCTTTAAGGTGGGCTGTCACTTCAAATTTAGTTGACTGAACTGTTCCACATTTTAAAGCCTACCTGACTCACGAAGCAGTGGCATAAAGACAGATGAAACGAAAGTGAAAAGATGGCAGGAATCTTTTACAGCTACGGCAGCATCCGTGACAGCAGCCATCAGCCTGATGAGGCCTGACAATGTTAGAGTGCTACTCTGACGCACTGTGTTAGAGCTGGCCTAATTCTCAACCACAGGGCTGAGATACTGAACACATGAGCTCCACTAGTGGTCTTGATGAGCAGCTCTGTCACTCTGTGTATCCCCTTAAAGTTCAGCTCTAGCTAGGAGCACATCGAAGGAAGCAGGAAGGACACAGCCACATGACAGCGCAGGCAGGCAATACAAAGGCCTGACAGCCTAAATCTGTGCTGCTTTTCATCACAAACTAATCACATGTAGAGAGGTTAAGGAGTGCTGTATGTATCTTCTGATGGAAAAACAATATATTTTTACACAGCTGTTCTATCTCCGTTCAGCCTTTCAAATATTAATATTAACTGGCTGATTACAGCACAGGTAATAAGTATGCTAGAAAACCCACAATTAAACCTGGTTGCTCCCACCGAGTTAAGTGCATGTATGAGCAGTGAAGGAAAAAAATAATCAGTGGAGCTCTGCAACGGGTTAAGGTTGCGCCAGTTGACAGCTGTCAAAATGATTATCAATAGCTTGCAAGTTAGCGAGCTTGTATTCCCTTTAAATGCTTTAAATGAAAATCATAAGTATTATCAAATTCATATTAAATTTAATATGATATGCTAGAGTTTATTTTGACATCTCTAAACAGCATAAAGGGGATTATACAGTATCTTTTAGAAAAAGTGCTTTTGGCAGTCAGTCTTTTCTTACTGAGCAGCGCAACATACTGTCATAGTCTAAAATAATGTCACTTTACGTCGCTGTTTTTCACTGATTGTCCACTGATGTGTTTTTTGTTTTATCAATCAGCTGTTTCGGTCCCTTATATGTGCCTAGATAACCTTAGATCTTTTGTTTTCCGTTTCTTTCTATCAGTGGCATCAATCTGAAACGGAATGTGTATTAAAATTAGCTTGTATGACTAAATCTGGCACATTTACATAATGGACCTAAATGCTCATGTTAATTAATGTGCACTGCTCCTTATATATAACAATAATTATTTAAAAAAAACACTTGCAGAACAGTCATACAGCCACTGTCAACACAACTCGGCACAATCTGAAATGAATATGCATGCAGGAAAAACAAGACAAAGCACTTTTCTCGCTCCGTGGGTTTGATTTTAAATTTGAGCTTGCTATAACTGTGTGTTTGCACAGAGTTACACAAAGCTTTCCTTTCCACTGGACGAATGTGTTTATTCAGCCGTGCACAAGAAGGTGCGGTAAAAGCATGTACAAAAAAACTAGTTTAAAAAGTTAATAAGAGGAATGCAGGTTTGGACAGTAGCGTTTTAGCTGTTCAACTGATAAACACACACTTATGGTCAATAATCAACACATGCAAATGAGCTCTTCCTGCTGATGTAGCCTGCTTCTCTTTCTTCATGTTGGAAGTGGGGAAAATAAGCTTCCCAATGTATCACCCTTTCTCACTTACCAGCAGCAGTTGTGCTTTTGCATTTGGGCTACACAGCACACATTACTGTGGGTGGACAGCACTACCTTACCCAGTGCATGTTCAAAAATATTCACATAATCTCCAAAATGGCATATTAAGTATATAAAGAATATTCCCACACTGTAACCAATCACAGTATGGCAAATGATTAGACACATGAGACACGGATCAGTGAACAAAGCGTCATAAAGATTTAAAACAGCAATCACTATAGAAATGCACTAAAGAAATGGCTGATAATCTAGTAAGCATCTTGAACTGAGACAGTCCCAGTGATAGAAAAAAAGTAAAACAGAGATTTTACTCTGATCTGAGAAGGACTCGACCGTAGATTGCAGTCTATGGCCTACATGGATGACAGATCACAAAAACAGTTATCTTTAAGGTAGTCCTATGAGATCTTAACGTGTCTAAAGGATGGAAAACATTGGAAATTAATGAATTCTATTATGTGCTTTGGTATCGACTGTACAGGTTTGTTTGATAGCTCCTTCAAGCACAGCAAGAGTGGATGAGTAAGGATTTGTTTCAGTGAGCATATTAGGTTCAGAGAGTCTGACCCAGACTTTAAGTTACCTTCCTCTCTGAAATGAAAAATGAGTTTCCTCACTCTTCGGGTTATCGAGCTTAGAGTTTTCCCTTAACGCCCTCTCTAGATCTGGATCAGACCTCTGGTATGGTCTGCGGTATATCTGTGATATTACGTGAAAATATGCTAGTTTCAGGAGGTGTTATTCTGCTCTTAAAAGCAATCTATTGCAAACTGAGATGAAAGTTTAGGTCTTGTACACAGCGACAGTGAGGCAGTGAGAGAAGTCGGTCAGAAAATTATAGAAATACATGCCTGCACGGATGCATACAATCTTAAACATGGATAAAATTAGATCAATGTACATAGGAATATCACCTTTACACCCAACATAAAATAAACCCTGGTCTCTATACTGTAAGCACATTCACCAGCAGCAGCAGTTCACCATACACAAATCCAAAGAATCCAGCTATTACACCTTTTTTAACATGTCGCTATTGTCAATTGTCAGAGAAAAGTTAAAGTTTGGCAGCATCAGCATGTCCCCGCAGTCCCAGAGTCACTTGAGGTGAGCCAGTTTCTAAAGTAACCGTTACACCAAGATAACAGCAAGTCAGAGTTTCAAAGGCATGTCTCGTAACAGCATTAGTCTCCAGAGAAGCAAGGTGCCGAGCATGACAAGAAGGCTCTCCAAGTGGATTATAAGCCAGCGCTGAGCTCTGAGACCTGGCAATTTCCTCCAAACCACCTGCATGCAGGTGAGAAGCAAACAAAGCAAGAGGATTTTGGAAGTAGATGATGACAGCAGCTGCAGATTAGAGAAAGGGTATACTTTCCAATCCTCACATCCTCCAAGTTCTGCTCTGCCTTCTGTGCCATTTGAGCTGATTGCTTTGTATATACTGTATACACCTGTCATGGTCCCCAAACCCTTTTTCCTGCATCACTCCTGTGGCTGTAGGAAAGCCTTGCCATGTGGCAGGCAGATGGGCTGGCAGAACTACCACTGCCAGGCTTCCCTGACCTTTACACCCCGAAAATTAGAAAGGATGCAAAAAAAAAAAACAGAAAACAGAAGGGCGTACAACGCTGGCTGCATTCAGCTAGACACTGGTCCCAATAAACAAATATGTCCCCTCAGGCATTTTTCACATCCCAGCCATAGTCTCTGACAAGCCACTCCATGATGCTGCTTTGTGCGGGGGACAGACTAATACCTCTGATTAATGTGACAAAGGGTGAGCTTCAAAGTATTTATCACTGTGCAACACATCTGCTTGGTTTGGATATCTTCCATTATATTTGCTGGGGATAGATTAGCAGCCAATTGTGCAGTTGGTCATCTGAAAAACTGATTATTCACAAGCTGACATTTATACTCACAGTCCTGTGATGAGCGGTGACGAAAGGTGAACCGCAAGTGGCTCCGGTTCACGTCTTCAATGGGAATAGCAACCTAAGACAAAGGACAGAGCAGGATTGAAACACACACACACACACACACACTCACAGAACATAAGGACAAACTGAAATCAGAGTGAACTCTAAACTTGCCAGATTTTATTCTGTACAGAAATTAACTCACATGTTGCAACACTTTTGCAAAAAAAATGCTATATAATTATTTGGGATTTCAGGAATTGAGAGAAAGTTTGCCTTTCTTTAAGTGTGATGAATAACTTCACTCTTCTATACAGTTTTGCACCACATTTGCCACTAAAGTCTTGTGATAGAAATTACTGGCAATAAAAGCCTGTGGTGTAATGAAAAAACTTTGGAAACTACATGAAGGGGACGGTATCAAGGTAAAGGTAGAATCAAATGATTTAGAGAAGTAAAGAAGAAACAGTTAAGTGGCAGAAGTAAGCAGAAAAACAAACCTTTATCGTTTCAAACCAGCGGGGCTGCTTTACTTGGTAGTAGATAACAGACTTGTACTCATTGATCCCTTCATCTCCAGCTCCGGGAAAGATCACATTCTAGATAAAAGGTAAAAGACACACAGCAATTAGGTAGTCAGACAACATAACTGGTTATCTGGTTATACTTGCTTAGCTTTTAGTTCGTGGAAAGTGCTAAAGTCGTGATGGGTGAACTGCTTTATTATCACTCTGTAAAAATATTGGCACGCTCACAGTATGTGGAAAATTGACTAGCACTTATTTCATAAAGCACCGCCCCTGGAGCAGAAAGCCTTAATCTAGCAGAATGGCCTTTAAAAGTCTGGATGCACTTTATGCATGAGCACCTGTGTGCTGGCTGTCAATCTCATGACAGCACTGTGGAAATAAGAAATAAATTAGAAATTAATTATTTAAGAAGGAGCAGCAGTGGCTCCCATGCAGCAGGACGTGGAAGGAAGCCAAGAGCAGGGAAGCAGACCAGCTGGTGCTGATGGATCCAAACGTGTAAATTGGTCTTCCTAGCGGGTCCCCTGCGTTTCTACAACAGGTCAGGGTGCGTATGTAAAATACTACGTGCCCCACTTGAGGATTCGGCAAGAGGGATGGAGTGACAGCGGATGGTGCGCACGCCTTGTTTTCGATCAATCTGTGTTCAGCCAGCCTACCTCTTTCCTCCCACTACTCCAGCTGACTCCCTGGCCTGCTAGTGTACTGCTGCTGAAATACTCCTACACTAATGGTTTCTGACAACCAGCAATTATGAGGAATAACAGACCCCATCTCCCCCAGCTATGCTGAGCAGATATGGGGGGCAGGTGGTAGCTCTAGCAGCTCTGCTCCTTCTCTAAGTGGCCAGGGTTTCTGACAGCTCCAGATTTCACAGAGGGTGAAAGTGGCTAGGGTCTAACTACAGGTGAGAAGAGTTTCTGGAGGGGTGCTAATCAAAGTCAAAGGTAATAAAAAGTTACTGTCCAGCCTTTCGCATCACAAATCCTTTAGGATTTGGAGGAAAGAGGGAGGATGACAAACACCAGAGGCAGAAAGTCACACGGAAAGAGAATGGACAGAGAAGAATAGAGAGGATCAGAAGCCAGAGGGAGACAGAAATGTAAAGAAAAAAAACACACAAAAAGCAAAGCCCACAAATTTAACCTGTTACAAAAACTCTGTGTGAGGAGAGATAGTTATTTCAAGTGCCTAGTATATATATAGGCATCTTTAAAATGAAAACAAGACATTTGTATTTTGGAATAAAAGACAAAAAACTAAGTTTCTGTTATCAAGAAAGAGACTTTAAGCCCATCAAATCCATGAAGGGTAAGGAAGAATTTAACCACTTCTTGCATTTCTTATAACAAGGGAGCTTTTGCAATGCAACAGCAACATGGTGACAACACTTCTAGATAGGATCGATCTCTCTTGATCATTGCTGGCTGCTGTCACTGACTTTATTTATTATACCGCAAAGGCTCAGACAGCCTTGAACACAGACCTTCAGCGAAACATAATGACACAGGGTGGGAATTCACACATCGAATTTGTATCCGTTTCAGCTTATCATAGCTGTATTTGTCTCATAACAGGTTCTCGCTTCAAAAAGTTGCAGCGTTTTCTTCTTCTAAAGAAACTTTAACAGCTAAAAATGTGAAACTTGAGGAAATGGTACAATTTTCCACCACTACTCTGCTCTAAAAAGCTTGAGACACTACATAAATGTCTTTTATGTCTTATACGCTTCCCTAATCTATTTGAGAAATCTGTCTTTATCGCACTCTTACTGAAATACACACAGTTTTGCTTCATCGAGCGCTACAAATTCGAAAAGTCTCTCTCTCATACCTGGCTGCATTGATTTGTAGAAAATTCACTTTACTTGATCGAGGGTTATGGCTCAGTCAGTGGCTAAAATTTAAGTAATGACTGATTAAAGTCGATGTGGTTTATTAAAACAAATCCGCAACAAGTCTGCCGCACAGCATACCAAAGGCCAATCCAAAAGTTAAGTTACTTAATTCAAATCAAATTTAAAGTAACTGACAATAAACTAAAAAACAGATGTTACCTGTATTGTTGCCAATAACTTCTTATATTTGAATAGACTTTTAAAAAGTCAGTAGTGTATATGGGGTATGTTCTCAAGTGCTGTTTGAGGTTAACAACTGCTAATATTTAGAATTCTAAATATAAGCTTGCACCTACATTAAGTGTTGGTATCACTCTCACTTACTCAAATATCATACTTGCACCTCCCTGCAAGACCAAATGATCCTTTGTAGCTGTAACAGCTTATCTATGCATCTTATATATTCTGATGGGTATTCAAAAAAAAAAAAAAAAACTCAACGAGTGCACATGAGATTCTAATCCTCATTCTATAAAAATACAATTTATAAGCAGAAGCTATTCAAGTATTGATTATTCCTCTGATGTAAGATTAATTAACTGATCTCTTTACCAAGCGCTGCAGATTGCATTAAAAAAAAAATACACATTTTGAGACAGCTTGCTTACAAACAATTAGACAGGGGAGAAATGATCCTTCTAACTTCATTAGCAAAGGTAATTAATTATACCAGAAGAAAAATGCTGATTTCACATATCACATCATTATGCTGCCCACGTTGCCTGTCCACATGCCTGAGTTTGTTACTGGCTCTGACAACGGCTGATTTTCATGGTGGTGAGCCAAATTTTAGGCTTCTCCATCAGCACCAAAGTAACAATATTACAACTTGTAAATTCTGACAAGCAGCAAAGACATACAGTTTCCCTGTGAATCACTCTTCTTTATAGGAGACCTGGTCAGTTAAGCGCTGTGCTGAGCAGTGTGAGACTAAAGAAAGCCGGGTAATATCACAGTCTGTCTGAGAAACCACTTGGTTACAGCACTCGTGTCCTGAATGCTGAGAGCACAGGAAAAATACCAAAGCAGTAGGTTAACATTCCTCGGTCGTACCTCGAGCTTCTTGCCGTCCTCATCATAAACCGACATGGTCACCTCAACGTTTTTGGGTGTTGTCTTACTCCCTTTGTCAAAATCCCCCTGAACCAGAGTCACGTAGATGTCGTTTCGCACATCCCCTTTAGGAAATAAAGAAAAACAAAAAATGAGAAACCCACAACGCTTCAATGCTTCTTAGGGCTTCAGGTTTATCCTTTTCAATAATATTAATATTACAGCAACACTGGATATTATATGTATGGCTGACTTCGACCCATTAAATAAATAATGTCTTGGGTTTTTTCTGTATTACAAATATTTTATGAACTGCAACCGTTTTCAGTAAAGTAGGACACTGGATAAAATCTAAACAAAACACTGATTTGCAAATCATTTTAACCCCATATTTAACTACTTATTTTTTAAATAATAATACTACTATAAATAAATACTTTTTAATAAATGTTCATTTTGAGTTTGATCCCCTTTTTTTATAAACTGAACAGGGACAACTAAAAATATTAAAAGAAAACACCTGCTGGGTGAAAAAAATGACAATTCATTAAATTATTTAGCAGCATCACTGTGCATAAAAAGAGTATTCTGGGAAGGGCTCACCGCTCTGTGGGAAATACTACAACTACTTAAGAATTTGGAAAAATCAACAAAAACCCCCCCACTATTGAATAGTTGTGATGTGGGATCTCCCAGGTAGCACTGCATTAAAAATGCAAACCCATTGTGAGTGAACACATCTTTTCCTTGCTTCCACTGATGCAAGTTTAAACTCTACTATGCAAACAATCACATATCAAGAAGACACAGAAGAACCGGATCCTTCTCTGGGCCAGAGCTCATTTATGATGTATTGAGGTGAAATGGAAATCTGTCCTGTGATCTGACCAATAAAAATATGAAAGCCTTTTGGCTCTCTATGGAGAGAGCACGTTATCAGTGCACATGATGGTGTGAGGGTGTACTAATGCACAACTTGTTCGAGTTTTGAAAGCACTATTAATGCTGAAAAATCTATTTTGGAGCGGCATGTGTCACCTTCTATATTGTGTCTTTTTCATGGTGGTGAGCCTAATTTCAGGTTACTCCATCAGCTACAAAGCATCAATATTACAATTAGTAAATTCTGACAGGCAGCAAAGGAATACAATTGTGCATCGCTTTGCTTTATAGGAGACCTGATCAGTTAAGCGCCGTGCTGAGAAAGCACAGTATATCACAGCTTGTCTGAGACACCGGGTTGCAGTCCAGGCCTGTCACCAACTGAGAACATTTGAAGAACTGTGAAATGAAAAATACAACAAAGGAGGCTTCAGACTGAGTCGCTTCGAATCTTACATCAAGGAAGAATGTTGCTCTAATATGAAATGTGTAGGCAGTCTTAAAAATGTTTTAAGGGTGTTTAGCAAAAAGAATATCAGAGGTGATGCGAGACAGTCATACACCTGCCCTCATCCATTTTTATTAAATATTGTCTAGCTTCTCAGTTAAATATGGGGTTTCAATCATTTTCAAATCATTTCCGTCTGTTTTTATTTAAATTTTACACTGAATCCTGACTTTTTTCTGTAACAGGGTTATGAAAGCATTCAGCCATTTAGCCAGGGAACTTTCTGAGGCAGGCAGCAAAGGGGAAGCTTTTTAAAACCTGGCATAATTATCTCAGGAAAGCCCATCTTGCGAGCCACGGCTGTCGATCGGTCCACAAGGTGAGGGAAATCCTTTCTTATCTGATGGATGTCTCCAGGAAGCAGCTTCAGAGTGACCCACAGGCCTGGTAATGGAAACAAGAAAAGGAAGTGAGGCATCAAGTAAAGCAGTATGTCATGAGGAGACAGGTAAAGAGGCATGAATCAACTCTAGGGAAAGAGATTGTGTGTTTTGCTTGGTTCAAAGTTGGGTGTGGTAAGCTGCTGTGGCTAAAAGCTACAACACAAGCACTGTTTTATTGTATTAGAGAGAAAATCTCTGAACTAGTTATAGTCTATATTATTTTACTGTTTGATCTGTTTGTACAGAACTTCCCTCTGGTTGGGAGAAATCCTTGGCTCTTTTTCCGAGATGCATGGCAAGCCAGTTTCAGCTCTGTAAGCACATTTAAAGGTGGCTTCACTCACTCTTAATATTCTCTAGGGGGAAAAAAAAGCCCCACGGAGTCACAGGTTTGAAGAAGAAATGACCGAATGGATCAAATTAAAGCAGTCTGTAGTGCACTTGTTCACAGGCCACCAGAATGAGTGGTTCTTGTCAACCTTAGAGGCTTTATTCACTTACACTTTATGGGCCCCATATTGCTATGAGTGACAAATCCCTCACTAGGTTAGCTGGAAGTCTTTTGATATGCGAACATGACCGAAACAGCTGCTGCGAATACTCCACTGTTCTTCCCAGTGAGGGTCAGGGCAGACCTGACATTTATCCAAGTACGTCTTCATTGGGCGTGACAACACCATGGAGACTGTCATGTTATTTCCCCTCCTCAGCAGCACAAATCCCTCAGATGGTGAAGGTTGTTCTTCTCAGCACAGATGTCAAGTCCTTGATAAGCGCTAGTCTTCGCAAAAGTCTCAACAGCTTAATTAACAGCTGGATCGCTTGGATACTGTAGTCCTGGTGATGAGACCGACTATTTATAGTGTGAGCGCTAAGAGTAAATTATGTTTTTCATTAGCAAGTGGAACAGTTTTACTGCCTTGCAAGTATGTTGGGGTTAACAGTACCTTGTACAAAAAAAGATCTAAAAAAACAAGGCTTGCAACTACTTCAAAAAAAGCTTTTTAGCAGCATCTGATTTAATCAAAAGATAAAATATATTAGACAGACTTTTTTCTCCTGGTTCACGTGAGGTGACGATGGCAAGGACAATTTGACAGAAAACTGGGCTTTTTTCTGATGTTTTGAATTAAAAGAAAAATTCTTGACTAAATGAAACCCAAATGAAAGAAGAAGATAAAAGAAAGACATAATAATTTTATAACAGTTTAAGAATTTCCGTTGCCTGTACAAAGTGTACAAACGCCCGATGTAGTGAGGCGAGTTTCTTCCTTGGCCTCGGTTCCTCTATCAGAACTGTTGCACTGTACCTTGGCCCTTGTGATTGACCTCTTTGGCGGTGATAACTTTGTTGATGACTGTCTGGAGGAAGTCATTCTCCCCTGCCACCCTGGGTGAAAAACGGGAGATGTTCAGCTGCTTGTGGCGAATGGCGTCATCCAACGCTAGCCTGCAGTACGTACACACCAGGCAAACACCACGGAGAAGGAGAGGTGGCAGAAACAGGAGGAGGAAGAGGAGAAGGTGGAGGAGTGGGGCAGGAAGAGCCATAAAGTGATGGTTGTAAGAAGGGGAGTGGGATGAGGGACAGACAGAGAGAAAAGAGAGACACACCGAAGAGTGATGCGAATACCATGACAGACACAAAGCCACTTGTTAGCAGTTAACAGCGAGCCAGGATGGGTCATGGAAGAAACACAAAGAAAAATGATCATTTAGGAAATTAAGTCCAGTCAGTATCCATAGAGCAACAGTATCAGAGTATCAGCGTGAATGCTGACTTTCCAAAGTTTGATCTTGGTTGGGTTTTTTCCCTTTTATTTTTAAAGATCCCCCCCCCACACACACACACTAAAATAACCCAGAAAAAATCCAATCTCAGAAACAAACTCTGCTTAGCATCAGAAAAACACTAAAATATAAGTACCAAGTATAACATGTTTTGTACTCCATAGGGCAACAAATTCATTGAAACAGCTGATGCACAGAGCATAAACAGTAGCAGATGTGATCTGGGAGGCACCACATGTGTGGCAGCTGTCAGAGGAAAGTGTGTTGTGGGCAAAGATGTCTGCTGTGTAGAGGCTTCTTAACAAGCAGAAGGAGATGAGCATGGAGAAGACGACTATAGTGATGCACGGAGGAAGCAATAAAGAATCTCTGCCTCTCGCACTGTTTTCAGTGTCTCCCATCTTAAACCCAAAATCAATCCAAGCAAGGAAGATGAATAAGCAACAACAAAGATTTGCACATTCAGACACTGAATTCACTCAAACATTGTACAACAACCACCACAAGACAGACTTTTACTTAAATTTGCATTTCTAAAATTATGTTATCTTTAGATACACTGATCACTTAACCTTCAAAATGTCAAAACTGAGTGGCCACTTGATTAGTTACACCACTGCTTGTTCATACAAATATCTAATCAGACAAACACATGGCAGGAACTTAGTGCATTTAACCATGTAGAAATGGTCGAGATGACCTCCTGAAATTCAATATGACCATCAGAACGGGGAAGAAAGATGATTTAAGAGACTTTGAACACGGCACGGTTGTTGCAGAAGCTGCTTCAGAAACAGAAGATTGGGCACGCTGCCTCATCTGATGAGTCTTAATTTCTGCTGCAACACCCAGAGGGCAGTGTCAGAATTTAGTGTAAACAACATGAAAACATGGATCCATCTTGCCTCGTATCAAAGTTTCAAGTTCTTGGGACACTTTGGGCTCCTTAGTGCTAACTGAGCACCACTGAAACACCACAGCCAAATATTGTAGCTGACCATCTCCATCCATTTATGACCACAGTGTACTCATCTTCTGATGGCTGTTCCCACAAGACAACGAGCCACGCCCCAAAGCTTAAATGACTTGAAAATAACAAGTTAATTGTACTTCTTGGCCTCCACGGTTACCAGATCTCAATCCAGTTGAGCACTTCTGGTATGTGGTGGAACAGGAGATTTGCATCATGGATGTGTAGCTGACAAAGCTACAGAAACTGTAATGCTATCATGCAAATTTTGAGTTTTTCCAGCACCTTGATGAACCTATGCAACTAAGAATAAGGCAAAAGGGAGTCTAAACTGATACTGGGAAGGTGTAACTAATAAAGTGGCCAGTCACTGCATGGACCTTCTGGAGCCCAAGAAATTGCCTTTAAATTAGGGAGTTGGTTGGCTAACATCATTAATCTAAAACAGTCAATTTCAGTATCTCACAAGAGCTGTCATTTCATGTCATTTCAAGCCAAATCACACCACTGTGTCACGTTTTCTAAACGGCTCCCTCGCTTCCTTGAGAACACATTATTAAGCTTCTGTTTCAAAACTTGCTCTGTTTTTGAATGGCAAATATTCACACTTGGACATAAATAACTCCTTGTAAAACCTCCTCTAATTTCCATGATTTATGCTCACAGATAAGCCCATTAAGTGAGGTGATCAGCAAGCTAAACTGCCTGAATGTGAGGCATTTCAATTATGCAGGAAATCACGTTAAGAAAAAAAGGTTGCTCTGCCTCTTTACACTATCCTACAAAAATGGTAGCAGTTAATGAGATTCTCTTAATTGAGTCAGCGGGGAATAGGGGAGTGTTACAGTCTTAAAACCCCTTCTAATCTGGTGTCAAGGAGACAAAACTTGTAGAAAGAAAAACGACACTACCTTTTCTGATATACAGTGTATACCTAAAATACTGGTATACACTGTATATCAGAAATTGAAATGAAATTTTAAGCCATAAAATGTATCAGTCTTGCTTCTTTTTTTCTTTTTTTTTTGCAAGTTTATCCAAAACTTAAAGGAACTCCATGTTAAATGTGATTTATTTTGTGCTTCTGCACAATGCACTTACGGCTGAAATGGGATGAAGTGCTGCTTATCCTCGTCGTCCATTTTGCCTGTTATGATGTCAGTGACATCCATTACTGTGGAAAAAGGAGAGAGGTGGGGGTTAAAACATTCTCAAGGCCTGCAGAGTGTAGCATGGCTATGAAAGAGATCCAGATAACTGCATGGTGGGCCACATCAGGGGGTAAAAGCTGTCTCAGCCAATGTTGGGATTTTCTTTGATGAGCACTAATTAAGTCAGAGGCTGAGCTGTGAGGGGAAAATCTGAGCAGTGGTCACGATGTGCAAAAGCCTTTTGAAGCTTAAAACAAACAATGATTAAATATGAAATGAAGTTTCTTTAAATAGCGGTTACAGCAAAGTGAACAGGAAGATCATAAGGTGACATAGCATATGGCTTTGAGTGGAGTTATCACACTATGTCAATAAGATACCACCGCAAGGATGCAGGTAGCAGCCTCATGGTGTAATATTCAACAGAATTATGTTAGATGCTAGAATTATGAGTCCTTCTTTACAACAAGACACATGATTTATTTATTTTTTCCCAGTTTGCTTTGTGCGCGTGTTTAAATGCAGGCATTTGAGTCGGAAAAACCTGACAGCAGAGCTTGCCGACGAAACAGGAAATGCATTCTCAAGTCTGTCTGTTGGACAGACTAGTTAGGTTGCAACTAAAGATAACACAAAAATAAAAATGACACTGACGCCAAAGTTTACAGCAGGTCACCTTAGCTATGTGAGAGCCAGCACAAAAAAAGATCCTTTATAATTGTGCCTAAAAAAAGAGCAAATCTCAAAAAGCTTTCCATCACGCTGTGTACAGCGGCAATAATGATGATGTCTAAAGATAGGCCATCATAAATCAGGCTGTCATTTACCTTCCCCTCAAGTGGCACTGGAAAAAGAAAAAAAAGACACCGAGAGAGGGGCGTAATTTTCTCTGTTGGATAACTGTGGGCAAAATGGCAATCTAATTAGTTTACGATACGCCTGGCAGCTTGCCAACAGGCAATAAATCAAAACTTTTTCCCCCCCTTTCATTTAGCTGGAAATCTCTCAATTTTACCCAAATATATTTACTCACCTACGAAAGGCACAATACTTACTTTAACCACAATGCAAAACAAGAACTGGTACACATTATGATATTCAAGCAAAGCCGGGGCTCTTTAACAGAGCAACTTATTCCACCTCTTTGGAACAAAAGGTTATCATGACGTCTCCGTGCTGTCTTCTGTACCTGCCACTCCAAAGGGTCTTCTCAGACCTGACGTCAGCTTCTTGGTGTTGTTGTCTCGTAGCTCCATCCGTCCAACTCTTACAATCTGACACACAAAGCTGATCTTTTCTCTCTTCAGATCTTCACTACCCAAGTCCTGAAGAGTGTAAAGAAAGGAAAAAAAGTTGTAACAAAGCGCCTTAGAGTCACTACAAATCCCAGGCTGCTTCAATCAGATTGTACAATACAGGGATGAAAATCCTTTGGAAAACACAATTGGATTTAAAGCCCCATCTGACAACAGCCTTTATCTGATCGATTAATAGCACTTTTTGTGGTGAAAATGAGTTTACGTAAAAGCCAAACATTTTACCGCAAATTGCTTCAGCAACATATGTGACTGTGTCCACAGATTCATTTTTCCAAACCTTGGAAAGTCTTCCCAGTGGGCTCACACTGACCCTTCTGCCCTTGGGCGTCCATCAGATAGAGGTCTTAGTAAATAAATACAGAAAGCTGGGCTCTTTCTGAGAGAGCTTAACAAATGCAGGCTCTGCAAACAGGCTCCCACATGCTTCGTAACATGGCTGAATAAACAGTGAACTACAGGCGAGTGTGCGCACACTATGATCACATGCATTTACACATCCGAACACTCACTGTGAAGACTGCCCGCAGATTATGAAGCTGGTCGATGTCTTTTACTAGGCCAGAGCTTGACCATTTTACCAGGTAGTTTTCACTGTAAGGGAGAGATGTCAGGGGGGAGGAGCATGATGTTCACAGGTGAAACAAACACAATACAGTGAATTCAGACACTGAGATTAACAGCATTAACATCAGTTTCTTTCAGAGCTACAGAACCTTGAATGTTAATCCAGACATTAGTCTGCCTGACTAATGCTGGAGGCATATGTAACACTCCTCAGCTGAGCAGCTCAACACAATAATTTGCTGTCACAATCCTGAAACAACAGCAAATCCCTGGGAAAGGGTTTACCTGATGAACTTGGACTCCACTGGGTCGTAAAGCGACATGAGCACCTCTGCATCTTCGCCAATCTTACACACCACATTCTTCAGAGTCACAAAGAGGGCGAAAGCTGGCGTGGAAGCGAACTTTGCTTGCCTTGTCAGATCAATATTCTGCTTCTGAGACTGAGAAACAGAGAAACAGAGGAGAATCAGCAGTATCATACGTTGTTCATACGCAGCAGTGTATTTAGAGAGAAACAGTGCTGATGCCAGCTGTACATTGGATTAACACTAGCCACTGTGGTTTGTTTTTTTCACAAAAAAAAAAATCTAACAAGTTAAAAAGCTCCTAATATCTTTCACACTGAATAAAAAGGCCTTTACATTTGATCTCCAGGACTGCATATACAGTAAAAGAACCTATTCCCTAGCGTCCTTCAAAAATATGCTGCGGTCACATCATTAATATTCATCGTGTTGACCTGGACACTTTCTTATTGGCCATCCATATGCATTAAAGACCTCCGAAGGAAAGGTCACGTACGATGAGACCACATAACTGCAGGGCACTTAGTGGCTGGCACTCCCTACATACTGCAAACTGACATTCAGGTGTATACACCACTGATAGGCCAAGTAAAATAGATTGGGAATCTGGCACAGCTCCTGACTTTCTAAAGAAGAAATCAAGCATTTAAGTGTACCAGGAATGGCTCCATTTGTCCTACTTTTAATCCAAAGTTGTTCAAATGCCAAAACCCCATCGCAGATTGAATCAAAGTGGCTTAGGTCATCTTTTTGGAAAACGGAACAGTAAAACAATCTGTATAGACGTGCATCAGTACAGATGGCTTAAAAAGAGGCAGAGACAGTGTTATCATACCAATGGCTGATGTGTTTAGCATGTTAACCCCTTTAGTTTAGCATTTTATCATGCTATCATCACACACACACGCACACTTTAGCAATAAACACAAAGCACAGGGAATGTCGCTGTAATTTGTCATCAACTGAACAGCTGAACAGTCTATAGCAGCGGAGCGTCATTAATGTCAGACAATATTTTCACAGACCGGCCTTTAAGGTGTCGCGGATAAATACAACAAAATAAAATGATATGATCAAGGCAAAAAATGTGGTATTTTGTAAATACAATAATAAACACAAATTCAGTGTGCAATTTTGTAACTTCATTAGCAGTGTCCTCCTGAAATTCACCAGCAACATTGAGAGTAACATCTTCCTCTCTGCTCCTTAATGCTCTCTGGTCGCTATGGTAACGCGGAAATATTTCTTTCAAAATAAGACACACAACTACAACACAGGAAAAAAACCCAGGGGAACCGTGTTAACGATAATAACCCTAAAAACGATAAATTTCATACCCGAGCCTCAACTCTCGCGGCCCAGTACCAAACGACTCACGCCTGGGGGTTGGGGACCGCTGGTCTGTAGCATAGAAAAACTACTGCTAACTGAATCAGTAAAGATTATCTAGTAGTTGAGACTGGACCAAAAGGGTGTACCCTGCAAGCTAAAGTCACATCACCACTAATCCTAGCCATTTCGTGGCTAAATTTACAGATATTATTTTGGATGAAGACTGGCAGAAATTATTGCAGAAGACCAGCTCATTATCTTTTACAGTCATATAAAAAAGTAAGTAATAAAAACAAAGATTGAAACAGCTGTGCCCAAACTGCACAGAAAACCAAACAATTTTTGTCAGATGTCCTTACTGTGGAAATCTGTGATTACCCTTCTTGTTTTTATTTCTTTTTTAATGCAAACACTATAATCGTGCTTCATTGACCAGCTGAGATTCGATGATGCAGAAGGAACAAGATCATGATGTGATCTGTGTTCATTCACACTGTGCGCTAATGGGTATTTGCTAAGCTTTAATATAGTATCTGGATAATAGAGCTGTCCCAAATACCATATTCTGGGCCTTGGAGGTTCAGTAGTGCTGAACAAGAACAATAATAACCATTAGGGGGTGCTAAATAAGACTTAAGTAAAGATACTGGTGCTGTGCTTTGATTTCTGCTACAGTTGTTCACTTAAAGAGAAATGCAGAAATGACAAGATCTCTTACTTACTTATTCTGTCACACAGTGTGCTGCGAAGCATCTGTGTGAGTACCAAACCATAAGGGCAACATGATGCATGTGCAAATATTCATTGTTGTAGATGCCCACTGCCAATCACTGAACAGAGCAGACTGAAGAACATAGATACCTGAAGCGGGACAGCTAAACTGCATACCAACAAAAGTGTTTATTGTTTTAAAAACTCCCTGGATTTTTTATATTTGCTAGCCACTTAAAAAATAGCTGCTGCTGGTTTATGAAAAGTCACAAAGTTGGCAACAGTAAATTTCAGAATCCAAAAACTTGCAAATCAAATGTCTTTCCAACAAACAAATAACAGTAATATATTCAGTTTTTCCCTCTACTGAGTTTGTCTGTTTACCTTCTCCTCTTGGATCCGGTCCTCAATTTGTTTGGAAGCTGCCTCATGTGCCCTGAACAGGCTGATGGTGCTGGTGAGCTCTGGGTCCAGTATGTTTCCATCTTTGTCTCTGACCACCAGATCAAGATCCAGGTACCTTGCATAAAAAACAGGTGAGAGTTAACAAGCACTCAGACCCACCAAGACAGTGTGCATTTGTCAGAAAGGAAACAACACATTTTTATTTCTAAACATGTACCCCTGTCGCCTTATTTCCTGCCCAAATTCTACCTCATATTCATAACCTCAGCTCCACTGTTTTCTTTTTGCTATGCAGGGAAGCCAGAAAAAACAACACGTTGTCTACATATACTCAGTGCCGCATTTCATCAGCTGATCACTACTTGCTTCTGAGGGAAAATTCATTTCTCTACCTGGCCAAAGGTTCAAAATTTCATCACAGGAGCAGAAAAGAGCTTCACGATTTTCATTTCCAACTGATTTTCTAGGCCCACTGCAGATAGTGCAAGAGCTGTCATTTCATGATGGAATACAGTGCAGTTTGCTGAAGCTAAATCCCATCAGTTTCTTCTCAAGCTAAGTGATGACCTGTCATTTTCTATTGACTGACACTGCTGACCTCTTCCAACAAGACTTGTTTTTCCGCATAGATTTGGGGATAAAGGGATATAAGCCCTAGGGAGAGAAGGAAAAGTATAAAACACTCTCACAGCTAAAAACTCACTTGTTGCCATAGTCTATCTTGGAGGTGACTTTCTGTTTGAGCTCACTCAGCTCGTCCTGTGGGAGGGTGCCGGACAGAATCTGTGAACGCCATTCGATGAGGTCGTAGATCATGTCACGGACACAGTTGAACATCTCACGCTTGTCTCCCTGTCAGGCAGAACAACAATGTACAGCTTAGACACATTAGGAAAAGTTAAGAAAAAAAGTTTGAACTCTAGTAGAAACTTGCACCCCAGTTTTCGGTTATAATGTGGTGATAAGCACCAGCCAGGGCAGGGAAGATGAACACTTAATTGTGTATCCGCAATGTTTGTTGAAAGTGTGTCTCTACACTTTTGATATACTTATTTTAGTTTAAATGTAACTTTTGTTTATTAAAGAAGTCATATAAAGACTGTATAGATAAGATGGATGTAGCTTCCAGGTATAAAAAGTGAAGCAAATGTAATGACCACTAGAGGGCACTCCCATGGTAAAACAACACCGATTTTATAGTCTGTAGAAGAATAGCCCTGCCCTGTCTATTGCCCTAGTAAACAGTTTCAAGATTAGTTTATAGACTGAATCGGTTTAAATTCATGTTGAATATACAACAACACATCACCCTATAGGTTATAGCCCCCACTAGTGCCCAGGAACACAATAACGTTTAATGCTTCACCGTGTGATAAGTTGCTAGCATCTGAGCGCTCAGCATCCCTCATCCCTCAATTTTTCAGTTAAATGCACACCTCAGTCGTCATGTCCAGTTTTAAAATAGCAAGATTAAGCCCTCGTCACACCGGCCCAGAGACTGCTGAATGTTTCCCTGGCAACCACACAAAGTTCTTGTGACCTACCGCGACTGCTAAATGACGAAATTCTAAGTGCAATTTGCTAGGGGGTTGGTGTTGGGGAAATACACTTTTTTTTCTTAGTGTGCTTGACAGGGGGTCACCTACCGGTCTCTAGGTCTGTGTGGCTGGGGATTTATTGGTACCAAGCAAACTGCTGCGTTTATGGCTTCATAACGGGGCTTTGCTAACCAATAGGTGACGGCACAGTGGCTCCATTTTTCTTTTATAGTGTTATACTTTTATGTTTTTCTGTTACCCATTTTCTTTTATTTCTATAGATACAAGAGAGTGCAGGCTGGTTACAAGCAAAAATCTGTGAAAGCCACTGAGTCAGCATAAAATAATAGACTTTTTTTGTATTTTGTATTTACCAATAAACATGAAAATAAGACAAAAACATTTGGTGAAATAGAAATAAACAAAAAAAACAAAAACAAAAACAGTGGCTTACCACATATAAGTCCCTCCATATTGTAGCCCACTCCCGCAGTGTTGTGGTAACCTCTTGAACCAAGGGCAGCTCAGTGGGAATGACTGTCTCCTTTTGCCTGCAGTGACAAAGAATGATTTTATTTATTTTATTTTATTTTTTTACAGTGACTCTGTCCTGTCTGCCCTTTCCTCTCCACATTAAGGCCAGGATTATACTCCCTTACACACAAAGAGAGCTGCAGATAGCATGGACAAGTAGGTATTTTTGTTATATTACTCTATTCTGCTTGGAGTTCTCTTGGAAGACAGGTGCACAGTTAGCTGTATTGTAGCAGCTGTAATAGGTGGATAAATCCACATGGTCACGTCATCACTTGGACCCAAGTAGACCATTAAATAGTCAAGGACGCACAAAGTATAACATAGGTATAAGATGCATGAACGGACAAGTTGTGTGAGAAGAAGAGTTTTCAGCGTTGAGCGTAATCGTCACATATATGTTCCTTATACGATATTTGTAAAATCCAACTATTAAAAAATATCAGCGCCTAAAGATTCTGAATTTAATTCAAAGATTCTGAAGTTTGGGTTTCATCTTGGTGTCGTGCTGGTGAAATCAAAGAAGACAGACCAAAACAAAAACAGTGCCACAAGTTGCGCCAAAGCGAACACACATGTCACATCAGATCAAGCGCAGACCTTTCCACTGAAACAACCTCCGAGGGTGTCTACAAACAACTTGCACTTTATCTAGTCCCTAATTTTCTCAGCAGATCTATCAGCTAAAAGTGGGAGGAGAAACTTGTTATATACTTGCTTCCTGTTTGATCTCTGGTGCTGTCTTTAGCACTGTTTGTTGCTCCTGATAAATATAATATAATAAAGAAGTATTCAGAAATTTGAATTAGCAGTACTGACCCGCTGCCCTCGACCGTGGCCTCTTTCAGGTGTATATAGCAAGCGGGAAATATGCCCTGGAAGAGAAAGAGATCGAAAAGAAACGTAAGTGTAAAAGCCGAAAGAGCATTTGAAGAACTGAAAAACTGAAGTTGTAAAGCTCAAATGTGTAAGTAGCAAATTTAAGTGTTTAAAATGTTGTTTTTTGCTCACCTTTTTGGATTTTCTCCTCAGCCTATAGCCTCTGTACCAGTCTAATAAGGAGAACAGTTACAAACCATGTTACACAAGGAGAAAAAAAACCTTCCTAAAACAAATCACAGTTTGCTCCACTAAACATTCTTTTGTTTAAATAAAGGATGAAACTAAAGAAGGAAATAACAGTTCTTCCACAATGCAAAACAGCAGACCAACTCATGGGTCTGGGATTGCTATTGCCTGCCTTTACAGCAACTGAATATCATTATCACACAATTGATTCTTAGAAATGTACAAAAACTTGACAGAAAAGCTGATGTCCAATGTTGTCGTGTCAGCTCCGATTAAACGTGGCATCACCAAGCCTGTTCTCACCTTCATATGTCTCAAGTATGTGCACTGTGTCTCCGATCTGCAGTGACAGCTCCTCCTCTCCCCGGGCATCGTAGTTATAGATTGCTGGAGAAGGACGAGAGAAGACAATATAAGAGGAGGAGATATTACAGCAGGAGGAAAAAGGCAATAAAGTGTTTGGCTCCCTTGTGGCGCTAATTGTGTGCCACTGCAATGTGTAGTAGAGGCATCACACATATACTGGATGTCCACCCACACAGTCTAACACAGTGATGCTTGGGCCTGGCACCTTCAACGCTGTAATATCAACACATTTTTTTTTCCACCTACTGAAAACAAACCAATAAATATGGATAATGCCAAAACAAAAATGATGACAGTAAATAATAACAGGACAGGACAAAAACACCATGATCAAACTTTATGGTGTTCCTGATATATATATATATTTTTTAAATTGCTCTCAAACAACAAGAAGATGATTTATATGTTAAGAAAAATATACAGTGCTCTCAAAATTGTCTGAAAAATTACAAACATAACCTGTCAAATAATACGAATTTATAACAGGAAAAGTTGTGTTAGATTCTGCCGATTATCATTCAGTTATGTGTTATGATTAAAAAAAGTAACCAACAAAGTTTGAAATGCTGACGGAATGACGCAGACGGAAACAAAACATCTATTCTGGTGTCTCGAAATATTTTACAAATATTCCACTCAAAAAGCAAATCACTTCCAAGAAAACAGAAAACATACGTTGTAGGGCAACAAAATAACATCAGCTTGGCAAAAGTAAATCTTCCTATCTAATGTCTATTTTATACCCAATTAGGACATTAAAGGACTCTTTTCTTGAAGTCAACCAATAGAATGCAGGCTATTAACTCTAAAGCCACTGAATCCAGTGCCAACACACACACACACACACACACACACACACACACACACACACACACACACACAGTGTCAGAGCTCCATCAACATGTCAAGGTCAAATTATAAAGACAATAAAATCCTGACTGGTGACACTTGTTCTCTCATTCAGTGAGCAGTAAACAACATGTCACTGTCAAACAGCCAAGCCCAGCACCTGTCTGTCTAAGAGTGCACAATTGCTGCCCCCCCCCCACAGAATAAACAGTAAACTGACAGGGGCTGTGGAGACATACATGTTTGTGTGCATCTATAGGCATGTGTGCATGTCCTGCTGAGAGCAGGCACACCGAGGTGCTTCAACAAAGGTTTCCAAAGGTGAGTGACTGCTTAATTAAAATAGACCCTCGCTGCAGGCACTGGAGCCTTCCCAGCATGCCGATGGTGGAGCAAGTGAATCAACCATTTCCTTTCTCAATTACCTGCCGTCTGAAGAGCTCACTGTACTCCATTAAACTATCACACAGCATTTTAGCTCTTTTTATGTTGAAAAACAGTCAGTTAGCTATTTAAATACTTCTGGAAAGTCCAGGTCATTTTCAGTTAATTTGCAATTAATGATTTTTAATTCTGTATAAGGTAAAAGCATTAAAGAACACAATTAGTGATTTATGCCAGATCATAGTTACAAAGCAGCTTTGATTATGCAAAGTACAAATTAGCAGTATAATGTGTGTCAGCTAGAATATAAGTCGGAATATTTTATAACAATCCCCTTGTCCTGTCCTGTTCTGTCACATGTTTTCCCTACCAGCTGGATCTGTGGCACCATTCAAAGCTGGATCTCCACCTGCTTTGGAAGGTACTCTAACCCCACCGTCTTGGACCCAAGCTGGCTGGAGATCCGTATCCGCTTTATTGCCACTCAAACCAGCTTCTCACTTAATTGTCAGGATGTGATATTCGTTACTGAGGCTGGTGATTATATTGTTCAGCTATTTATTTGTCACAAAGCACGTGGCAAATAAAATATCTGCAGAGAAGCAACTAATACTCTAAACTTGTGAGAAACGCTGAGGTAATGTGGCAGAGAAAATGACAAAAAAAAATCATTCAGGCGTTCAGCATGTGCAAGCAGCCTTAAGCGTTACAGTATATGCAGTAAAGAACCTCACTGCCTCTGGAGGGCATAAAAACGCATGTGTACCCATTTGATTCAGGCCTGTGTGTATGTGCATGTACACCCACGGTGCATTTTGTGCATCCCGGAACAATCCAACGAGTCCACTGAATCTACCAGAACATGACCCATGGGCTGACAATGGAGCAACAAAGGCGCTAGGAAATGAATTCAATGGTACCACACTGAGATACAAAAGGCACCTAGAGGCATAGAAAGCAACAAAACATGAAAAAGGGAGGTGGGATTAATCTGCGTCGAGGCATCACAGAATAGCCCAGTCACTCTGCATGCACTGTGCGCTCAATTAAACTATCATTAAGAGTAGCTGGAAACGTCTGTAAAGCCATCAACTGCTGCATGTGTATGTTTGTTTAAAACTGGGCGAGAGGGCCAGCTGATTCAGCACGAGCACCAGGTGATCAGAGGGAGAAACAAGACACGAACCGCTCCAATAAAAACGATAAAGCATGACATTTTATCAGTAAATGAGAACTCTATAATCAGTGCCAATGAGACAAGTTTAATATCAAGCAAATTAGAGTCTAGAGAGTTGGCAAAATCATCACTGGGCAAGAGGTACAATTGTAAAATGAACAAACACCCTGGGAAGATGCTGACTGAATGACGACCATCAGACTCTGACATGAGAGAAGATGGTGCAATTGAGCAGAGAAACTAAAATGCTTCTTGTCACGTGAGGATGGGGGGGGAGCTAAATGACAGCTCTGATTACTCATAAACCTGTATTTGCATACCCGAGTAATCTGATGTCAATTAGGAAGCAGTGAGGGAGAGAAAATCCATCAGAGGAAGAAGACGAAGAGGATGGGGAAGTGGACCGTATTCTCCCTAGAGTGTGCCATGCAAATGATTTTCTGGAAACGGGATAAACAGTAGCATCATTTGGATGGGGCTCATTACCATACATAACCTTGTGCATAAGGCTGTGCAAACTCGGAGAACGTTATCATCACAGGAAACAAGTGAGGAATCAGATTACAGAACTCTCCACTTAGCCAGCAGTCTACGCCCTCTACGCAATTATAAGCAGCATCATCTAAACTTCGGACTGATTGTAATTCTACACTTTGGACTCACTAATAACCGGCACTAATCCACGCAAAGCACAACATACCATTACACTCAAACGATAACACAGTATGCTGAGGAAGGAGGGGTTGAAACGAGAGGGGAAAGGAAGTGCACGAAAAAGTGGAAAGAGACTGAGCCTCTTGATGTTTTGAATAAAATCCCCACGGGCTGTAAGCCCACAGAGAGAGACAGCCAGGAAGTCCCAGACAACAGAGAAAGACAAGTGTGGAGCATAAGGCAGCTCTCAGCACTGGAAGGGCTTGGATTATATGGCACTGGAGTCAATGTGCAACTTCAGAATAAAAGGGACCCAGGAACTTATCCAATTTGTGTAACATAATTAGGGTTAAACTGCCATTAGTTTGTGTAAAATAGACTAAAATGAAAACTATAATAGTAGTTTTTCATGCTTAAACACAACCAAACAGGAAACAGTAAGTGCAAAAGGAAATAAATCACAGCCTTCAGGTTCCATTATAGTAAGTTTCAGCTTCATAACATCCAGATTCGATAAACCAATTACTGTACAACTAGCAGACTTTAGTTATCATGTTACTCTCTCTCAACAGTCAACTGTTAACTTCAAGGCAAGTCCCTTCCTGTGCCTTTTTGAGCACGAGAAGCCAAATAATTAGCAAAGAATGTGAAGCAAATCATTCCAGCAAGTCGTTTTGAGTGGCAACAATGACAAACTAGGCAGGGCTCCATACTGCATTGTTGGAAACCCACTGGAACCTACTAGTGGTTGTACTTCCTTTCTTCTAGAGTTTGTGTTCTCTGACAAAAGAATGCGACCTCTGTGTAGCGCTAACGTCACAGTATTAGTCATGTTCAAAGTGGACCTATTATCAACATTTCGAGCTCTGTATTTTTTATTTTTGAACTTTGCTCGAGTAGCTTTACGCAATTGACAGTTAAAATAATAAGTTCATGATTGATTTCATACTGGGCCGGAGCACAGCGCCTCAGTTCATCTACTGTCTGAAAGAGGACACTGTGGCTCTCTTTATGGCGCCACACCTTTAAGTCATCTTCCTTTTGACTGTGTACCTCTCACTAACAGAAGGTGTTAGTGCTGCTACTGTCCAGTGATAGGGATAAAAGTGGCACCTTTGCATTCACACATACATCAACAATTTAGAATCACCAAAAACCCATGCTTGTCTCTCGATTGAGGCAAGCTGTCAGAACACCTGGAGAAACCTAACCCAGGCCCAGAAAGGCAGTCACAAATCTCCTTACTCTATGTTTACAGCAATCACCCCAGCACCAGTGATAACATCTATCTACTGAAAAGATTTTCTATAAATACATTCAACTTGTAGAACCTGTCAGTCACTGGGAGCATGACCACTAACACTATACTGATTTTTTTGGTTTTGTTTTTTTAAATCTTAACTGAAAAGGGTTGTAAATTGAGCATGACAATCGGGATGAATAAAGAGCACTTTAATAAGCACACAGTGGGCTAAGAATAACCTTTTCCAGGCAGCAGGACTGAATAGAGGATGATTATTATACTCCTGCCGCACTACAGGTCTCCAAGGCAAGACGGAGGAGTCAGCAGGGAGGGGTTTTACATGCACGCAAACACACACATTCTCTGAAGGATATATATATATATATATATATATATATATATATATATATATATATATATATATATATATATGTATGACCATTCCAGACTAACTGAAGTGGTCTGAATGTAAAATAACACAGCTCTTACTAGCTAAAAGCATCAGACTACATGACTACATTATACATCTGACCTTATAAAGCTGATGCATCTCAAGTTTCTGTGATGCATCACCTCAGTGCACACAATGAGACATACCAGACCGCCAATAACAATATTCAGCATCAAACACAGCCAAATTTAAAAAGAAAATCTTCATTCATTTGCATAAACATCAACATGTCTTATTGGTGGTGTAATAGTAATAGTTTAAAGCAAGATTTCAAACACTAAAAACTGGCTCAGTGTCCAACATCTTACATGCAAATTGTTTCTGTGAACACATCTTCAGAGCACAGGATGTCCTGGAGGACATGGCAGGAGCCGAAAACAAGCATGCCTTCACATCGAGCTTGTGTAGTCATTAGTATGGGCGAGTATGATCCGAGCGAGGTGCTGTTGCAGGTGTTTGCTGTGTTTTCCCGACGAGCCCAGTTGGTGGTGAGATGCAGTCGGCTGCAGCGAGCACTGCTGCAGCAGAGATCACAGGTATTCTTCGGGGACCTGCCATGTGCTATTAAGGTAACGGGGAGAGCACCAGTCTGGGGGAAGGGGCCAAGGACCAGGCCTTTGTACTGCATTTCTGGAACACCTGTGGACTTCTGCGGCAACTCTTCCGTCTGATTTCACCAAGGCTGACAATAATACACACTAAAGAAAGCGGTTGTTCTAAGTAGTGACTTAGAGCATACAAATGAGTCTCAATCTAGTACCAAATCTGCAAATAACTTTAAATGACAAAAGTAAAAAACGCTCAAAGGCAGTTTTCGTGTGAACAGAACAACATTTATGTTTTCATTACATTTTAGTTAGAAGAATTCATTATTATACACTCGAGCATTTCCATTTCCATCTTCACAGCACATTGCCTTGACTGTTTTGTTTTTTGAAACCTGCTTCATTTACATCTGTTTACTAGTTTCCCAGTCTTTGACTTTTCTTGGCAAGTTACTGCTACTTTTAAAATTAGAGAAAAATGAAAAAGCAGTGGGAGGAATCTGAACTGTGTTTACATGTACATACTTGTATACACATGGTGCAAAAACAAAGCCTCCTTCTAGCATTCCTAAATTCACTTCAAGCATAACACAAAAAATCTGAATGTATTTATCTCTCATAAATGTCCATTGATGGGTGTTTTGTACACAACTTGTAAAAACAGTAGGAAAGGGGTTGCTCTGGCAACCTGAAGATTAAAGTGCCAACTGTAAACTTCAAGGCCCCCATTTCAGATCTAGCCTTCGGCCTTTGTTGCTTGGACTTACCAATCTACTCCTTCCTCTAATTTCCTCCCTATCGAGTGCATTAAAGGGAATCAAAAAAGGCCCAAAGCAAACATATATGCGACTGCACTAGTGCAAAATACACTAATGTTCACAGGTTACACTGTAGCTTATGAAATATTAGGAAATCAAAAAGTTATTTTTAAAAAATCTGCTTCATCTGACCACCTTTCCAATACACAACGATATCTATCTTGAGTAGTATAATAATAGTGAAAAAACAAAACAAAACAGGAAGTCCTAATTTGAGAGGCCGCTTCTATTGGTCGACCTCCTTCAGTCAAATTTAGTCTCAACCAAGTCTGTGTATAAATAAATGCACATCAAGTCAAAAGGTGAATATTAACAGTATAGTCATAACGCTGAGAGCACTCATGTACATGGTGTTTCTTTATATACGTGCCCTCGTTTCATGTTAGCATGTGCTGTAATAGCAACGTGACAGTCTTCACCTTTGCAGTAATTTAAAGTCATGCTAGTTTCTCTCCACAGCTGTTATGCTGTGTGTGAGGAAGAAGGGCCCGATCAGCACATGCAGTACAGCAGCAGAGAAACATTTCTGAGTCTGATAGAAGTGCAGCTACTCCGAAACTGGCAACCTTCTGGAAACCTTGTGCAGATATGACTTATAAAAATAACTAAAGCCTTATCATAAGGAGTCTAGTAATATTTCAAGCACTAGACAATTAGAGGAATTCTCATTGAAGTGAAATAGAAACCTTTAAGTATGCCATTAAAATATACTGTAATATAGTGAGATTTGGCTGAGATAGTGAAATGCATTCGGTCTCTCAGTGGCATACACTGAGAAAGAAGACAATCAACTAAACAGCATTTTTATAACAATCAAATGACGGAGAGAGGAGCTTTGTCAGTGACGTACAAAGCAGGGAAAACAGGATAATTAATTTCAAGTCCCTCACTAATAGGGTTTAATAAGAGGTTTAGGCATTCAGACAGAAGCCTGATGGTTCTAATTTAGGGGCAAATTCAGACAGTGATCTTAGGATTGTGAAATACCAACAAAACCACCCTGTTTTCTTTGAGCCCAAATATATACAGCAGTCATTAGGCTTTATCAGCAGTTAGAAAGAGGAGATAACGCCGTTGTAACTAACCTGAAATGAATACAACAGCAGCTAAGCTGGGAAACAGGAAAGGCCCGGGTCTTTCTCTCAGTGCTAGAGCCACATTTTTACTCCCTCTGGAAATCAACAGGAAATGCCACTTGAGATATTACTGTATCACAATAGATAGGGCCCTTCCAGTAGGCAAGAAGGAAATACTGATGCCGTTTCGGACTACAGGAAGATTAACAATGCCGTGTTAAAAAGGGGGTAGTAGGAGAAACAGAACACGGTAAGAAATTACGACGATGTACAACTGGGGAAGTGGGTGGGTTTGTGGCATGAAGAGTGAAGTAAGGTGAAGAGAAGAACAGTTTGAGAAAAGCACTTGTGCCAGTTTTGGATGCCAAGAGCTATAATACCTTTTGGCAGCGCTTACAGCCATGTGCCCAGCTCCAACATAGGCCTTGGGGTGCAATCTAACGCAGGCTGATAACTCAGCATCCACTGCCTCTGTAGAGCCAAGTTATTCCTTTAATTGAAAATCATCTTCCCAATACAACAGGGAAAGAGCACAGCACAGCTCATTACAGGGCGCTGAGTAAAGCCTTGCACAGGGCTTCTCAACAGAGTGGTCTTTGCTGTTAGTTGTGGGGGTACATGAGTATCTGCAACACCTCTGCAAAGCAAACCCTCCTGCCCTTTGCACATATGCCTCATGAGCCTTTAAATGAATAATCAATGGAAGCACTTACAGGTTGTTTTTACAGCTTATCAAGGACAGTAACATCAAAAATCACTTGTTAAACAACTGTAAGAGATCACAGGATGGCAGTTATGTCATCCACTTAGCCACACTAAAGCAAAGGCAGATGAAGTGAACTGGCACAATCCACAAAGATTTTGCTTTTTTGCACAGCTAGCTGCAGCTAATTGTTTCCTGCCCTGTGTTACATCTCTTGTGAAATGTATCCTGATGATGTATAATTACCTTCAAAGATTTGGAAAACACTCTAACTGAATCATCAAGTTTATTTTCAAACCTCTTTGGCAGCAAAAAATGTGACTTCATCTCACTGACACGCATATGAAACAATGTGTCATCAGACACTGGCCGCTGGATCTGGGCCTGCAAATCGAGCAAAAATATGCGTGATACGCAACAGGAAATGCCTACAACCTGTTCTTCACACTGTTATTTATAATCACCGGCGTGAGGCTGTGCTCTGCTAAAACAGAAGTCAGACTTCACATAAGTATAAAATCAATACAATGGGATTTCCAGTAAAAAGCGAGATAATCAGAAAGGCCGAACACACTAAACAACTGCTATTAACTCCTAACATCAAAACATCAACTACTCATAAAAAAAGCATTCCTGCAGAGGAGGAATATGCAAGAGATGACTGGTGAATGAGCAGAGACTGCAGTCCTACATTCAGCTGTAGAAAGTAGAAATGCTGTACTTTAGCTCATGCACGCTTCCGAAAATTCTATCTGCCAAATTGCTGGAATAGATGAGCGCAATTAACTTCTAGCATAATCCACAGAACCACCAGCTCCACCCAAGGATCGAGTTTAGACACCCAGCAGACAACTCTGCTCTGTGGTTGCAATACTTTCTAAATGAGCAGACACAGTGTACAAGTTCATTATTATTATTAAACAACCAGTGCTGAACAAAGTGAACCTAATTTCCAAATTCGAAAGTGTTGACGAAAATTCTCCAGATTATTAGCAAAGCTATTTGATGTGCTGTATATGTGGATACGCTATAAAAGGACGTCTAGAGATCGTCAAAAAACAATGCTATGCTACTACATTAATTGCTCCCTTTTATAATTTAAATAAAGCAAAATCCGAACACAAATTCTTGTACTGTGCATTGCGTATTTAGAATAGTTTTCTTCTGTTGCCATATTTTCGAAACCCCGTTTTATTAACTTTCACTATCTCACTATGTTGATGTTCAAAGGCGATGACTTCACAAATGACTAAGCATGGTTGGTTTCATGAGTAGGAGAGGTATTTATAACATCACTCCAAAAAGCTTGCAGAAGCGTGGCTGTTTTTTTTCTAACTGTGGTCCACACACTGTATAAAGTAGAGATAAAATACAACATTTTGAGTGTTCACACATTTTACAATTAGTCAGCGTGATGGATTTGACACTCGAGTCGTTTTTGTCACTAAAAGTTAACACTTAAAATCAGTAGACACACACAAGTATCCTGATTAGGCCCGTGTGATCTTCTCTATGGTCCTGTTGTTCTTCTGGGTGACTGACGACAGGTTCTGATTGTGCTTACAATAAGAAGAATCACAGCAATTATAGTGTATTTCTGTATTCCTGAAAAAGTCGGTAGCCTGAATATCCGAGTTCCCAGCCAGAGGTTTTTTGTGGAACACTACCTCCAGTTGGATTTCCCAATCGGATAGTTGAAGCTGCCCAAAGTATCCCAAGTTAACTGAACGTAAACAGCAGTAAAACTTTTACTCTGTCCTGCCACTGTTGTACATTTGTGAGTCATAAAATAAGCCGCTCACAAAGCCCTGACCAAGCTCTATCTATTAATGTGCAGCAGTGCTTTAAATCGCCAAAAAAGAAGCACTGCTCTGTTCTGCTAGGGATACCTGAATGGCTCTACCTTGCTAAGAACCATTCTCCAACTTTACTTCCAGAACATTCCAACTCGCGGGTGATGCCACTCCCAGGTGTCTGGAACTTGGCATTAGCTCCAGAAGAAAAACTTCTCCAGATCCACCTTGGTTGCTTCCACCCCCGCTGCCTCATCAGCCAGACAGGAGGAGCAGCTGCAGCTATAGAGAAGCACTCGGCCTATTCAACACTGAAACCTTTTCACAATTAGCAAGAGGCAGAGAACAAACGTTAGCCCCACTAGTGAAAGCAGCAGTGGCTCCGATTATCCTTACGGCATGAACAATGCGCTACTTGTATAATGGAGCTCCGAAAAACAGACTCTGCAAAAGGGTTATTAACGGAAACGTTATCAATGAGAGTTTTGATGATAGCTCAGACAGTGTGGGGGACATTACATAACAGCAGCTTTTTTGGATGGCTTCTGAGGAAATAAACTGGTTGGTTGTCCTTTGCTACAAAATGGCACTATTAAGCTTTCATAAAGAAAATGAAAAGAAGCCCAATGACGCACTTTCTTTGGTCAGATGAGATAAAGATAGAATTTTTCTGCTCAGATGGAGTTGGTTTGAACCTAGCGTGGGCTGCCACAGCTGATGAATGGTCCTAACAAAGCACAGAGGTAGAAATGTGATGATACTGGGCTGGTTGAGTGCAAAAGGTAAGAGCACTATGGATGTTGGATAAATATACTAGCTGACATAATAATGCCCAGTCTCCGGGAGCCTGACAGAAGAGGAATATTCCAGCAAAGCACAGTGCTAAAACCAGACAACTGCCTCAGTTCAGCAAAGGACAGCTGAAAAAAAAAAAAAAACTGTCTTTGAAGAATGACAGAACTCCTCTCTAACTTGTATAACACCGGTATCCACCATGCAGCAGAGGTGGATGCAGTCTATCATCAAAAAATAAAGGTAAACATATAAAAAATAGACAATATAAAAGATCTGAAACTCTGTGATGAAAGGTTTATTGGGTTTTGCTGCACTGACTTCCAACGAAACCAACAGCACGTGGCTCAACATGCTCGCACGTCAAATGCTGGCTGGTTGAAAAGTGGCCGTGAGCAAGAAAAGAAGTGACAGCAGAGTTCACCGTACAGGGAGAAGTAGGAATAAAGAAAGATAAAACAACACGAAAACTACAGACAGTGGCTGCGCTGGATACTTTCATTGTTTTTAACTCTCATCTGACTTCAGCTCTTTGTGTGTTAAACTTTGTTCTTCTTCAAAGTGCTGCAGTTGGCTGAGGAACCAAGCAAGCGAAGCCCATTGACCCGTTTCTTGCACCAGGCTGCAAACCTCTGTATAGACTCTGGATCAACTCGGAACCACGTTCAAATCATAAGAAAGCATGAAAAGCTCGGTGCACAATAGGTTCCTGCAACTGGTGTTTCCCAAAGTAGACGATGCCCCCTGTCTGTGCAATCAATGTAGTTCTTATCAATTATTGCCAAATCAGCTTCATATCACCATTCATTAAATTATATTGCCTATCATGTTAAACGAGGTGGTCTTTGTTTTGAGTAAAATCACCTCCCTACACTAATAATCACAGTGGGAAGATGCAATAAAATCATAACTATTAGAAAACCATCACAAATGAGGCAGTCAACCTCACTAAGGCTCACCATTAATGTTTTTTGTCACTTTGGTTACGAGCTACTAACGTCTGCATCTAAGGTTTTACTTCAAATATACTCAGCCGCATTCAAAATCTAGCAATTTTATTAGATTACCGTTTCTTTCAAGCAAACTCGAGAATAAGCAGCAAGTGCAGAATCAGCAGCACAATTGTTTTGTGAAAACAAGGTTTAATGTTTGGGAATAAAAAGTAGAGGAAAGAACTGGCAGTAAATGCAAGACTGTCAGCTCAGTTTGTGTTGAGTATTCTTAACATCCGACCACTCTAGCCCAGGCTTTATCCTGCCAGAATGTAGAGCTCGCAGTTGAGCCGAGGATGTGCCAGCCTACCAGTGGGTGAGCTGACACTGAATGACCTGTCTGTTTCAGAGGGTCAAGCATGGGCTAAAAGGATCAGCTCCCTGAGAGAACTCACTTGCCTGCATCTCAGAAGACAGTGTTTAGCTGTAAGCTTCAAGCTGTGAGTCTGGGTGTATGCATAACTTAGACATGTTAGCCAATGGCATGAACATACAAGCTGTTCAAGTCTCATAAGCTAAAGCACATTCTCCACTTAACATATTTATCTTACCTAAATAACTTCCTCAGAGTGAAGTCTGCGAGTGATTATACTGTATTGGCTTTGAGACTTGTAATCCCAGATGCTGAGATTCATTCATGGTGAAAATCACAATGCTCAGCATCTCCGATGCTATCGGGGTTATAAAAAATGTTAGCATTAATGTCAGCTGCAGTTCATATTAATGTTGCATTTGTCACCTTTAAAATGTCCCGCGGGTGGTTTTGCAGGCTTCTAATGGAGGTGTCAGGCATTGATTGTGGTTGCAAACGGGCTAGGGTTTGCAGCAAAAGAGCCTTTCTGTATGGCTGGCATTTGATGAAATGGTCTTTTGTGTGTGTGTGCATGTGTGCACCCGTGTGTGTGTGTGTATGTCTGGCTAAATACTTGATAAAGCCAGAACCTTGCAGCTCAGATGCTGGTGGGCCCTGGAGGCAGTTTGAGATTTCAGTGAGTGGCAGCTCTACTCTGTGATCAACCTTTAGGGAGTTAGATGAAGTTGTCTCACTGCTGTAGCTGACAACTCGGTCTCCTTTTGTTTAAAAAATGAAACAAGACGAATGAATCAAAGTGTCATTTGGCCATCATATTATCCACCTGAATTTCACAATTTAAAGTCCTTCTCCTGGCACTGATTAAACCCCTAAAGATGTCTCGCTCTTTACCAAAATTACATATTTACAACACAATAAAATCAAATGCTCAAATGTGGATGTCAGCTAAAATAGTATACATGCTCTATCATACTGAGTTGTTACAATTTTTATTCTAAGGTTGTGCTTTATTTACACAATAACAGAGCTCTAACACCCCGAGTAAAGTAAGCTGTCAACTATCTTTGCGGAAGAACAAAGTGATGTGAAATTGATTGTACTGCATTTGCATCCATTTGTGTAGGTATTTGATTAACCAAATGAAGGATTTTGAGGATGCAACTAGACAGAAGTATATGTAAGCAATTCCTACATCCTGAGTCAATGATCAAAAAAGCAGCATAAGAAAGACGGGAATGGTTTTCAGCGTTTTAACACTCTATTTCACTTTATAACAAAGATGCTCACTGTATGTTAAGGCTTCTGTCTTGTCCACAGCACAGGCTAAGCTAAAAGTCTAACAACACCACGCAGGCAAGAGTAGCCCACAGACTGGTTGCTCAGCATGTTTTTGACCATGCCACCTGATGACAGTCCCCAGCTAACATATCCACAATGGTCTGCAAAGCTCCATGTAGGCTCTGAATAGGACCTACAGTATGCAAAGCCATGCCGGTCCCCCTATGTGCTAATTACTGTTGATCTTGTAAATGTCAGGCACTCTTGCCGATGGATTATTAAATGTGAATAATCACTGAGCAAAGGTTCTATCTAAGACAAGAGTAATAAATAAGGAATACATTTAAAAACAGCACTGAAATGTTGGTGACACACCTGTATAAAATAATACAATAACAGTGGTTCACTGTTTTCATGTATGAGAAAAAAATCACTATGAAAACTAAGTAATATTAACTGAAAATATCTGAGCTGACTTAAGAAGTATACATATCATGATCATATCATCATTTCATTTCTGGAAATATTTAAAGTTCATTTGAGTTTGTCAAGAAAAAATAAAGGTTTCAATATGTGAAATAAAACATGAATAATAGGGTTGAATGAAAATCAGTGAACAACTGATTAGTCTGGGAAAAATGCAATTTTAAATATTAATATCTATTAAGAAGCCCAAACTAAAATCCTCAAAAAGCCTGGCTCTATTCACTTCTTGTATACATGTTTACAAATGGATAGAAAAGGTGCACACATTAGGTTTAAGATCTGTGCATTTGATGGAATAGTGGTATTAGAACGACCCAAAGCATTTACATCAAAATATTTCCCCTTTGCTGATTACTCGATATCCTTGTGGAAATCCCTGAAAATCCTTTCAATTGAATTCTTATAAAGTAAATAACTGCAGTAAATAAATGCTTGATACATTATGACACGCGAAATGTTCTGATATATTAATTTTAGCCAACTGAATTTAAATTATGTAATAGCACATGTCCACATCAGTAACCTTTGTTTCAAACTGATGTGTTACACACCATTAACCATCTGTCAAGCTAGCCAAAGCAGCACAGCGGGACTCCTTTCAGACAATGCACATGCTGCTTGGCGTGTCCACAATCAATCCTAAGTGTGGTGGAGAACCGGTTTATGTAACCAAGCCGAAGGATCAATCCAGACATGTTCAGCAGCGAGCGTTTCTACGTCTTCACTGCCTCTGAACGGCTGCCATAAAGTCAAGGCAGAGTGGAACCATAAACCATTTTCAGACATCGAATACTTCACTATTCTGGCTTAATCGGTATGTTAAAGCTTAGGCATAGGTCACTTCTCCTTTAATGATTCTTGCGGCTTTAATTGGGTCATAACCACGAAATACACGGAACAAGTAATCACGCAAAAACATGAACCATGGATATTTGTTACATGCGATGCATGCGGTCAGAGTTTTACTACCACAGTCACTATAATATGATAGTGACTTACACAAAAAGAGGGGCCACATCCTATATGCGATTATAGGAAAGCATCTATACACAATGAGATTTAGTAAACTGTAGCTTAAAGAAGAAAACTTGCCTTTCTAAAGTTTATCCATTTTCTTAACTGATTATCCATCTTAGGGCTGCAGGAGCATGTCCCAGCTGTTACGGGGCAAGAAGCAGGATAAATCCTGGACAGGTCACCAATCCAGCACAGGGACATAACCACACACTTCTATACCCACACCTACAGCCAACTGACCATCGCCAATTAACCCAACAAGACAGTCTTTTGACAAGCTTGTGAGCTGTATGATGATGCACCGATACATAATGAACTTCAACAAAGAGCATGAAAGTCCTTTTCAGCTCTCATTTAGCCAAAATCCACTTTACAGTCATTAATGAAGAATGTGACTTGTCACAGACTCTGCCTTCATCTTCACCCTAAAGTAGTATTTTATAAACATTTAATTTATAGTACAATTGTAGGGCAAAAGTGAGTAAAGCATAAGCTAAATGAAAGATGATCAGGGATTATGCTCTTCCAGCAACTAAATGTCTTTTGCACTCTCTGACATGTATGAAACCGTTATTCAAACTCTTTGACACTTAAATGTTAGTTAGACTTAGTTAATCCAGGATTATAATCACTTGTGGAGACCATGAACATGGAGCCTGTCTGAAGGACACGTGTAGTTGGTGTATTACCAGTGGAATGCATTAGTGCCTGTGCAGACAAGACACTACGGAAAAAAAGGTCATGTAAATGAACAGGGAAGTCTGTGTGAGGTCTCACTGAAACTCTAACACTGGAGTAACTTTTGAGGAAATGTGACCAGGGCACCCATATATGAAAGGAACGCAATTTTCCTAAGTGTTTACATAGATACAAATACAGATTGGCCATTTAAATTTGATGTTTCACAAATGTAACTTTCCTTAAACCAATGGCATTCAAAAATTTCAGCAACCATGGGTGTGTTCATACATTTAGCTAAAGGAAGTTTGTTTTTATCTTACTGAAAACAGACATATCTACCAATGTTTAGGAATCATTTTCAGATGACTACAGCTCTAAGCTAGACGTCTTTGCGTCCTTGGATAACAAAGTAACATCTGACAAACAGGTATATGTAGCAGGCATCATGATGATTTGTGAGCATCTGTTTTCTCCAGAGGTTCCAGTACAAGTCAATCCACTTTGAACCACACTGGCAAATGGCAATGCGACAGGATGCTGGTGATTTCCGACTCATCACATTAATATACTCGTTTCATTTTCACTACAGGAACTCCAAGACTTGCAGGAAAAGGAAAACTTGTTAATCAGTACAAATAGAAGTCGAAAGGCGTTTTAATTTGAAAAAATTCAGATGTTTAACGTTACCCAACCTCACTTTTTCTCCTCCGCTCAACTGGGCCGTCCCAAAGACAGCAACACTTAAAACAAGATGTAGAAGCGCTCTAGCTTTGTCTCGCTGGTGAACCAAGATGGAATAGTGTGGAACCACTTAGCTATGCACTGATTAAATAGGCCAGCTGTCATTTGTCTTAGCCACCATCTCACAGCAAGCCATTGGGGGCTGTACTATTAGAACGGCCTCACCAGGCAGCATGAGCCATAGTTAATATATAATTCCCTTTCAGAATGAATAATAGCAAAGTCATACTGACCTCCAAAGAGAAACCAAGAGAATGATGGGCAAAGATTTGACTATGTAATGTCATCTAATTAATACTAAGGAAATATAGAGTCAATGAACAATACACCTTCTTTTTTGGGTGGGAGGGGTCAAAAAGCTTTGTATACTACAAAAAGCCAAATAACAGTAACCTACTGGGAGAAACGCTTTACCTAAACCAGATATGAATCAGCAGCGTGATCTAACTGGCAGCCTCAAGCTTTGCGGACATCCAAGTAGAGCTGGCTCGCAGAAAGAGGAAGATGTTCTGTTTACAGATCTGTAGGGCAGCTCAATAAATGCAGCACAGTTGTATTAAATGGGGAGAAAAACTTCAGCAGGATGAAGTCCCAGGTGGAGGCTGTGTTCTGCATTCCGCATGCAGACGAAAACAAATAATCCGAAAGCACAACGCACAAACTCATAAAATTGGAATTAATGGTGTTAGCTTAGTATTCAGTCTCCAGGTGACTGCTCGAGAGAGAGAGTTGCACACCCTTCAGAGTCAGCACAAATAAAAAAAAACACTTGTTAGCATACATAACCCAACACACACACACATGCAGACACATTGGTCATGCTGCCAAATGGATATGTGAGACATAAAGAAGGCATTACACTGCCAGATGAATTTCTACGGTTTTAATGTATAGATGGTTTACCACAAAGAACTTTCCTCTTTAGAAAAGGTGAGAAGGACGTTTCTTAAATGGAATGAAAATAACTGAAACGGCTAAAAACGGGATTTTTTAAATATATATTTCACACCAAATAGCCGCAGCGAGGGCTACACAAGCAGAGTAAAATATGAGAAGTGAAATTTAAAACATATGGTTGCTATTCATAAAGTAACCCAAACTGGCCTTTAATTGAGGCCATATTTGTCCTACTGCTTGCATGTGCATGACAATTCGTACATCCTGAATCAATACACAACGACTGCATCTCTATTTTCTGCCACAAGCGTGTCACTTGTCACTAACCTATTCTAAATAAAAGCAATCTAAGGCTGTCAATCTTCCACGAAACAGTTTAGCTATACCAATCATACCCCAACCAGAGCTTAAATTTAGAACTGGGCTGCTTATGTGTCCACTTGTCCTTTTATGTAATTTGACAGCGTGCAATCTAACCTGCAGGAATCAGCACTTCCTTTTCCACCAAACCTACAGTTGAGTAATTGCAGTTCACATGCATTTGTTTCTGCTTCGTTTTCTGAACTGGTCTTAAGTTAGATTAAAAGTTAATTTACAAAAAGAGAAGCATCAACGCGTGGAAAACACTTCTCATGGAAGCGCACGCTTTCATACACCATTTGTGCTGAATTCTCAAAAGTGATGTGTGAATCCAGTAAATAGTCCTCCACAGTGTTCCCTGGTTAACTTTCTAGAACCGCAACCCTCTGAAGTCTCTCTTAAGGAACAGAAACATCCACGATGAAACAGAATTAATGAGACAACCCTTGAAATTAGCATCAAAAAGTATTTCCGGTTAATTCATCACAGAAATGGGAGACAGCTAAACAACCTTTCCCTAGGGCCATGTTAAATCATTTTCGAGATGCCACCAGAATAACTAGGCTTCAGAACTCCTCATCCCTTTAATTTATGCCGGGCTGGTTGGCATTTGACAAGAAAAGCGCTGTGTACTGAAAATTAGCTCAGGGTCAAATGAGATATAAATGTAACATATTTCTAAAGAGTGATTGACCTTTCTCCTCTTTTAAGTATGAGCATGGGTCAAGAAATGAAGCAGACCCCTGAAAGTCAAACGTAACTCCCCTACTTCTGTTTATTTCACTCCATCACAAAAAAACCAAACCAAAACACAAAAATAGTCTAGTCGAGATCAGCTGAGTGACGTCTAGGCAAGTTTGCAGCATTCTGCAAATGCCGCTGAAGCTAAAAACATTGTTTAAAGAAGGAAGTAAATCTAATGCCTCGGGGCAATCGTTATCTTTACAAGAAACAGAAAAAGCTATGTACTCTGCTGCCTGTAGTGAGACAGGGGGAATTCTAGAGGCATCATTAACATAAAGCCAAGGTGCTTATACACAGTACAACCAGGCCCAATCAAAAAGGAGTTTTGCCCCAAATTATGTCCATATACAAGTGAAGGAAACATTTAAGACTTGAAACACAGTTATACTCTGTAAAATCCTTGAGCCTCTGGTCATCTTTTAAATATTTTTTTCCAAGGAGCCAGACTTTTCATTTTTAAGTGGTCTTGAGCAACAAGGTATTTCTTTGGACATTAGCTGCTTTTTAACACACTTTCAGTCCAGTCCTTACATCTGACCATTGTGACAGGATTTCTTTCTTTCTTTTTTGTCTTTAAACCGCTTAACAGTGGCCTGTGAATCATTCAAGCATAAAAAGCCTAATTCAAGGGATGAACCAGTGTTGTGTCTGCACATAACAGAAAAAAAGAACCAATCTTAAAGAGTATCTTTAGGCACTTTGTCAAAAGCAACACATAATTTGCTCCACTTTCTTCAGTTGAATCTACGAACAATGTTGAAGATAATACATTATGACAGGCAGGTATTCCCCAAGAGCTATTAGTCTACGTTGTGTGGAGTGTCCTTAAAACATCTGAGGAAACTGGACGAGGGGAGAATAAGAAAACATCGGTGGTTTTGTCCTTTTCAGAATTCATGGAATTCGTTTGATTATGAATGCCGTCAGATTTTGATTCCACCATGCAACAACATCTATAAAGGTTTTGATTTGTAACAGCTTAATTTTTTATTCTTCAACTTCCTGCTAATACAGGAAAAGCATGCCTGGATAGAAAAAACACAACGTGCACACTGGCAGTGATGGATTGGCCTCCCCAAAGCCAGAATGTCAACATTATTGAAGCAGCAGGGGGTCATCTGTATATGTATATGTATATACATATCCTTAGTGTTTTCATGGATGCACTATGTTTGCACCACTGTAAAATGTTACATTTTACAATATGTGAGTTTGCGACTTCTGCTTAGCAAGATGCGATTTGCACTGCATTACTGAAGCTTCTTACATTTACAAATAAATGAACACTACACCTAATTCTTTCATAAAAAGTTTTTTTTTCCTATCACTGTTCTTTGTGATAATGACCTCTGGCAAGAGCACAAGGCAAAAGAGAAGGTGCAGAAATGGGCACCATGGTGGTGGCATTTATTACCATGAGATCAGAGAATTATGGTAGAATTAAGGTAGAATTATGGTAACCGTAGCAGAGATGAGGGCAGAAACTGCACTGAACACAGGCTGAAGTACAGCTGAAGATGAGGTTGCTCTGCTGTATGCCGAGATGGTTTAATGGAGTCAAAGAATAAAACTTAAAGGGATAAACTCCTTCACTCTGAGGCCACTAAACCTGCCACAGGAAATTGAGCCACACCTCCCTTTTTTATTTCCAAATGATTCCATTAGTCAATTAAAGGTCAGGTGAGAAATAGAAGTTTTGTTTGGCAGGTTAGTACAATGTGAATACTCAAAGGAAAAATCACAGGAAGTGAAGGCACTCAGTCATAAACATACATTATGGCTTACAAAGCTGCTCCCTGCTCACTACATTAGTTACATATGTTTGGCAGGAACGCTTAAGTCCACGATCCCTTTAAGAGGACATGTTAGTGCCCTCAGACAGTAACCTGGAACCTCTGCAAGCAAACATTCACCTTATTAACAGAGATCAGCTTTATAATTCGAACCACATAAAGGTGTAGTCTAACTTTATCTTGTGAAATTAACATTTTAAAGACTGACTTTTGAATGTTCTGTAATTTAATGTCTTAACAATGTAACCTTTAAAGAGTGCACTCCATCTAAATAATAAACTGGCATAAAAAGTTAGTGTTTGCAGTATATAAATGATTAATGTATGGTCATGAAGAATGATTCACCTTTCTGCTAATGGTCTTAATATCTTGAGCATTGGACATTAGATTTGTTTTACAATCATTTTTTCAGTTTTCAAAAACACCTTCACATCCAGTTTGGTGTGGGTGTAGCTGCTGCTGCTGCAGACAGACTCTGGAGATTGCCAAGATAAACTATTCTTGGAACAAGCACATCGAAATATGCCACTTCAGATATGGTCACACTATAAGCCTCCACCCTAACGCAAATCATCTGTTCCCCTTTGTTGACAATAACCATGGACCAATCTTGTAAAGCTACTGATGTAGCACTTTCTTTCTTCACCAAAGCAACACTTGTTATTGTGTTACTTAGAAGAAGATAAGAGTGTGCTGCCCAAACAACTGACCAGCTGATCCTGAGATTACAGCCATACTGCAATAAAATTTAAGAAACCTGCACGTTATCATTACCCAACAGGGATATATTACTAATATATTACTAAGCTTTACATTCAACAAAAAAAGGCTAGTTTACTAAAAAGCTCCTCTGGTTTTGTTCAAGGTTTGAAGTGCTTCGCTTTCCACATAGTGAAGCATAACAATGAGCAGAGAGCTACGCAATATGACACAGAAAAACAAAAACAAATAAGAAAAACAAAGATTTATTTTGTTTCTGGTTATTATTGACACAAATCTAACATGGCTTTATACAAAGACTTGCTTGCACAAATACTGTAATGTGAATACACCAGTATGAGGACAAAAACATGCGTAATCACTGCTATGCTCTATGCAAGAAGACAGTGCCATTCATTATTAATGCTGCTGTGAGAAGACAAAAGGAGACACTTTTTCCACATACACAAACAAAGCAGTGGGACCATTATGAGAGTAGTAAATGGTGTGAAAAAAAAAAGTTTTGCTGAAACAGAAATAGGTCCTCAGTGAGTGCTGCTAGCATAAGGTGTCTCACCGACTGCTCATTAGTGCTACTTGGTCAACACATAAAGTATTAAAAGTGCAATGGCTGTGCACCCAACCAATACTGTGCAGCAGTGAGGTGGCAGCTGCTTCTCTTTTTACTAATGACTCATCCACTCTTGCATTCACTGAACCCTGAAAGAATTTTCTCCATGGCTTTTGAAGAATCTCAACTTTCAAGAACCGTTGCATATTTGTGACTAAACGGACAAGCAGTAGCATCAGAACTGTAAACTTGTCACACTTCAATCGCCATGAAACGGACCAAAAACCTGTGCTTTCACGTAACCGGCTGAACTCATCCATCAGTCAGCTTCGGCAACCCTCATACAGCTGCAAGCCCTCAGTCCCACTAATGGACATAGCCAAAAAGTAACTCAGTATGTTGTGGAACATTAAAAATAACAAACTGGGGCAGTGGTTTGGCTCACTGGGCAAGCCCAGGCAGCCCAAATGCAAGGCCTGGGTTCAAAATCGCCCCAAGGACATTTACAACGCATCTTCCCCCTGGTTTTTCTTCCAGCTTCCCCATCTTCTCTCCACTGTCCTTACAAATAAAGGCTAAAATGAAAGATCCCTAAAAAAAATCTATCCAGTGGCGCAATGAGCAACTTTAATCCATCAAAACTCAACAAGTCATGCGACTCTTTTCTTATATTCTGTGCATTACAGATTTCATCTGACCTCAACTTCCTCATGGTGGTTTTTTATTTTTATTGTTCCCTGTTCCATCCCACAGTCAAGTGGAATTACCAAAGAAATTTCAAAGCACTTCTTTTTTTATATCACACACCTGGATAGTTATTATTCAAATGTATCTAGAGCCAAAAAGTAAACATGTGGAAAGATGTGGTTTGTGCAATTAGTGTCATTTTTAAAGGCTGAATATTAGTGCGTAAAGCATGGTAAACCTGGTAAACAAAGACAAAAAATTAACAGTAATATAATTCTAACATCCCCTGGATGTATCTGATCAAGTCTTTTTCCTACAGGAAAACATAGCAAACGCTGCCCTTATAGCAGTTTCCCTTTAAAGCTGAGTTCTTCGACATATCATTCATACTAGTTACAGTTACTTTTTGCGACGAGGTTCGATACTGTTGAATAAATCCCCCCTAAAGGAGATGGTGGAAGCTAAACGGCACAATGCTCTCCAGCCAGGTTTCAAACTCTTAGATGAGCTGACAATAAGCAACCAACAGGGAAGGCTTTCCCTGGTACAGAAGACGAAAACAGTAAAAAAAAAACACAAAAGCAAGCATCAAACTTCAGAGTTACAAGTCCAGCGTAGCCTGAAACTAGCTAGTTAGTTTGTAGCGGAGGCCCCATAACACAGGAAACACCGCTGTACTAGGCGCGCCTCTAACAATTCCCAATCCACACACACACACAGTCCTCTTCCTCACAAAAGACAAGACAATCCTTGTTCTGCATTTCATGCAAACCAGCTGGCACATTCCCCACTCGTAATATTTGCATTCCACTAGCTTTTGTCAAATATGACCACGGGATCCCGCGTACAGCCCCACGGATGGGAAAAACTCAGTCGTTCGCTTTCTAATCACAAATCTTCCCTAACTTGTTCAATCTGAGAGCAGAGAGCTAGGGCGAGCTAGCGATGGAGCATGCAAGTTTTCTTACGTACCAACTCCATACTTTTCCTTTTTAGTGGGCACCCAGCGAGACATTCTCAGTGTCGAGGCTTCCCCGAGTTGTCGCTCTGCCTGTTAAAAAAGGTCCAGATGTGACCTCTTGTTATTAATGTAGACTTTTTTTTTTTCAGTTTTCTCTGAGCTTTGGGGAGTTACTCCGAGCAGCCATTTTCCACCAGTGACAGGACGCTCCGCAAGGGGGAGGAAGGGAACACAACTTTTTCACCCTGCAGGCGTCCTGCGAAACTCGCAGCGCTGGTCGTGCTGTGACGGACGCTGCTACACACTGAGCTGCATGACTGATTAGATGATTGCAGGTTAATCTGCAAGGGCGTAGAAATATCATTATGTCATAAAGCAGTTATAATTCAAGGTTGATGTTAATTTTTTTAGTTATTTTGTTTCAATATCCACATAAGGTGGCTACAACGTTTATGTTAATATAAAAATATGCTAATTATGTAATGCAACATTCTAAAAAGCTATCTAAAGACTAGTATATGCAAATGTTATAAGAAAATCAGATTTAGCAGCAGGGGATTGAATTAATAAATGCGATGATAACTACAGAAGACTAAACTTAATATTAATATCACTAATAGTGATAGTAACATCCATTTGGGTCGGGTTTAAATAAGTGCTTCATGTGCTTTAGAGAGAAAAAATAAAATAAACTCACAAATTAAACATGTTTCAGTCCTAACGTTAGTTAGTTGACTGTAGCGTTGGAGACTTTTTCTTTTTTCTTTTTTTTTTACCTCAGAGTGCATGGTGTTAAGGTAAAACGCGTTCACAGATACACACACTATACTCATCTGATTGACTCGACCACAGGTTTAAAATACATGCGGTCAGCGTTCATTTCCTTCCTTGCTGGCGCTTAATGATAAAGGCGACCGTGATATTTCTGAGCAGCAATGCGCTGATTCAAGCAGCAGAAATGGCCCCTTAAAGCTGCGGGTGCTAAACAGATGATACAGAAGTGATGCACCTGCTTCACACGCTCGAACCTGCTCGGCTTTATTTATCTTTTCTGCACAACTGATGCATCCTACTCTTAGATGCACAAGTCTCTCAACTTATTAAGACCGTGCCCCCCACCGTTCACCATCCCACAAACACTCTTTTCCATCCCCTTTCCTTTCTCCCTCCTCTCCAGGTTGTCATATTAAAGTTGTGCCAGCAGAGGGGGCTGCCGCTTTCAGACTTCTTCGCCTAGGAAAGAAGTTACCTTTCGTCTATCTGGTCAAATTCTGTCTTTACTCAGTTGAGTTTTTCTATTTGTTTACGTATTATCTCCCAGGCTGAGCGGACAAAATTATGCAAATTGTTTCAAATCACTGCATTTTCATTCTACATGCAGCTTCTCAGCTTAAAAACGTTCCCTTAAAGCAGGTCACTGCAAATGATAGACAGGACACCTCTGTCTTATCTTTGTCTTTTTTTTACATTTGGAAAATGTAATTCCACCCAGTGATACTGAAGTTGTTTTGAAAGCCATGTAGGGACTGGTAATCCACCGAGGACAGTGAAATTCATTATTATCAAAGCAGGCGCCAGTTTTCTTTTTCTTTTGTTGTTGGAAGAAGTTGTATCTTTGCAGATCTGCATTTAAAGATTAAAGATGCCCCTGAATAAAATCTGAAGCAAAATCCTTCTCCCAGCAAGTTTTCCCACCTTGTAAATATCCTTCTCTCTTGCATTGCATGACATCATGTGGGTCACAGTTACTTACCCGAGAAACACTGGCCCATTTTAAGACAGTCTTGCTAAAGTCACATGGCTTGGATAGAAGCTTGAGGATAGCAATGCCTCATCATCAGCCACCAACCACGAGATCACAGAGAAGAGACGAAACAGGGGGAACTGAACAAAGAGGATTTACCAAAGCAGTAAGTGAGTCGTGGATTAACATGGATAATCTGCTCATTAGTGATGCTCTATCATTTGAAAGGACTCTTGAATGTCAGGAAGTTTGACTTGCCTTTTAAAATATTGAATACTGTATTTGGCTTGCCGTAACCTAAAATTAGATAGTTTAATCCCTACATGATGAATGTTGACTATGTTCTTTGTTTAAATGGAGCTCTTGTTACGTCAGGCATCACATCAACAAGTGTTTGTTTTTCGGCCCGCCTCTCCCTCTGTCTCTTCCCATCTTCCTCTGTGTATTGGATGTTGAGCCCTTGTGCTCAGTAACTCTTTTGTCCTCCAAACCTTCCCTTATACTGCTACTTGCTGCTTGGCTGGAGACAGTACCCGCTACCACCTACTTTATATCAACACAGGCAGTGTTTACTTCCTAAACACTAAAGAGTGAGAAGAACTGGATTCAAGTGAAAAAGGACTGTACGTCATTAACTGGTGAGTAACACCACCATCACGGAATGAAATTGATAATAACTGTTGTGAGTCTTATAACCTAAAATAACATATCTGAAACTCTAATTCTGAACTTTGTTCTCATATGTTCTCAAAACAGGAACTGTGACAAAGATGACCTTGATCATTACTGTAACTGCTGATTCCTTGCAGTGCATTTCTAGGATGACTCTTGTCAAGAAGTCGGCTTGAGCCAGGAGTTTCTCATTAATACCTCCACAGTAAACGGCTTTTATTGAGGAGCTGAAACTTGAGAGCTGTGAGTGGTAACCTAAGCTCCACAGGGATGACTCTCCGTAGGCCAGCTGCCCACCTAAGGAGGACTCCAGGCTGGAGGAGATCAGGAGATGAGTCCTACTGGGAGAGCTTGATGTCAGAAGGGCCCGCTGTTTCTCATCCACCACGTGCACCGCGGCCCCAGAGCGCCATTGAAGGTGGCCAGCTGGACAGCTGGCTAGAGCACCTGCAGGCTATGCAGAGCACACTTAAAGCCCCAGCTCATAATCAGGCTCGAGGGTTCAATGACCGAACAACATCCATGCCTGTTCTGAACAAAGAGCCAACTGGACGTGCTTGGAGACACACGGGTTTTCCCTCTTTCAGCAGGGTCTCATCTTCATGTGAGAGTTCAAGCCTATGTGACAGCTCGTTGGGCAGCCAGGAGTCCCTCCAGACTGGGGTTTTTTCACCTCCGGAGCGCAGAGGAAGCTGGGAGAGAGCCCATATCATGCAGGCTCCAGAAAAGGAACAAGCCGAACTTAGTTATCTTTCTCCAGTCAAAATTGGATGGCTGCCAATCCAAAGAAGAGTGATGATGGTGGCAGACACTTGCAACCAAAACCAATTTTTGGATCATGCTCCCAGCCATGTAAGACACATAACACCTGGTACAAATAAAAATAAAAAAAAAGTTTGGCAATAGAATATTTTATGAAATTCTTTTATCTGCAGTTAAATTAGTGAGGACTGAAGAATGTAGAGAAATTGAACAGTTGCACTCTTCACCTTTCTGGAAAACCAGTTAGAGTAACACAATTTTAAAACAAGCACTGGCAAAGATTTAGCTTGGATTTGGCATTGGCATCATCTTGAATTGTGTGATTTTTGCATGTTAGTGTTGTGTATGCTCATGGAGTCTGAAGCTAAGTGTTTTGCAATGGAGGTGACGGTGCTTTGTGGCAGGCACCGTAGAGTAAAACACACAGAGTGCCACAGAGAGCCATTTGTAGTCAAGTCTCTGTTACCCAGGAAGAAGGCAGCGCTCTGGCATCCTTTGAAAACAGCTTACTCTGCAGGAACTCAGTGCATTCTCAAAAGGTTTACGACTCATTTGGAGCTATGTGCTCTGTGCCCAGAGAGAGAAGCAAGTCAATGTACAGAAATAATTCAATAGGAGCATCACCCAGTGATCTGATAATATGGCTTTGAATTGATAAGTTGCTGGGCTGTAGAGATCTGACTGAACTGATGCATTAAGCAGATCCCTAGTGACTCCTGACTGAGAAAAATGAGGCTGTTTATATTTTCAGTTGTTTCCACTTGAAAAAAAAAAGCTCTGAATGATTGTGGTTAAAACTTAAAACTTTAAGGGAGATGTGCTTTATTTAGGAAAATAGATACTCTCATGGCTGTTGGTTGACTAACTTTGGTGCCAGTTAGACTGAAAACCAGAGGAATCAGCTAGCCTGATATTGTCGGAGAGACACGGACTAGCTATAGCTTTTCCTTTTTCAGTCTTTCTGAGAAAACCTGTTAGCTAGAAGTTGGACGCTGTGTTAGCATCATATTTACCGTGCAGGTCTTAGTCAGTATACAAAAATAGACATAGCTTCTTTGACGGAATACATAAGCAACTGTGGAGGTGCTTTAAACATGGATCCTTTCTAATGGCCACTGAAGGCAAATCTGGGAAGTTTATGGGGAAAACAGACCACTTCCCCCTTTGATTCATCTTCTCAGTAAACATATTCCCGTTGAGCTTATGGTGTCATTTATTAGTTTGAAATCTTACTAAATATAACATGATACACATTTTGTACATTATGGCCACCATTAGCATCCAGAAGGACAATAAAGAGCAGGTCTTCCTTGTTGTTGACAGCTCACTTAAATCATTAGTTAAAATTAATCTCTGGCTCTCTTTTCATCTTTCTCCCATTGCCCCCCAACCCGTCCCAGCAGGTGGCTGCCCCTCCCTGAGCCTGATTCTGCCCGACTTTTCTTCCTGTTAAAAGGGAGTTCCTCTTTCCCACTTTCACCAAGTGCTTGCTCAAAGGGGGTCGCTTGATTGTTGGGATTTTCTCTCTATTATTGTCTTTACCTTACAATATAAAGTACCTTGAGGGGACTCCTGTTGTGATATAAATCAAACTGAATTGAACTACTCTATCAAAGTGCAGACAGATTAAAATCCACCTCACATAACATCTCTTTTGGAAAAGCTAAAATGCCAACAGCTAAAAAAAACTTCACAAACCAGTGGATGATCTCACAGTGGCTACTTCATTTCTTTTAAATTACTCAAGAGCACAATATCATCATCATATCATCTTAAGAATGTAAGGACGCCTTTCCCCACTCTTTTAAATGTACCAAACATTGACAGAAAAAAATCAGTACTCCTAGACCAGTGGTTCTCTAAGTGTGTGGCGCAGAGTTCTTGAAGGTGGGGCGCAAGTTACCTGGCAGAAAGGTCATGCAGAACTAATGTTTAACATCGGAATCCCTTTTAGGGCGTAACAAAGAAATTTGCGGCAGTTACGTTAATAATATGCGCATCTGCTGTAAAACTGCAGCTGCGTGTGTAAGTCGACAGCCGCAATAAATAAGTGTACTGAAAAGTGCCAACATGTGGTCGGGTCTGTCATGCATCGTTCACAGTGGTGCCGAAACCCAGGATTGGGTCACTAGAGACCCGACCACATGTTCGCACTTTTCAGTACACTTCTTTATTGCTGTCGACTTACACATGTGGTTGCAGCTTTACAGCTACAGCCTACACATATCAACAACAACAACAACAACAACAACAACAGGACCTAGCTCATTCTGTTTTAAGCCGGCGAGGCGTGATTGGGGATGCCGCTCAGGTGCACCACCTCCACGGCAGCCGCACCGCAGACCACGCCCCGCCACAGCTCTGCAGTCAAAAACAGGCTCACTGCAGCCACTAAGAGTGAATAGTATTAAACTCTAACTAAATTATATATTTTTCATCTCTGTTCACAAGTTTCTGGATTTCTTTTTTTTTATAAGACTAAAACTGAGCTTATTTTTCCATGTTGGCAATTTTCACATTCTGTTTAACTTGTTCCATTTTTGTAGAAGTGGTGCAAACTAATGAAGTAGTCTAGTGACAAAAGTTACAAATAGTTGTTTGAAATGAAAGTTGTTGGTTTAAAACAAAAATTACTGAAGGATTCATTGGGAATGAGTGTATTATCTAAATAAAGTTGCATCTAGGCTTTTCTGTCATTGTTTTGTTTAGATGGGGCCGAAAATATTTCTTCGTGCCATGTGGGGAATGATGTAAAAAGTTTGAGAACCACTGTTCTAGACAGTTATTACTAATGTAATAGTAGTTTTTTTGTAATTTCTCTGTCACACTCTTTTTCTTTTTCCAGCTGAAACTGAAACAACCCATCACTCCAACATTTCAGAAGAATAAAGCAACACCTAAGGCACAGAGTACGTATGCAATTTGCCACTTGTATAACAGCTGGGTTTTCAGCAGAGTGTAGTAAAACAAAAGTTCAGTTATGCAAATCTATACATTATGCAAGTGTTACAACTGAAAACCATACATAAAATAAAATATGTAAAAAATGTAAAGACTAGGCAATTTGTCTGTCACCAAGAAAGGTAATTAATGGCATAATAAATATGGTCATAGGGTAACTATAGGGGCTGGGTTAGCTAGGAGGAGAACAAGAGCTTATTTCAGGGCTGACTTGCCACACAGTTTACTTGCCTGTAATCAGCTCCTTGCAGCAATGTTGCCCCTGTCCTTTTTCAAATGTTCCACACCGACTGACTGGATGATCACTTTAAACGACATCTTCTAAAACAAAGTCAATTTCAAGAACAACTGATCGTGTCTGTTGTGCCATGGTGTTCTGGCAGTATTGCAGGAAAAGGAAACGGGCACTATTAGGCCCAAAAAGCTGATGAAAAAGAGGTAGGGGCTGGGATGGAAACGAAAGGGCAGAAAGATAAGACTGAGAGATGCTAACTGACTGGAAAAGTGGCCGTGTTAATCTTTGAGCATGACATCTAGCTCCATCTGGGTTTGATCTTTCAGCCTTGTTCTTGTTTATACATAGATTATCCTGACAGGGCTCAGGCTCAGAAATCAAAGCAATCCATTCATGACTTTGATAGACAGCATATTTTCAAAGATAAGTAAACCTCATTAATATCTTATAAAGGCCTGATTAAACTGTGCCAATTAAGGTGGCATGACATTTTGTATTTATTATTATTTACCATTTCCAAATAGTCTTTGATATAGGTTAGATTGCCTTTTCACAATCCAACTGTTATTTACCATTTAGTTATAATTTCTGTGCAACACATACTTTTCCTAGAAAAACTGCATTTTACACACAGCTTTTCTGACAACAATCATAATTATCTCTCAATTAAATAGTCCATAAATATAGTTCAGTTGAACAAAATAATAAATAGTCAGGTGCACACAATGGCTGAACTCAACATCAATCACCACCAGTGAGTTGAAACAGGAAACAACTATCTCTATAAAGGTCTGCATGCATATTTGTTTTATTGCTAGTCACTTTTGCTCAGCCGCCAGTGGATTTAAGTACACAATTTCACACCCGAAACCAAATGAATTTTAAATCACAGTTATTCCAATAAGAATCAACTCAGTTGTGCTGCAGCTAGAAAATGTATTTCTCATTATTTTTTTCCTCTCTCTTTCTGGTTGTTGCTGACAACAGAACAAGGAGAAGTAGTTTTAATCAGAGCTGAGGTCTCATTGCAGACATTTAGTGCCCTCTGCCTCCATAAAAGTCACATTTAACAAACTTGAAATGGTCTGGTGTTAATGAGCAAATGATAATAAAAATTGGATTGTGTGCTTCAAGAGCCTTCATGTTAGGACAGGGTGGCTAATTTTCACCCTGCTCACACTTACTTTTTAGATAAAACTCATGAGGATGATGAATAAATTGGGAGGGCGGGAACTCCAGATGGGTATTTGCCATATGGCCTTGCTTCTTTATTTTCCTCTGGGATATTAAGGTCAGCTGTTGATTCAGGGAAATGGCAATTTGAGCTCAGCTAGTAGAGGTAATGAGAGAAGCTTTTCAGGGTGGTGGGGCGGGGGCTTTCTACAGACAGAAAAAAGCTATGTAATGATTAAAGCAGGTGAAAGCAGGCGTTAGAAGGGCCAGAGTCCTTTAGGAAGTCTGGGAAGACATTTGTCTTTAGGTCTAATCTTGTTTGCAAAGCTCTGCAATTTTCACCTGTGCTCTCATTTTCTCCCTTAAACTGAAAAAAAGAAGAAACCCATACAGATTACACACACAAGGGTTATCCCAAAGTGAGAGCATGTTACCATGGTAACAGCAGCAGGTGGAAACGCAGCCAGGCAAGCAGTCGGGGTGGCAGTCAGGGCTGAGAGGCAGACCAGTCAAGTTGCTGTGTCTCCTGGGTAAGGAGAGAAGTGACTGTGGGGTGGTGCTAAATTCACTTTGCTGTGCCAGTGTCAATTATTGACAGTGTCAACATTGCTCTGCAGTCACAGGAATGCATGACTTGTATGTTTGTGTGTGGCAAAGACAGAGAAAGAGAGAGAGAGTGCGGGCGAGTTAGGAAGTGAGAGTATGTGTTGTAGAGACTGTGACAGTGGATCATTTGTTTTGCCTTGATACACAGATGCAGAGGTGGAGAGAAGTCACGCCACTGCCACTGCTCTGGGTGTGAAGACGTGGCAGACACCTGATCAAGGCGCTCCTGTTATTAAACAGGTAACTGATAACAGGTTTTGGAATATAAAGTACAACATAGGTTAGGAGACAGTTTTACAAAGGAAGGATATGATGATGATTGCTATTACTGTGCCCATTTATGGCTGGAGATGCAAGGTATTTCTTTTTATATAATGAAGTTTTGTTGTTATTGTTATCATGCTCACCTTTGCTCTTTTGCTTAAACCAGAATCTCGCATTTCTAACCAGGCTGATATATATATATATATATATATATATATATATATATATATATGTATATATATATATGTATATATATATAGATAGATAGATAGATAGATAGATAGACATTGTTGTTGTTGTTTTTAAACCTTTATTTAACCAGGAAGTGTCTCTCGCAAGATCTCTTGCAAGACTGTACTAGGCCTGACATATAAGAGAAATAACATTTTTACATAAATAACATTTTTTTCTAATGGCAGGAGAAACTAGATTATAGAATTAATCCCTTAAAGGATTTCTAAACATAATTTATTGAACTACAGCTTAAAAACAGACAAATAAATGGAACAGTGGAAGGAGAGAGAAAGAGAGAGAGAAATGGTTGCAGTCTACAAATAGTATCTGACTTGATCAAGACAAAGTTAAGAATGAATGTCATGAAGTGATCTCTTTGCTCTATGGATCTATAAAGTTGTGCTAGATGACTTTTCTTTCTGGCAAATTGTTTTGTTTTTCCATTCAATTCAGCCATAGAGTGCAATCGCTATAGTCACTTCAAATCAGGTAAAAACTCCACAACATTGTAGATAATAATCCTGTGATACAACAAACCCCTATGAGAAACCACTTGCCAACGGCGAGGAGAGAAAAAACTTCCTTTCAGCAGAAATTTCTGGCTGCTGAAGCCACAAGTTATTGCTAAACCAGACTCTGGGAAGGTGTCATCTGCTGTGACTAGTTAGAGTGAGGGGAAAGCAAAGAAAGAAATGAAATCCATAGACACAACAAACAATATAGGTAGAAACACTCAGCAGGATGTTTAGGCCCATAACAGCAAATCAGGAACATGAAGCTGTGGATTCAGTTAAACCTGCAGAAAGTACAGGAAGGGAAAGAACACAGAGGACAAAAGCACATACTACAGAAGAGAGAAGGCACAGTAATGTCATAAGGAAACCAAGGTTAACACAGTTTTGCCAACAGGTAGTCTTTACAACCACAGTGCAAAATCATGGTCAAAACTGTGGTGTGGGCTTCCTTAAAAGAAAACTGAAATGGCTAAACTCCTTCTTTATGGTTTATGCACCTTTGATAAACGAGGGAGATATGTCTTATCATTTGAAAGAGGGGCATATCAGTGTTTCTCCATGCTCCATAAACACCATCAGAATGCTCCAGCCTAAGGACCAGAATCTTTGCTTTTCGCCTGTTGAGGATAGAGTCTCATTGTTATTCTGTGAGGGATAAGTCACGCTGTGTGCTGGCTTTGCCTGCTGCTGCTTCCATTGCCACTGGGGCATTCACTGTGTCAAGCATGGGGAGAGTCATCTGACTAAAGAACGAACAGCAAAGCCCTGAAGAAAGACAAGACAGTTGACCTGTTGTTGAAATGTAATATTAGAAAGATGTCATGTTGTCAATATTTTATGCCAAGTTATGTTTCATTTTCTCCATATGCCACTTAAAAGCAGCAGCACAGACTGAATGTAGATAAATGTGAAGCACGTGTTTTAATGTGTTGATGTATGACAAATCATTAACCATAAGACATCATCAACAACAGTAGGGTAGGACTGGGTTTTCATATATATAATTAAAAGTCTTTATCATGTAAAATCTCATTTGTCCACACGCTGTAGGTGCCAGAAAAGCCTAGCTTTCCTGCTAATGAAGGGGACAGACCTGTCGGCTGGCAAGCTCTAAGGAGGGGCTGGAATACCAACAGGGTGTCAGCTTTCCCTGGAGGCAGTAAGACCAATGAGCTCCCCACAGGGACCAACTCAGACCCTAATAGGAAATCCCTTTTGATGAAAACAGCCAGCGCAGAGGCCCTCAGGCATCCTCTGCTGAATCGCACAACTTCTGCAACAGGCCCAGTATGTGGGACAAACAATAGTCCGCAACCTTCAGACATACAGACAAACTCTGCTGTGGGAATCCTCATCCCTCAAAACAAACCTGGCTTCTCCTCCATCACCATCTCCTCCAGAAAAGTGAGCAGAACAGCTAGTCTACCTGGCTCTGATACCAGCAGCCACTCTTCCCAGTCACGTGAGTCTCCTTCTCCACACAGCAGCTTGGACCGCCAGCCCATGGACCCAAACTCCAGGCATTTAACAGTGCAACGGAAAGCCACTATAGTCAAAGTAACAGAGAAAAGGGTGATTTCAAGTCCTGTATCAAACACAAACACAGCACGGACACCACTGGGAAGCAGTGGTCTGGACACAGTGGTCCACAGAAGGAAGGCCACCATCATCAAGGTGACAGAACACAGAGAAAGCTACAGTCCAGGCAGACTGAGGGCCAAACACCCAGAGTACAGACACAGCTATAGTGAGGGAACATATATGGGCAACAACACATGGAGTCAGGAAAATCATTCACAAAAATATGAAGAAACTTCTTATCGTCATCTGAATTCTATCCCAAACTCTGCAGCACCAAATACATATACTTCAGATCCAGAGAAAAATGGCTCACGGCACAGATCCACACTGAGTCTTTTCCTAAACAACCCTCCTGGTGTAGCAGCACCCACACCCTCAGAGTTTTCTCCAAAGCCTGTTGGACAGCGATCGGGGAGGCTGCACAGACCACTGAGCTGGTATGGCAATGTGATTGGACACACTGAGACGAGCAAGGAGAATTTGACACAACCATCTGCCAGGAAATGGAGCGTTGGACTTCCACAAGAGACTGATAGCAACCCTTTGAACTCGGACAATAGTTTCATCAGTCCTGGAAAAGCAGTGAAAAGACCCGGTCAGCTTGTGGCAGACACACTCAAGTCAAAGGCCGGTGAAAAAGAAAGATTGCCACTGCCAAGAAGCACTATGCAGACAGAGTCCTCAAGTCTGACTCTCATCAAGGCCCCGGGTAGGTTTCTCTGTCCCACTTTGGGAGCCTTCTTGTCAGCACACATACTCCCTCAGTCTCTGATCTCCATTTTCAAAGGATGGCAATGTCTAAATATGCACTTCCTTTGTGCCATTTGTGTGTTCTAGCTTGAAGTTATTACACACCCTCCTAGGTTTGATACAGTCTTTCACTTTTGATGTTTTATAGGCATTATTAGATTGCACTGATATTACTTCTTGATCTGCTGACACGAGCCCAATTGTCACTCACGGAAGATGTCTTCGCCTGTGTCGAGTAACATCAGCTAGACGCAAAGGCGCCCATCAGCACCTAGATATGCATTCTCATTTTCACCTTTTTTCATTTTCCCACGCATGCCTTTGCATGCATAATCTATTCCTGTCCCCTTTTCACTGGCAGCACAGGGAAGGAAGGGAAATCACAAGCTGCTAAACATGGTGAAAATAAGGTATTAGAATGTGTTAGAATCTGGTTTGGCGTTAAAGCCCTGCAATGCAGCAGTTCTATTTGTATGTGTTTCTTTGCGCTAATCAGGTTGTGGGGACACAAATCTGTTCACACAGTAATATTGTGGGGACTCGGGCCATCTGGATGCCCAAAATGAGTCTTAAAAGTTTTCTGCTTACTTTAAAATAGATCTAACGTGCATTTTCTCACCTTCTGTCATATTTACAGTTCTGTGCAATAGTCTTACGCCACCACCGTTTCTTTATATGCTCAGAAAATAGGAAATAGGTGCAGTGATTTTTTGACAACATACATGGAAAAAAGTATGTAAGGCAAAGACAGAGTCTGTACAATTGTAACAAACCTGAAAGTCAAAATGTGGTATGACTACTTTTATTCTTCAGCACAGCCTGAACTCTCTCAGACAAGCTTTCTTGTCATTTCTTTAAGTGGTCTTCTGGAAGAGTTTTCTGGAAGGCTTCTTGAAGGGCATTCAAAGTTCTTCTTTGGATATTGGCTGCATTTTGTTCTGTTACCTGTCAAGATTAGAGATGGGAATCCATAAGAATTTAGGGATTCTGATTCCATTATTGATATCACTTATCAATGCGATTCCTTATTAATTCTCTTATCGATTCTCATTGGGATCTCACTGGCTCCGAGTAACCACCTTTGCTAAGCAGCAATAAATAGATTACATTCATGCAAATTAATTGCATGCTGTGGGTCCAGTGTTTGTGCATGTTTGTTGAGGTATTTCCCCTCTTTGTTGTGATCAGTGTCAGGAGTCGTTACTCAAAAAACGAATTACACATACTCAAAAGTAATTCAGTACATTACTTAATTACTACCAGGTTTATGTTACTCTGTAAAATTGAAACAAACTGTCTCATAATCAACATTTCATGATATAAATCTGAGGCAATAACCCCACAAACCAACACAAATCCCCAATTAGGACACACAACTTTAATATCTTTCTCTTAGTAGAATACAAAGCTGGCTGCACAAAACAATGACAGAAATCAGCACAAAAAAGCAATCAGCACATTGATTCTGCTTTAGAAACGTGAGCAGGAAGAAAGTGCGGCTGCAGTCTGACTGCTCATCTGTTTGTTACCTGTTAAAGTTCAGGGTCTGGCTGCTGGAGTCTACATTCATTCAGCTTTCACTTTGGGCTCTTGGCTAGCTTAGCGTTAGCATGCTATCTGTGCAGTTGCTTGCAGAGAACCAAAGTTGTTTTTTCTGTCCTGGGTGTAGTTTTCCACTTTACCATTTATCACTGACGGCTTATATAATGACTCTTCAGTGAACAGCAGTTCCTGTGTGAGGTCTTTGCTTCTTTTTCCTATTTCTAAGGGCATGACTTGCAGATACTATTGGAAATAGTTTATTTAGCTTAGCATTCCTTTTTGTTCAGGTTTCCTCACATTCTTTTTAAGAACACACTGCACAACATTTAGAAATATACAAAGTTTTTGGCTAGCAGCTCTTCAGGAATATTTTGTTGTTGCAAAAAATAATATTTTATGCCAGTCAAACTGTGTTATCATTGTCATTTTTCATAGCTTCAGCAAACAAAGGAGAAATACTGTGTTTTCGACAGGCTACCTGCCAGTGACAAATTGCCTAAAGATCCTATTCAAAATTAATTCTTTGCTAAGTTGTCTGTTATGTGTAGACGCAACACTGGTTTATCCATTGAGTTATGTGTATTTTTTAATCCTTGAATGATTAATAGGCCAATTTTAAGTAGCTTAACAAAAGAAAAAAAAGAAGCAAAACACCCCCCACAAGGACTGGACTGAAAGTGAGTGAAGAAAATGTCAAAAGAAAAACATTTGAAAGAACTATTGTGCAAGGCCACTTTAAAAAGATTACAAGAAAACTCTGGCTCCTCGAATGAAAAACATAAAGAAATGAGGGGTGGCTCAATACTTTTACACAGTGCTGTATGCACACAGAGAGATGGATACTACCACTAAATAAATATTGCCACTAAAGTTTTGAATAATGAAGCTAAAGTTGTTACAAGTAATCTATATGAGCCAAAAGCTTTGTCCCCATACTGATTCTAATTCCTTTCTGCCTGTAGCATTATATTAGATGAAAAAATATTCTTGGCAAGAAAGCAAATACGTGTATTTTCCAAAAATCTCAAAATTTCAAGTTAAGTCTTCACAGTGTGCAGTTGTTAAAAGACTCAGCTGAAGCTATCTTTTGGAAAATCTGAATATCCAGGTGAATAAGTAATAAGATCAGGGAGTCTTCTGCTGAGCAACTGTGTTTCTTGATTCATGATGTCTTTTCTCTGTGTGAAATTATTAATTATTCTTTAATCACATTCATTAAGAGTGTCATCAATTAATTACAAGGCCCTAGGCAACATCATTTAAATTCAACGTTTGATACAGTCAACCACCAAATGAGGCAGGATATTATACAGTGCAGAAATCTGCACCGAAGCAGGAATGATAGCTCCGAAACAGCCACTGTCAATGTTTTACTCACTCTTCAGTTACATCAAAGCCCTTTTGGATTTCAGATCCACACTCCCAACAGTCTCCAGAGGAAGTGACTGCCCTCAATGCGGCTGCGATCATAGCAAATATCAAACTCCAAAGACAACTTAGTAAGAAGAAAAAACCAAGTGGCGAGTCTGAAACGGATTCCACTGCATCACCCCAGGGAAATTCTGGTATTATTACTTCTCTCTTCCTCTAATTATATATATATACCCATAATGTCTCACTGTATAAAGCATTTATCTTCTTTACAATAAACTAAAGCTATTGGTGGTTCACCATTTCCCCCCCACACCTATACATCCTTAATTTAATCAACACTAATATGGTAAAATTCCTTGACTTTTACATACTGTGCCAATCTGGTTCACTCCAGTAATTAATATGTCATGGAGACCCGGGGGGCTGCTGAGGAACTGTGCATTGCAGTCAGGCATGTGAAGCTAAGCCATGTGTAAATGAAAACACAAAGTAGTTGATTTCCTCTGTCTTGATAGTGACAGATGAGGGAGAACGTGCAAAGCAGCATCCTAATCACAGCCGACGCCTCAACCGGCCTCATGCTGAATTTGTTCCACTGAGTCTAGATGCTGAACAGTCATCTAAAGCTGTTTCTCTACAGGTGAGTTTATTTTCTGTGCTAATAAAACAATTTTGAGAAATAGATTTTATTTTCTAAATAAAAATGCCAAGTCCAGAGCCACAGTGTAACCAGCCAGAGTAACTTCCCTCTCCCTAAGAGTTTTCGTTTTACGTTTACAGAACTCACAAGGCAAAACTAGCCAGTGTTTTCTTATAAAGGTTCCAAGAACAATATAAAGAAACCACTGTAATACAATTCAATATCAACAAAAAAGAATGACATATTTATACTGGCTTTAGGGGTTTTTTCCACGACATGCCTCACCGTGTATGCTCAGGTGCACGGGGAGTTTGAAACAAGGGTTGTGCTTAAATGTTTTGTCAAGAAGAGCAATGTATTTGTGGTTTTGGCAGGACGCGTTGCAGAGGTCTAGACCAGACTTCATTAGTCGATCCCAAGGTAGAGTGCAAGAGCTGGAGCGAAAGGCACAGGAGAGAAGGAAACTGTCAAATTCAGTAGGCCCACAGTTGGAGAAGGCACCCAGGCAGAGGAGAGCTCTCAGCACTGGGTCTACCTCTCTGAACGGTAATGCGCTAGCAGCCAGCCTCACCTCTTGTCTCCAGTGTACTTTTCATTGTTTCTGTGCAGCTGCAGTGGCTTTTTGCCACACGACTAATCAAACACGGATACAGATTTAGACAAAAAAGGGGGGCAAAGGGGTGTTTGTCAGTCAGTGTTGTTTTTCTGAATTTGTGAAAATATTTCTTTTCTAATTAAAGTTAATGATAATATCTCCAAATATTTCCAAATCCACTACAATCAACAACAACCGGCAAATATTACATTAAGATTTTGTTGTAGCTTTTTCAGGAATTATTTAATTGAAATAATGAAATGAATTGAAAAACCTGGATAAGTAAGTTTAATAACATAGATAAAATGTTCAAAATGTTTCACATTCAGATGGATTACATAACAGACTGATATCCTAAGTAAATCACCCTGATACACTTTATTACATTTTCTTTTCTTTTAAATGTAGTTACAGATTTTGGAAACAAAAAGTGGCACACCAGGTGAAACTGTGACTAAATATAATAAAAGCAACCTGAAGTAAGATGTTAAATAAATGGTTTTAAAGACTTAACAGAGATTTTATGGCTCTCTCTGCCCTCTACAGGCTACAACAGAAAGGTGCACCAATGTCAAAATACCAGCTGGGAAATCAAAATGATCAGTGGTGTAATTACAAATGCCCTGCAGAATGTGACACTCCTATTTCTATAATGGTTTCCCAGAATTAGAGATAGGGGATGGTGCAAAGTGCCTTGAGAAACAAAAAGAGAAGGTTACATACTTTAAAAAAAAAGATAATCTTATATGTTCAAATTCAATGTGACATTTTTTATATTCAAACAAAAAGCAAGTGTTTTGTCTATTCTAACTTGTGTAAAAGAAAGACTGACTGCAATGCTTTGCCCTTGTGTGTGTGTGTTTCTAGGTAACCCTTTCACACACAGAGACAGAGCATTTTCTAGGAAAGAGATGCAGCCCAGATCCAAGCTGTGAGCGCCATCTATGTTTTTACTTTGGCTCACTATCAGATGCTTTTACTTTTTAGGCTTGTATCACTCCTGCATGTCTAGGCAGAGCCTTCCTCAGTGACATCTCCCTACAAATATGCTGTTCTTGTCTTATCTGTCGAAACCTTTATGGATTTTTTCCTTAGGCTTTGTCTTATTTTCCTGGCAAACTCACAAAACGTTAACAAGCTGACATAGTTGTATACATATAGTACTGAGCAGATGTTTTTGCACCACCCCTTTTTCATTTATATATATATGTATATATATTTTTGCTGAGCCACTTAACAGTGACCTATGAATCACTGAAGCTTCAAAGAGGCACTTCAAGGTATACCTTCGAGGAATAAACCAGTGTCGACACATAAGAGCCAACTTAGCCAACCAATTTTGAATTGTGTCTTTAAGCACTTTGTTACTAAAAGCCTGTGGAGGCTCTGGCTTACAGGCAGTGCTTTTAGGTTGGGAATCTTGTCAAATTATGTCATCCCACTAGATTTTGATCCAAAAAACCAATACCATCTGTAAAGCGTCTCATTAGAAACAGCTTCATTTTCAGGTTGACAATGATCTTAAACACACTGCCAATGCAGTAAAAGCCTACCTGGACCGGTTGGCAGTCTGTGGCAGGGTCAAAACAGAGCAACAGACAACCATTCACACCTTTGACCAGTTTAGGATCATAATTAACCTTACCCCACAGTGTGACCCCCACAGGGACACTTTTAAACTCCACACAGAAAGGTTCTGGACAGAGGTTGGATTCAAACCCAGAGTGCTAACCATTAAGCTATTGTGCTGCCCATGTGGCACATGTTTGTGTAAATCTTCAATAAAATTTCCGATTTTGCTATCAAATAATGACGAAATAAGGGGTGACTCAAGACTTTTGCACAGTAATGTAGTTCCTAATAAATGTTTTTTTTTTTTTTCGAGAACTGCAGATTCCAGATCTTAAACACTATTTTTTATTTTTATACAGGACACCTGCAGAGCTCAAGAGACAAAAAGATGAAGAAAGGAGGGAGGTCAGTTTGAACAACAGATATCGAGCTGAGCTTTACAAAAAGGTAAATCCTCTATCTATTTTTCACAAAACAATTATAAATGAATCTATCAAGTTTGACGAAATGGCTGTCAAAAAATGGCTTAAAAATCAAAATGACTTGATTTCTGTTCAGGAATACAAGAGAATAAATGTAATTTGACATCTTAACCAAAAAATAACAACGTGCTTTACTTTTTTCTGCTTTTTTGTAAAACAGTACTTTTGAAAGTTTGTAGATAACAAGAATAGGTAAATAAAAGATGATCAGTTAATGAGACAACTCCACCTAACATGAGTTCACACCATCTAATTCTAGTTGTCATCTCATTAAATTTAAGCACCAGACGTTGTTACAAACACATATTTAGGTAGAACTTACGTACTGAGTCATCAAATCGTTGAACATGGAGAATAAAGCAAATAACCACATAGCTACTGTCTGGTAGTTATCTGCCCGAGACACTGAACAGAACATTAATAGCATGTATGACCCACAGGCAATTGAGCAAGTAATAACACACCTTTCCCTTACAGCTCAATTAAACCTTGGAAAGAGTGAAACATTTTTGCAGTAATGGCAAACACTTAAGGGTTTCTATGTTAATAATGCAGCCTTGTCTCTCTTCAGAACGATGCCGCTGTTGAAAATAATGCAGTAAAGTGGGCACATAATCCATTATAATTAGCTGAAAAAAAAATGGATTCGAGTGGGTCGCACGAGGCTGAGTTTAAAGGACTTTTTTGATGAAAATATATGGGGGCATATCACATGGACAGCCTTTATTCTGTTCTCTTTCGGGGCCCTAATATCAAATTATAACAGATAAAAAGACCCATGGTTACTAATAAGGTTCGTCATCTGCTTTTGGAGGTCTGAACAATGTTTTGGTTTGTTTTGAAGTAGAAAATTACACTTTAGTTATTCCATGATCCACCAAATATTCAGTGTTGCAATAAAAATCTAGCTATAGGGAGAAAAATCTTTTAAATGGTTTACCTAATTTAATGATTTCATTTTTATACGGTTTTTAGAGCACTAGTTGTTTGTTAATCTGATGAAAAACAACAAAGAAGCTTCAACCATGTAGCAATGTAAAAAATTCTTTACATAATTAAATGTCTGCTCTGATTGTTTACAGCGAGACCTACAATAGACTGACTGTTTATGCCATTGCATGATTACTTAAACTTTCCTTTACATTTATATTCCACTAGAGGGCGATGCTGCCTAAATTTTCTATTTTCATGCACTTCTGCCAAAGGATATGTGAGAAAACCTGATCTTAAAAATCACACCTCAGAGGCATATTTGTCATGTTTAGCGATTGCTAGCGAGCATTCCTTTTTTGCCCATTTTACAGTCAATAATTCTGACCCTCTAAAGAAGTGAGTTTGATTTAGAGGAACTGTAGTCTCTCTTTCTCACCCTGCACCCCACACCCTGCCTCTCATTATGAAGAGAGACTGTGAACAGTCTCATTGTGCTGAGTGTATGAGCCCGTGTTCCTCGTGAAACAAAAGGCCCTTCAGTGGCAGTGAAATCCACAGCGCAGTGCCACCATTCAGCAGAGCCTGCAGACAGAGTGGGTGCCCACACACAGCTGCTCCTCCCACACTGCTGCTGTGGCAGATAACGCAGGGAAGAAGGGCTATGATGCCAGAAGATCCAGCGGGTCTTGAAAAAGGAGCTGGAAAGCTTAACAGTTTGGGTGAGAGGGTGGCATGTACCAGGAATCGGTCCTGTTTCTGCACATGACCTCTGAAGATTAAGGAGCATGCTAGGAGACTTTTGTCTGGACCGGATTGGTTGTCTGTATATAGCCTTCATTTTGTGATATGTGTCAGCCACTTGTGTGTTTTCTTGTTACAGAAACTGCTGGATCAACTTCTTCAAAGGAGCAACAGCTAAACAACTGACGACATGGATGAAGATGTAGAGAAAGGCATAAAAGACTGATACAGTGAACTTTGCCCTTTGTTACTTTAGTTTATTATCATTCTAGAACCTGTCTTCTTATGTGGATTAAAAGGATATATTCTTATACAAGTAAAAAAAGACATTTAACCTTAATGCAAATTTATTGCACTTCCTGATCAAGCAATGTGTAGTATGTAAAATCAGCACTATGTGACCTTATCACAGATAAATCCAATTACATATTTGTTCATTCTTTTGCTCTTCTATCCAAATCTGGGAAGGATGTCCTTCTGTGCTTGCTTAAAACACGTCAAACTGCTTGAAAAGCGAGCAGTGAACACACTCGGACAGGGTCCTTATGGATTCTAGAAACACCTTCAAATCAGCAGTGCCTGCTGTTTAAATGACCTTTATATGCTCTGTCACGTGGTTGTCCTAGCCACCCTTGTGGTATGCATTTTCAAATAAAGGTTGTTGAAGGTCGAAAGTATGAAATCATGTCTGGACAGTCTGTTGTGGTTTTAATCAAACATCAGCCTCGCCAATATGGTTTCGATTAACTTCTGTTTATGCAGTTTGTTGTCTTGTTTGCACTTGATTGCAAGCTGCCTTTGTTTTGAGAATACTCCATGTAATTGGATGCAGAACAAGCGTCTCACTGTAGCAGTGGCGTCTTCTGACAGTCACTTTCACATGATATCATGTGATGTGAAGCAGCGATGTAAGACAAAATCATCCATTATGCTTCACAGTCCAATCCAGGACAGTCTTTAACCGTCATCTTCATTTAACATCCAAAGCTGAAAGAAGCGTGAAGTGGGCTCTGCCACCATTCGATGCCAGATGGAGGAATGTGACCTCTTTACAGTGGAAGCCCCCCCTGTTAATGGACAGTTCAACTGAATGGAGCCTTTGTCTCTGTCATTGTGTCATGATGGACCAAGCCTCGCCGTTGCAGATTCAGATTTGTGTGTTTTGATCCAGAATGAATATGCAGTAAGCGAGGGGTGTTGCACAACAACGTGATGATTCTGGGTAAAGCGATGTGTCAATATTTATTTTTAGAACAACAGACAACAGAGCAGAAGATCTTCTCATGACTCTCAATTGTCATTTTTCCTCATTTGTCTTTAGGTTTGTGCTCCTCCGTAGTCCAGTCGTTTCATCCGTTGTAATTTTCACTGGTGTGTAGAGAAAACAGATGGTTGCTACTATTTTTATAAACCTATTTTCATGTCTGTGCAATTGCATGTGTGGGTGTATTTGGGCAGTGGGAGTGTATTAATAACACCATTCATGGTGCACAATGATTATAATTTGAGACTAGAAGGACACTTGTGTACCATGGATGTTCTTTAAAGAAGATAATTGATCGCATGCATGAGGCCTTAGTTAAAGATTACCTTATTTTACCCTTGCAACTGAGTGTGTGCTTGTAAAAATAGTTGTTATGAAATTATTCACACATCAACTGACTCTTATTTGATTCTACATTTATGTGTTTTATATCTGAACAACTTTTGTGTTTCATCTTTTGTAAATGTGCTTTGGGAAGTGAAATTCTTTTCCATTTTGTTTCTCCCAAAATGTATTTCTCATTGTTGCATAGGTACGATGGAAGGACGTTCATTAATCATCTGTTCTAGCACACCAACAGAGAGCCCTGCTCTGTGTACCGCCTTCCTTGCAAGCACCCCTTGGTTCTTAAAAAGAGCAAACGATCAGCTCTTCGGTTTGACTGAAATAAGCAAGCAGAGTGCTCCTCAGTATTCATTTATTTCCATGTTTCATCTTGGAGGCAGAGTTTTGAGAGGTTTCTGTGTGAGGGTGTAGGCTTTCACACTGCGTTAAGATAACAAGCGGATACGGTGCAGTGACTTTACCTTAAGCCTTAATGCTGGAAGCATGCTGGAGCCCTACCTGAAATGCTAAACAACCTGATGCGGCGCACTGCAGAGTGCACATCGCGAAAAGCATAATTGAGCAGAGCGCTTTGGGTCTATCAGATGGCTTTCTGGTATTTTAAAATGTAAATGTGTTGAAGTAAAACCACTTTTTTGTGGCATGCGCATGAGTGAGTCTGTTTTATTTTTTCTGGCTGAGTAACAACAAGTAATTGATTTACCTTATAACACCTTCCCTGGGAGGCTACAGTCAAATGTGGCCTCGGTGTGTGCTGGTCTGTTAAGCTCCCTGGGTGAAGTTGATCAAGCAATACCAGGAAAGGTTTACCTTCAAAATAAAAGGCTGTCTACAGCTACAGCAACGAACGGTGGGCAAGAGAGGTGAAGAAGAGAGTGCAGGCAAGGAGGAGTGGGTGGGGACCAGTGTCAGGGGCGATTTGCGACAGAAAGGAAGGTTTACAAGATAATAGTGCGGGTTGGGAGTGACCAGAACTGACAAGATTAAAAATGAGTATTGGGACAACTCAAGTTGAGCGGTTTGGAGACAAAGTTAGAGAGGCAAGGCTGAGATGGTTTGGACATGTGCGGGGGATGAATAGTGGATAAACTGGGCAAAGGATGTTGAATATGGAGCTGCCAGGTAGGAGGAAAACAGGAAGAGTACAGAGAAAATGCAGAGGGTTGGGGTGACACGAGGATGCTAGGGTGAGATGGGGGGCGATGATTCACTGGCAACCCCTTAAAGACAGCAGACGAATTAAGAACTTCAAAATAAAACCTTATAATATCTCTCAGCCTGTGCACTTCCCAGACTTATGCTTTAACAAATCCATACTAAATTGGTTAAATTGGATTTCTGCAGGTTTTGCTGCAGCTTTTGGAACACACTGTGTTCAAAAGGATGACTTTAAAATGAAACAAGGGAACTCTTTAAACTAAGGATATAAATCCAGTAAATTTTTTCCATCGAAAGAATCGATTTTGCTCTAAATTATTTATTTATTCTCCATGGAACTGTTGCCTTCTTGTTGAAAGATGGGACCGGAAATTGCTTCTTTTTTGCGTCTAACTTGACAGCCTGGTTGACTTTCTGTGCCCTGGCGGTGGCTTTAGGACCTCGCGGAGCGCTTCATTGAAGCACATGGTCGCTACTCATAAGACAACACTCCTCGCCAGTAATTGCTGTGGAATTGATGTCATTCCAGTGGGGCGACTGAGAGACAGCAGCGGCTCGTGCCTTTGTCAATATTTTCATCGCAATCCACAGTTTTCACTTTAGCGCGAGCGGCTTCCCACTTGGACATCTTTGAATGGGGGCGAAGTGAGTGGACTCGAATCAGCTGTCTTTGGGATTTCCTAAAGCACCGGTCATATACTTGATCATATTTCAGGAAGTCGTTTTATTTGTGGGGAGGCTCTTGCACATCAGCTGTTGTTGGACTGGAAGTGTATGATGGTTGCGCTGCAGTGAAAGACAGTTGGCTAGTCCCCCTCCACGCTTCAGCATCATGAACCCCGAGAGCTGGAGTGTGAAGTTTGTTATTTTGACAGCACTTCAGGCTTTAACTGTCACTTTGTCGGTGTGTGACAGCATGCTCTTAAAATCTGTCAAAGGTAAGAAGGGGAAAGAAGGGATCTTGCCATATGTTGCCAGGTAGGGTATACTGAAAGTCCGTGCGTAAAAGTAGCAGATTATTCTCCTGTGTTTTCTTTTAAATTACCGTGTTAATGTTACATTTAAACGCGAAGAAAAAGCTTTATTTTTTGTCAGTTTAAATGACCCTGTAGCATCCGTCTATGTGCACTGTGTTTCTTGTGTATATGTGTTTTCCGATTCGTTCTGTTCTTCATTCGTGTCTCCCTTTTGGCAGCGTGGGATACATCATGTTTTATACAAGCAGTTGTTAGTAGCTACATCAGACCTACAGATATGTAACACATGCTGGGGTGCAGGGATACATCTTCAAGTACAAAAACTTGCTTAATTCATGGTTCACTCTCATTCTCTCCATGTGTGAGCAGCAGAACATGATTTTTTATTTTTTGTTCAAAGTCCACCCACTGTGTACCTCAAAAAAGAGGAGCTGCTGTATAATTGATGATGCTGAAAGTCTCTTTAGTAATCAGTGGCAACACTTTTGGCGTTTTGCTGGTGCTTTTAAAAGCATACTACTAGGCACTTTAAGCGTACTTCACTTTTTCAATTCCAGGGTTTCTCTAGTGTTAAATGTAAAAATAAAAGCCCCATAGTTGATGTGAAGTTAATCAAGTGAGAAGCTTTTATGAAGCCTGAATTATGTGTATGGGTTCCCAGCAGCATATGACAAAGGGGCTGCACTGAGGAGATGTTCAAATGTGAAGTCAGGTTGTTTTTAATATACTAGTATGTGCTTGTTTGTTTGTTTGTCTGGCATTGTGACTGCAAGCCTTTGGGCTCGTGTCATCTGAGTCACCAGCATTCTACGCCCTAGGTGAGATTCAACAAGGATGCCACACACAGTAAAATTGCAACTGTGGTGAGTGGAGGAGCTGCATTTCAGTAACTTCTAAACACACTGACAGTCACGACACTCGCTGTGTGAATCCTGGGAATTAATTACCAGGAAGGGCAAATGTGTAAAACTGGGATTGAAGTATAAGGAAGTTGTTCATTTATTCATCAGCAGTTCATCATCGTCAGACGTTAGCCTTGATGTGCATTTCCCGCGGGGCCAGGCCCATCGCAAACCATCATTGTCAGTTGATCTGTCTGTGAGAGTCTGAGATTGTCTGTATCGGCAGAATATTACCAGCTTTTAAGTAATTTGGGCTGATGGAGAAAAATTGATGGAGGGTATTCTTCGTTACGACCTGCAAAAAAGTTTGCAGCAACGATTTTGGTGGTCCCTTTAATCATTAAGACATTTCTGACCAGACAAAACAAGCAAAACAAAGATGGTATATTTTACTTTCTAAACTTGAGAGGGATTTTTTTTTTTTTTCATGATTTCTTGGACAAGTTGTACAAAAAATAATTTTTGTGATCAATGAAAGTAATTAGTTGCAGCCTTACTTAATGCAAAGCATAATTAGTGAGGATAATTACTGCTCATTTTCATGTGGCTCTACTTCGTCTCTGGACTGTGGGTTTCATCCAAATCTGAGGCAGCTGAAGGAGAAGGAGCGACTCAGTGCAATGTTGTGTTTGCATACATATTTAATGACACCCTTCCTTCAACTTTCATGTCAATTTTTCTCCCTGTCTGTCTTATGCATGTTCCTGTCCTGGCTGGGCATCGTTTGTGAATGATTTCCTCCCATTGGTTGACACATTTTAGTGTCAGTGAGTATTTACGAGCCAGATGTACTGCTTCGGCCAACATGACTGCCTCTGCCTTGAGCGCTGCATGCAGCTTGCGTGCTGCACCCTCAGACAAACGAAAGCTGAGCTGTGAATATATTTTTGGACTGTAGTAAAAAATTCCTTTAGCAAACAGTGTCCTCCCCTAGAGAGACATTATCACCGTGATGTGACCCATCTCAAGTCTAAGGCATTTAGTATCTTCTCAGTACGAATGGATTCAGTTCTTCCAGATGAGTTGTTCAGGATATTTAAGACCCAGGAGACTGGTAAGAAGAACTGGACGATCTGTAGTTGTGCATCAAGACAGATTGATCAACCAGTCGTTGTTCCGCAGTGGGGATATTTGTATATAAGAGGGAAAATATCTGGACTGTGCTCATGTGGCCTGACCCTACATGTGTTACATTAATTTCTTCAAATCTGCCGTGGACTTGTTTGACCTCTCCAGCAAACGTTTAAAACACGAGCTGAAACCTGATCCTGGCTCTGGACTTTCTCGTTTGGCTTTCACACCCAGACAGGTCAGAGTTCGACTCAGCATGTCATTCCCAGTCTGTCTTCCCTTGTTTGGTCAGAGGGGTCAGTTGGCTGTGATATGTCTTCCCAGTGTCAGATCTGTCCATGGTAATTCAAGTTCCACCCCATCAGTATTTCACCCCAAAAAACATCACGTTAATATATACATTACTGTATAAAAAAAGAAAGAAATCACACTAGAAATTATCTTACAGCGGGATTACCGAAGCATCAATCCTAATGAAGACTTAAAGAAGTAAATAAAGAAGGCCCACAGCGGCTGCTCTTCTTCCATGTCCTGAGGAAGAATAACCTGGGAGCTGCTGCTGGACTCCTAGTGCTCCTAGCGCTCCTACTGCCTGGGTGTTTGGGCCACAACTGAGAACAGGATGGCTGGGCAGAGGGTAATTAACACTGCCCTAAAAAATCATTGGCTGCCCTCTGCCACCCCTGGAGGGCATCGCCAGATCCTCCTGTCTCAGAAAAACCAGGGCCATTACAGGTGACCCCTTTTACCCCACCCACCACCTGTTTGACCCCCTGCCCTCTAGTCAGCGCCTCAGGTCAATCAGATCCCACACCTTCAGACTTGGCAGCAGCTTCTTCCCCTGTGATATTCGGACTGTTAAAAAACACTATCCCCCACACACCGCCTCTGCCCACTTACCTCACCAATCTGAGCCATGGTCTGAGTAACCCACATCACTCAGGCCACTCACATACGGACTCTTTTCAGACTAAGTACACTGCACTACTTCGAAGCACTTTGTTCTCCGTTGTGTAACTTTGTCTTGATTGTATACATTTCTCCTGTTAGTTATTCCTGCTGTCTTACTATTTGTATTTTATTCCTGTACAGTTGGCGTGGAGCATCCATAATGTCGTTGTATGACAATAAAGGCATGATGCATGAATATTGTGCAGAGGCGTAAAACAGTCAACAGACTATAGCTCTTCATGCCTTGTGGCACCTATGCTCAATGTTAGCCAATTTGACTACATTTAAATTACAGCTTGGCCTTTATTTTTAACACAGCTATGTATTTGTAAAGTCTGAAGACTGCATCTGGTAGAGTTGTAATGCTAATTCTCTTCCTACCCTCATTACCCACTTTATTAGTCAGGGTTGGACTCCCACTTTTGGCTTTAGAACCGCTCTAATTCTTGATGGCATAGATTCAGCAAGGTGCTGCAAACATTTCTAAGATTTTGTTCCATATTTACATGATAACAGCACACAGTTGCTTCACATTTGTTGGCTGCATATCCTGTTCCACCAAATCCCAAAGGTGCTCTATTGGATTAAGATCTGGTGACTGTGGAAGCCTTTTGAGTGCAGAGAGCTCATTGTCATGTTCAAGAAACAGTTTGAAAGGGTTTGAGTTTCTGATGTGGCATCTTGTCCTGTTGAAAGCAGCCACCAGAAGATTCTGTGATTATAAAGAGATGGTCAGCAGTGATACTCAGCTAGGCTGTGGTGCTTAAACAAAGCTGATTTGGTACTAAGGTTCCCAAAATGTTTCAAGAAAATATCCTTCAAACCATTACATCACCACAACCAGCCTAGCTGTTAATAGAAGGCAGGATGGATCCATCCTTTAATGTTATCATGGCAAACTCTGACCCTACCATCTAAATATGGGAGCAAAAATCTAGACTCATCAGAACCTGGTGGTAATGTGTTTCAAGTGTTCTTAAGCTGACTTTTGGTGTGGTCTTCTGCTGCTGTAGCCCATCAGCTTTTGGACTTTGATGATATATGCTTTAAGAGAGGCTCTTCTGCATATCCTGATTGTAAAAGGGGGTTATTTGAGTTTCTGTTGCCTTCCAATTCCTTTCTGTCACCAGTCTGGCCATTACCTTCTGACCTGTGGCATCAACAAAGCAGTTTCACCCAGAGAACTGCTGCTCTCTGATTATTTTCATTTTTTCAGACCGTTCGCTGCAAACCCCAGAGATGCTGAGTGTACGTGCATCTGCTAGAGTTAATACTGGTTATAGGTAAATGGTAATACCAGTAATTAACTTGGTTGTATCAAGCATTAATGCACTGAGCATTGCAGAAATGAACATACCACACTCAAACATGCAGGACACATGCACATCTGAGTAGCAGTCATTGTCTTCCTTTAAGGTTTGAAAAACAGAATTTTTTTTCCTTATCTAACCACCTGCCAGATTTTACATGCCTGTTCCCGTCACAAAAGGAAGCAAGCTGCAATATGTTTCTTAATGGGCGCACATGTTAACAGGAGCTCGACAGGTCACCTCCTACCTTGGCCAGTTTCTGACAAATTGGCTGCAGTGAAATTCTGCTGTTGCCGGTTGCTTTGTCTGTGTCTGTCCGAGTTATGGTTCATAGGTGGAGCTGTGATGTATTTTTAAGTGAAGCAGTGCGAGCCGCACATCAAAAACTCAAGACAGTTTGAAGCACAACCTTGACCAGTCCAGGCTTGTTAAAAGTTTGGGTTGGTTGTTTTTGGTTTTCATATAAAAAAGAAAATAGTAGCACTTTTTTTAAAAAAATTGTAATTTGATACACCTTCAATCTGTACAAATTACAATGATACGACGAATAATTATGTGAATCCTTACATTTTTATCTGGGAATGTCAAAAGAGTGCGTGTGCACAAATTACTAACTTGAGAGCACAAGAGCGAGTATGATTTAGTAATGACTTTTTCCCTTCATGAAACCTCCCAGGAAAAAATGAATGTTTTGCAGTTTCGCCATAATGAATTAGTTACATGAACAGAATTGATGTATATTTAAATCAGAGTTGCATTATTTTCTGTTGATGCACTAATTGATTAATCAAATAACCATGCCAGAGCCATTTCAGCTTCGTCAGACACTTAAATGTCAGTCCCTGCTGTTGTAATCCTTGAGCTGTGTGACTTGTTAGGCGGCTTTGATTGTGCGCCAGGCATGTGCTTCCCATGGCAGAAAGGCCTTCTAGGGAGTTGTAAATTAAATCTATCACAGGAACCATATTAACAAGCTTTCACGCAGCTCCGCTTTAAAAGCTACCTGACTCTGACCTTCGCTGCTGAGGCAAAGTGTCCAAACCAGGCAGCAAGCACAATCATGCAGCAGGGAGGGACTGGGAGTGAGGAAGGGTAGCATTGTCACCCAGCCGGAGGTGTAACAGCACTGGTTTCTCGGACAGAGTTAACCTCCTGCTGAGCCAAGGGGAAATTTTTGCTGCAGGACCATCTATTTCCCATAGAGTAATTATGTGCTGACACCAGGGTAGTGTGACAGTAAATGAGTTGAGTATATGAGAGAGAGAGCATACAAAAGAGCTATTTACCGGTAGAGGGAGCTTAGTGTTAAATGATTTGGTTATGACCCTAAATATACACCAAAAAAAATATATCCTCCATTAATAACAACCATTAACAGCCTACGTTGCTGTGGCTTTTGACACATTGCTACCTAATTAGATTTAATTCAAGGAGGCCCTGTTTTCCAGTATGTGTAGATTCCTGTTACCATGATGTCACATACAGGTTTCTATGCTTCCTAATGCAACCCTCTGGGTGTTGACATAATGACCCCCCAACTGAGTGAAGTGTTTACCGTGGAGCCGAGCCAATATTACCAGGCACTTTTCACCTTTGCTGAACAGTCTTTATGAATTCAGAGCTGTGGCTCCACTAACAAATTACAGGTAACAAGCAGAGGATTTGTCGATAAAGTGGTGAGCGTAATATTAAGGCCTGTTTTTGAAATGTGACACTTTCTTGGCTTTTCTCTTTTTCATGTGGATCCAAGTACCAATTACTTTTAGCATTTATGTCTGCTTCTTAGTGTAAAAACAAAACAAAAAAAAGCCTGACAATAGTGACAGTCTTTAGTTTCAAGAGCTCAAAGTGGGGCGCTTGTTCAGCTGATAGGGATATTCTTTCTACAACGAAAATGAGAGAACCTAAAAAAAGAAGCCAGTCTCGATTTTTGTTTTTGGAACAATTTAGAGAATATAAAAATTGTGAATTAATTGCCTAACTGAATATGCTTTGATTTTACTCAGCTGGCTGACCACAACAAGCAGTCTGATGATCTCATCTTGGACTGTTGGAATTTGAGATGAGAATTTTTCATTCTTGACACGCATAAAAGAAACCTAGAAAAAAGTCAGTAATACCACGATAATGATTCACCCTGGACCTAGAGAAGATCTTCAAGGACTCAAAGAGATAAGGAACATGATCACAGTTCAGTGCTTTTGTGTGTCAAGGTCAATTACGAAAAAGTGTCTACTTGATGGATCTTCCTTTCGATGTATCGTTCATCATTCTGTTCCCATTCTCTTTGAATTAGCATAAATTGCCCACTCTGATTGGGGATAAATTGAGTTCGTGATATGCCTGTCAATCACCCATTAATAAATGAACAATAGCCATAGACCTAGACATTAACCTATTTTTTTTCTTCTTCTTTCTTGCCCCATGGCCTGATGTCAGAACCAATTTTGGGCTTAGAAACTTTTCTGGATCATGTCCCCAATCCAGTCAGAGCTCTGATTAAAGACAGTAAGCATCTGCGGACACATGCTCTTGATGCAGAAAAAAAGTGTTCTTTTTATTTGATTTGCTTTATCAAGAACACATTTCCATATGGACCCAAGGACATGACATTTTCATGCCTGTTTTCCTCATGTTGTGTCATAGTTCCACATGCAGAAGGTCGACTGAACTCATTACTCTGTTCTAATTAATTAATTCCACATGTTCCTATTTCATGTCGATTTTCTTGGTTTTCATTGTCGCCTTAGTTAAGTCACCTATACAACAGTGTAAAAGTACTCCATTACAAGTATTCAAGCATTTAAATACACCCATTACTTTGTACTACTACTGTTATAATAATAGTCAAGCAATTTTTTATTGCAGTAGCTGTTCAAGATGGGGCTAATGTTTCATTACTTTACATGACATTAGACATTTTAGTTGAATCTGCTGTTGACTTTGCCTCTGAGGGCATCGGCCAGTGTTTCAGGGGTCCAGGGTAGCTAAGAGATGTGTAAATCTGTTCCAAGACTTCCTGTTCCATGTTTCAACTCATTGCATTGTTTATCTTCACACTGTAAATAAAGACACATTCAAGCTGAACTGTCAGATAAAAGCAAGACTTTCGATCTGCATCCAACCAAACACGCTTAAATGTTTTTGGTCCCTACTCATGAGATTACATACCGAATCCAGGAAGTTACCAGTGCTAAAAATGCTTTCTCTGGTGGACAAAAGTAGAGAAGCCTAAATGATTTTTAAGTCATGATTAACAGCAGCCTAGAGGTACAAGTTATGCTACCTATAAAAAGTCCATCAACTCTATAAATCTTTTTTGTGTCTGTGTGCCAGAGCAGATCAGCTTCAGGGCAATAATTGGTTACAAATTGCAGAACATTTTTGAATTTTAATTTTCTACTGTTCCAATATGCCCCTCTGAACAGCTTCCACAGCAGGACCAGTGATACCAGTAATGGTTAATGTTTAATGCAATATATAGGCAAAATGATGGATACTGTATACTGTAGAGGTTGCATAAACCTAGGGTGTTGTTACATTGTCAGAGAGAGCCATATGTTTTTGTAATGAGTAATATTACCACTTTGTAATCCTAGTGAATATGGTTTCCAGATTTAGATTTTTTTCTTCCTGCTGTTCCTTATCTTTATTGTGCAGAAGTACACATACTTAGATTCTACTTGTATCAATGATATGTTTGTACATAAATGCTTATTTACTATCCACTGATTTATAGCATTCACTGTTGCCTAAACTGTAGTGGTGTGAAGGACAAGGAGCTCAGATGGTACTTGACACTATGGTACTTGAGTTAATGTTGCTTGGTTCACACCACTATAAACCTGTCTAAAACAGTTGTGGATTCATGTGTCCTCTTCACTTGTTTTTGTACCGTTGATGGGGTTTTGCTTGTCAAAGAGTCTCCTTGAGGCTGTCAAAGGCGTTGTTTTTCCCATTTCAAATCTTAACATTTTCAAGATCGGAGAGAATTGCTGTCAAAGTCACTTTGGAGTGTGTCCTTGTGGGCTTTTGTTGTGCCAGTCATCAGGCTAAGAATGGCTGTCATTTGGATTGCTCTTGATTGATGTATCCACATATGTGAAGCCTGTATCCCATCTCAGTGAGGACCTGCATGCATGTGAGGGGCACGGCCTCATCAAGTACGCAGATAAAAAGAACAGCATGCCGTTTGTGTTGGAAAAACCACAATTGTTATGAATACATTATTATATGGTTGTCTGTCAAAGAGAGAGTTGTGGTTCCAAACAACTGGGCTCTGGGATATAATAAAGCAGAAGAATTGTGTTGATTTGTGTTAGTGTGATGGATAGAAGGGAAAAGGGAAGAGCTGGAGTTGTGACAGGCTGGTAAGAATATGTCTGAGATCTGCTAAGAACTGAGGAAGGTCATCTGTTCCCTGCGGCCAGCAGCTCAAAGGCTGTGGAAAAGCATTCTTTTAGGAGCACTGACAATGCCAAGAAATGCTTCACTGTGAAGCAGCATCAGGAAAAAAGTACATTTAGACTCTTTAATGTCTAGGATAAAACTGGTCTTGTGGCTGTTCTTTCAGAGACGCATAAATGAAGCCAAAATGTTAAAAAGTGCAAATTTTACAACCAGACTTTGTCCCAGTTTTAGCACAAGTGCTTCTGTTGCTCTAGATCAATAAATCAGTGGTTTCTGCTCAAGGGTCCCTAAGATTATCAATGCAGCAGGAAAACAAACAACGATCTTTCTTAGATTTCTAGAACCCTGGAGGGAGCATGGCTCTACAGTTGGAAATTGAAAGGTATTAAATATAGGATGGATGGATTGCTTTGAAATTTTGTAAAGACATATTTTTTTTTTGTCTCTAGAGGAGGAATATTTTTGACTTGACTACCAAAAGGTTTAACTTTAAACTTGAAATATCTCTATCTTTTAGATGGATTGCCACAAGATACCCTACAGGCTTGCTTTACTTTTCTTTCTGCACCATAATGAAACTGACATCTGCAGTTTTGAGTACAGTGTCTTTTGTCATTGGATCAATTGTATCGCGATATAAAGTTTGCATGTGTTCCCCAGGTACTCTGGCCTCCTCTCAAGAGTCCTAAGTCATGCATATTAGGTTAATTCTCTTTGTGTTAGCCCCACAATAGACTGGTGAAGTGTCCAGGGTGTACCCGGTCTCTTGCCCCATGACAGCTGGGATAGGCTCCAGCTCAGGTGGAAGGAAGAAGGTGGATGGATAGATAGATGGATGGATGCTAAAGGAAAGCAATTTAGGAAAAGCTGTCATTACTATTTAAGTCGAGTTTATTGATAGAATAGTCAGCAATCCCTGACTAAATTCTTGTAAAAAAATTTTAAAACGACCTCTGTGCTTTGAGGGTCGGGAACTAGAGTCAAATTTATCCCAGATTGAAATCTTTGGTGCACTTGAGCCACAAATCACTCAGTTTATTCTTAGAGTGAATATTGTGCACCTTCAATCAACCAGTCAAACACAGTAATGCTCTGTAAAATAATAAAACACTGACTACACATGCTCAGTATGTAATAGATTTTTGGTTATTTTTCTTAAGAATGCTGCTAGGGAAAGCCAGAATTATTGCTTTATTCAGTCACGGATCTGTATCACGTTTCCGTCACCCGCAGGCAAATACACACACACAGTCGTATTTCTCAGTACACAGGCGCACCTCTCACCTAGCATTGACTTTATTGAGGCAATATAAGTGGTACAAGCTCTCATTGTGTACACTGGAACATAAAGGAAGGTGAACATGGCCAAAACTCTGCTTTATTAAGACCCCTGTTTACACTCTCTGTTATTGAGTATATAAATAAGGCACTGGGATCTGGTGCCACGTTTACCACTCCCTTAATGCTTCTGGTGGCTCTTATAACATTCCAGCTAACAAAAGTCACTTGCACATTGCATACACTGCAGTCCTGTCATGCTTCAGTTTTACCTAATGTCTTTCTCAAGCATGTGGAAAAGAAATGAGCCTGCCGACTATTTCCACTAATATAATGTCATTCATAAAAGCAGGAATTAAACCTCAAAGCACACCACATTTGCAAAAGGGTTATTCACTTGTGGACTTTGAAGTCAAGGAACCCAACGCTGTATGGTTGTGAACCTCGTCTCCAAAGATGATGAGGTTCATGCCTCAATATAAATCATAAATCGGCTAACCACAATGTGAACCTGACCTTTCTCTGTCAAAGCTTTCCACAGTTTTCCCCCCTATCTCTTGTGTTTATTTGTCCGTACCTTCCTTAGAGGTTGTCATCGGTTCCCTTACTCAGCATGTCCACCTCCCCCAGACAGTGTGGTTTTCTGGGACTAATTAGAGTAGGAGTGCTTCTCTTCTTGTTGTGTGTATTATGCCATTCCGTCCTTGCCCAAGCCTGCTTCTCATCATCAGGATGAAGTTGCATAGAGACTGCTGAGCAGGTCACCTCTGGCTCTCTGCTATCAGCTGGAATGGGTCTGCGATGTACTCCAGAGTGGTGGTATCCTCAGAGGGTAACCAGAACAAAGCTCAGCTGGGGTGTGTTGTGCCTGACCTGGCTTACTAATGCTGGATAACAGGCAGACTCAGCAATTTAGATGGGTGAGTCATGTGTAGAGAGACAGCAGGGGACAGAAACCTCAAAGGAAGAGGCTTGAATCTGCTGGAAATAATAATCAAGGATGAGTATATTCCCTTGAGTATGCTTTATGTTTATGTGTGCTTAGAATGTTATTCAAAATTAAGATGGAGTGAAGTTTCAAGTTCAAAATATTATGCATACACCGACCACACGCATAACTTTCCACAAACGCACTGACATCAAACTCAAACTAAATCTGTCTCTCTGCTGTTTGGAAGTGCTCAATGGAGTATCACTGGGAGAAAACAGAAAGCAAGCAAACAATTGATTTAGTATGTTTGCTCTGAAACAAATGGTGCTAACAACCCCTGCTGTTTTAGTAAGAGACCCAAGCTGAAAAATAACTTCCCCAATGCGGGGAGCTGATTACTGCAGGAACCCTGTTAGCAGTGTCCTCCAGAGGCTCACTATTGCATTCTGGCTCAGTACGTGCTCATAATGTACTGTTTAGAAAAGCTGCAGCTTCTGTCTTGCTTAAAGGTAGTAGACTTGCTCGGGTAGTGGTTGTCTTCCCGCCGTTTCCTGTTGGCTCACTTTGGGGACGCGAGTATTGGATTTGGAGACGAATATATTCTTAAATGACTGGCAATACAGCAGAGCCCCAAGTGTTGTAGCCATTCGGAGGCTCAGTTAACACCCTGTCAGAACAGTGAGAGAGGAGATAAAAGCGTGCTGGGAACAATGCCCCAAAGCTACGTCTAATCCCTGCACTGCATTCTGGACACTGGCCCTGTGTTAGGCGTTATCGCAGCAGCAGCAGCAAGTCAAGCCGTCTTCGCTCAAAACTCTCCATTAGTCAAGAACTACGGAGATTTATGCAGCTCAAGTGTGAGAGTGGGTGGTTACGGTTTTGCCACAAGTTAAGAGTTTTCATTGCTTGATGTCTGAGAGTGCCATTTAGTGTTGTTGTATTTATGTCTTTATGGCAGAGGAGAGGGGCTCCATTCTACTGATGGTCTATAAAAAGAAGACAAACATATGTTTGGGAACAGCTTAGATATAATGGAAACGGCATTTTGTCAGCGTAGATAATTGTTAGCTATGAAAAACAAATACATTCAGGGAGCATTAATTGCACGCTGTGATGCGGAAAAGCCATCACGTATACAAACGCTGTGATTCCGTTGAAGTGACACTTTATATTACAAGGCAGCTCTAGTGTCAGGTTGTGCTCTGACTGATGCTATTAATGAACACCAGGCTCAGGATTTAATAGCGAGGAGGAATTCGCTGTCAGTATTGTTTGAAGAAAATCAGTTTTGAAAATGTTCCTCTTGTTTGTGAACACAGAACAGAATGTGGACATTGTCTTTTTTTCTTTCTTTCTTTCTTTCTTTTTTACAGATACTGAGAGAATTTAGAATAAAGAACACTTTGAAGTTTTCTCTGCATTCTCACTTGGTTTTTATATTTTCTTTTATAGGAAATCCTCCGAGCACTGTTGTTCCACACAGACCGACAGCAAGGCAGAAACACTATGGGACTACAGTACCTCTTCAGCTTGTTGGAAAAGACTGGAAACCAATCAGCCAGCTCAAATCCCAGGTGGACAATAGTAGCCGTTTATGTTTTTACATTTTTTATTTTACTGTTTGTCTAATTTTAAGCATCTGTTCATCTTACAGTCGATCAATTGTCTTTGCATATTAGTATTACTGTGTTTTTATATATGGTGTTGTGTAAGTGTTAAACCACATCTCATTTCTTTATATTTTGCTAGGAAAATGGGAAATGATATACAGGGCAAAAACAAGACTTTGTGCAATTTTAACAACCTTGAAAGTCAATATTTGGTATTACCACCTTTATTCTTCAACACAGCCCGAACTCCCTTAGGTAAGAAGTCTTCAGAAATAGTTCTCCAGGCTTCTTGAAGGAAATTCAAAGCTTTTCTTTGGATGTTTGCTTGCTTTCCTGTCAAGATGATCTACCACTGCTTCAATGCATTGTGGTCCAGGCTCTGAGGAAGCTAATCCATGACTGATAGTGATCCATTATGGGTTTTTTTTTTAAATGTCCAGGTATGCTTTTATTGAATTGGCAGTATGTTTGCAATTATTGTCATGCTGAAAAAGTAACAGTTTCCAGGTGGATCAAAATTGAGTGGCACCTGAAATGCAACCAAAAACTATGACTGAGCCTCCACTGTGAACATGTTGTGAACATACTGAGAATATTTGAACCACCTGATTCAAATGATGTTCAGTCCACGTCTTGTTTAATTTGGCATACCTCAACCTTTTGTTTTCCATTTCTTTCTTTAAAGATGGTTTTTTGACAGGCACTCCTCCAAAGGGTCTGAGTTGAGTCTTTTCTTGATCTTTACTTGTTTTTCTAATATTTTAAGGACATGACTTGCAGATACAGTTTATCTGCTATGGATAGTTTTTTAGGCCTCCAACTTCTTATTTTGTCCTGTACATTGTGGCTGAAAGCTCACCGTGTTGGTGCACAAATCATATTTTTGCCTATTAAACTGTTATTTTGGTATTTTTATGAATTTGATGTGCCTAAAAGTGAACATTTTTCTTTTTCTAAATTTTCTGTTATGTGTAGGTGCAACACTGGTTTATCCCTTGATTTGCATGCCTTTTTAACACTTGAATAATTCATAGGTTAGGGTTAAGTGCCTTGAAAAGCAAAAGTACATTCCTTTTACATGGTGAGGTGAAGAACTGGTCTGAAAATGAATAGAAAATCAGCCAGTGTTCAAAGTCTCAGGATCAAGTGACACCTATTTTTAAAAAAATACAAGTGCAACTCGACTCCTAGTACACTAAAGTTATATTTGGAAGGCAAAATGATGGGGTGATTGGGGTCAGTTTAACACAGCTTTTCCATATATCCTGAACTAATTTTGTGTGCTTGCATTATTTTTTTTTTCCCATCCAAAAACTAACGATTTTACAAAAACCAACGACTACCAGCGTCAAAATTATTAGTCTCCGTGAATTATTTGTACCTCCATTTTTTGCTGGGTAACAGTCTGCAGTCCTTTGTTGTAGTTTTCAGCAAGTCTCAAACATGCCTCCTGAGCAATCCAAGCCCATTCTTCTTTGTCCAATATCTCAAGCTCCTCCAGATTTGATGGTGTTCTTGGATGGACCTTGGTCTTCAGTTCACCTTGCAGATTTTCAGTGACATTTAAGTCAGGGCTTCGTGTAGGCTATTTTTTATCATTTTAAAAGACAAAGTGATAATCCAGACTCAGTTTTGCTGCAGATTGCTTACAGTTTTAGTTCATATTCTTCATGATTCCTTCCACCTTGAAGAGATTCCCAGTTCCGGATGCACTGTAGCATCCTCACAGTATAATACTTCTACCACCGTGTTTCACTTTGGGGACTATTCTTCTAGTTGTACTCCTGTTCTCCAAACATAATCAGCGTTTCTGTGGCCAAAGAGCTCTAGTTTCGTCTCATTTGACTAACGAATGTGCTTCCAGTATGCATATTTTTTCTTCACGTTCCCCTTAGCATGCTTCAGTCTGGCTTGAAAGGATCTCTTCTGCAGAAGTGGTGTTGTATTTTTCCTTGGTCAGCAAGCTCGCAGTCTATTCCTGTGCAGCGTTCTGGTGATTGTCTTCTTTGAGACTAAAACTCCTGAAGTCAATCACTAGTGTCTTGGCAGTTGTTCTGGGATCTTTAGTCACATTTCTCACTATTTTTCTTTCCAGAGTCATTGAAATCTTTCACTACCAACCTCTTACTACCTCTGCCAGGCTTGTGGCTTTCTTTGAATTTCTTGATCATACTTTTCACTCCAGTTCTTGACACTTGAAAACATTGTGATGACTTTGTATATTCATCTTCTGCTTTGTGAGCATCAACAAGTCTTTGTTCGAAGTCTAAACTGATTTCTTTTGGTTTTGGCATACTCACTTAAGTGACAGCTCCAAACCCTGGTTCGAGTTTTTATACTGTGTGTAAAGTGGAAGATAACGCTCATTTCTAACTTGTTCTTACAAGGCTTGAGCATTCCAAAGTTAAAGCACATCATTGCACAGCAGTTGTTTCTGTTTAGGCTCAATAAAAAGATCTGTTTTTCAGGTGGCCAGTAATATTGAACCTAGTATTTTTTGTGTTATTGTATGCTGATAGCAGTGATTTATGCTTTCTATAGTAAACTGATATGTGTAGAAATGCTATGTTGAATACTTATCTGGAGCTATGATGTATACTCTGCATGTGCTGCAGAATATTATTAACGGTATCATATCAAATTCAAATTGATTCAAATCCATATCAAATTGATCTGGAAACTAAAGCACAGGCATCTTTTCTGCAGTAATCTATGTTCAGTGGTAAATTCACTAGTACCCATGCTACAGTATTGCTTAGTATTGTTTAGCAGGTTTGTGTTGTTGGGGAACTAGTATACTTAATCAGATTGAGAAAAGTTGGGGTGGTCAGAGTTGTTTATATAGTAAAATGAGTTATTTTAGCCTTAAACGGACTTTGGTAGATATAAATGAGATGGTATTGTAATGACGTAAAACTGATAATATTTTCTTTTTAAGTATAAGTGTATGCAACGTCATTGTAGCCTGTTGCTAGGTGATTGCAAGGCAATATTGGCTGACCTAGTAATACCTGATATAGATAAGAACCTTCGGTGGCCTAAGACCTATCTGTGTGCCAGGTTTGGTTGTTCTAATCCTGGGGGCTAGTAAGATGACATAGCCTGTCAGTGCATGGTCCAGGGCCTGGCTGCTGGATCTCCAACCAAGTCTCTGCAAAACTGACTATGAAACAACTGAATGATGATATTTTTTTGGCTAGCCTAACTATCTTGACAGTTTTTTTTTCATCTCTTATTCATGTAATCTGACAATTAACATTGCTTGTGTATTTAACAGATAGTCATAGTGTAGGAGTCATTTAAACTCAATGCAATCTGAAGTGAATTAAAACAAAACAGATCACTAACTAACAGATCAGGACCAGCAGTTAGGTAAAATGTATTTAAATGAATTGGATCACACACAGTCAGCATAATCAGCATTGTTTCTTTATGTTAATATTTCAAGCACAGACAGCTGTTCGATATCAGCATCTGAGAATGGAAGAAAGCACTAAATGACCCGCTGGAGCATCGATGAAGTGTTTGAAATGTGGGATCCTTGGCTCAGTTTGTTGATATAATCCCAGACTATACAAACAAAGTACGTGGCTGCAGGCAGACATAAAAGCACAAAGCTGAGCTAAGCTTCCAGGTTGTGTTAATGACTGAATTCATTTGTGCATTAATTTGTTTTGTCTTAACCAAACGATCAAGGTGCCACAACATTTCTTAACGAACACTCGCCATGAAGGTGAAATCAAGTGCAAATTTGTGTATACAACTGCCTAGTAACAAATCCAAATATCCTCTGCATCATCTGTAATTCATCTGAAGACAAAGATGGTTGTACCCATTATATAGTGTAAGCCTTACCATATGTTTGGAAAAATGTGTTTGCAGAAAATGGCAGAAGGTTTAGTCCCACAGACAATATTACTGCCTGAAACCTTAAGTGTTCTGCTTCCACATCCTCTTATGATCCACTAGACATTCTTCTTCATGGGGGGTGATGGATGACTTAACCCAGAGCAGTGCTCTTTGCTGCAGTTGACCCAGATTGAGCTGCATGTGTCAAATGTGTTTGTGTGTGCTTGTTGTTGCCCTGGCAATTTGGAAAATGTGAGACAGAGGAGGATTTCTCTCTTTTTTTTGTGTGTGCTTGTGTGTCTGAGTGAGGGCACCACACTAAAAGAGAGGTGGTGTGTGTGTGTGTGTGTGCATGTGTGGGGCGGAGGGCGGACAGGAAGGCACGTTTGTTGCACAGCGTGACTGACAGAAGTGATATATATGACCCTGTGCCACTTCATCTGACTCTAACAGAGACGGTGTTGTAACTCATTGGGTGTGAACACTCATGGGTTTCTGCAGGATTAATGTCAAATGCAATAGAAGCATAACGCTAATCCTCTCAGCTCTTGTTCTAAGATACAAAGTAGCTTCATAAGGATTTCCGACTCCTCTGATCAATTGAAAACAGTCGTCTTGCATCCTTTCTCACAGTGCTGGGTGGTTCAGTCAAACTTTCATTCTGATTGGAGTAAAGTTTCTAGTGTTTTTTTTTTTTTTTTTCATTATACTGCCACACAGCTATTTTCTAACTAATGCTGTGGCATTCGAACAGCAACAAGTGTCACAACAAGTCTTCCCTCAATCAAAAATCTGTGTGTGAGAGTCCAGAATTAATTTTTCTTATCTCCTCTCCTGCTTGTTGTCTCTTCAGAGCCACCCAGCATCACTGAAGCTCCTGATTGAAGTGGAAAGTGAACAGCTGCTCCTGGCTCTAGAGAAAAATGAGTAAGTGTCCCTCTTTTCATACATGCCTTTAGCTTACAACTGAGTGGTTTCTGGAGTACAAATAGGTGACATATGCGGTGCCCAGGGGCTACAACTGGGGATCTATCCAAAGAACGAGAGGGAGGAAGTGTCTCTTTGCGCTGTGGTGTGGGCATGCCAGGGCTCTCTGTGCTCGAGTCTTTTTGTGTGCTGAAACAAAGACTTGAAAGATAGAAATTCCTGAAAGCATCAGCCAGACATTGATGAAAACCGACGTCTTCTTCCTTCTTCTCCCTCTATCTTTTCATTTGATCTATTGGCATAAGACGGGGGAGAAGGAGGCTTTGTTTGAACACAGCAGACACCCAGCGCTCTGCGTATTAAGATACTGTCAACACAGTGTCAGTTAAGGGACTGGTGAGGAGGAGTAACATCATTTGAAAGAGATGAGGTCATTGGCAGAGATAGATTTTGACAGAGATGTAGCTGCGGAAGTGTTAGGAGGAATATTTGTCATCTTTGCATTTTTACAGAAGGACTCATTCAATGTGGCCTTAGACAGTCGGAGTTGAGCGTACTGCTGAGAAGGATGGGACGTGATTGATGGAGCAATATGTTTTCCATCCAGCCTGCTGCCACACATGAGCAACCAGGAACAAGCAGAGCTGTCTGCGTGATGGAGAGAAAGCGGGCGAGGGAAGCAGCGAGAGAGTGTGAAAGGGTTTTTATGCCATCGTTAGCCATGAATCTCACTTGTTTTCCAGACTTAATATATGTAAATTCCACCTGCAAACTGTGGGACAAAGCTTTCAACACTAGCTACAACAATTTTTATGGCTTGCTTGCACTGAAAATATTTTTTTATTGGAAATCAGACTCATTTTTTTTTCCTGTTGAATATTCATGCTTTGCACAGGTGGGGATTTTGCAAAGCTGTCTTTCAGATTGTCAAATTTTCCTCAGCTACATTTCATTTTAAAATGGAAACAAAGCTTTTCCCACAATCAGCAGCAGTGGAAACACCTTACGTTCTCATACATCGCCCATGTGATTTTCATTCGGCATGACTGCCATCATTGTCCCGTAGCTTGAAATGTAAAGTCCTGTGTTAGTTTCAAAGCCATAGCCAAGAGGAACAAACAGAGATGATGGAGAGGTGCAATCTAGATCTTTCTAATGAGCTTGAGCATGATGGAACGACTTTAGTCAAACAAACCTCCGTGCTTTCCAAATACCAATCTGTCAGAATGTACTGTCAACGCTTGCAGCAAGTCTCGAGAAAAAGGTTTAATTACTATCAATGACTGTTCCGTCACAAGTCAAAATAATACTTCATCAAAATCAAAATAGCTACTTTATGCCATATACGTTTGACAAGACAAAACACACACAAAGGACGTGAGTTGAAAGAGGCGTGTTGATAAGTGTGTTGGCTTTGGTCGGTGTGGACAGCGAGAACAGAACCTGCTGTGCTGACATTTAGTGAAGGTTCTTGTCTGAGGTTGCTGGCAGACTGGCTCTACGTCGCTGATGAAACCCAGTTGTTCAAACACAGCCGACATCTGTAGAGGTAGGAAAAAAAATGTTCCAGGATGAAGAGATTTGAATTAAGCACCCAGATTTATTTATTTATTTTGGGGGTTTCTTTTCTTTTTCAGAAATCTGTTAATAAATATTGCTGGCTACAAAACATGATTGAGGTTTCACTGCACGGTTGAATGTGATCAGTTCAGCCGTAATGATGAACGTGGTCTGTGTGACAGAGTAGTGGTTGCTGCCTTTTTCACAAAGTTCATCAAATGCATTTTCTTTCACATTTTTTTTAAATCCGTGTTGCAAAACTTAAGTCAAAAACAAATTTTTGCAGCTATTACCGGGTTGTTTTTAACTTAAAGATTAAAAACATCTAACGTATATCTTCATCCTTGTTTTTAAAGTGTTAGCCCAGGAAACCAAACCTTTAGACACAACCAAGCCAACAGTAAGGCAACAACTCTGGTGTATAGTTAAATAGTTAAATGCAGCTCTAACTGGCACCTTGTCATTTTCAATTACTGTATTAGTTTCAGTCAATATTTGAGAGGATCTCTGGTGTTTCTGTGATGGTGAGTTGCGTAGTGTCTGTGGCACTGATGACATTTGGAAAGCCTGCAACATGATGAAAACTCGTCGTGATTCTTGAAATGTGTTGTGCGCGGCGGTACGGAAAATGCTTTGGTGTCTGCTCTTTGGCATTAAGGGCTGCGGAAGCACGAGACACAGACTTCAGATATTCCTACAACATCCCTGGACACACTCACAAAGCAGCCTGTTGTCAGGATGGAAAGGGCGCTTGCCGCCTGCAGCAAAATGTCAACGTGTGTCAATGTGTGAACTTGCACTTTTAACTGTAGTTCAAAAACTTGCTGCCCGACCGCACTGTTGAACTAAAATATGTAAAGTAAAAAAAGAAATGAAGGCAGAATGAAATAAGCTCCAGACTGCTACCTATTTGATTTAGATTACGCTTTTGGATGTATGCACATCAAATAAAATTTTATGTGGATCAAGTCACTGAAACATCCAGCAGGTATTGCTTGCAGAGGGATTCCATCTAAAGAATTATTAGCAGCGGTAAGACATTTTAAACATCCCCCGCTGCAGACAAATTAAAGTCCCTACAATACAGATGTTGAACATGATTTACATTTCCCACCTGTGAAAAATAATCTGTTTTTATGTGAAATGCATATTCAGCAGATGAGTATCGCATCGCAAGCTTCGGTGATCGCACTGTTTGCCCGGTGGGTGTACATCATTCCACATTTTCTGACTCTAAAAGCTCCAGTTGAACGTGATGAAGCATTTACTACAAAGAGGTTGGCCGTCGTCCTCTTGAGATGCCACTAGGCGTCCTAGACTCATCTTCTTGGATCAGTTTTGTTAATAGGGGATGGTCAAAATGAGACTTGGTGTTGTCTTTGTTTCTCATTACTAGAAGGTTAAAGACCTTAATTACAGGCTGTGGCAATACTCAGAGGGAAAGTAAACAGAATGCACAGCATATACTACTGTATATATCTCATTACTATTGCATATGCTCTATCTGTTCTCATTTCCTTTGTCACTGTTTGAAGGATTCATTCAGATTCTTGCCTTTGCTGGGTGAGAGAGGCTTATGCACACTTAGTCTAGTGGCGACAGTTACTGAGCTTTGACCTCAGGGTATTGAACCACTTCTGGTCAAGCTGTTAAAGCAGCTCTTGCTGCTTTGTGCCTTTGAATGTGAAGCCTCCAGGCATATCAAGATGAGTCCCAAGCTAAGCAGGCAGCATGCTCTCCATCCATATTTCCCTTTCTAAATGGACTGCAAGAGACTGAAAGAAAGCCTGGGGCTCATCAGCTGGGTGGAGAATCTTTTTGGTTGCTTACGCTTGAGATTTCTCGCTGCTCATCATGGCTTATAGCCTTGAGCATAATGTGCTTGGAGGTTTGCTATTCATCTTCTGGAGTCTTTTGTGCTGTCAGACAAACAATCGCAACAGAGCACACGTCGATGCAGATCCACAATCCTAAAACTGGCCCTTTCACTGGACAGAGGGCAGACAGGAAATGTTTCCTGGCTGCAAACTTCTTCTATCGCTCTGGTGCTTGGCAAAACAAAAGAGACAGAGTCCAGACACAGTTTGTCCTAGTTTGCGAATTGGACTTTAAGATGTTATTTGATTCCATGTCTTGGACTGGACCACTGCTGGCCTGTGACCTGTTGCTTCTCTCAATGAAGACATTCTCATGTCTCACTGAAAACACGGTTAGGAATCGGCCTCTCCTGGGGAGCTGAACAAACAAAAGGCTAAAGACTCTGCATAAGTGTTATTGTTCTCGTCTAAGCCACACACAGATTGTTTAAGGGACATCAAAACCAAAGATGCTCATGTGTATCAAATCGTTGCTCTTGCTATAGAGCTAAGACTGAGACAAAGAGAGCATTAAATCTTTCTCCAGTATATACATGAAACGACATGGATTATTTTTTCTCATTATGATTTATACGAGACCAGAATGTGTGTAATAACGACTTCCTAACGATAATGTTTCTGAGTGCACCTTGCAGATATTGCAGATACACTCTTTTTTTTTTTTTTTTCTCCATGACAGCTTTTTTCTTAAAGGTGATTTTTCTTTTTTTAATGATTGATGCAATATTTGGCAGTTTCACTGCAGCACAGATGATTGGGTAACTATAGTCAGCTCCTACACTGTATTTTATTTTTTTTTATTCCCCCCTGTTAAAGGTTGAAAGAATAGTCCTAAACTGTGCTGGCCTAAGTCTTTAATGCATCACCCAGAATGATCATCTCAGGGATGAACAAGAAAATCAATTTTTAGCCAATGAAAAGGGGCGACATCATCAGCGTCCATGACAATTCCAATGCCAGTGAACGGCGATGAATTTTCATCAGTGACTTGATTGACTTTAGATTTGATGTTTATGTCCATTAAATTGCTGTCTGTCTGCTGAAGTGCTTTTTGTGCATAACAAACTGTGCATTTGCTCAGGTGACATTTACATCAAATGTTTCAGCTTTCATTTCTGGTAAGTACACAGCTGCTGTGTTCAGTGTGAGAAAACACTATCGTGACACAATTTACACACTACACAGGTAAGTTTGTAGCATGGTGTACTAAATGAAAAGGTATCTGAACTCATTTTTAAAATTTTTTTGCCAGTATACAAATGTAAGAGGGCAGATTTGATCTAATTGTAAAAGACTGTATCCCACTAAGCCAACAACCAGTGATTGAAACCCAGTGATAACCAGTTTTCTTGAGCAGGACTTCTACTGTAAACCTATTGAATTTCTCCCTGTTGCTACCTACAGTACAAAAGTGTGAAAAAGTAAGGTGGAATTTAATTTCATTAGGCGATACCTAAATACATCTTCCCTCCAGATAATGTTATCAGCAGCCAGCTGTTAATGCTGCATATGCTGCATAGATCCAGTAAATGTATTTTTTGAAAGAATGCGTCTCATGTATAGACAGAAATATACATGAGCTTTCTTTTATCACTGAAACACACAAACACACTATAGTCTAAAATTCATTCAGAACCAGGAAACCTTTTTCTCAGCGAAGGATGCACTGAAGCTTAACTAGCCTTTGTACCTTTCTTGTTACCCTTGCGGCTGCAAGGCCATGATACACTGTGATTCATTAGTTTCAAAGACAAGCCTCGGAAATAGGCTCATCTTTTCCAGAGCCTGCACCTTTTAACTACTTCCTTCAAAATGGAATTTTTTGGAAGGAGCTTCCCTCTTTTGAATTACCTTCTTAGAAGCTCCAATTATTTTCAAGCTCAGAGCTGTAATTAATAACTTGGACTCAATGTTCCTAATTAATTAGAAAGTTACACTTGAAAGGTCTTAGAAAAGCTTGTTTCTTCTTTCAGAATGGGAAACAGAAAATGAAACGGGCTTTTGTTATGATTATTTCTGTATATGTGTGTTTTAGTGATCTTGAAACCTTTCATTCCGGTCTGTAAGCTCACTTCAAAGCTCAAGGTGCAACAAGAACTGGGACCATTCACCAAATGCAACCTTGTCCCTCTCGAGTTTCCTTGTCACCTTTTTTCTTTCTTACTAAAATGTACACAACATCTAAATAAAGACTGATATTTGCTATGTTTTAAGATGTCATTTGTGTCTGACATACTGTAGTTTTCCCCCTGGAATTGGAATAATTGGAGTTTCAGTTATTGAGGTTGTCAAAGGAGTTTGCAAAGAAAAGCGTCTGGACTTCTTTAAGTTGCTTGAAGACGTTTCACCTCTCATCCGAGAAGCTTCTTCAGTTCTAAGGTCAAATGGCCGAGAGTCCCAGATTTAAACCCAGTGGGAGTATCCCCCCAAGGAGGGACAAAGGACCCCCTGGTGATCCTCTAATCACATGCGCCAAGGTGTGAAAGCGGGTGTGGGACCTAATCAGCCAAGGTTTCGGGTGAGCTCATTGTGAAACCTGGCCCCACCTTGTCATGTGAATTCCTGAGGTCAGATGGCCCAGGATGTGAGTGGGCGTTAAGTCGTCTGGGGAGGGAACTCAAAACTGGATTATAGATGGCAGACAGTTGGTGTCGTAAACCACCGCCTCTGTTCAAAGATGGTCGCTCACAGTGGACATAGATGGCTTCTTTCACTCCTCTTTCAAACCATCTGTCCTCTCTGTCCAATATGTGAACATTGGCATCCTCGAAAGAGTGACCTTTATCCTTAAGATGCAGATGGACTGCTGAGTCTTGTCCTGTGGAGGTGGCTCTTCTATGTTGTGCCATGCGCTTGTGAAGTGGCTGTTTGGTCTCTCCAATGTAGAGGTCTGGGCATTCCTCGCTGCACTGTACCGCATACACCACGTTGTTCAGTCTGTGTTTTGGAGTTTTGTCTTTCCGGTGAACCAGTTTGTGTCTGAGTGTGTTGCTGGGTCTGAAGTACACTGGGATGTCGTGCTTGGAGAAAACTCTCCTGAGTTTCTCTGATACACCGGCTACATAGGGGATGACAACGTTGTTGCGTCTGTCTTTCTTATCCTCCCTCGCTGGTGTCTGATCTTCTTTTCTGTGGCTCTTTGCTGACTTTATGAATGCCCAGTTAGGATAACCACATGTTTTCAGTGCTTCCTTTACATGTGTGTGTTCCTTCTTTTTTTCCCTCAGGCTTAGAGGGAACATGTTCTGCCCGGTGGTGTAGGGTCCTAATTACTCCAAGTTTGTGTTCCAGAGGGTGATGGGAGTCAAAGAGGAGGTACTGGTCCGTGTGTGTGGGCTTCCGGTAAACTTCAATGTTGAGGTTGCCATTCTCTTCAATGTGCACAGCGCAGTCCAGGAAAGGCAAACAGTAATCCTTTGTGTCTTCCCTGGTGAACTTGATGTTTTTATCCACGGCGTTAATGTGCGCAGTGAAGGATTCCACTTCTTGTGTCTTGATTTTGACCCAGGTGTCATCTACATATCTGTACCAGTGGCTGGGTACTCTCCTTTTAAAAGAGCCAAGAGCCTTCCTTTCCACTTCCTCCATGTAAAGGTTGGCTACAATAGGTGACACAGGGGAGCCCATGGGCTCCCTCTCCCAAAGGAGTTTGCTCTCTTTGCAAACTCCTTTGACTACGATGACCTGGATGAATGAGAACCTTCACAGACAGTTATTGAGGTTCAACTCTACATGTAGACCGTTTAGCACTGTGATTTTGAAATGTCAAAACAAAAACTCACAATAGCAAAGGACATTTTTCTAAGTTGTGAGGGACTTTTTCAGTCCCTTGCTCTACACTCGGAGCATTTTTCCAGATAGACCACAGGGATCTCAAGGCTCCAGCTGGTAGATCTATTCCTTAGCCTCCCTCCTCTCACCACCAAGTACACAGCCAGCTGAAACCTTCTGAAAGTAGCAGTTTGTCTCTGGCGAACAAGCCATCACTCCGACTTAAAGAACTTATGGAAGCTCCTGCAAATAAAAAAGATGCCTCTACTTTTAAATTCGGACCAATTTGGTTTGGTGTCTCTTGGTGATTGCAGATGATGGATGGGGAGCATTTCTTAAAAATAAAAACTTGGCTTCTTTTAACTAGTCGCCATCCCGTACAAAGGAGCAAAGATTTTCTGAGTGCTGCTTGTGTGTAGTGCTCAGGATTTTGGAAATAAATGAAGTGTAAAATACGGGGCACTAGACAGCCCTGATCCTTTTTGTTTCCTGTGTTTTGTATGACTCATTTAAAAAAAAAACAAACAAAAAAAACATTCTCTTTTGCAGCTAATCCATGAATTGAAAGTCTTAACAATAACCGTTCGATTTTACCTGTAAATGCCAGCCTGTCATTTCAAACAGACTCCAGTGCATGTTTCAGGATAAGATTCAATAAAAATGAATGAATAAAGGGGATTGTTAAATATAGACTAGGCCACGTGTTTTATTTTCACACCTATATGCAATTGCATTCTAACATTTAAGAAAGTATAATGTAATTTTCAGCACATCTCAGGTGTCTTCTACTTTCAGTTCTCCATCCAGCTTGTGAATATGCGATGAAAAATCACTTCCCCTGAGTATCAGCTTAATCAAATTTCAGCCCTGTTTAACAGCACCATAGCTTCATCAGATATATTAGCATATATTAGTTTTTACATCTTGCATTATTGAACAGCATAGTTACATTTTTGTTTTGATTAATTTATTAAAGTACAGCGTTTGAGTAATAAATTATTTGGTGATTAAACTCGGATAAAGCTATATAGCAGATTGGACTCCAACAATGATAAGAAGTAGGGCAGGACCCCCTAGAGTTTAGATGCTGGCGGTGGCGGAGATGAAGCAGGTGGAGGCATGACTCTCCAGCTGATCAGAATATGAAGGGGGCCACACGAATCTAAGTCTGGAAGGCAGAACAGAGGTTGAATGGGTTGCAGAAGACGGGCAAGTAAATGACTTGGCCAGAGTGATCGCGGCAGAATTGAGTTTGACAGTATGGGAAAGTGGAAGTGATGTAAAGAATAGACTATCAGCCTGAACACTCAGGAATGCGAGAGAACCAGTGAATGCAAATCTTTCTCACTGAACTTGCACATAAGCTTCATGTCACAACTGTGCTGAAGGCTTAAATGGCATCAATAGTAAATATGACAATTAAGACGATCTCTCTGTAAAGGTAAAAACCCTGCAATAATCTAGGACTATTACCACTTTTTAGACACAAATAAAGTTGTATTATCACTTTATATTAATGTTGCAGATGGGCAGGATGTTATCATTTTATTTACAGGTGGCTAATATGGCTATTGGGGAACTCTTAACATTTAGACAGATGCCCCGGTTAACAAGGTTAGCATTTAGGATCATTTCATACTAACTGGTGTTGAAAATGGAAGATTTACTGACAGCTATTGTTAATGTGTTCAGGTCTAGTTTAGTTCATCTATTTTCTGAAGAACATATATTTAAAAAAATAAGATGCAAAATATCCAGTGACCTAACCTCCTCAGCAGAGATAATAAGGACGTTAATGAGGCTAACGTGTTAACAAGATGACACTATATAAATAGAGTACAGATCACACTTTGCTTTTGGAAATTTTAATTCCATGCCTACAATCATGCCCATTTTATACACTTAATAAATTGAAATTACTCATGTGACATCATGTGCACATTGCATGGATGTTGGATGTGATACAACCATGGTTCTTAGGGGGAAAATGTATTTTTCACCCTTGTATTCCCTCGACTATCCAAGTACTAGTTGGCAGTGATTCCTGGAGGTTTCTGGGTGTTGCTGGATGAAACTAATTGTAAAGAAGGTCCTGCACCAAAAACCTGATTGCTTTAATTGCTAGCAGATTTTTCAGAGTTGCCTGTAGTTTTTCATATTTGTCTGCAAATAGTTGCAGACAAGCCACTTACAACTTATTGGGGAATCCTAATTTTTCCCTCGTGACCGGTGGTCTCTAGGTCTGTCTGACTGGGCTCTTTATTCACTTGATCATACATTGTCACCATGACTGTCACACGTTTAAATGGTTAGTTAATGCCACATTGGTAGTGTTTGCAAATGTGTAAGATGCAGTCATGTGAATCTTAATTGCCAGAAATCATTAGAAATATCTTTGATTACAGAATTCGCAATATGCAAAAAATAGAGTATTATTAGAGCACAATTGGAGACTAAGGATTTTTTTTTTTGTACAAAAGTTAGCTTTAGTCTTACTTTTCCAGGTTTCTCTATCTATGCATCTGTCTTTTTTGTTTGTTTTCTTCTCTTGGCCTCTAATTATCTGTTTTTCTTTTTACCTCTGCTTCACAGCTTTTCCCTTTCACCTACTTAAGCAAACAGTCTCCATAAATTCTAGTGAAATCTAATTTTCTCAAGGCTCAGGGGTGCCAAAGAGAATAAACAAAAGCAGCCAAAGTTTTTGACCTTTGTGGCTGCTGACCATGAAGATATGCAACCCGAGAGTCGTAGTCCTGGCTTCCATCCTCCTCCTGACAGACAAACAGATTTGCTGGTTTTACAGTGTGAGTTAATGTCAGCTGGGTGGGAATGCTCACTGTATTTCCTTACTTCTCTCCGTTCTCACAGTCCAATGACCTTCCTTTGACCAGTCTTGCTTGTGTATGGGGTCACTGGCTGAGCGAAGATGCCACGTGTGGTCATCAGTCAGACGGTTGGATTTTGGCCGTCTCCTTTAGCTGATCCAGGGGTTTTTTTTCACCCCCTTCTGTTGCCTTGCACATGTTTAGACAGAGCAGTGTCCTTGTGAAAAATGAATGCTGAATGAAAAGCAAAAACAGCATTTGTTCCAGTTGACTAGCAGTGAAAAATACCAGCAGCAGTTTCTCTTCCTTGCCCTACAAGGTAGCGTGTCTATTGAGAAACTTGTGGTAATTTGTTTAGTTTTTTTTTTTTTTTAATGTTCTCCAGCACTGTTTTTTTTTGACTCATTTAAAACTTCAAATCTACACAAGTAGCGGTGGGAAACCTGTGTAGGAGTTAGAGCTCAGATAGCTCTTTTATCACTAAATTTAGCTTAGTGATAAAAGGAAATGGTGCAAAGAAAGTCAAGGACATGGAGCAAATAGCAATCCCCTCTCTACACGTCATGCAAAAAGCAGATGCTTTTGGCTTCACATCCCACTCATCATTAACAGTATGACTCCAGGTTGTTGTGGTGGACACACAGGGAGTTAAAGAAAGCATGGGGAGGATGTGTGAATGAAATGGACATCTCTGGTGTTCTTGCTTTGCCAGATAGGTTGTGAAGGCAATTCCCCCCCATCTTTTGTACCAGGCTTCCTGTCTCTCTGATAACTCCCTGTTGGCGTATGGGACACGATAGGGTCTCCTTTGGTTGGCCCCTGTACTCCTCCTCACTCACTCTCACCCAATCCCTCAAGCACTGAGAAGTGAGCTGCCAACAACAATAGGAGCTGCTAGGGTTTGATAAAGAGGCTGTGGACTGCTTTGGGGTGCAGGGACCCAATGAAATCAAAGCTGGACTCCATGACACAGTTTCCTTAAAATCATCAGCAGAGTTTCTGAGAAAAGGGGTCAAAGGCAGGTTGTAAATTCATATAGGGTTAAGCAGGAAACTACACTTGCTGACTAATGATGGGAAATATCATCGAGGACACTGAGAGAACATCCTTTATATTTTTTCCCTGCATTTCTTTTTTTTTTTTTTTTTTTTTTTGCAGTTAAGCAACAGTCAGCAAGTTAAAACAATGGATTTGGAGAAATGGATGCAAAAGGTAACATCATGCAAACTTCACACAAGACCAAGTTAAATTAATTAATAAAATATGAAATAAAAAAAAAATCATTTTAGTGTCTCAGTCATGACCTCACAGTTTCTATGAGTCTGACTGGCCCTGCTCCTGTGATTGATTTTCCTCCAAATGCGCTTAAAATTTAATAAATGAGTGTTTTGTGTGGTGGCAGATCTGGTATACTTTCCTTTTCTTTGTGCCTAATGGGTCATTGATGTTGTAAAAATGAATGAATCCCAGCTGTGTGCTTCATCTGAAAGCTCTGCTCCGTGATGGGATGTTTGCAGACAGTGTCTTAGAGCCAATTATGTTCCACTTCCTGCGTTCGTCACCTGAAATACAGGAGTATTATTCCCCCAAAGATCAATGGACCATGGATGATTTAGTAAGGCGTTATTGGAAAATCAGTAACCAACCTTAGAAATGGGGTAAAATAATTTTGAGACACAATAAAGTCTTTTATCAGCATTCGCTGCGGAAAACAACTTTTTCTTTTTTACTGCACCAACTGTGTGACTTTGCAGAAGGAAGCGTCCATCTGCCCGTGACAAGAGAGTCATGCTACTGACAGCATGACAGGATGTACAATATTAATGGTGCTGACCCTCAGATAAGCTGTAATGTTAGCTATCTGCACACTTTGTTTGGTTTGTGTATGGAAAGAAAATAATTCCTACGTGAAACTTGTTGCAGCAAGATTTGAAGATTTTCTTTAGTAATGACCTCTGGTGTCATTGCTGCTGAGTTTTCTAAATGTGTAATAGGTACTATGAGCCCTACAAGGCAAGCGCTGTCTCCAAAACTGAACAATTCACACCAAAACAACCTTGATGGATAAATAGCACCACAAGCCAGAGGGAAAATACTTTGATAAATAATTTGATTTTGATGCGAACTGTCCATTTAAAGATAAATGAATACTTTGCTGTACGTAAGATCGCTTAATAAAATGGACATAAAATAATTCCTCATCTGAGCTGAGATCACATCTTTTGGCAAAGATTGCTGATAATTCAGTTGCTTATTCGTTCTTCTAACTTTAATCTTGTAGCTTTAATCTCGCAAAGGACCCCAGGGTCACCGTGTATAAGCAAACCCACTTTAATACATCACTTTTTCTAGACAGAGTGAAGACATCTCTCTCACTGACAGTTATCAGAGGGGTGAAAAACAGGATGGGAGGGAGAGTACATTTGTATTCAGGTCTTAATTGTTTGATTTCCCTTAAGGGAATGCACGGCAGAGGAGAAAGGCACGAAAAGTATGTGGGTGTACAAGTACCGACAGGCTTAATTAATTGAAATGCTCCTATTTTCTGTGTGCATTTACCTTGTGAAAAGAATGATAGGCTTGATTGTTTGAAGTTCCCTCGTCGCTCATTAGTCAAAGCACAAGGTTGCAGTGAATATAGATGCATGAGCTTTGTGCCTTGGGCCAGTTCCCTGCAAAACATTGGAAATGATGGGAATGCTCAAAGCTAGTCTGTTTGTTTGACCCATCCTGAAAATGACTTTGCATTCACCTCTCCACGGTATCTCCTCTTATTCTTGGTCTTCACCCACATAATAATAACAAGAAAAAGCAAAGTAATAAATAATGTAACAACAGACAAAAGTCTGTTTCACAGTTAATTGTTTTGGAACTGCACATAAAGCCTTTTGTTTACACTTGAATATATTCACAGAAGGGAATATAAATTAAATTGTATCCATCTCCATCTGTTAGCTTTTATCATTTCCTGATTTTGCAAAACACAAAAGGACATGGATTGCAAAATCTCTAAAGGGGTGTTTCACTCAAAAAAAAGAAAAGAAAAAGATTTTACGACTTTTTTGATTTTCTTGCTCATTTTTCTAGTCCAGATTTTGCAATATCAGTCGCTTACATAGTTGTTTCCCATTTAACACGAAACAGCTAAACTTAAATTTTGTTTGTGGTGCACGCAATATTGTGGAAAACACATTTTCTAGCAGCTTTGTCCTTTTTTAATTTTGTATAACCTGTAGATCTAATTGAAAAGAACTATTATGGGAACTGTTCCTGTGGTAAAATGTAGTTCCAGTGAATGCAGCTGGCTGTAATTTGCTGTTATTGGCTCCTTTTTGACAATTTTGTTTCAGAGGAGTTTTTAGGAAAAACATTAAAGTTCTATAATTCATTCATGATTTTTCCAATGCAGGATGCTCTGCATAAGTAGTTTTTAGAAATCGGGCGGAAAGTGTTGTGGTTTGCTGATAGTGTTGAAAGAAAAGAATGTGTTGCATGATCTATAAGCCATGAGCCTGCTGTGTGTGGAACACGAGTGCAATCTGCAGCTATGCCTGGATGTGAAATGACACACTCGCACGCACACATGGACGCATGCACACAAATTACCACATAGATGTGCATAAATCATGCTGAGCTACCAACACATACAGTCATTACTGCACACAAACAGGGACACACTCTTTCCATCTCTCCCACACCCCCGCATGCAGACACGGGAGCTCGTCTTAGGGGAGAAGGAGCGGCAGAGCAGAGGCCCCGTCTCTGCAAAAGAGGAACAGAAGCCCTGGGGGCAGATAGGAGTAGAAAGCAGGATGAAGGATCTCCTCTCCACTGATCCACAGCAACAAAGGCAATTGGAGAGGCTGCTGCTTAGGCACCTGACATAATTAGTTTCAGATAACAATGTCACTGGCCCATGCCACAGAAAAGAAAAATAAAAGACTATTTTTATTTGTTTTCCTGCAGTTTCCCTTTGATTGTTATCACTCATTTAACTGCAGTCACGAGGAATACAAAAGATTCATATTCTTTTTGACCCGAAGTGCAACATTTAGTCTTTTTTACCGCACCAATCAGTTGCTTTTAATTAGTCACATGTGATTACTTTTCCGTAGCCCTCTGGGATCAGCAGTATCATGAGGAATAAAATGACTATGTCTTTTTGGGAGAAATAAGAGAGGCTTGGCTCGTTGGAACTCATGACTGAGCGGGTGATTTTAATATTCCGGGTGGCTGTTGTCATAGATACCATTTGTTCCATTTGGCGCGTGCATGAAGGCTTTTGGGTGACAGAGACCGTGGCATAAGCAAAACAAATGAGAGCCAGATGTGTCTTGACGTTACATGTCAACAAGTGACAAATGATGAAGAGACAAAAGAGAGAACGGATGCATAAAAACAACAGACTACATCTGAATCAAAGTCGAACCTTTCTTCTAGTTATCCTGCTTGAGACTGTTTGTAGTTGAATTTTACAGCACACCTATGTGAAGACGCAGGACTGTGCAACCGGGAGGAAATTAAACGTGTATTTTTTATGCATGTCAGACAGGAATATTGAGGTATATGCCACTTAACACTCAATCTTGGAACCCATCAGCTATGGTCTGATGACTTAGCCTCTGGGGGGCAATGGCCAAGCGCCTTCATTATTGCCATCGGATTTCTAGAAAATGTATAACTGATATCCAGGCCAAGACTATCTGTCCTGTACTGTGCTACAGTCATTGTATTTACTTATTTGGAAAAAACAACTGATAGCCAGACAATAGAGATGGCTTTGGAATTGCATTTGGACTATTTAACCGTATAAGGCCAAAGCCTGCCTTAATGTGAGTGGTCAGTACTGCTCAAAATACAAACAGAAGCCAAGAGGTTTCTGGCACCCAGAAATCTTTCCCCTCTGCTGCTTAGTCTGCAAATTTTAATACAGATATCTTTTTAATACATATTACTTCCCATTGAACCACGGCTTAGTGAAAACAGTAAATACACAGAGCTGCTGCATCAGTGTTTTCTGAATCTGCACAGGATGCAAATGTAGTATTGTACAGCTAATAGAAAACACGTCTTCCTACCTACAAGTAGAGCCTGACTCATAACTAGCAACTATTAAATGAAACTTCATGCATGTGTGAAGCACCTTTCAGCCATGTTATGAGTGTTGGTGTTGCATAATTTGTCCGTGCTAATAAATGTTAGGAAAATCTGTTTATGTTTCGTGTGTCTGAAAGGGAAAAAAAAAAAATAAAACTCAGCCTATATATGAGATTGTTAAATTACCAAATATTGGTATTGGTTTGTAAAATTTAGTACTGGTCAGTTGTAATGGTTAACACACATGCTTGACAAGAAAAAGGTCACATGTTCAATCCCAGTTTGGCACAAATCTCCTTTACGGTTGTTCTAGGAAGGGCATCTGGTGTAAAGCTCTGTCAAATCAAACATGCAGAGCTAATCGCTGTAGTTTTCCCGCCTGTAACAATAGAGCAGCTAAAAGTAACTTTTACAGTTAAAGTAAACTTGATTTCATTGGGACAGTTTTTAAATACAGGGCAGTGAACCTTTTGGTTTGTGTCTCATTCTGTTCTGAAACTGAAAATGTTCAAAGGATTTTCTGCAATTATTTTCCTTATTAGTTTTAGTCTGGATTATTATCTTCACACTTTATCAAAGATACGTGTTGCATTTCTGCCCTAATTCCAATTATCTCATCTATTGTTGGGGTGGTATTCATCATTCCCTCTCTTTAATTGGGATCCTGTGGAATAATCCATCACGCAGACATTGCTCAGAAATGACACTTTATTGATTTCACGGGGCATGCCTGGACTTAACCACATCAATCTCCAGGTGACAGTCACTGCAATAATTGTATGCCACTGCTGCTAATGGTTCTTCTGTTTGACCATCTTGCTGACCAATTAACCACCCCTGGATGCTACACAGGTGTAAAGAATAATAATGAGGCTCTTATGATGTGTTGAAACCGGGATGAAGGCCAAGGAGACCTGCTTGGTGTAGAAATGAATAAGATAAGCATTCTTATTGTACCTGGAGGGCAACTGGCCTTCTTGACACTCTCATTTTTTGGTTCTTACCCTGTCGTGTTTGCTGCTGGAGCATTGGTCTTGAGGCCAGGAGCAGCACTGTGCAACATCTTGCTACTGAACACGGCAGCCTATATAAACACAGCTAATTCCAGCCGTGTTGATTTCTTTTTTCTGTTTTTCCGCTTCCTCCCCCTTTCTTAAGCCGTAATCATTGGCTGGCATGCTCAAGTGGTTCTCTTCATGACATGCTTCATGAAGGTTAGGAGTTGTATTGAGTACAGGGTAAGCAGGGGGAATTCATGCTTCTCTGCTCTACTTGGCACCAGCCTGCAACACCGCCTGATGTCAGACACATCACAGCCAGAAAGACTGGCCCTCTTCCCTTGTTCATGGAAAAAAAAAATCTAACACTGAGACAAGGTTTTTTTGGTGGTGTTGAGGGAGTTGCACTGTAGTTTTTCATGCACACAATCCCACTTTCCCTCGACTTTTTCCAAGTGAAACTGGGTTCTTGCCATTTGCCACATAAAAGCAGTGGGACATTATAACTCCCACATTGCCTCACAAGTCTTTCAGTTGAAATGTAATGTACTAATTGGAGGTCCCAGATTAAGTTTTACGAGAAATGTTTCTCTTTGATGGCGATTTCATTTGCTCTAAATGTTTATCTTTACATCTGTTCTAAATAACTTTCCGTTACAGACTTTGGTTTCCAAGAGCTTCAGAGCTACTTGCCCTTCTGAGGCCTAAAACCTCACTTCTCATCTATCATAGTAAATTCCAGGATTTGATTTCTCCAGAAGTCTCTTATTAGGTTGTCTGAGTTTAATGAGTTCAATGAGACATATCGGAGACTGTGACTGGGAAATTCAGCTTGTGGTGCCAACGTCGTAGTCTTCTCAAGTCAGTTGAGAGTATTGAATTCATGTAACACAAAAAGGGAAGTTACTCTACTCTATCCTTTTCCTTGCTTAATTATACTGGCTGCTTTAACTAAATGGAGATGAGAAAGAGCGTTTGTCATCCCTGACTGAAAAAGAGACTCTTTTGTGTTTCGCCAAAGGGAACGCTATGATCCCCACAACTTTAGCAAACTTTTCCCATATTTCTTAATCCATCTAAAAAAACGGTTTTCCAGGAAAACCTTCCTTTCTCACAAGAACAATTCTCACTCTCAACTTTTGTTGTTTCTCCAAGATTTTATCAAAAGTCTCCAAACAGTTCGAACTCTTCTCTCCGTTGCTGTATTTTTTTTTCTAACAGCCTGTGCGTGACTTGAGCTCAGCTCTGGATTTGCCTGTATGCTTTGACATTTAGTTGTTGCCATAATCACATCACAAGTTTTCAGTACAAGTCTACAGTTGTGTGTCATAATCAATAAAAAAACTGGTGCTTCATTAGCATATAAAAGCTCTGAAATGTTTTCTCCAGCATGACTTCTAAGTGGAATGTTTGACATTTAGGACCTTTCTTTTGAGGTCAGCTTTCACCCACAAATGAGACTCCCTCTTCCTGTTGATTGATTAGGCTCTGGCACCGATTCATCAAGCCTGTTTCAATTAATGTACCTCACATACCTCCCCATTTTAGATCCCTGGCATGCGAGCAGAAGAAACCCTGATGAAGAAGACCGCATGCAACAAAAATGCGGAATTTATTGGTACATCACTGTTGGTCAGCAAGTTTTCTCAGTTACATTTACACCCAGGAATGTGTTTGAAAGGTTAGTCCTCTATGTAAAAATTCCCTTTATATAAGACTTGTATATCCTGAGAGAAGAGGCTGACAACGCCGAACAGAGATACAACGTAGAAAAAAAAATAATTTAATGCAGAAAGAACAGGAGTGACATTTAGTTGCTGGCATTCAGGATTAGTGTGAAGCGACTTCATTGTCTTTCTGTCTGCAGTGTCAAAACTACTGACAAGCAAATCCAACTCTATCCTCACCTAATGCATTTTCTTTCAGAAAGTTATATGGAGGCAGCATGACAAGGTAAAAACATGACAGCTGTAATTATGTGTACCTGTCGAACAGATGCAGAGAAGTTAACAAACACATCTCTGGTTTGAGTGTTTTGAAAACAAGTCGATGCCGCAGTAGCACAAAGTCTGTGATATTTTGCCTCTCACTGTGTCCCATTTTGAAGTCACTGAGCCTTTGTGGTTGTCTGGTTCTCAGGCTGCCTACATTTTCAGACTGATCCTGTAGCTTTAATAGCCAGAACATGAAAACTTGTTAACTCATAGCGCCTCTCCCTCATTGCTGACTCCCTGTCACTCAGGCAGAGCCCTGCTGGAAGCCCGTCCTCTGGGTAATGCATTTTAAATGGGAGGGCGTGACCCTCCTCTCTCTCCATTTGCCTATGCCTCATTAACTTTGCGCTGATTGATAAACAGTGAGCTGCTGCTGCTGCCACGCGGGGCGAGTGGCTCAGACACTTAATGCAGTTGGGTGGTGGTTCATTGCTTGGCATGGATTAGATGCACCCATAAGTATTGTCAGCTGGGTGACATGCAGCGGAAGGCTTTTTGCACTTTGAAGACTCATCGTTGTAAAACCCATTAAAGATCTTTCTTATGTGCTCTTCTACTTTTAGTACTTTATTATGTTCTAGTCTCTTTCCTACAAAACCTTCGTATGTCCATACAGTGTTGATGCTTTTCTTGTATTTCTCCTATTCGTGATTAAAAATCCCCTCCTTGCACTTTCTGTGTCAGTAATGAGGGACAAAAATTCACAGTCCTAGTTTCAGCACTTAGGCATATTACGCTGATATCTTCCGAAGTTACACCCATTTTAAAACAGAATTTTACCACTTCACTTTGCTCCACTGCATCATGTATGCTTTATATTCCTGCTGCTAGCACCATTTTAAAAAATTACTCCACTGATATTGCAGTAATATTTCATCCGTGTTCTACATGACAACCAATACTAGATTTTTCCAACTTATTTTAGGGAGTAAGAAAATTCTGCTGTTGATATATCAGGTGACATTCTTTGTGTTGAGCCAGTGTGCTACGAGTGCAAGTCCAAAGTCCAAGTAGATGGAGAGGTTTTCATCAGGAACGGCATCTGGAGTAAAATCGTAGCTAAATTAAACACGCTGATCATAAGAATATGAGATTTCTCTACCAGATCAGTTGGGCTCAGGTTAACAATGACTGCCTTTGGTGCTGTTGGCCAACAGGTTACCTGTGGAAACTGTGCTACTATTGGCTGCAGACAAAGGAAGAGGAGGATGCTATGGCAACCTTAAAGAGAGCAGCTGAAAGTAGAATCTAATATGCAGTGAGATCTGGCAACGTATCATCCCCACGCTGGCTCCCGGTCAAGTCACACATCCTTCTTCTCACTTAGAAATCCCTCAATTCCCTGGCCTGTCAGTACCCGTTCGACCTCCTTTAACCTGGCATACAAATCTAAGTTTTTGTAACTATTACTTTTATTATTAAAAAGAAAACATTTCCATATTTCCATATAGGTCTTCCAACTAAAAGTCAAAGCTTAAAAGCATCACTAAGATCAACAGTTTGATTAGGATTCTTGGAGTCAATTTGTAATTATCCAAGAAGCTAAACTCAGACTGGTACTCTTGTTAGTAGACAGACCCTCCCCTTTAGTGAATCTGTGTGTGCACTGTAGCTTGTATCTGCTTCCACTTAATATTATGATATATAACGTCTTCTTTCATTTCAGTGCTGATGATTTGTAACAATTATCTTGCCATATTTCCTATAGCTTCTACTAGGCAGTCTTGCAGACATTAAAGATTAGATTACTAAGCAATTTAGATCATTTCATCTCATGTTTAAAGGCTAATGATCTGGGTGTTGTTTTCATGGTGAGCTTTGCATTAATAAACAGATTTGTTCTGTTGTCAAAAATAGCTACTACCAATTTAAGAAATATAACAAAACAGAAATCTTTTCTGTTTTTCATGGTCTGGAAAAAGCAACTAGGTTTCCCCATGTTTCTCATTTGCAGCAACTTCTTCAAAAGCATTCTGGAGCAAGACTGCAAAAGCATATGAGGACATCATAGTCCTGGCATAGCTATATTATCTTCCTGTCCATTTTAGAATTCAGTTTAAGATATTACTGATTGTTTTGTTAATGTTAATGCTCATAATGGATAGGCCCCAGTTTATATCACCAGTCTTATTCATTTACATTCATCTCCTAGGTCTCTCAGACCCACTGGTACACGTCTCTTACATGTCCCAAGGGCACCCCTCAGACAAGAAGGCGACAGAGCCTTTGCGGTCACTGCTCCATCTTTGTGGCATCAGTTTCTCTGCTTTTAAGCCTAGGCTCAAAACCCACCTTCATTCTCTGATTCTCTGGCGTTTCAGCCTAATAATCTCACATTTACTGTTGCATCTACTCCCAACCGGTCGCGGCAGATGGTCGCCCCTCCCTGAGCCTGGTTCTGCTGGAGGTTTCTTCCTGTTAAAAAGGAGTTTTCCCTTCACACTGTCGCCAAAGTGCTTGCTTATAGGGGGTCATATGATTGTTGGGTTTTTCTCTGTATGTATTATTAGGGTCTACCATACAATATAAAGTACCTTGAGGCGAGTGTTGTTGTGATTTGGCGCTGTATAAATAAAATTGAATTGAATTGACTTGAAAGATAAATAAATAAATATATATATATGTATGTGTATATATGTATATGTATGTGTATATATATATATATACACACACACACACACACACACACACACACACACACACACACACACACACACACACACACACACACACACATAAAGCTGTGTTTAAATGTTCTTTGTAAATAAATTTCACCAGCTTGAACATCAAAGTCTTTCTTTATTGGCAAATATGGGTCAATAATAGCTGTCAGCTGATATTATAGTTTGGTCACTAATGAAAAACAGATCCTGTCCAGTAATTTATCTGTAACCAATCTCTGTCCACACTGTATATTTCTTTCTTTTTTTCTTTTCTTTTCTTTTCTTTTCTTTTCTTTTCTTTTCTTTTCTTTTTTGATGTATTGTTGCATGAAACCAATGTGAGCTGAAACTTGCTCGTCTTTATTTGGAGATATTAATTGGATTCCCTCTGTGTTTAAATGGAATTGTGAGCAGCTTCTGTTTTAAAAATGATCCTCGCTCTTGCGGTCAAGGATGCTCCGAACTCTGAGAGAGTCAAATGAGTATAAATCAAGGGCTACAGTACCTCAAAAGCGAATGACTATTCTCTTTGTTAAGCAGTCTGGTAACCTTAGGTCATAACTTTGTTGTTACTTACACTCTGCAGTGAGTGAACCCTTAAAGGATTTCTCCTGTGGTTCTCCTGTGTTAGGAAGGCACTAATTCCCTTGCGCTCATTCATCGAAAGCCACAAGAACGTAACATATGGATGGCACATGGAGGTCTGCAACATGTTTTTTCATGCCAACACTCAAGCGGCGAGGCAAATGCATACGCGCATTCACCACATCATATTGTCTGTTGTGGGCAGATGTTGAACTCGTGTGTTCAACTGAGTGCATAGACCTAATTAAGACTGTAGAAACACATCATTTTATTTGGCTCTCTCTCCTCTTTGGCCTCGCTTTGATCTAATGATTATTACCAGTTCTTTGGCTCTGTGGAGGACTGGAGGGTGGGGAAGCATTGTGTCTCATGCTGACAGCTCCCAAACAAAATAACCCTCCTACCCGGGTTGTTACAGCTGAAACTCCCAGCTGGGTTGTCAGTGGTGAGGTCAGTAAGAGGATCCAGCTGCCTGCTGAGGTTTGTTCCTCTGCTGTGGATTAGCACCAGCCAACCATCTGCTAATGTCCTGGAGAGTAATACAGCACATGTGCTCACTGTATGTACAGTACATGGACAATCTCATGTTTGTTTGCACAAATACTGAGCACAAATACAGATATGCTCTCGTCAACACAGGAGGGGGTGCACACAGTTTTTTTGGCTCATTGATTTCTTTTCTGCATGTGATCCACAGCACCCCAGCTGAGTATACTTTCCTCCACCAGAGAAAAGCCTAGTGCTCAGTAACCTCTCTAGGTGGGGTGAGAAAAGCAGCCAACATCATAATAAGGCTGTGATGGTATTTTCTTTTTCTTGCGGTAAGAGGAGAGCACAACCCAGAGGTTATCTGGTGTACTCATGCCATAATCTCACCCTGTTGGCTCATAAAGGCCACAGGAGGCTCTTTAGGATTGTGGGTTTTTGTTTCAAGAGAAGTTGGACTTGAACTTTGATTCTACTAGTAGCTACTAGGAACAGCACAAAGCATCTAAAATCAAAATGCTGCATTTTAGTGTGTTTTAAAAATGTATAGATTTGACAAAACATAGCCATTAATGTCTCCACAAAATCTGACATCTTTCATGCATAAGGTGTGTACAACAAACACGTTAATCACTATACCACAGAGCCACTAATGCTAAAAAATGACCATAGACTTAAAGATGACCAATGCGGAAGTGCCTTAAACGTGCATCCTTTCTGTTATCCAGTAGGGGGCTCTGGCTTTTAAAAAGAAGTCAAACTGCGTAGAAGTCTATGAGAAATTCTCACTTAATCTATAATCTCAATAAATAGTTTATGGTCCCAATCACCAGATTTAAGTCTTATATGATAAAATATGATGCGTATATTTGAAATTATAACAAGTATACCATTATAACTAATGATATGCTTATTGCTTATTGGCTGTCCTCATGGTGATTAGGACCAGAATTCTCAAGTTAGGCTTAAAAATATGACTTCACCAACTCATGGGTGATGTCTATGTGAATGCCCACCGAACTGAGTGATTCTGCCAGGAGCTATAACTTGACTGAAAAACAGAAATGAAATGTAAACTGAGTTTGCTACCAGCCATGTAGCCTTATTGTTGACAGAGATACTGTAAGTAGGTGCTTTGTCAAAATTAGAGGAAAGAAGGTGGCAGGTTCCTCATTTCCACACTCTTGCAATTTCTTTCCAGTGAATAACAATCAAATTCCATCCTGTATTTTCTACCTGTCTTTGTGTCAAATAGACAATCTTTATAAAATATTAAGTGGGTTAGTAACAGCTTTTCTTTTATGATAAAAATCCTCCAAAAGGCAAAATGTTTTGGTAATACCAAAACATGCATGACTCACTTGCACTGAAGCATTAAACTAGCATGACTACTGGGTCATAGGTTATTTTTGGTTTTAATCTATAGGTTAAAAATAAATGAACTGTGATGGTAGGCTGAGTTTTACAAGTATCTCGATACACCTCTTCATTTTATTGAAGCTGTATTTTTATTCTCAGTGCTGACTTATGCTATTTGTTCATTTTTATTAAGTGTGGTTATACCTATATGGTACCTTCATTTAAAGCACAGTGTTATTTATTCCCAGTCGTTAAAAAAGGAAAAAAAAAATCAACTCATGACTTGCTGTTGTCTGCAATGTGTAAACTAATTATTGTTCCATTTGTTTCACATGGAATGAGTTATTGATTGATATTGAATGCGTCTTCATGGTGTTGGGAAAGTGAATTAATAGAAAACGTCACTTCAGCCTCTTTTGAATGTGGTTTTTTCCCCTTCATGCCTTCTGCTTGAATCAATTTATGCTATCCTAAAGCAGTTTTAAGTTTTAAATCAGACTGTTTATCTTCCATGCAGGTCTGGCTGTGGTTGGATGGCTTAAGACATTGTGATTGATTTTTTTTGTTTGTTTTTTTTTGTTTTGAAAGAAGCCCCCAAGGGTCACTGCTGAATGTTTGTTGTCTTTGTTTATCCTTTCTAGGGGGCTCTTTGCAAGTAACTATACAGAAACCCATTACCTGGAAGATGGCAGCGCTGTCACAGGCGTTCACAACTTCACGGTATGTTTCTTTTTATTTTCTGGGTTTTCTTATCATAAAGGTGACAAAACAAAGTGAGTGAATTTCGAACATTGTTACATTTTCTTCTATGTTACCTGCCCAGCAGCTCATATGAATGTTGACCTTTTGTGAAACTCTTCCTCTGGATAGACTCTGCTTTGCTGTGCTAATATTAGGGTCCGTGAGAAAGTAAAGAACACTTGATATAGCAGTTAGAACCACTTTTAAAACCACCTGGAATTGTGCAGTCGTGCGCACATAGAGGACAATCCAGGTGAGTGGGGCCGTTTTCAGCCGACAGATTCATATTTGATGAAATGAGAAGGCAGATAGAGGTCAGAAAATGGACTCTCTTTTAGGCAACAGCTCAGATTTGTCTTTTTTTTTAATAGATTTGATCAAAACAAATCCTAAAGAATTGTTTGTTATGAAGGACTCTAAGAAAGATTGAATTGGTGAACATCTAAGTGCAATCTGAAAGCCACGGTGACCATGAAATATTAAGCACCTATCAAGCATTCATGAGGCTCCCACTTTGAAAATTAAGATAGAATTTTATCTAAAATATATCTCTAAAGTATAACAAATCACTTGTAAATGTTAACCATGAAGAAATCAATTTAGACATAAAGGGATTACATAGAGAAAAGCAAAGCTTCTGGTTAGTTGTATGAGGCTCCCGTGTGAGGAACACACTGTCTGCCAGTTCAAATTTAAACTTTACTTCAGCTGTGACTAAAATATTTTGACCGTTAGATACACAGTGTGTCTAGTGATCACCAGACAGAACATTTTTCTTTGTCAGTGCAACTTTACTTCCTCTCACTTAGCTGTGTTGACTATGTGTGGTTTGATTGTATTATTTGAACGTGCATGTGATGCGAAAAACAGCACAACAAATAACATTCAGGACTACATGCGAAACAGCAGAGCAAAGCATTAATTTGCCTGCACTGACACACACAAATGTTTTGTTACGTGAGCATATGGACGGACAATCTGTCAAACAGCTTTGCTACAGCTGAGGTAAACACTCACCAGCCACTTTATTACATACACCTTGCTAGTACAGGCTCGGGCCTCCTTTTGTCTGCTTAATCTGCAGAGTCAATAAGATGCTGGAAGCAATCCTCAGAGATTTTGGTCCATATTGACATGATAGGATCACACAGTTGCTGCAGATTTGTTGGCTGTACAACCGTGATGCAAGTCTGCTGTTCCACCACATCCCAAAGGTGCTCAATTGAATTGAGATCTGGTTTTCATGGAGGTCATTTGAATGCAAGCAACCAATTTTCATATTCAAGAAATGATTTTGAGATGGAGCTTTGTGACATGGTGTGTTACCAGAAGTTAGGTACACTGTAGTCATGGTCAGCAACAATGGTCATGGTCAACAAAGGATCCCAAAGTGTTCCAAGAAAATATCCCCCACACTATTACACACCATCATCGGCCCGAATTGTTGATATCAGGCAGGTTGGGTCCATGCTTTCATGTTGTTTACACCAAATTCTGAATGTTGCTGCAGAAATTGAGGCTTGTCAGACAAGACAATCTTTTTCCAGTCTCCTTTTGTCCAGTGTAAAATTGTAGCCTCAGTTTCTTGTTCTTAGCAGACATGCATGGTACCCAGTATGATCTTCAACTGCTGTAGCCCATCTGCTTCACAGTTCAACATGTTGTGCATTCAGAGATGTTCTTCTGTATACATTGTATGTAATAAGGGGTTATTTGAGTTACTGTTGCCTTCCTGTCAATCTGAAGCAGTCTAGACTCATCTGATCTCTGGCATTAAAAAGGCATTTTTGCAGGTCACCATACTTCCCTGTTCTTTCATTTCATTCAGTTTGAATGTCAGCAGATTGTCTTGACCATGTCTAGATACCTAAGTGCAATGAGCTGCTCCTATGTGACTGGATGATTAGACATTTGCATTAATGAGCAGTTGAACAAGTGTGCCTAATAAAGTGGCCAGTCAGTATTAAAAACAGAAAATAAATGTTTCTTCATATCCAACACAGAAGGCATGATTGGGAACATATTCTTGGCACAAATGAAACCTCATAGAATTGAAGTACCTTCTTTGTTCTTGGCTTCAGTGCTGTAATAAATATTGTTCATATTCATTAAGCTCAAATAGGTTTTCTCCAGCAACATTTGTTCTGCTTTTAAATGTTGCCGGTCTCTCAAATTTTCTATGGATCCATAAATACTCTAAAATATTACAAATGGATGTAAAGAAAATATTCATCTTTTGAAAAGGTTTTTTTTTTGAGGTTCAGAAAAAGAAAGGCTATTATAGCACAGAGTAATGAATGAGTTTGATGCTGCTGAACCATGAGGAGCAGTTTCAATCCCTATGAAGTAAAACTGCCACCAGCTTGCTTGATTTCAGGGATTTGATTATCAGCAGTTTGGAAAGCAATTTAACGTTGCATTTTCATTTCGATACCGAGAAAGCATAACAATAAACGGTCTATGAGGTCTGTGTGTAAAAGGCCTAGCAGACTTATAGCTGAAATGCACAAAAAGATGAGATTATTATATTCAGTAACGTCCAACCCACACAGCAAAATGATTTTCCACTCGAGACCAGAGTTGGGCCATCCCTGGCAGGGCTTGGCCGGCTCATCAGAATTGCTGCCATTCCAGAGCACAAAGACAATGAAGGAGTTGTAGTGGAGTGTGAGATACAGAGTCCGCAGCTGTGGGTGGATAAATAGCTTCCCATTTTCCATAGCTATCCATTAATTATAAAAGCTGCATAATGTTTATGTAGACAGAAAGAGTAACAATGATCATAACAATAAAAATGACACAAAGAAAATAAAGAATAAATGTCTATCTTACAAGTTTTGTGTGCCTACAGTCAATATACAAATGAAAATTTGGGAGAATGGATGAAGCCAGACGCAGGAATGTGGCATTTTGCCTCATGTTTGCATCACTCATGTTTGCATTTCTTTTGTGGAGACTTTTGTGGAGTCTGCAGTAGTTGATTAAAAGTGCGGACACTTCTGACCTCCGTCCCTTCTCTCATTCCTCGCTCATGACCACAGCCAGTTCTTCATGGGAGGATCTTTTTACTGGAAACAACCAGATCATTCGAGACTGATCTGTAGTTAATTTATTTGTCCTGCCGGCAGGGAGGAGACTGATATAGTGATCTGGGCAAGGGATCTTGTGGGTTCAGTTCTGTGTCAAAGGCAAGGTACTGCTGGGAGTGACTTGAGTATGAGTCAGCTCTCCCACCATCGTTCCCATTATCTGTTTTACACAGTCTCCTTTTCTCACTAAATCTAAGTCCACGTACAATCCAATAAATACATAGCATGTAACAAAAGCCATCTACTGGGAATATGAATGATTTCCATGGTTATTAAAGCAGTAACGGAATAATAAGTGTGTGGTTATAATAAACAATGTAATGTTCACACCCAGGATTTCCACCCACAATAATCTGGATTCTGGTTATTAATCCTCTGTATTTCAAATATGAAGGCATAAGCACTTTCCTGTCTTCCTGCAGAAACCTTAGGAACAAAAAGTCTATTCATATCCTTTATATCAATGCATCATAGTCATGATCTCATCAAAGAAACATGAGGTGCAAGCATTAACTGAGTGTACTAAATCCAGCCCTACTCCTCTCTGCTAAACTATAATTTCATATTTCATGTAATGTGCTTTCCTGTCCCTGCACCTTTTTGCCCGACTATAATGGATTGCTCTCTTTTCTGTCCAGTCCACTATCAGAAAGTGTCCGCATAAAAGTTTTCAGGGTTTTGGTCCACTTCTCTTGTGAAATACACTATATGCACCAAAGTACTGGACCACCTACGCGTTACACCTACAGGAGCTGCTCTGCCATGGAAACCAATGCCATGAAGCTCCCAGTGGACAGTTTTTGTGTTGCACTGCAGTTGATAGTGAAATATCTAGAAACAAAAGAAGTCTCCTGAAGTAGAGTGCCATGCTTGTGAAGAATGACCCGTTCTTTCGCAAGTGTTTCCAAAAGCATGCTAGCTAGGTGCTTGACTTTACACACCTGTGGCCATGGGGACTGAAAACACCTGAATTCAAAGATTGAGAGTTATCCGTGTAGTGTTTCACATCTTTATTGTCTTTTTAATACCTCGGAGGCAGCAGAACAACTCGTCAACTGACATATAATATGTCAGAAAAGAAATTACCTCCACCCAATAGACATTGAACAACATTAATATTCATGAGATGCTTACTTGCAACTCAGTGTTTATAAGCCCAGTGAAAAACAATGCTTAAACCTAATAATTCATGGTGATTTTGTCACTGCGTCTAACCCCTCTTAAAGAGTTAGTTGCATATGAAATATTCATGAATGTAGTTAAAGGGATTGAGTGCACGTTACATGTGTCAACCAAAATTAAGGTGATGGTAAGACTGAAAGATGCTATTTAGTAAGCCCTTTTCCTCTAGATATTCTGAGACGTCTGACATTAATTGGATTATCATAACAGAATTACTGCTAAAAGTGCTGGGATTCAGTATTAAGCAAGGATTGCCTTTAATGCCAGAAACCCACTGAGACACTTGGCATGCAAACTCAGCTGCCTATAGAGAGTAGCCACCTCGAAGAAGGCCAGACATCAAAATTTACTGCCTGAACTCTATATTTAGAAGCAGTCAAAGTGGGGTGGAAAACTCACATTTCCTTGTTTTCCAGAACAGGGTGGCAGAAGGACCTCACCTGAGCGAGGCTGTCTAGCTGCAGCAGAAGGCCTGTTTTCACTCTAAACCAGACACTTCCTCCACACCCTCTAGGCCTTGTTCAATAAACACAGGCTTAATTCACTTTCTTTACTCCCTGCTGCAGCTTGACAGGTGGTCCGTGAAAGTGGGTACCTGGGAATACGGCAGAAAGCAAAGCCTGTGCTGGGAAATGTGGAACTCAGATTTCAACCATCATTAGCCTGTGGTGATGAGCAGGAATGGCTTTTGCTAAGCTGGCAAAATGCTATTCCCTTATAGTTAATTTACTCGAATTTCACAGTTACAGTGTAACACCTGGGGCTGATTGGGGTGAACTCTGCTTAAAACCAGACTCCTGTTTTGTTTCACACGCTGCTGCTCTATTCCTTCTGTCTTGAGTTTAAAATCCTATTGTTTTGTTTGTTTTGTGCTCCCTCAGGCAAACTGCTACTACCACGGTAAGGTGGAGGGTCATGACAATTCGGATGTGAGCCTCAGCACTTGCGCTGGGATTAAGTAAGTGTGCCAGGCGCTAGTTTGTTTCCCATTTTTTGACATGACACCACTGGTGTAAAAGCTTAGTGATACATTCAACAAGCCAACCCTGATCTCTCTGCTTTGGGACATGGAAAAAGTTTATGCAGTAGTGCCAGGTGTCACTAGAGCGGTACAATTACATAGTGTAGATTTAAAGTCACTTAAAATATGCATAAAGTGCAATGGAAATGCAATATGTAAATATGCAAAATTGCATATCATAATATTAGTTCTATACACAGTTTGATTGCTTTGATTTATTTTTTGTTTTTTTGTTCTCCACATTGCCAAAAAACCCCTCAGTAGCAGTTTTCTATTACAGCTGAGTAATAAAGTGGTAATAGTAGGGTAACAAGTAGCGTAGTTTAGCGTAATAGCTGGGTAACAATTTGATAAGCTGCTAGAAATAAGAAGGTAATGTCTGTGAGTTTGAATTTTCACATATTTATAAAATAGTAATAACCTAATAATAAAAAGGGAATATCGGCTGATGTTTTAGTATACAGTATTTGGATAGCATTACTATACTGTAATGTTTAAATTAATCCTACCTTAGCTTCCAAGCATTCTGCTTTGCTTAAAAGCTATATGTAAATATTATGTTTAATGCTCTGGATTATTAAATGGAAACATAAGCATATTTTATATCTGGATGACAGTAGATAACATGGTAGGAAAGAAAGAAATATTTAAAATGTCCAATACACAAAAATAAGACGTCATCCATGTTCTCCTGTTCATCCAATTCAGTGTTGTGGGGGGCGGGGCCGCATTTGTCACTGATTGACCTCTAACCATCCAAAGATCCAGCCTCTGCTGCAGCAAGTAGCACCCAGCCAACAACTTGTATACTGACAAATTTGAAGTTTTGAAGGAAGAACAATGGTAAAGCAAGCATGATGTAATTGGCAGGTCTTTGAGTATTGTCTTATTTAAAAAGATGCACTATTATATTTTGTGTCTAGAGTAAAATAATGAATTCATCTTTTTCCTATTATGCCCAAAATGACACATCGGAGCACATTATTAATGTCTGTCATTAGAAATAAAACACTACTAAATTCACTTGGGGTGGATAGCTATATTCGGAGTACACCACACCTCTAACCCCCTCACCTAAACTGTTGAAACTGGAGTGGTACGTTTTTGGTGAATACTCTAAATAACATTGGCCAAGTTTTAAACAAGCTCCCAGTTTAGCTGCACGCATCAGCTTCCAGGTAAAATTTGGGCTGTGCACAAGTTTTCGTCTGTGCAAAGAGGACAGTTACAACCAATAGTTATGATGCATTAATGGCTTTACTCCAAGTTTTAATGGTTTAGATGATGGCTAATTTGTTGGTTTGTTTAAAACCTCTCTGGCTGCTTAATTTGAGTAGCCAAGTGTTAGTAAATAGTGAATTTTCATACATCTGCAAACCGAGGCAAAACCCCATGTAGTACTGTTGCAAATCTTTAAACCTGACATTCATTAAGGTTTTTAAGGCAAGTGGAGGATTTCAGTGTTGTCAAAGCACACTGCAAATGTCAGTGAGGAGTAATGATTGCAGCAATATCACTGGACACAATCAGGAATGTTTTCATGAAGCAGCCAGATGTCGACACCCTCTGCAGAGGGATATGCCTGATTGTGAAGCTCATTCTGCTGACCTCAGTCTTGATATTTATTCATTTATTTCAGTTATTCTTAAACCTGTCTGCATAATAATAACAGATCACCAGAACAGTTTTGACAAGAAGCTACACAATTCTTGACCTGCTCACAGAGACAAATAGCTCCCCATTTGTGTTTGCAGCAGTCAGGCTCGGGGTTGGTTCAGTACGAGTTCGTGTGATTGTGAACATTGTGCAAGGTTTACAGAATCTTACAGTTTATGCACAATGGGTACACTCATTGCTAATGACGTGTCATCTTGGTCATCGCGTTTGATTATTTTTTATTGCATTGTCGATATTTTCACCTCTGATAGCTTCTTCCTCGTTCTGCAGGGGTTTTATATCTCTTGACAAAAGATCCTACGTACTGGAACCATGTGCTGATCGCTCTGATGGGACTCACTGGATTTACACAGCTGAACACCTCAATTTTGCTCCTGGCACCTGTGGCCATGATTTCAACACAACCTATTCATCTGCGCACACAGACGGCAGCCCATTCAAGGCTTTTAGCACAAGGGTAAGGATTATTAAACACATATTTTTTTTCTACAGCTAGTAAACTCTCAGCATGTAGTATGTGATTTTATTTTCATTCAACAAAGGTACACTCTCAGATATGGGTTCATGGTTTGAACTTTAGATCCCTGGCCTTTCAGCCTGTGTTTTTTTTTTTCTTTTCAAATAAGTCAGATCGTAAAATCAGGCGGAGGAGAGAAAAAGTTTTAGCTTTCAGCCTTCTTTGTAGTTTAAACATTTAACTTCAGTGAAAACTATGAATCTTTAATAGGACTAACTGTTTGTACCTGGTCCACTATAGTTGATAAATTATCTACTAGTGTGCAAAAGTCTTGAGTCACCATCAATTTCTTTATGTTTTTGGGGGAAATGGGATTTATAGGAACACATGTAAATACAGTATATAAGTCAAAACCAGAGTTTGTACAGCTCTAATGAGCTTTCTAGTCAGTTTTTAGTATGACCACCATTCTTCTTCATCATAGCCTGAACTCCCTTAGGTAAGCTTTCTTGCAATTTTTAGTCTAAGCTCTCCAGAGTTCTTGAAGGATAGTCGAACCTCATTTTTGGATGTCGGTTTCCTTTTGTTCCGCTTTCTGTCAAGATGATCCCATCCTGCTACAAATATATTGCAGTTCAGGCTCTGGGGAGGCCAGTCAATAACCAGTATTTTTCCATTGTGTGTGTTATCTATCTAGGTATGCTTTTACTGCATTGGCAGTGTGTTTGGGATCATTGTCATGCTGCAAATCAGATGCTTTCCAGATGGTATTATATGGTGGATCAAAATCTGATGGTACTTTTTTGCATTCATAATTCCATCAATTTTCCAACCAATCTCCAGCACCACTGGCAGAAATACAGTCACAAACTATGACAGAGCCTCCGCCATGTTTTAAACTTGTCTGTAGACACTCATTGTTGTACATTTTCCTAACCCGCTCTACAATATTGAAGACAATTTGAACCAAAATATTTCTAACTTCTCCATAAAGATTCATCACTCCATAGTACCACTGATTATCAGTCCAGGTAGTGTGTGATTTGGCTACCTCAGACTTTTCTCTCAGTTTTCCTCCCATTAGAATGGCTTCTTTACAGCAACTGTTCATGCTGAGATCATTTCAGATGAAGCTTTGGTGAACAGTACGTGGATTAATTAAACGACCAGATGCATTTCTTAGGTCTTGTATCAGGTCTTTTTTTGGATTTCTTTTCCCTTCTTAGTGACATGACTTTTGGATGCTGTTCATCTGCTGTAGGAAACTGCTTCATTTGCCATCCACTGGTTCAGTTTCCCGAAATTCTTTTAAGGACATAATGAACACCATGCCCAGATATAAGTTTTTAGCTAATAGCTTTTTGGAGAACCACCTTATTGGTCCAAAAGTAAATCAAAGATAATTGTGTTATCTTTGGCATTTTTTGTAGATTCAACCAAATAAATGGAAAGAAACTTAAAATGAGCTCTTTGCTAAGTTGTCTGCTATGTGTAAACACAACACTGGTTCATCCGTTGAGTGCGTTCAAGCCTTTTTAGGCTTGAATGATTCATAGGTCAGTGTTAAGTACGTTTTTCTGAACATGGTCAGGTTCAGCAAAATGTTTAGATGAGATAAAAGACCTTTGATAAGGCCTGAAGAACTGTTGCTCAAGACTTCTTTAAACAATTAAAGAAGTCTGGCTCCTTGGAAGCAAAATATAAAGAAATAAGGGGTGATTTTTTTCACAGCACTCTATGATATATTAACCCCTTTAAAAAACTTCTCCCAAGTTCTTTTGTGCAGCCTCTTTATGGGACTGATGGTTATGACAGTATTCTAAAATTAGTAGTTAGCTATTAAATATATCTTCACAGAGCAGCTACCACAGGCAAAACTCTCTCTGTTTCATAGACTTAAGAGAACCTCATGGTCCCCAGTAACAAATTAACACTTTCTTTTGGTTTTTTGGTTTTTTTTATATATATTCAGGATGATTTTAGGATCACATGAGGCTCTGAAAAAGATGTAAAGAGTGAGAAATGTTTCAGTTTGATTTTCTGGACTTCAGAGAATATAAAATGTAGATATGAACAGTGACAGGATATATATTTTTGAAGCCGATACTTGTTGAATCATCAGCTCATTCGGTTCTGACAGATGCTCTGGAGTGTGTTAGGAGAGCAGTTTAAAAAAAAAAAAACGCCTGTGAAAAAAGTACATTTGCTGTTTAGCAATAGCATTTGCTCTTAATGTGAGATGAAACTGCTGGGTTGTGCTTACGGCCTCCAGCAGGACCATCCAGAATTAAAGAGATTGCTTTTAAGAAACCCCATCCCACTCTGCCCCCTGCTACAACACTGAGCATAGAGATAAATCACGAGGGGCACTGCCCTGGGGAGTTTCTAACCTCAGAAAGCACAAGCTTTACAGATGATGAGCACTGATAAGTGAAAAACATAAACTCCAGTCATCTTTATCTTTGGGGTGAGGTAAAGCAGGAGTGGACAAACATGGCTGATTAAGCAGATTAGTCCAGGGAAGGACTCGGATATAGGTGGTGCATAAGATGAAACAGATGTTCCAGTTGGAGGCTAAGCAAACATACTAAAATCATAATGCAGAAAAAATGTGAGGGACTTTCCAGGGCTTTAGTTAAAACTGATTTTTATTTTTGCAACCATTTCATTGAGATCAGTGTGGGAAGCAGACCAAACATATGGGTATACTGGCTAAAACATCCTGTGTTTTCACATTGTTATATTTCTTTCTTTCTCCAGTATTAGGGATTTTCTGATGTTTTATTGTAGAGCTCGATATCTGTAAATGATTATAGCGCTGGCTTTAGTGACAAGCATTGTCTTAAATCTTAAGAGGGCTACAAAGATTTAGCACAAGTGAACAAATCCTGACAACAACGCAATTTAGAAGTTCAGATGGATTATACCCGTGTGAAAAATGAACTTTTATTTGTTTTATTGCATCAGAATGTTCCCTCTAATTCATTTAAAGCACTATGTCCCTAACACTCATTATATGCTAAGAGATGTCAGAATTAGAATGCAAATCATCTCCACTAAGATGCAGTTTATTCATCAGGATGTCTAATGTCGCAACCCCATTGTCAAGTTAAAAATGTGAAAACAGAGGAGACAGTGTTTTAGACATCGATGTCTAACTAATGGCGAAAGAGCCTAGCAAGCAATCTTGTTAATATAGCAAAGAGTATGGTCATAAACAGAGTTTAGTGTAGCAAAGATAGAAGAAGTACATCAAAAAGCACAAAGCCTTATTTGCTGTACTTAGCAGAAGGCATGCAGGTTCATCTCAGCATGTTACACAGGGGCACAGAGGTGTGCACTGTAGCTTTGATAAACTGCAAAGTACCCTGCTTGAGGGTCTAAAGATTAAAAGGTGTGTTGACAAGAGTGCCCCTGGATGATGAACATCAGATGAGGCTGAAAAGGGTAGAGAGATATGATGGCTTGCTGAGAGGAACAGCACGTCAGCAACATGAATTCTAACAAGGACCCATGTTGAAAATGTGACTATCCATAATGACCATGATTTGAGTATCTTGTCTTTCATGCTTGAAACAGATCATAGCACATGGAAGAGTCATTTCTGAAGTGTGCTGTAATTCATATTAAAGAACTATGAGCTTAGACATGCTAGCCTAAACTAATTACAGACATCACATCACCTCCTTTGGTAGGTTGAGGGTGTGTACCACATCAGCATGCTGCCCTGCAGATGCATCCTTCTTTCACTCCATTTCCTAGGTTGATTCACTAGGTTGAGTTTTTTATGCACACTAGTGGAAGTTTCATCAATGAAGGGTGTGTCATGCTGAGTATATTTGGGGAAAAAATGTAGGAAAAAAATGGTTATTCCAGATTTTGCAGATAGATGTTAGATAAGATAGATGTTATAAATAGGTTAACAGGTTTGTGTTCCACTTTAAATTAACAGTGTTTTCCTGTTCCCATAGCAGTTTCAGTTTTATTTTGATAAAGATGCTAGTAAGTATCTATTGTACATTTAGACCTATGACTCTAACTGAGTTGATTCTCCTCCAGAACAGCATTGCTCTTCACTGAGTTGAAAGAACAGTATTCGTGTGTATTTTTCCTCCCCAGTGGCCTCCTAGAGACTTAATCACCATAGGGTGTATTTAGAGCACACTTGCCCATCCTGGCTTATCTATGGAGGAGGCAGATAAGAGCAGAAAGGATCCAAGCTGCCAGGCCAGCAAGGATAAAGAGGCTCAGGTTGAAAGAGGGCCATGGTGTGAAGTCAGAACCTTTAGCTCGCAGGATCTGCAAGTGTGTGAGTGGAAAGAACAAGATTGTGTGCATGTGTGTACCTATATGCAGGTGAAACAGACTGTAGCGCCGCGTGTTGTATCAAGTAGTTGATGCCAAAGCATGTGACCAGGATCTACTTTGTGACCATGGGCTGTAAATTCTTTTACCATTGGATCTATAGAAGCTGCATCATCACGATGATGGCGATTTTATAAGTTTCCTTTCATGAATACCATTAGATCAAAATTTTAATGAACAAGTTTATGCCCAAACACTAATAACATTCCATTCAATGTTTTTCAATTTACTGCTAATTAGCAAACACTCCTGTTTAGTATTAAAATGTCAGCCTAACAATTATAGCAGTAACAATTTTACCTATGGTACCCTTTAAAAATCCTCAGCCAGGCCATTATTCTTTATATCTTACTTCCAAGGAGTCAGACTCAAGTACTGTTTAATGCTTATTCAAGCATTAAAAACGGCACCTAATTTAAGGGATGACTCCAATGTTGTGTCTAGACATAACAGAGATCATTTCTTTAGGCGTTTTGTTACCAGCAGCCTGTCACAAAACACATAATTTGTATTCTTTTTCTTTAGCTCAATCTATGAAAAATGCCAAAGGACTACAGGTTCACAGACATAAAATAGCATTTTGTATTAATGAGGTGATTCCCAAAGAGCTATTAGCCAAAAACTTGGCATATCTGGGCATGGTGTGCAGTCTGTCCTTAAAAACATTAAGAAAATTGGGCAAAGTAGAGTGGAAGACCTAAACAACAATCTACAGCAGTATTTACTGCTCTCAGAAATCCACAAAGACCTGTCAGAAAACGTTGATCCAGCATCTGTTGAATAAAGGTGATCAACTAAATATTTCTTTTTAAGCTTTTTTTCCTTTTTTCCTTATATTTTGTATTTCCATACACATTTATAAACATTTCAATAAGTCGCTGTACTTTTTTTTCTCCTTTTCCTACCAAAATACAAAGAAATCAGGGGTGGCCCAAGACTTTTGCGCAATACTGGATGCTGTGTCTTAAGTATACTCGCTGCTGTCACTGATATTATTTCAAAAATTTTCATTTTAGTTTCACACCGTTTTCCTGTCTATTCAAAACAGGTTGAACACTCACAATCTCTGACCACACAAAAAAGAGCTGAATATCCAGTAGACTGTATATAAACGATAGGTGTAGCTTCCATGCCCAGTGCCTTAAACCTGCATTCTTTATAGTAACCATCAGGGGGAGACTCCTCTGGGTGCAAAAAAAAAAAAAAAAAAGCTGGTAAAATCCACATAAATTTGTCTGAAAATTGTATTTTATATCTATTTAGCATATCAAAATCTTTTTAGTTTTATAAAGAAAATCAATTCATTTTTTTATATTGTGTGCCAACAGACCATGCAGCACTGCACTAAACTAACAATAGCGATTCGTTTGGAGTGTTATCAGATTTGTGTGACCTTAGTGGCTCTTACTGGGTCAGATGTGAAGCGTAGCTGATTGTTTTTCGCTGATTCTCATTTCTGCTGCCTTTTGTGTAGAGTGCAGTTCAGGTGAAAAGCCATCTTGAGTGGCCACCTGCTGAATTTAGGCTGCCCTTTCCAGAAAGCTGCAGTAAAGTGCTCCTTACTAATGTCCTTCTCTCTCTACCCTCTCCTCCCTACTCCTTTCTTTTCATCCCCTGGTTTATTGTTTTGTTATTTGCACCCTCCACCTCCTCTGTCATTTGCTTTTCTTGTATTCATATTGCCCATTCCTCCATCTTTCATCCTTTTCTGCTTTCCATCCAACTGTTGCCTGTCCACTCCCTTTCATTTACCTCTTGCAGCATAAACGCCATGCCCAGACTACAACCAAGTATGTGGAGCTGATCATCGTGGCTGACAACCGAGAGGTAAGCAGAGGTCAAACGGTCTCATCATCCTCTTCATCTTCCTGCTGACTTCCAATATAAAGAGGCTCAAAGACCAGATCCCAAACTAGCTTCCTTCCCCTTGAGACACAGATAAGAAGGCGCCACCACTGCCTTTGTGTCAGCTCTGATGCGTCCACTCGCTCACCCATTTCGCTCTCCAGCTCCATCTACATCCCGCTGCATACATCACTGACCACTTGACTCGCAAATGAGACCGTTCCTTATGTGGGCTCTTAGACCTTTTAAGAAAGCTAAGAGAAGAAACAGTTTCTCACTAGTTTGAGACACATGGGTCAAAGTCACATGCTTTAGAGCCTGAATAAATTGTGAATATAATACAAAGCAGTTGAGGTTATCTTTTCAGCATAACCTTTACCGAGGAGCCTTTTGATGATAACAGCTGCAGCAGCAGTGGCAAGAATGGGGGCTAGAGTGCACCCTATGAAGACATTTCTACAACTGATACAGTATTACACTATAATGCGATATGTCCAAAATACTATCTTTGAGGGTAATAAGCATTCAAGAGGGCAGCTCTTTGCTTCATTCTCTCTACTTGTATTGTTCAGTTTCAGAAGCAAGGCAAGGACATGGACAAAGTCAAGCAGCGGCTGGCTGAGATTGCTAATTACGTGGACAAGGTAACAATTGAATCCAAAGAGGGAATGCAGTGGTGGATTGTGATTTATTAGAGGTCACATTAAGCCTGGTGAGAATTGACCGACCTGCGGGCAGAGGTTGATTGGATTATGAATGGATGATCAATTTCATAACTTGGCTGGGAAATTTTGTGATGCAGCCAGTTTAATAGATTGTGCCGTGGGTGGCTGTTAAACACAACAGAAACAAAAAGCTGATTTATTCATATGGAGAGCCATACGCTGATAAATATTTAAGGACTTATACAGAGCCACTTTCGGTTTTAAGTGACTTTTTCTATAGCATTTGTGGTTAATAGGTAATTTGCAGTAAAGACAGTGGCAAAAATGTTAAACGCATCTATAATCGCATCCCTCTCCCTGCTTCCGACTCCAAACTGTTAGTTCTACAGGGCTCTGAATATCCGTGTGGCTCTCGTGGGGCTGGAGGTGTGGAGTGATGTGGACAAGTGTCCCATAACCCAGGACCCATTTACTACCTTGCACGAGTTCCTGGACTGGAGAAAGGTCAAACTGTTGCCTCAAAAGCCACATGACAACGCCCAGCTAATCAGGTACTGTAGCATAGAGATGCAATGTCTGTGTTTAGGATAAATCCTTTGTATGAAAGGTTTTCTTTATTCGAAACTAAACAAAATATGATGCTTAGTAGTACAGTTGATGGTTATTCTTTGGAGCTACCCAATTTACTGGGTGGTGTAGAGTTTCTAAAATAAACACATGACTACAAAAAATTGAACTCCCACCTTTTAAAACATCTGCAAACCCGTAGCGCACAACAACAAAAATATGTCATAAAATGTGTACCTTTGATACCATTGATGCCTTATATGTTTTTTTATTTGATTTTTTAAATACATAACACAAAATTATAAAGTAAAAGGTCATTTTTAACCATTTTTATAGCCTACATTGTCCTCCAGTTACAGACCGAACCATCCTACGGTATGTGGGTAGATGCTAGCCACACAGACGCTGTCAAGGAGACATGATGGGTGTTTGGGTCTTTACACAGTTGTTACCCCTCTCATTTGGTAGATGAATGTTAACAAAACAACCACGGCTAAAAAAGAAAACATTCAGAGAACAATGGCTCTGTTACAGCTGCCAGTGAAACAAATGTTAACAGAAACATGAGGTGGAAATTTTTAACGAATACATCATTTTTAGTCAGTGGAAAGACATTAACAGTAGCAGTGTTACCGTAGTTGTTGGTCTGTCAGTAAAACACGTAAAACTGTAAGCCGAGATGTGTGGGCATTTATCTAACGTGATGTATATTTTCACACAGCTGCTAACTTGGCCGCATGCTCCCGATTTTGAATAAAGCTTCAGCTTATTTGGCATTCACGACAAATTAGAAGCAAATGAAATGTTTCCTGCCCTTGTATGAAAGCCTTTATATATGTTTTTGAAATGCAGCTGCCAGAGCACATTTGCACTGGTGGACCCGCAGCAGTCTTCAAAACATCATCTTCTGTTACAGGAAACGCTGCATATTGCTAGTGGTCAGAAATCCTCAACGGCGCCTTTAATGACAGAAGTGTGAACACATGCATGGGTGCATATTTGAGTTATATAGTAACCACTGTGTTCTCATTTTCAGTGGGGTGTATTTCCAGGGAACCACTATTGGTATGGCACCCATCATGAGTATGTGCACAGCGGAGCAGTCAGGAGGAATCGTCATGGTAGGCTAATAAGTGTGTTTTTAAGAAGGGTGTGAGGAGGGTATACATGGGAAACGCCACTGAATCGTATTTGATACATTTTAAGCTGAATGAAAATGCAAGTCATAAATAATGAATCATCACGGAACTTTAATGTGTTGCATTAGCACAAGTCATCCTATTATTTCAGTCTTAAAGGCCTGGCTGGCTGGTTAGGTTTGGTCGCCAGATGGTTCTTCACTCTTGTCCTGCAGATGGTAAAGTAGGAACTGGATCATTAGGATAGAACTGTATACTGTATGCACACATACTTAAGGCTGTAGAAATGGGGATTAATCCCCAGCCACAGATGACCGTGTTTGACCGGGTTGTGTCTCTTCATTTACCAGCTACCTTTGAACTCATTAGTTAGGCTTTCCCTGTGGGTCTCATTGCTCTCTCTCCAGGCAGTTAAATCTTAGACATGTCAGACATGAGGAATCTCCATTCACCAGCCCTAAATGTCATATTCATTTCATTGGTGTGGTGAGACAAAGCACAGACGGTTGCGTGACGTGCCCTCCTGAGCTCTTCAGCCTCATCTGTTGGTAAATGAGTCTGAATGGGTTTTTCCAGGAAACAGAATCCAACTTATTTGCATGAATCTGGGCTGCACATTTGGATTGCGCTCAAAATAGCTGACTGTTTCTTTCAAAAGCCCCCAGCAGAGCAGTTCAGCAGCCTAAGCTTGATTTGCACAGTGCTACAAAATAACGCGCTGTGACTAGAGACTGCAAAAGTGAGGTGGTCTGACATGGACAGCTTTGCATCCATGATAGCCATCTACTGTATATTATTTATATGCCCTCTTCGTGTGTTAATGCTTTGAACACCTTGCAGAAAATCCCCAGCAAACATCAGGTTTCACTCTGTGTGCCACTGTAGGTTCATCTTTACTGTGCATCTGCTAACACTGTCTATTTTTAATTTCTGTCCTGCCAAAATTGAGTGTCTGATTTTCACCAAGGCCCTTCGGTTTTTCTTTGTCTTCCAACCTATTTGCCGAGAGGATGTCTTTATTTGTGAAGATGAAGCAGCACATCTGCCTCTGTCAGAGTTTGACAAGCGAGCTGAAGGTGACAGCCCGCAGTCTGCTTTCATAGCTCATTTCTGTGCCCCAGTGTCGAGCAGAAGAAATGCTCTGATAAGCACAGATTCAACAGAATTGTTTGTTTAATCTTGGCAATATGCAATTACACTCACTTGTTTTGAGTAATGTTTCTCCAGTGGCTCCTGTGGGGAACAACAATTTGGCTTGCATTAATTTTTTTGTTATTCGGTATTTTCCTCGGAGAATGCAATCAGAAACGTCTGTTCTTAATTAGCTTCTGCTATTGTTGCTGCGACAGATCTGTATACTGAGCAAATTTAATAATGGATATTGCTTCATGGATTCATGTCTAGCCTGGAAATACAGAGATAGCTCTGAATCACGAGGTAAAGAGGTTTGAGGGGAGATGAGGTAAGACGGCACGTTTTGTGATTGATCTCTTTTGCAGGACCATTCAGACAACCCCCTGGGTGCTGCAGTCACTCTGGCCCACGAGCTTGGACACAACTTTGGGATGAACCATGACACGCCAGAACGGGGGTGCGGCTGTAGAGTGACTGTGGATCGTGGAGGCTGCATCATGACTCCCTCCACTGGGTGAGTCACAGTTTCTGCTCCACCCCATCTTAAAAAACACACGCACACATCTAAAATACATCATTATAATATAAAACTATCACTAATTTAAATTAATGTACTCATTACGTACAGTAAGTGTCCTCAAAAAACCCTGATTGCGATCTTATGTAAACATAATTCCACATGCTCTTCCCTTGTAATTTATTGTTTGCTGAGCAGTAAGCAAATGATGCCAATTAACTGTTGGGCCATTGGGTTTATGGCAGATTCAACAGCTGTGCTAATGCCCCAAGGCAATATGACTCACTCCGAATGGGAAGTGAGTAGTTCAGTGGCAGTGCATGGCCGTGACAGCACAAGACACTGACTGACTTATTCCCTGACATAATGCAGTTGATGTCTTGCAGACTAAAGATGTGTACTGTACATGTGGAAACAAGAAAGTTGCTCATTAAGAGTATCTGAGTGACAAAATGGCACAAAATTCAACAGCTCAATTACATCTAATTGCTCACCATAGTCTGCAGTGTCTTGACATCTTATAGTACACCCAGCAGATGCAGAGGACGTTCTGAGTAGAAACATTGGGGTGTCTGTTTCAGCCAAGGCCTTGTGGTCTGTGGGAGCCTCCGACTGGTGTTTATGCTGGAAACATCCCTCTCTATTTGGTTTGGCCCAAGCCCATGAAAAACACCGTAACACTATTCCTTATTATAGACTTAGAAAACAACCGTCGTAAGAAGTGTAGATTTACGTTATACTCTGATTGAGGGTATTCCCGGCCAAGGTCTTTGCCAAATATGGCAACAGAGTGAATATATTAAAAAGGGAAAGAAATGTTTGTTGAAGTAGAAATAAAATGGTTTTGTGTTTCCTTTGCTCTCCTACTCTTGTCTGTCTGGCTCTCCCCTTTTCACAGACAGTTAGAGTGACGCTATTCTTTGATATACATGCAACTTTAATGGTGGAAAATCTCTTAGCAGCCCCAAGTAAATAATTGAAGACCCCTGAAAACGGTAGTTTTAATGTAGGCAAAACCCACCACCTTCTCCTTACTATTTGAATCCGAAGTTGCATGTAGCAATGATGAACCTCTCTGAATGTGAAAAAAGGTGTTTGTGCCACACTTTAAATAAAGGCAAATTAAATAATACATGAATATTTAGCATGTTTTTCTCCACGGAGACTGTTTGCTTTTTTTTCATTATAGCAGACAAAAGAAAGAAATTATTTAGTCCTTGGTTTTAAAAATAATCCCCTCTACTCCTCCTCTTTGCTCAATATTTCTGCCCTGCTTTTTAATCCAGGATTAAGGAAGCAATACATTTAAATAAGGATGTTTAGGAACTCTACATTCTCTCATTCTGCCTCTTGATTTATTCCAGGTCAGTACCATAAAGTTTCCCCCATGGGTCCAGCTCAAGGCCCCTGCAGTTTCTTTTGCAGTTGCTTAAAAGCACTGTATTTCTACAAACATTTTGCTAAAATTACCCGAATTCTGTTTTTCTTTTTAGAGAGAAAATCAGATACTTTTACTAAACCGTGTTATCATACACACCTCTACTTAAGGCCTGCTCTGGAAAGAACTGGCACAAATGCCTGTCTGATTATCAGCCCCTCCATTCTGTAATTGAAAGTACTGGCAAAGCTCGCCTACACTCAGTCAATCATGAGTACAATTTTTTCATAAGTCTCTTTTGTTTTAGTCAAATAGCACAGAGTAATTGTAGGTTCACAGGAACATTGTTGCTTATATACAGGTACCCTTCAAACTCTCTTGGCCTCGCTGTGGCTCCAGGAATAAGGCAAAGGAGATAATGAGATCCAGTTTGTCATTGTTACTATGGGGTAGAGAGTGTTTGTGGGGTAGATGATGGGGGGGCAATAAAACTGCAAGCTGACCCAGTGCCAACTACACATCTGCACAGAGGACTGCTTGTTTCCTGTTCACGCTGGTCACGGCCAATTGTTGTGTCCTCCTCTCTATCCATCTCTCCATCCACCCATTAGCTCTAAATGAGAACACGCTGGTATTTCTCATCCTTTGAGATTATATCTCCTCGACACACGCACAAACACAGCAAATGAGCTCATCGCTCTTTTGTGGACACATGAGCACGTGTGTGTGTGCACAAACATGAGAAATCCATGTCTTTGAAAGACTAATGCAGAAACTACAGTTGTGCATTAGTCTTCCGGTCCTCTCCCGTTTTATTTCGTTGTGCCCGAGCCCGAGTTTGATGATCTGGTTTACTGTTTATTGACCGTTTTTTGTGCTTTCATTCAGAAAGTGCAGCTTTCTGGATGGAAGCTGTTTATCGCCAGGGCCGTAAAGTAAGATGTTGAGCTCATAAAACATACAGCAGGGTGTACAGGACATGAGAATGAAAAAAGAGAGTATAGACTACATTCTGACTGAACAGCAGCTTGGCTCAAATCAAAATGGGATAGAGCGTCTTGGTTTTCAAAAATAAAAAAGAGTAATGATTCTCATAATTTTAGAAAAACTGACATGTCATTCTACCTAAAAGATATTGCCTCTTAGGTATATGCAGATAGCACTGTTTGTTTTTTTTAAATATGTCTACTATCTTGATTTGCAGAAGAAATTGTAACAATGCTGAAGCATTAAACAGTAAATTCAGTATTTCTAATGAATCAGAAAGCCATTAATTTGCTTTAAATATGTACCACACTGCATGTGTAAGCTTGCCATTTAAGTTTGTCACACAGGCAAAGCTGCTGATGGACATGGATGTCCTTGGTATGTTCTGAAAGAGAGTGTGTTGCAAAATGACTGAGCTGATATATATGTTTTGTCATTAAATAATTAGAAATCACAGAAAGTGAGTCAAAGGCATGCCATGGAAATGTGACTCATGCCCCACTGATGAACAGGAACTCACTAGTGTGCCTTGTTTAATTGGCTCCGTCGGGAAAACAATGCTCTTCAGTATCTACAACAAGGCCTGGCTGACATGGGATCAAGGAGTAACAACAGATCATATGACCTAATGACATTGCTTAGAGCTCGGGCTCTACTTGCATTAAGGAATCTGTAAAAATCCATATGAAATATCCGGTGAAGCAGCAGTCGTTTTGTTCGTCAGTTGTCATGTTCAGGTTCAAATTTGCTTTGTTGACAATTGTGCCAGAACATTAGGTCTTCCTAAATCTATGTCAGTAAATGGCTAATTTGGTATTTTTAAAAATATTCTCATTGGAAATTGCAGAAGATCTGATTCATAACCTCATCGGTGTTTCGTGGCTGAAAAGATGCAGTATAAATTGAAATTTTGTGATCTGAACTGCAAGGACAGAAAGGCTGAGGAAAAAACCCAGCCGAGCTGAATTTGGGTCTAAGGGCTCTCTGAATTTTAATGTGATACTTTGCCACTAATCACTGGTATAATAGGGTTTGGCTTTAAAGTCATAGTTTACAGCAAACGCTCATATTAAGATGACGCTCATGTGTTGGTTATTTTATGTTTTAATAAGAAATATGTAGGGAGGCAGGACATTTTGTCAGATATATCTTCAGCTTCAAACAAAACACACAAACACAAACAAATGTCACAGCTTATCTACCTTGTTGGAGCAGCAAAGCTTCCAGCTCTGTATTGTGCGCTGTGCAGATCATTAAGTCCTGCCATAAACCTGGAAATTATTCCTTATCATAGACCTCCCCGCTCTCTCCATTTGCGTCGATGTTGCTACACTGTAGTCAGGGATTGTTTTGTACTCTCTTTCAACCATCAAATGCTGGACCTCTGAAGCTTAGGAGCCAACTGTCAAACACTGACCATAAGTCGGAGATGAACCAGAGAGCACAAAAAACATTCAATCTATACTGGAATTAGAGCACGAGTGGGTGGGAAACATTGAGTTCGATAAGACGGAACAAAGATTCGTCATAAAGGCAAGGCAATTCGTCTTAAACCAAGACAAGAATGAGATCAGCTGGGAACAAGATTGAGTCAAACTGGGTCTTTTGGCCCAGACGATGAGTGGTTGTCTTCAGCATTTCCAGTTCACCGTATGCACCAGATGTGCCAGCCATTACTGGCCTTGGCAATGGCCTGCTAGCCCTGAGGACTGCAGCTGCTAAATGCCATCCACTGTAAATCATTGGTGCCTCTGCCTTTTCACAGTCATTATTCCTCCTCCTACCTCCAGATTGTTAGGGTATACCAATTATTTGTGTATTGCCTCTCATAAAGAACAGCTGGATCCCTGAGCAGCTCATGTATCTCAAGAGTTACAAAAAGAAAAAAAAGACGGACGTGAGAGTTTTGTCATGCATTGCACAGGCTGGTAATTGAAGAGCAGGGCTGAGTTCATGGAAACTGAGTGAATGCAACGAAGGAGGGGGGTTCAACTTTTCAACGGGCAATTTTGGCTCAGGCTTTGGGGGCAAGGAGGAAATCAACAACAGCAGTTGCTAAGGAAGTGCCCTGCTTGTTGAACAGCAGTCTTGACAGCTGTTGATCAGAGAGGAGGAGGAGGGGGAAAGAGGGCACAATTATGGTTATTACTACAGCTGTCTTTACTGCTCTTTCCTTTCACCATTTCATTTCATTACAAAGCCACTCTGATCTTTTGCTTTAATCCAGAATGTCTGGAGATCTGCTTCGAGGTAACCCACTTTTACCTAATGCAACCTGCGAACGTGGTGGGGGGGTCAGCAGCGAGGGGTGATGTAAGCCGCCTCCGCACATGTTGGAAATCAAAGACAAGCCAAGAATGAGGCCATGTCAAACATTCACAAAGTGTCATGACATATTTAGAGCTGTATTAGATGTGAAAACCCAATCAGAGGAAAACACAGTTTGAAAGAGTTGCCAGCATTAAGTTACATAGAGGTTTCTCCTTCTCAGAAGTCAAAGATTCCAAAGAGTAAGTGTTTTATAGCTTGTATGCAATACAGCCAGTAGGTCCCGACAGCTCTACTACATTCATACTGACCTCAGTGAAGTAAAGAATTGTGGGTTGTTTGTAGTTGTGACATTTCCTGTCAACAATCCACCAGAAAAACTTTTTAAAATTACATAAAAATATCATCAAATTAATGCCAGTAAAGTTTTACTAGTCTGGATTTCATGTTTGACTGTGTCTCTAATATTCAGTTGTTGAGCATGTTGCAGCTGCTGTGGCCAGGTTCAAGATAGATTTGTTTTATATGGTAGAAAAGGTCTCTCTTTCCCATGCAAAGGAAAGAAAACCAGGCTTTTAAAGCCACAGGCACGAACAGGCACGTGGGTGGCAGAGGTAGTAAAGGGTCAGCATTAGTGTTGATGGCATAAATAATAAAATGGCACAATAATAATACATTTTATTTAAATGGCACCCTTTTTCAAAAGGGCTTTTACAGACTAGCAAGAAAGCAGAATAAAGCCGATCATTAAGGTCCAACAAAACAAGATAAATCTACGGTGAAGTTGGCGGGGATAGGTGCAAAATGCAAGATACAAGATGACAATTTAAATAATAAATATCAATAAAAGAATAAAAGCAATAGAGCAGAAACAATAAACAAAGAAGAAAGACAACGATAAGAGAATAATAGAAAACTGAGACAATGAGAGATGGCTTCACATAAAAGAGGAAGTGATTTTTAAAGAGGTCACTTATTCAGTGAGACTTATCTGCTTATCTCAGGCGGGTCTCTCCAGAGTCGAGGGGCCCTGATGAGAATGTACATTTAAAAAAAATTCAAGGGTCCTTCATCACACCGGTTGAACGAGACATTTGGGTATCAAATCATCCACGAATTGTCTCATGCATGTACTTATCTATGAAGACCAGCACTGATATAAGTTTGAAGATTACGTATATATTCACCCCTTCCAGCTTTGTGCTGAGTTTTATTGTGTCAGTGGAGTATTAAAAATCTCATATGGTGCTTTTGTATCAGGAGTCACAAAGAATGAGATACAATCTGGACTTATTCATGCACATTTTACACAGACGCTGTCATCTAAGGCACTATATTATCACAGAAAAGCTCAATAAAGCCACATGAGGTCTTTAACAAAGCTTTTGGCAGACACAGCCTTGGGCCGAGTGCTTTCCCCACGGAGCAGACCACCCTCTCTGTCTGTTCCAAAAACAATATTAAAAACACACAATCCCCTATTTCTCCTAAATTTATGGGTGTTGTACGTCTTGCAGAGGAAGCACTTTTTGGGTTGAGTGTTCATAATCCTTTTCTCATAAAATATGTCTAATCAGATCTCCCACTCTCCGTGGAGAGAGAAGTCACAGGGGCCCTGTGCTGTTCATATGCTGATGGAACTTTGGAGAGCTCGCTGAGCTCTAGTGGTTAATTGATTTTGTGATTAGCAGCAATTAGCCCTGATTACATCAGACTAAAGAGGGCCCTCGTGGGGGGATCTCAGTTGTCTTCTTGCTCTCTCTCTATTTGTGTGACTCACGTAACATTTCCTTCACTCGCAGGTATCCGTTTCCTACGGTGTTCAGCAGCTGCAGCAGGAAGGACCTCACGGCTAGTTTCGAAAAAGGCGTTGGAATGTGTCTCTTCAATATGCCAGAGGTCAAAGTGCTGTATGGTGGGCAGAAATGTGGCAACGGCTATGTGGAGGAGGGAGAGGAGTGTGACTGTGGAGAACTGGAGGTGAGGGTGCTGTAGGTCATAATAAAAAAAATAAAAAATGTTTTTATTTTCAGGCCTCTTGCAGCTTTTGCCAAAAACTCTTAGCTGCTACTCATAAATCATTGTTAATTATGTTTTCCATTCTACAGCAAATTAAATAAGGAGAAATGCTAGAGGGGTGTGCTGCCCTGACACAAGTAGTTCACCTCAGCTTCAAATCTAATGGCACAAAGCTTTTGTATTGCAAACACATTCTTCTGATAATTAGGTTAAAGATATGAGTATGGATTAATTCAATCAGAGGAAAGAAGACATGTTTGGGAGGGTTGATGTCTAATTGTGATACAGTACACTGAGAGGAAGCACTGCCGACAGTTTCACACTGTCAACTAGTGAATTATTTAAATGAATCTGCATTGGCATGCACATATTTAATGGTAGTGCATGTTGCCAACTGTTACAACTGCAGGATGATAAAACAGATAATCGTGATTCGGCTGACAATTAGCAGAGGCGAGCTGCTTATCGGATTATGAAATATGAAGGAGACATCTATTGTGATTTAGAGGGATATTTTGAATTACATAATAGCCTAAATGAGAGAACGCCTTGTTGTCTTTCGTAATTTGTTTATGCTTTTACGCCCCATGAGTCTTTTTGTGAGCTGCTCAAGTTTCAGTCAGGGTCAGACTGAAAGTGGCCTTGTCCTTAAAAACAAAGAACTAACATAAGCTCCGCGGACCTGAGCCAGCAACAATAATAAAGCTCTCCACAAAACTGAGCAGAGTCATGCCAACTCAGGCCAGATCAGAGTTCTCAAACAGCACCTCTCTCCGCCATTAAAAAGCCTCATTAAAAACTCTGGGTCCTGCTCCTCACAATCACTGGCTACTTCTTTTCAGCGTGACTTCTTTGCCTCTTTTTGGCCCCAGGGACCATGGGAAAGGCCCTTAATGGTTTTCAGACTGAAAGAAGTTTTGGAAGGCCCATCACATCAGCTGTGTCCCCTGCCAGCTCCATCTATCCACTTCCTCCCAACTCTTGCTGCGTATTCAGACTATAATGGCAAAAGGAAAAGAGCTGACCCTCGGGGGTCCAGACAACCTGCATGAGATCATATATGCACAAGCACACACACACACAGTGCATATCGTATATTCTGAGTCTTGATTGAATTCTTGCTTCCATGTGTATTGGAAAGCAGTGTTACTGATTGGTGCGGTGCATGGGTCACGATAGAGGCTAACAGGAAACAGATGGTCCTCAACAGTGAGATGGGAAATGTTACTGTAGATCTGCCCTCTCTCTCTCTCTCCAAAATGCCTCTGGATGCTATCTGAGTGACCAAAACCAACCAGAGCAATGAAATAAGTGATGGCATGTTGAGTGACAAAAATGTAAACAGAGCATGTCAGTCATCGTATCGCACCTGCTCTATTTCAGATAAATGGAATGGAATCTGTACCTGCCCCTAAAGCTGCATGATTAAAAGATTTTTTAAAAATTAATGCACTGATTGGGAAAAGTCCCCTCATTTTTTTCATCAGCCCACACGTCTGCACCTGGAACATTCTTGGGAAACCAGACAAAGTTGGAGATGCCTGTAAAATTATAACCATAGTTTTAAAAATTATAGGATATATTTGTATGCTGAGCTTAAGCCTCCTTATGGCATATATTTTTCCAATATTGGATTATATTATAGTCCCCACCGTCACCACTATTTCTACATATAATATTTTACAAAAGCTCACAAAATTGTTTTAAATGTGTATTAAAGTGAGGTTATATTTCCACAACGCTGTGATCTGTCAGAACCATGCCACAAATGTTTTCTCATCCATCCATCCATCCATCCATCCATCCATCCATGCATCCATCCATCCATCAATTTTCTGCTTTATGTCTGGGGTGGACACCCTTATTTCTCTGTCCCTGGTCAGCACCTGCAGCTTTTCCAGGGGAGCACTAATAGGTTTAATATCTCTGATATATCCTGGGTCTGCCCTGGGACCTCCTCCTACTGGAGGTCCAGAACACCTCATGTTCAGGATGTTTTACAGTCTTCACCGAAATTCCTCAGCCTCACAAAAGTTGTCAAATGGAGTTTAATTTTTCTAAACCTTAATCGTTATTGCTAAAAGTATTAACTCACCCATCCAAATCATTGAATTGAGGTGTTCCAATCCTTTCCATGGCCACAGGTGTATAAAATTAAGTACCTAGGCAGGTACTCTCTCAGGAGCTCAATGAATTCCAGCATGGTACCGTGATAGGATGCCACCTGTGCAACAAGTCCAGGCGTGAAATGTGCTCACTACTAAATATCCACAGTCAACTAATAGAGGAATTATAACAAAGTGGAAGTGACTGGGAATGACAACAAATCAAATCAAATCAAATCAAATCACCTTTATTGTCACGTCACATGTGCAGGTACACTGGTACAGTACATGCGAGTGAAATTCTTGTGTGCGAGCTTCACAAGCAACAACTCAGTCACAAAGCGGTAAGCCAAGTAAAGTCACAAAGCGGGGTCAGTGGATGCTGAGGCTAATAGTGCGCAACTTTCTACAGAGTTAATAGCTACAGACCTCCAAACTTCACGTGGTCTTCAGATTAGCTCAAGAACAGTATAGTGTGGGAACAGTTTGGGGACGGCCCCTTCTTGTTCCAACATGACCGTGCACCAGTGCACAAAGGAAACGTCCATAGCGACATGGATGCGGAAGTTTGGTGTGGAAGAACTTGACTGGCCTGCACAGAGTCCTGACTTCAATCCAAAAGAACAGCTTTGGGATGAAATAGAGGAGAGACCGCAAGCCAGACCTCCTTCTGACCTCACAAACAGGCTTCTAGAGGAATAGTCAAAAATTCACATAAACACACTCCTAAACCTTGTGGAACGCCAAACCTTCCCAGAAGAGTTAAGACTGTTATAGATTCCTTGCAGAAGTGCTTGGCTTATCAATACTAAATATGTTCTTGATTTTTTTTTACTCAAGCTAAAAGTGAGCAGTTTGGAATGTTGATTGCTGAAGTTTCTCTTAAATATTCCAAATAGTTGTATATAAATTAAGATAACCTTTGCCTACTTAAATTATTGAACCAGTTTAGTAAGCAAAGTAACTTCTGTAGATTGTTTACATTTGTATTCAGAAGAATTGCATCTGAAAATACGAAGAATACCTGAGTGAGCCTTATATTATGGCAGCAGAGTGTGGGTTAAGTTTTTGATTGCTATTGTCACACCTGCCTGAACTGAAGTGGAGTTATTAGCTGAGGAAGTGTTGTGTAAATCAGTCTTTTACAATTTGCTTGTAAAGTAGCATCGTCAGTGTTTATATAATCTCAAGTTTCATTCATTTAAACTTAAGTCTTTCTTTGTTCTTTCTTTGTCCTTTTCTTTTCTCTCCTGTTCATTTTACTATTGAGTTCAACATGGTTTCTGGGGTCTGAAAAAATCCTATCAGATGGAAATGTTGTTTTTCGAAACCTAGAAACTGCTGTTACCTTTCTTCAGTCAGGTTTTTTAGTTGCTACGTTACACAGTCCTGCTAGGGCTGCATCCCCTCTGATAACAAAATTTGAGTTTTTGCTCTGGGGTGAAATATGATCTCTTTGTGCTGAGTTAATTCTTCTTCACTTTTGTTCCCTCTTACTTACTTTTCCTTTCTCTGCTTGTCTTCTTTTGCTATTCTTTTCCATTGGAAGGAATGTATGAATCCCTGCTGCAATGCCACCACCTGCACTCTGAAAGGAGATGCTGTTTGTGCACATGGACAGTGCTGCCAGGACTGTCAGGTAATACATGTTATAGTATTTCAGTACAAAGTATTTTTACAGCCATCTTGCAAAAAAGTTATTTTCTCTGATTAACTTGATTTGACATCCTTTAATTCAATGTAGTCGAAATGTATTTTTTGGCGTAATTCACATTTCTCTGCTTCACTGTGGGTCTTTGTCTTTGTTGTCATGTAGCTGAAGCCATCAGGCACACTGTGCCGTGAATCCAGCAACTCTTGTGATCTACCTGAGTTTTGCACCGGTACCAGTCCTCACTGTCCCTCCAACGTCTACCTTCATGATGGTCATGGCTGCCACAACGTTGACGGCTACTGTTATAATGGCATTTGTCAGACTCATGAACAGCAGTGCATAACGCTGTGGGGCCACGGTATGTAAAAAATCCCCCTTGCTCGGTCACACTCAACAGTTCAACAATTGTTGCTATTTTTTTCTTTTTATGTGTTTAACGCATCTTGCAGGAGCCAAGCCAGCTCCAGGCATCTGCTTTGAAAGGGTCAACTCAGCAGGAGACCCTTATGGCAACTGTGGCAAGGATACAAAAGGCTCCTTTGCTAAATGTGAAGTGCGGTAAGTTCTGATGTCCCCATAGAAACCATTGAATGTATTCAATAGCATGTGATTTGTGGAATGCAGTTAGGAACATAAAGCATATTGTACCTACTGTATAAAAAAAAGCATATAACTCATTGAAATAGGAGCAGTTTTCAATGCTAGGCACCACTCTGTGTGACTGAATGAGGCTGACACAGTTTTCTCAGTAGTTAAGAAAAATAAAGCAAAAATACCAGATTGGTTTCTCAGTTTTATGAAGCTTTTTTTTCCAAGTAGCTGATCCATTAGATGATAGAAAATAATCATTAGCTGGAGTCCTAATTGAGGGTTGCAGAGTCATTTGATGTAATGCAACAAGTTCTGTCTCTAAAATCTCAGTTTGTGATCTGGAAACGGTTTAAACGAGCTGCCTGTTCTTCAGTTTCTTTAATTGGACAGAAGGAGAAAGATGAAAATGAAAATAAAGCTCCTCGTATCCACAAAACAGTGACATGTAATTTAATTATTGTATTGTTATTCCCCTTGGTGTTTGTTTACAGAGATGCAAAATGTGGCAAAATCCAGTGTCAAGGAGGAGCTAATCGCCCAGTAATTGGCACCAACGCTGTTTCAATTGAAACAAACATACCCCTTCAGGAAGGGGGAAGAATACTGTGCCGAGGTACGCATGTCTACTTGGGTGATGACATGCCTGATCCTGGCTTGGTCCTGACGGGAACCAAGTGTGGAGATGAAATGGTGAGAGCTAAGGCTTGTGCTTTCAGTCTCATTACATTTATCAGTTATGATTAAGTAGATGTAGCTATTTCTATGAGCAGTTCATGAAAGATGCCTGGTGTGCTTTTCATATCTTCTATCATATATACTGTTGCAACAATGGATCCTCATGTTTAATAATGAGGTCAGCATATGTGCAGATAATCCCTATGGGCCAACATTTCAGACTTCTGAAGGCTCTAAAAGATTAGTTGCAGACAGGTTGTCTACTCTCATCTCAAGGGCACAGCACTCCCACCTACCTGCTGTTTAGACCTTCTGTTTGTGAGGACCAGTCAATCAGAAGAATGTAGCCTATATTAAGGGGGAAGGGAGCTTAAATGGCTTGCTTCATCCAGTGAAAGAACTGGTAGATCTTTTATATTAAACATCATCATTGTAATCAAGAAATAAAATAACATCAAATCAAACCACTGAATGTGGAAAAACAGTTGGTCCACTGTCCTAAAAATGTATGCATTAAGGTACATACCAAAAAAGGAAAAAGAGAAGTGCTTATTAACTTCCAGTCAGGGTGGGAAACTCCATCCAACATAAACATGCTTTGAAAAAAAGTACAAAAGACAAGTGGCTTGTAGTGAAACACAAGAAGCACACTGAATCTGTGTCCCAATTCTTTGGATGTATAATTCGGAAGACAGTGCCTAGAAAGCATGCAGTCCCTGATTCGGGTTGTAACGACAGACAGAGAAGGTTCTACTAAGATCAGGAAGGAAAGCAACAAAAACAGAGAAAGCATGGTTCAAAATCACGACAACAACAAAAAAATATGACAGTAATGGCGCCTAAAATACCAATGCTAATCTTTAAGTCGATATAAACACAAAACTTACCGGTATTGCTGAGAAATAAGAGTGGAGAGGGGATGTGGAGTGAAAGGCCATGACTAAGATGTTTTGAGGAGTTCTTTAAGCCGTGTCCTTTTGTCATTTCAGACTTGCACTGGCTCAGACTCTTAATTGACTTACCATTATTCAGTCTACTTGGCATCTCCTAGTGTTCATCAATCTAGCCATTGGTCATTTCGCTGATCCAGTTAGTCCATTTAGTCTAATTTAGCTCTCTATGAGCTTTGACTCTTAAGGAGGATCTACCCTCCGCCCTCATCTGCAAAGGCATTACACTCTGTGCCCGCTGCTGCCAAGTTCATCTTCACATTCTGCTGTGCTATACTCTCTTTGTGTCTGGTGCCTTTAAGGAGACATATAATACATTTCTGATACATTCCTGTCAGTGGTGACATCGTTTTATTTCATGCTATACTGATTTATAGCTGAAGTGTCTGTCAGAAGCAAATTAAAAGAAAGGGCAAACCGCATCTATCTGTTTTTGCCTTAAAAATGAAATCGTTTGGAAATTTACTGACATTGTTTTTGAACTCACACTGTTACTTCTTCATGTCGTTTTCTGCTTCAGATGTGTTTGAATCGTCAGTGCCAGAACGTCAGTGTTTTTGGTGTGCACGATTGTTCGGCCAAGTGCAGCGGTCGAGGGGTGAGTACAGTACATTTCATCCTGTTTCACTGTTTGAAAAAAACAATGTGATAGCTGTCGATCCTAAAACAAACCCTATTCCTTCTTCTCATCGGCTCATTAAGGCTGTAATGTGTTCAGAATGCCCAGTACACACTGGCTAGAGAGCCATTACACTGCCTTGCAATCAATCACTCTGAATGCTGAAAGGTTCAATCAATTAGACATAATGATTTCATTTCTGTTCTGCGTTAAGGGCCATTCATCATACCATCAGGCAGTCATCCTTGTCCCGAAAAATGTGTTGAAATCTGAAGGCCCGGCTTTGTTTGGCCGAACCCTCGGAGCAATGACACACAGTCTGACTTTGAGCTGGGGAAAATAGATATTAGATTTTTCTTAAATGCCACCCATCAAATGTCTACGGGTGGTCCTGTTAGAGATGAAATGTATGGCTTTGTAGTATTAAATTTCCTGGTGAAGCCCAGAGGCTTTGGCTGTGACTGTGACTGTTTAAGTTGCTCTTTCATCAAATGCATACAGACGAAAGAATTGGCGGCTGTCTGTTAAAGTGAAACGTGTCCGGGTGTTACACAGTGATATTTGTTTGTGTAGCGCCATAAGACATGTCTATGAAATTTTAAGGAATGTTTTACTTGCTGAAATAAAAAGAGACAGGGCACCTCTGCATGTACAGATTAGATCAAGATGTTGCCTTGGAGAGAGGCCCTCACCTGTTCCATATTACTCAGATAGGGAATCCTCTTAGACTTCGCCATTCCTGCACGACAGGAAGAGGGAGAGAGAGATTATAAAAATGTGGTTTAAGAGAAAGGGTCTGCTCTGAATTTTATACCAGACATTTTTGCTACACGGAGCCTAGCAGGGCTGGCTGTTGGTTGATTCTGTCTGCTTCATACGGCACATAAAGAATGGGAATGATTTTATCATCTGTTCATTCGTAAGTTTTCGACTGCTTATTTGGGTCATGGGTGTAGGAGGGCATCGGTTTTAGCAAATCTGCCCAGACTTCCCTCTGCCTGGCCATTACCTGCACTTCTTTCAGTAGGCATTCCCAAGCCAGCAGAGAGATGTAATCTCTCCAGTGTGTCCCGAATCTCCATGAAACACTTCACCTAGGCGATGTCTAGAAGGCATCTTAGATAAATGCCCAGACCTCTTCAGCTGGCTAATTTTAATGCAGAGGAACAGCAGTTCTACTTTGAGCCCCTCCCGAATGACTGAGCTCCTTACCCTATCTCTTAAGGGCGAGCTCAGACACCCTTCGGAGGAAGCTTATTTCTGCCACTTTATCATATCTCAAGCAAAAATCCCACATTCACTTATTCTATCGTATTAAATTTGAGAAATTGTTACTTTGCTGTGAAGTAAATGAAAATTTCCTTCTTCTTTTTTCGGCAACTCAATTTCTAATTTCTGAGATTTTTTTTTAACATTGAGAAATTTACTATAATATTGCATTGAATCACTCTGCATCCCTTTGCATAAACATAACTCATTTGTAACCTCTTAAATTTAAGCAGCATAATAAATGTATGGAGTGTTAAAGGTGTTAAAAATAAAAAGAGGGGAGCTTGGTCTCATATAATAGTTAACTGTCCTTTTAATATACTGTAGGTGTGCAATAACAACAAGAACTGTCACTGTGAGGCTCACTGGGCGCCTCCCTTCTGTGACAAGGCAGGTTTCGGTGGGAGTGTGGACAGTGGTCCGATCAGACAAGCAGGTAAGTCAGTAGCTGTTACACCACAGGAGAAATTTACTGCATTTCAGGTCATTAAATTTTAACGGTGTGTCATTTTTGAGCATTTTTACCATAATATACATTAAATTGTGGACTCATGTTTAGGCACAAACTCCATGTGAGAAATCCTGAAATTCTGAAGTAATAATGGAATAAACTTGGAGAATACTCAAAAAAATTGTGTGTGTGTTTCTGAGCAGACAATGGGAATCTGACAGTGGGCATTCTGGTAGCTCTACTCGTCGTCCTGGGTGCCGGTCTGACCATCTGCATCAAGAGAAAAACTCTACTGAGACTTCTGTTTACAAGCAAAAAAAATCCAATAGAGAAGATCAGGTGTGTTTTCAGACTGTAATAGTGGAATGATTTCTAGATATAATGCATCTTTTTTGTAACAGATCAAGGTCCGTAAATTAAAACAACAGGTGCCATTGAGCAGGCGAGTCTTTATGATTGGTCACACTGTGAATCCAATTACAGTGTTGAATTTTCTTTTGATTGCACAGTTTAAATTATATTACTATTGTAATTGGTGTATGATTAATATAATAAAGTGTTTAATTAGAGATATATAATTTCTTCTTTATATTACAGATCAGTAAGCGCCGCAATCAGCGGACCAACAGCTCCTAACCAGCCTCCATCAGCAACCTTAACCTCTCCATCCCGACCGGCACCGCCTCTGCCTCACAGTGCCACCATCTTCAAGGTCACTAGATCGCACGCATCTGCTTTTGACCGGCCGATCGCAAACACACCAATAGATGTGACTCCGACAAAGGGAGGATCGGCAATAGATTATCCTTGTTGTTTTATTTTTCCTGGAATGTCGCAGCTGTTTCGACAGCGCACATCATTCTCAACTAGATTGACGTGCTGTTTTCACACAAATGGCAGCTCATTCAAATCCAATTAAATCATCCTTTTCCGTGTGGACTTGTAGAGGAGGTTGTGATAATGGAGTCTGTGGCGAGCAGCATGTTCAGGCACTCTAATACATTTCATGTCATTAACAGCTGTCTGTTAAGAGAGAAACTGATTTATCTGCACATGAAGAATGTTGATGCAGCTGCTTAGTTGACTTCTAAAGCCATCTCGTTGCTCGTAATTGCAAGGCAGAAACCGCGTTTTGCCGTACTTGTGTGCCTACATCGCTGTATGTCTTTACCCCTCCATTATTGCCCTGACATAGTTTGTAATGGGAAGTGACCCGTGATCGATCGAGTTAGGGGCTGCTGAAGGATAAGCGAAACTGTGTCAGAAGAGCCTTTTGTGTTGCAGGGTGGCACACAAGTGGAGTAAGCTGTTGTGCATTACCATGAGATTGGTGTTTTCAGTTAGTGGCATGTGGTTTTCATTTGGGGTCAATGGTAAAAAGAGAGAGGATGTAAGGCTGTTTGATGTAGGCACAGAGCAGGTGAGGTCATTTTCCAGTTGTTGGGAGCTGCATTAAACTGCCGCCTGAATGCACGTGTGCCTGCCTTTGTATGTCTTATATTGTGTGTGTTTAAGCTGCACATCTGGCCAGGTTTAAATATCAAGCAAGACTCATATTTTGGCTCTTTAGCTGTGTTCATCTTTTAAGAAGCCCAAGCGAGTGTTTATGGGATAGTCGTGGTCTTTTCCCTTTACGAAGTCACCTAATGTCGACTCGGGGGAATAGAGAGCAACTAAGTGGGAGTGTTTGATTTATGTATCTTTGAAAGCATCAGGAAGGACAGCAGAGGAAGAGGAGGAGATTATCATGATTGTTTCTGATAGGAAGCAGACGGTTTCACTTCTGACAAACTCTTTCAACTTTAATCTCTCTGCAGCCTCCTCACCGAGGGCCAGAGGCGGGGCTCCCACCGGCCCCTTCCCTCCCCGCGGCCTACGTAGACTGCCCCAGTGCCCTCCAGTTCACCTTAGCCACCCAGTCCCTCTTTCCCTTACCGTGTCCCTCTCCCCTGGCCCTGGGCAACCGAGACCCCCAGTCCCTCCTCCTCACCGAGCCCCTCCACCTCACATCCACGTCGCACCCAGAGGGGCGTCATTTCACAGTGCATCACACCACAACTCTTGCAGGATGGTCATGGTGAGTGAATTTCCTGTTTCCTCAGTTGGAAACATTTTATTCGATGATGTTACTTACTGTAATTTCGCCACCGCTGTGTCTGGGGAGCTTTTACTCGCTACCCAGGCCTGTAATACCCAACCGGGGAAATGATGATGTTCGATGCACTTTCAGATTGCTGTTTTTTGATGTCGACTGTTTTCATGGTTCTTTCGTGTGCTATAAAAGCAGAGGCATGTTGACAGTTATGCACAGTCACATAAAATAACGAGGTTAGCCCAGGAGCTAGCGCCATCCAAGCAAAGCTTGAGCTCTACAACAAAAACCACGACATAAATAATAAAAATGGAGCCAGACTCACAGGAGGGGGGGGCGTGTGAGGGCAGCAACTGCAGGGAGCAAGTATGTACAAATATCACAGGGTGGCAAAGTTATTGCCACTATTATTGCATGGGCTTTAGTTATGGCATTGCAGGGTTTCAAAACTGAGAGGAACAGAAACTGATTTGTACTCTTGGAGGTACTCAGGCCTAAAGAGACAGAAGTAAAAAGAGCCAATCTAAATGATTTGAGTGTTTGAGTGTTGTTAAAAAGACAGAAACTGATTGGAGATCATTGGTGCAAGATTCTTTCAGGCTCAGATAAACAAGGCTGGATCTCAGACAGAAATTGTCGGCATTCATTTCCAGCCTTGGCTGCTTTTATGTTTCGGTTCTATAACATTGAATATTATTGAAAACGTTTGCAAATGTCACCTTTGCCTGTGGAAAAAGCATAAAGGTCATCCATTGTTACTAATTGATCAAGAAAACTGAACATAATTGAACCCCAGCGACCCCAGGAATACTGCCGAATTGCTTTTTTTTACATTAAATAGCTAATAATGTATTAATGTTGAAACTACCATATACATAAAATGAATAACAACATGAGAAAACAAAGATTTAATCATATAACAAATGTCTTCCAGGTGAAAGTTACAATAGGTGACAAATGCTGTATATTGCACAAGACACCGGACAAAGCACACAGACACACAAAGCAAAATACAGCGTGCATGATAACATCTTCTAAAAAGCAGATTGATAATATACAGTATTGACTGCTGAAGAATTTTTAAAAAGCACCCGTCGATTTCATAAAAGCTCATACACCTGTTCAAAATGTGGCGTACAGAAGCTCTTGGCTGTTTTCACTTTAAGAAGTAGGCCCTCTCAGCTGCTCCTATTAAATGGCAAAGTGATTCCTGTTGGCAGCAGGCTTCATCAACTGTATCTTTAGCAGCTGTTTGGCAGCTCCAGGATGTTAACAAAGAACATAAGTCATGAGTGAAATCTCTCTGCTGCGGGCTTTGAAGCACTGTTAAATGTGAGAGCTCCACCTGAGGAAGTGAGCGGGGTTTTAGACAGACTGTTTCGTGGGTGTGTGAGGTCTGAGGTTCATCCCTGTTGATCCTTTCTCTCTGTGGTGTTTGTGGAAATGTCTCCTTAGCCCAGGAGAAGAGTAGGGAATGAATCATGATCTCTGTATTCTAGAGAAGATTTAAACAGCATGATAGTTTTCCTGTTATTAGTTGGTTAGAGAAGACAGCACTGGCACCTCAAAGAGAAGCTCAAAGAAAAGCAGACATTGGCTATAATTATCTGACTGTTAGTGCCACCTGGTGGTGAGTTTCCACTTTATTTAGAAGCGTGTGTCCTTTAACAGGAATTGGAGAAGCCCAGTCCTCCTCAGAAACCTCTACCTGCTGATCCAAGGGGGTCTCGACTGGTGCGAAGTCCCTCTGTTCAGCGGAGCCAAACTGCAGGCCAAGGACCTCCTAGTGTCTGTGGCCCTGCGCCTGCCGTGCCCAGACCTGCACGCCCTGTCCCACACCCCAACAGGTGGGTTCAAACCTTACCTAGATATTATTTAACTCGCTGAGACATATTTTTTTACATATTTTTTTTCCCACTTTTCTCTTCCTCTAGGCCGAGTCCCAAGCACCCCCCAACACTACCAAAGCCTTGCATTATTGCCAACGTCAAATACAGCAGCTGAGATTTTGGCCAGAAGGGACATTGTTATGATAAGACTGAAAAGATTTGCACTATGAAAACTCAAAACCTTAAAAAGGTGGTGGCTTCTCTGAGTTTTGAATCAGGAGGCCTGCCGTGTCCCTTTTGGTGCTCTGTCTCTGAATGGTGCTACGAGTCTGAGCTCAGGTACATGTAAAGTATTTATATTCAGTATTTATTGCCACGCAGTGCACTGTGCCAGACACTTTTACGACATGGTAGCAACTTTGAATTTTGAATTACTTGTTTTCATTTGGCGCCTTCGCATCAGCTGACGTTTATGAAGGACAGCGATCTGTGAAATTGTGACAACAGAGACGCTTTTGTGGAATGTGTTTAAATGAAGGGAACCCTTTACATTGTGGTTTTGTTTTGTGTCATAAGTGAAGAATTTCAAAAGAGAGTTGTGCAATGACAGATGGGAGCTTCAAACAACATTTGTAGTATTTTTTTTTTAATCCACTGGGGTTTTCTTGAAGGGTAACGCTCTGTGTAGCAACTTTGGGCCATCTGACAAGGCTTGAAACAACTGCAGCAAAGGAAATTGTGATATTAATACAACAGATCTTTGATGCGTTCTGCAATCAAGAAGAGGGGTCGTTTCTTGGCTCAAAAATGAAATCCAGGCCTGTTCCTTTTCTTCGTCATTTTTATCACGGAAAGGTAACAAATTCAACTGTGAAATGTCACTGATTTGCCATTTCCTTTTCATTTACAAGACCCAATATGCTCTCTTGAGGGATCCGGGTACAGAGATCTAAAATGAGCCAAGATCAAGAAAGTATCCCTCAGAAAGAGTAAACCTATCTGAAATATTTGCTCTGCTAAAGGTCATGTGTGTTTTTAATTTTTTTTCCCTCTATGCTTGCTGCACCAAGGACTAGATTAAATCATGGAATCACTGATGACTTGCTTAAAGGTGTTCCTCGCATGTAAACAGCCAAAGTCTGGCTGCGGTGTTCATATGTGCATTTTAAGTCATGTTTTTATCTAACTGGAAAGGACAGTTTTACTTGATAAGAAAACATTTTTGGATTTCATTCTGTTTAAATGGTTACTCAGTATATGCTGACTCATTCAAGTGTATTGGGGCTTTTGTTCATTTTCAGTTTTCCTTTTTTTAAAACATTTCTACTTTACATATTTTAGATTATCTTTTAAAAATGAACACTGTTTTATCATTTTGGTTTACTTAATGTTTTTGCTGGATTGCAGTGCATCATATATATAAATACATATACACATCCACACTGAGCAACATTTCCTTTGAGCACCGCTGTTGTTCACAAATATGTTAAAAACTGATATGGATAGAATTTTGTTACTTTTGATACTCTTTATAATAATGCACTAGTTTTACATGCATTGCTTTGTTTACTTTGCTTTTTCAACGCTGTCTGTCTATGCCTAATAGAGACCTGTTTGTATGTTACATTGTATGTTCTTTGTATGTTGTGTTACAGGTGAGCACATTTTCATGGAGAATTTTTGTTAAGGATGGTTCTTTAAAGCATCATATGTAAAACAAAAAAAAAACACTTAAAGTGTCTGTGTCTGATCATGGTATTTTAAACAATCAGTATTAGTAAACCTGTTTTTTACACGGACAACATTTGTTATTGACTTTTTATGCTTTTTGGGGGGAGGGTGTTTAAATTTACAGAAACACAGGCGACACTTGAACACATCAATTATAAGAAAAGATTTAAAACCAAAAAAAACAAAACAATGACGTTTTCATTCCACAAGCCTGAGCCAGTGCAAATTCAAAGACAGATTTCATACAGCTTCACATTTCAAAACCTCAATGTCAGAACCCTCTGGCACTTCTTGTGCTTAATAAACCAATTTTAAATTACATTTCAAATAACACTATAATAAGGGTGATCTAACATTTTAGAGCAGCATTTATTTTCAGAAAAGTCTAAGGCTTCATACTTGCTGTAAAAACTAATCTCATTTTAATGCTGTGAGCCTTTTTCTTAAAGCAATTTGACAAGGTCTCCATAGGGGATAGAAATAACACTTAAATCAATAGAACTGCTTACTATCAGGATTCGCTTGCAGTGATGTGGTGGAGTTAAGTGGTTGTGTGTAATTAAAGGGATACTGAATGGAAACTTTGGGGAGGAAATCTCTTGTTGATAAGAAATTGAGCAGCGCGCTAACGAAGACAAATGTTTCTGATGAGCTTTTTGAAATCAGCCTCAGCCAACATTTTCTAATTAGTCACATTTTATTTGTCAGTGGGTGAGAGATGAGACGCAGTGCCACCTCAGTGAAGTGTCTAAACATTGGGTTTAAAAGCTTTAAATAATGATCAAAATTACTGACATATCTGTTTTTGGCTGCTCTCAGGAGCTTTGGCTCTATTTTTACAGATTTGCTGTTTGTCAGGAGCTGAAATAGTTTCATTTATTACTCTGATAAAGGTAAGGGGATTTGTAAGTGAACGCCAACTATGTAAAAATATAATTGTAACATTAACTAAAAGTGAAAATGAAATTCCAAATAACATTTAAATATAATAACAACAACAACAATAATAATAATCTATATACAGCCTGCTGACTACTGCTGAAATTCTAATACACTTTAATGAGCCTGTACCTTTCAACGTTACATGAAAAGATATTTTTAGAGGTATTGTTACCGGTGGCAACAACGACACCATAAGTGTCCTCACTGCTTTACACGTGATTTCATGATAATATGCAGGCGATTATGACAGTCTCTTGGACGTGCTTATTGGTGCATGTGAAGCTCTACGCAAATCAAAACACGTGTGAAACCACGCTGAGATGAAATTACGCACCGATGGACATTGCGCGTACTAAGCTCCAAAGTGGACAGCTGCAAACTTTGAACAGCTTTAAATAAAACATTAAAAACAAAAGCCTTAGCAAAAGGAGGCTTTCACCTTGTACTCCGTCCAAATACGCGAACGTAGCGTGGGATTTTTATCTTTTTTAAACGCCAGATGGAAAGGTAGGCGCTCTGTATTTCTGCGTTTCCGATTTGAGAGGAATGTACCTGTAGCTGGAGTTGAAGAAAAAAACTTAATGTGCTCTAGTCCTGATAAAGCCGTATGTCATGTGGGAGGAAAATAATTTGGCAGAGCCGAACGTTTGCCCTGACCGAGAAGAAAGTCCCGCAGGAGACACTTTTGGATTTGGGGATGATCTGGAGTTAAATCAGTTCGATGGATTGCCCTTTTCCTCGCGTTACTACAAGTTACTGAAGGAGAGGAAAACTCTGAGTGTGTGGAAGGTCAGATGTCAGTTTGAGGATTCTCTGGCAAACAACCAGCTGGTTATTGTGTCCGGGGCAGCAAAGACTGGCAGGAGTACACAGGTAAGAGTGTAGTCAGTGTAAACATTCAACTTATGAGCTTGGACTTGCGCACAGGATAAGAATTTGTTGTTCTGGGTGAATGTGGAGCTTCTTAATAATGGGGCGTTTACCAAAGCATAACCTACGTTGTTTAAATTACGCATGCTTAATTCAATACTCCCTGTGATTTGATATATTTAGGGCTACCGTTTGCCACTCAGTGTTGCCATGCTTGTGTGAACAGAAGCTGCCCAGCTCAGCACATGATGTTGTGTCACTGCGAAGCTGTCTAAACTCCTGCCTGCCTGCCTGCCTGACCATCAGTCTGCACAAAGGCTCCAGCAGGGGTGTTAGGGGACCTCCTGCTGCTAAGCCCTGATCCGCTGGAGCCGACACATGCTGCCAAAGCAGTTTTGCATTATGAGCGATAATAGCATAGGATATCTCCTGTCACAGTTTGTTTTGCTGTGTGCTTAAACAAAAGCTGTTGGGATAATCTGAAAAGGACACTTGTGAGTGAGAAAAAACAGCTGATGTGGTAGAAAACATTCTCCTGTTTAATATTTGGGTTAGTACTGGTGCTCTGAATCATATTTTACTATAAAGACTTTTAAACCATTTATCAATGATCTTCTTTCAGATTCCTCAGTGGTGTGCAGAGTTCTGTCTGTCTGCCCAGTATCAGCATGGTATGGTTGTGTGCACTCAGACCGACAAACAGCAGGCTGTAGATCTGGCCTTGCGTGTCGCTGATGAAATGGATGTCAACATAGGCCATGAAGTTGGTTACACCATCCCTCTGGAGACCTGCTGCTCCTCTGACACTGTTTTGAGGTTTGTTAATGAGCTCTTACTGTGTCTATTTCACTGCCAGCGGTGGAATATCATTTGAATATAATCCACAAACTGCCCCTTTCATTCTTAAATTTTTCCTTTCCTCCTTATTAATGGATAGAGGCTCACTGCTGACAAAGGACAGAGCTCTGTGAAGACTCATACTTGATCTAAATAAAGTCGACCAGTTCAAAGTCAGGAAATTATGTGCATATCTGTATAGCCTAATATTCAACGACTCTCGTTATGGCGCAGTAACTATTAGTCATTTTTTGTCCCAAATGTCAAACACTCAGTAGTAGAAGCCTCCCAAATATTGCAATATTATATGTTATATATATAATACTGTGCAAAAGGCCACCCCTTTTTTCTTTATTTTTAGTTTCCAAGGAGACAGACTTCCACTTTTAAAGTGATTGCGGTGGCTCAGGAGGTAGAGCAGGTCATCTACTGATCAGAAGGTTAATGGTTCGATCCTGGGTCCTCCAGTCTGCATGCCAAGTATCCTGGGCCAAGATACTAACCCCAAGTTGCTCTCCGATACATACATCAGAGTGTATGATGATCTGTATGATAGAAAGCGAATGGGTGTGGGTGAATGTTGCATAGAGCGTTTTGAGTACTCCAGGAGAGCAGAAAAGCGCTATTTACAAATCAGTCCATTTACCATCTTAAGAAATGGTTCTCCAAGTTTTTCTTTGGACATTGGTTGCATTGTTACTAGCAGCCTGATTTAATGGGAAAAAAAAATTAAAAAAACAAACAAATAAAATAATAATAATTTGTTCCAATTTCTTAAAAAATGCTAAAGATAACAGTTTGATAGACATACAACTGTATTGTTTGCACCAAAAAGGTGGCTCCAAAACAGTTATTAGCTAAAAACTTGGCACATCTTGACGTGGTGTACAGCAGTGTGTCCTTCTGAAGAACATCTGAGGAAACTGGACAAGTGGAGGACAAAAGAGGAAGTGGTAGGCCTAAAGATATGTACATATGCCAGGTCTTCTTAAAGACTTACATAACGCCTGAAAGATGCGTCTGACCCTTAGTCGATACTAAGGGTCAGATGGCAGCCAACATCCAAGGAGGAGCTTTGACTGTCCTTCAAGAAGCCTGGAGAACAGTTTGTGAAGTCTACTTAAAGAAATGATGTGAAAGCTTGACCGAGAGAGTTCAGGATATGTTGAAGAGTGAAGGTGGTTGCACCAAATATTGACTTTCAACCACATTAGAACTGTACAAACTCTGTTTTTACTATATATATATATATATATATATGTTGTATTTCCATGTATGCTTGTACATCTTTCAATAAATTACTGAACCTATAATCCATTTTCCTAGTAAAATGAGATGTGTATATATAGAGATGTGTGTATATATAGAGAGAAATGAAGGATGGCTCAAGACTTTTGCTCAAGACAGTACTGCATCTAATATATCAATGCACACTAAATACTTTTTGGTGTTTTTAATCAGATAAGACATTTGTGAATATCTATTGCTTTTGAAACTTGTGCTGGGCTTTGCACATGATATGGTGTTAATCAAGTAAATGTTAGTAATAAAAACGATCATCTCTGAGTGTTATTTTTCATACAGTGCCATGTGCAAATGACCCCTATTCTCACTCATTTTATAGAATATGTGCATCATTTTCACAGCATGGTGTAAATTGAAGTGAGCCTTTAATTTCTGAAAGCAGAAGCAGCTGGCAACTAATTGGTGAACGCAGAGGAGGTTTCAGCAGCTAAAGAGCCAGATAATATTTAGGAGTATGACACGGAGAAATGAAAGGGAGCTAAAAGAGGGTAAATACTGGTCTCACCAGTCAGCCAGAGATCCACTTTACATAAAAGACAATATTACTCCAGCTGCTAGATGTTTAAATCAGCAGCTCTCTGCAAAAAAATTAAGACTTAAAACTTAAAAAGGTTTCAGCTGTTCCCAAATGGGGAGGAAAGGAAAAAAACTGTGCTCTTTTAACTAACAGGCTCAACCAAAATGGTGAGAAATTGACCTTATCTTATTCCTGTTTTATAATACCTCTATTATTAACCCTCCTGATCACTTTGGTTTATCAGGTACTGCACTGATGATATGTTGCTGAGAGAGATGATGTCCGACCCTTTTCTGGAGCACTATGGGGTCATAATCATTGACCAGGCCCATGAAAGGACGATTAGCACAGACATTCTGCTGGGCCTCCTCAAGGACATCCTGCTGCAGAGGCCCGAGCTCAGGGTGGTGGTTCTCACTGTGCCGCCCATGACAGACAAGCTTCTAAGACACTATGGCAGTGTCCTGCATATCAGTCTAGAGTCCTCATGCACTGCTGAAGTTGTCCACAGCAACAACAGCAACAAAGACTACTTCTACTCAGCACTGAGACTGGTGCTGGAGATCCATCGGACCAAAGAGGGTGGAGATGTTTTCGTATTTTTAGGCTCAGCTGAGGTAAAAGATTCTTATATTTCAAACAGCTCTTTCACTGTGCTAATGCCTGTTGTGATCTGGTTTAAATTTCTCTTCCATTACCTCCTGCAGGAGGTCCACTGTGCCTATAGCATCCTCCAAAGAGAAGGGACCAGGTTGGGTGGACAGTTGGGACAAATGGTACTTGTAGTCCTGTGCTCAGGCCAGGGAGGGCTACTTCCTGTCCTGCCTGAGCAGTCGTGCTGCACAAAGTCCAGAAAGGTTTTTCTCAGTACCCATCAAGGCGAGGATGCATGGTGGGTTACAGAGTCTGTCAAATTTGTCATTGACACAGGAGTCCAGAAGAAAATGGTAAGTTAATTCCTAAATGATGTAGCAATCTTAAATGAGGATTCCTCTGATATTAATTAGCACTGTTTTTACTTTTATGTAAAGGTGTACAATCCGAGAGTAAGAGCTAGCTCAGAGGTTCTTCGACCCATCAGTCAATGCCAGGCAGACATTCGCAAGCAGCTGTCTGGACCATCAGGTATAATGTCATGTCATCTGCTCATTTGGCAATACTTAAAGTAGTTATCTAAAAGGTTTCTTCTTTGAAAAAATGTAAGCTGCCATCTTTGGTAACTAAATGTGATGCTTCTTGGGTTAGAAACAACAAAAATCAGAAACAACTGAAGCAGACTGGTTAATTTTTCATCCTTTCATTCATTTGGATAATTTTCATACTTGCAGATTTGGACATATTACAATATTAATTAATATTTGGACTTAAGAAAGCCAAAGAAAAAACTTCCCAGCATTATTTTAAAAAAAGCAAAATAAACAAACACAAAATTTATGTGCAACAGTTTTACTGAATTTTTCCTCTAGGTAAATGCTTCTGCCTGTATCCAGAAGCAAGCCTAACTTCTGCAGAGAACTCCCCACAGATCTTGGAGTCCAACATTACACCGACAGTTCTTTTCCTCAAAAGGATGGAGATAGCAGGCCTTGGACAGTGCAGTTTCATCGACAGACCAGGTAAAATATCTTCCCAGAGGAAACTAGACAAGTTGCCACTGGAACACAAGCAAGACAACAAGAAGTTTTGTTCTTTATTTTAGTTTTTACTGGTTCCCACTAACAGCATCTCTCTCACAACCTAAGCCAAAGATTCGCATGTGGGAGGTTTTTGACTCAGGAAGGGCTCTGTGTAGCTGTTTGAGCCCAGTCATCCATGATTTAGCTGAGCTGACAGCCCAGCTACTAACCATTGTCTGTGCTCTGACCCACCCTAACATGAACAGAAGAGGCCAGCTCATTAACGATTACACAACATGTCTCATGTATTGCAGTGCCAGACGAGCACAATGAAGAGGAAGTCCATGCCAAAAGTGCTGTAATATTTTTTTGAAAATGTGGGACAAAAGGCACTTGCTTTATGCCTAAATTATATTTTCTCTATAGGAAAGAAATAAAAGCTGAAGGCATTTGATTTGTGATGACTGTATCTTTGATTATTCAGATGACACAAATTGCTGTTGATATTTTATCCCCCTTAATAGATATAGCAATGAAATGTGTGAAATGTGCATAAGTTTTAAAATATTCCATTTGTTGTTGCAGATCCAGAGGGTCTCATGCAGGCACTGGAGGAGCTCGATTACCTTGCAGCTTTAGACGATGATGGCAACTTGTCTGAAATTGGCATCATAATGTCTGAAATCCCTCTGGAACCTCAGATGGCCAAAGCGCTGCTAGCATCCTGCGAGTTTGACTGTGTGAGTGAGATGCTGACAATCACAGCCATGTTGTCAGGTACGTACGTTTTACATTTTTCCACTCCAGAATTTAAGATTAGTTCCAAGTGAGGATCCTTTGACTGGTTTGTAGAATCACCAGGTGGACAGCGTAGTATTGGCTCATCTGCAGTTTCTGATGCTCTTTGGTGAGAGTGGTTTCTCTCAGTGAAGTCGACCTTATTTGTTGTTGTGTTTTAGCACCAAGCTGCTTTGTGGAGCCGCCTGCTGCCATGAGCCACGAAGCAGTCCAGTGTCACAGAAAGTTCCAGCACCCTGAAGGAGATCACTTCACCCTCATAAACATCTACAATGCCTACAAACAAAACCAGAGGGAACAATGTAAGACAGTCATTGAACAGAACCAACCTATTCTCTTCAAGAGATAAGATATACTCTCATCAGCCACTTCATTATTTATACATTGGTGCTTTATTTCTTTGTAGCATTGATTCAACAAGGTGCTGGAAACATTCCTCTGTCATGTTCAGGGAGCAGGTTTAAGATGATTTCAGCTTTATTTATTTGACCATTATCCTGCTGGAAGCAGCCAGGATAATGAGCCAGTACAGTGTGGCCATAAAGGGATAGACACGGTGAGCAATAATACTCAAGTAGGCCGTGGCAGTTAAATGATGCTTGATTGGTTATAAGGGGCGGAGAGTGTGCTAAGAAAATATCCCTTAGACCAGCAGCCTGGACTGTTGATGCAGGGGAGGATGAATTAATGCATTCGTGGTGTTTACAGCATCCAAATGTCAGAGCAGAAACCAAAGCTTAACAGACCAGGCAACATTCCTAGTCTTCCATTGTCCAATTTTGTTGAGCCTGTGCAAATTGTAGCAATCTGGTGTGGTCTTCTGCTGCTTCAAAGTTCAACATTTGTGCATTCAGAGATGATCTTCTGCATACCTTGGTTGAATCAAGTGCGTATATGAGTTACTGTTGCTTTTGTATCAGGTTGAAACAGTGTGCCCCTCACTTGTTATTACTTTTTTTTGGCCATTCTTTGTAAACCCTAGAAATTGTTGTGTGGAAAAATCCCAGTTTTGGCAAAATCAGCATTTTCTGAGATATTCAGGTATAACAACCATACTACATTCAAAGTCACTTTCTTCCCCATTCTGATGCTCACTTCAAACTTCAGCTAGGTCAACTTGACAATGCCTAAGTGCCTAAATGCATCGTGCTGTTGCCATGTGATTTGATAAATTAAGGTATTTGCATCAATGAGCAGGTGGTGAAACAGGTGTACCTAATGAAATGACTGGTGACTTGATCTTTGTTCTCTACTGTGGTAAATTAAAACTAGATTCAAAGCCTGTGTTATACTATGGGACAGATGTTACATTTCAGTTTCACGAAGAATTATAACCAGATGGATACGAATAAACTATTCTATTCTAAAAATTGACGCAAAAAACAGTTAAAAGAACACTTGGCTAAATGAACATTTCAACTCTTTAGATTCTGAGAGGCAAACTGCTTGAAATTTTAGTAAATCATATTACGGTACTCTTGAATTAATTACCTCCACATTGTCATTTTCCCCACTCCATCTGATCTGTTTAAAAGGCATTAGGAATTAAACTGTTTTTACTGTGATAGAAACTTCACGTAAATACTGCTGACCACAGCGCTTCTCTCACTGTGCATGATGTTTTCTCCCAGACTTGACTACTGAAAAGTGGTGCCAGGACTATTTTCTAAATCATTCTGCCTTGAGGACAGCTGATTCCATTAGATCAGAGTTGACTGACACACTGAACAGAATTGAGCTCCCAATTTCTGAACCCTCCTTTGGAACCAAGACTAACACTCACAACATCAAAAGAGCTCTGCTGGCTGGATTCTTCATGCAGGTACAGAAAAACAAAATGTCAGTATTAATGAATTTGCCTCCAGCAATTCAATTGTGTTCAAGTTTACGAGGTCTGTTCTTTTCCCAGATTGCTCGAGATGTGGACGGATCAGGCAACTACTTCATTCTTGCACACAAGCACATGGCCCAGGTGCACCCACACTCCTGCTACGGGGCTCAGTCGCACAAGCTGGGACTGCCTGAGTGGGTTGTTTTCAATGAGTACATCCTTTCAGAAAACTGCATGAGAATAGTCTCGGAAATTTCCCCGCAAGTGTAAGTCGATTCCTTTTTTTCCCCAAATCCCCATCAGAACAGTTGTGTACAGATCAGAACTGAGGTCTCATGGATTAATTCTCTTGTAGTGCAGTGGTAGAACAAACATGTTTATTACTGCAGTAAGCATGAGCCATTTGATCTCATTTTAATTTGAATATTTTTAATCTCTTTATCTACACAATATCTTGTGTTGACACAAATGTTTTATATTTAATATTGGTTTTCAAATTTCTCTTTTAGGTTCATTGAAATTGCACCACTGTACTTCTTCTACAATCTGCCCCCTAGCGAAAGCAAAGATATACTGCAAGACATGTTGGGCCCAGAGGGATCCAAAAACCACAAAGAGAAGAAACAGCAAGCTGCAACAATAAGTGGTGACGTAAACGGTGGCTGTGCAGCAGTGACACAGACGTATGACAGATGTATGATTCAGTAAACTGAAAATCACAAATTTAGACTGCAAATGCATCAATGCTTGTAAGACATTTGTATAATTAATACAGTAAAGCTTAATTTGTTACATTAAATTACTCATGTGTATTACCCAATGTTCTTACAGTGCTGAGAAGGCAAAGATGTCTGTGCTGTAAATATAGAAAAGTTTGCAGTTTAATAGTTGTGATCTAAAAACAATATGAGTGAGGGGGTTTCTGCAACACTGCTTAGGTGTGGACTTTATCCGTACATGATGCAGATGCACACTGTCATTTGATATACTTAACAAGCAAAAAAAAAAATGTTCAAGCGAAAAGTAATTTGTCTCCTATGTACTTCCCTATTATGCATAGTTGTCATAAATGCCAGTATACCTTCACATTCTTTTGTATATCCAAGGATCTGATTTTAAAGCTAAAATACGTATGAAACAACTTGCTCAGAATAACTGCTTTGCCCATTTATCTAAGAATGTTCCCTGTTTATGTTGACAATTCAGGACATTTATTAAAACATGTGACATCAAGGAAAGTCTGGGGATGAAATGTGCAGCTGAATGTTAAAAACCAAGGATTTTGAAGTGTTCCTAACACCTCTGATATGCAGTTGCATGAAGTTTCTTCCAGTATTCAAGTATGTGATTATTCCCTATGTCTTTACAATTTGTACAAACTGTCTTTAAAATTTCTAAAACTGGGTAAACCATCGCCCTACATGTTCTAAATATGAATACGTGCATTCCTAAAACAAACTGTACAAAAATTGAAGAATATATTGAATGATTTTCAGAAGCCTGAAAGCTGTCACTGTGTCCATAGGTGTCTTGGTTTATTGTGAAGGTCACACTGATAGATATTCTTTGAGTTTCTCCATGATGGCTGGCATTCTGTCTGTGGGTATCAGCATCACAGTCCTGAAAGGCTTCATGGGCACGTCCGTAAATGACCACCTCCCACTTAAACAGGAGTCTGCCTCTTCTTGGACTGTGTAGTGGAACTTCAAGATGGCTTGCTGTAAGGAAAACACGGACCAGGCTTGAAATCAGAGTATAAATATATTGAATAGCTTATCAGATGGCTGTTTAAATGAATATTTATCTGAAGTTTGACATGAGCTAACGAACTGCTGTATTTTTACCCAGATACTGTTAAGTAAGTAGCCCCGTGTATAATAAATATTTAGTTAAAACCTTGAACTTTGTGCAGATTTCTTTCCGACTTTACCTCATAAAAGAATTCCTCCTCTGCATTAACAAACATGTATTCCTCTTTGGGAGCTCCTCCTGTGGCTGGGATGCTCTTGGTCTCTTCTCTACAGGTCTTGCTGATAATCAGGCAGTAGTGGCACCTCCCACTGGGCTTATTTGTCCTCTGAGCGTCAGCGATTTCTTCCCTAAAGGACCGTAACATGAAAATCTTTTAACCACACACATGGATGTTTTTCTAGTTTCTATTAAAAAAATAAATAAAACAGAATGGAATAGTTTCCAAATCTCACCAACAATTTTTATTAATAGAACACAAAACATCAAATGTTTCATAAAATATTAGCTCATTTTGAATTTGATGACAGCAGCATGTATTAAAAAGTTGGGATAAGAGCAACAGAAAGGTGGAAAAGTAAGTGGTATTAAAAAGAAAAAGCTGGAATAATTTGTAGCCAATTAGGTTAACTGGTAAATATCAGTTCCCAGATGTTCAACACTTGTTAAGAGGGGATCCTACACTATTGTAAACATGGCCCTGTCCCAACATTTTTAAGATGTGTTGCTGCTAATATATTTCATGCAATACTAAAAGGTCTCAGTTTAAATATTTGATATCTTTCATACATTCTACTGTGAATAAAATGCTGATTTATAAGATTTGCAAAGTATTGCACTTGTTCCGTCTTATTTCAGTGTTTTCAAACACCATCCTGACCATGTTCTACCTGCTCTCACAACAATAACAAAACACTAAAGATGGAATAAGAAGGTAAAGCAGAACTTACTGGAGCTGTTTGTGCAGTGGAAGGGCAATCTGTGGAGGCACATTGATGAAGCGCTCACTTAGCAGCAGCCCCACAGGCTTGCTGTTATCATTAAAGATCTTCTCCAGCTGTTCTGTCACAATATGAGAAGCATTCTTCTCACACTGATCCACAATCAGCTCCTTCACCTCCTCCACACATTGTACACCCTATGAACAGTACAAGACGTGAGTATGAAAATTTATATTAAAAAAAACAAAACACTGACATATTCCAGCCCATTCAAGACTAATTAGTTTTAGTTTGCTAGTCATCTGACCTTTCTCTCTGTGAGGTTTAGCATGGTGATGAAGCCAAACACTTCATCTGGGTCGTCGTCATCGTCGCTGTCTTCGGGCGCCTCAGCTTGCTGGAGCATAGTGGAGAGACGAGTAAATAAACAGCTGCTCAGAAATGAATGTGAATGAGCATGAATGTCAATCTTGGGTTTTAAATGATTTTTTTTGTCCGTTCCTTTTCCTGGTGGAATGATTGCACAACATACATCTTTTAAAAAAGAAAACACTTGGGTGCACACATTTGAATTTATTCCAGCCTAATGTTGCCATCCACTTTGTACAATGTAGCAATGCTGTTAGCAGCAAAGCAGCTCCAGAGCATCATGCTACCACCACCATGTTTGAAAGTATAGTGTTCTTAGGTTCAAAGGATTCTCTGTGGACAGTGAATTATTGCTGGTGTTCCAGCAGTTTCCAGTTCACAGCTTGAACTTTGGTGGTTTCTGAGTTGTTCCTGAACATCCAAACCAACTCTCAAAACAACTCATCTGAGGGTGACAGTTTAGGTCTTTGTCCAGATCTTGGCAAAGTTGTCCCACATTCGAATAACTGCTGAGTATTGCTGTTAAAGATAAACTACCAGTTGTAGTAAATAATGATTACAAATAAGATAAATAGGCCTTGGCCTCATCAAGTCAAGACACTGTATAACCTTCAGCACCACTAATCAAAATATTTAAATAAATGTATGTATATATTTGAGCCTTTTGGTTCCTCGTGTTTGCTTTTGATCCCATTTGGATTAATAAAACGCCAAAAGAAATTCAAACATGTACTCCCAAATGCTGTTTTTTAAGTCATTAAGATGTGTGCAGTATGCATTGTTTGCATTAAGATGAAGTTCAAAGAAATCACTGAAAGCCCAAATTATCATGACATCTCTCACCTTGATGACACTTCCAACATGATTTTGTTGGATGATGATGTGTGTCATCTCTGATGTATCCACATGAGCTTTTAAGAAAAGCTGTATCCAAACATAACAGAAATGACGTCAGTGACACCTGCTTACACACAGTATTTGAAACGTGAAATAACAATACTAAACCCAAACCTGCTGCAGCAGCTTCTTTATGCCGTTGAAGTCATTGTCTGAGATGGTGTGAGCTTCAAAGTCTACAACGACCTCCTGAAAGCGTAGAAGTCGTAATTGCAAGTTTTATTGTAACCCATACTCTGATTAGTTGTGCGAAACTTTCCGATATTAGTTTCACAGGGTTAACTTATTACAGCGTATTCAAGTACAGTATCTTCGAAATAACATATTCTAGTATATTAGTTATTTATTTTCTCACATGATTAACCAAAAAAATATTTTCATGAGCCTTTCTGTTCACATTAGCCCTACTGCTGACTTAGCTAACTAGTTAGCAAGGCCATGCCTCCCTTCTAAGACGTGTTTGTTCTTTTACCTCATTAATTTCCTCATCTGACGCCTCACTGTCCTCTTCTCCGGAATCGTCTTCCTCCTCTGGATTCTCATCGGAGCTGTTGTCACTTTCCTCGGGTTTTTCACCAAAACCTACTGCCCTTTTCTTAGCCAATGAAGCCATGCTGCAAACTTAAAACACACGTGTCTACTAAGTGGGCGGGGCAAAGACTAGCAACTGTCAGCTACGAAACTGAAACCCTGAAGCCGCCATTATGGCTCCACATATACACGGCTTGCCGCTTATTAAATCCACATTCAGAGCTTCAATGTCGGCTTGTTGCCCGTTGGTGAAATGGAATAAACCATTCTATAAAACGGGGACGAAAATAAATTCACATGCCCCCGAACCCTTTGTCACATGTAGTAGATATTAATTTAAATTATTGAAACTATATTTTTAAATTAAATAAACACATTCTTGTAATACTACTTGTAATACGATTATTTTACAAGGTTAGTCAATTAGACAGTGTTCTGTCTCCCCTCCTCGACCGTGGATGATGAAAGTCTGAATGAACACTCCAGGTACATAAATTTTGCCTAATATTTCGTCTTTTTCACCGTTTGTACTTCGTGTCACTGTAGCTATACGCGGATAAAATATTCGCTTCTATCACACATTATCACAGACAGGTTCTGTTAATTGCTACCGTAGATAGTCTGTCATGCACCGTGTCTTGCTAGGGTAAACAAGAACACTCTTACGGAAGAAGACACTTCACATACACTTTTAACTAAAATGGCCCATTCGCTTAATTTATTCGCTGTTCATGCACAGTCTTATGATCGTGACTCAACAACAGTCTTATCAGCATGTGACCGTTTTAGGGTGTAACGTTGCTTAAAATGCATTCACACCCAATGTCCTCAGTGTTTTTGTAGCTTAAGCCTCTGACTTTGACATTATTGCAGACCTTAGTAAACCTATTTTACCTTGGTTTGTTCGGAATTAACCATCTTTGTTATTTTAATAATCCAGTGTTTCAAGATGCGTGTATTGCTGCTTAAAGAACCAAAAGATGGAGAGTCTGGATCTGATCCCTATATTAAGGTACACGCCCTTTACAGTTAAATCAACTAACTTAAACCAGTTTCTTAAAATTTGTCAGTATAACCGTTATTATTTTCACTTCGAAGGAGCTGGAATCACGCGGACATAAAGGAACCCTACTTCCGGTGCTGTCTTTTAAGTTTGTATCATTAAACACTTTGTCAGATAAGGTAAATTGTTGTTCCATTGTCCATTCATTAATCCGTTCATTTTAACAGTTTGCATATTCAGTGGATTCATGTATTTTGCTTATTCCAGCTTTTCCAACCAGAGAAATATGGTGGGCTCATATTTACCAGTCCAAGAGCAGTGGAGGCTGTAAGGATGTGTTTGGAAGCGGATGAAAGAAGGGAAGGTGATAAACATTACTTTTCTCGAAGCTGCTGTATATCATTGATAGAAATGACTTTTTTTGGTAAAAACCTTAAAAAAACAAGTCAAGTTTCTGTAGTACATTTCTGTAATGCCCAGTGTATGTTGTGCTATTGAGAATGGGACAAAGCAGCGAAAGACAAGTGGAACACCAAGTCCATCTATGTGGTTGGGAAGGCCACTGCTTCATTAGGTGAGTCACATCTATGGACAAAGGTAATTTCTCCCAAAATCCTCCTTTGTGTCTTGAGCTCCTTGTAAACTCGTGCTAATTGCACCAGAGTGTGTCGGGCACCTGGTGCTCATAGTGATGTGTGAAATGCTTTGTCTACCTTCAGCCATTTGTTATACACAAGTGACAGTTTGCCGTTAGTGATTGTTCAGTGTCTTTACAAAACAAGCAGGTGCAACACTTTCTACATGTGTGCTTTAGCTTCTTCTTTTCAGTAACATTTCACAGTGGGTTTTTATTTTGAGTCTCTCAGTGAGCTTCTAATTTAGTTATTGAATTAGTTGAAGTGAATGAATGTGTTTTCTCTGCCACGCTCTTATGTCAGTATTTAGCAGACTGTGCAAAAGTATTGAGCCACCCTCATTTCTTTGTATTTTACTTCCAAGGACCCAGACGTCCTTGTAATTTTTCAAAGTGCTCTTGAGTTACTCCTCCAGGCTTTCAGAAGGTCTTTCAAATTTGTCTTCTGACATTTGCTGGTTTTTCCACTTATTTTCAATCCAGGCTTTGTACTGTGCCATTTTCAGAGGAATGCGGTTTGGTTGTTAAGCCACTTAACACTGGCCTATGAATGCATCAAGTATAAAAAAAAAAAATGCACCCAAGTCAAGGAATGAACAATTGTTGTGTCTACACATAGCAGACAACTTAGAAAAGACTAGAACGTAATGTCTTTTGTTTAGTGTTTTCTGCTTTTAAAAACCTTGCTGCACCTATTTCCCATTTTCTAGCAAAATATAAAGAAATGTGGGGTGGCTCAAGAATTTACCACATTACTGTATAGCTTATCATTTTTTTTTCCTTTTCATGATTTTTATCCCATACAGTACAGAATCTAGGTCTGAACCCTTTGGGAGAGGACACCGGGACAGCGGAGGTCCTATCACGACTTATTATTGAACGTACGGCGTAACTGTGGAGTCTCACATTCCTCACAGTTTAATTTTAATAGTAATTTTATGATTGCTCTTATTACTCATATGATCTCACGTATAATTCCCGTCATAGGAGAGGCCACCAATATCCCACCACTTTTTTTCCCCTGTGGCTCAATCAAAAGGGAAGTCTTGCCCACGGCTTTAAGGGAAAATGGTAAGCATTCCCCCTGTTGTGCCTGACAATTAAAACTCAAGGTGATAAAATTCCCATTGGGATTATTCTAATTATAAAATAATAATTGCACTATCTTTATCACTGTTGGGATCTGTTTCTTTGTTTCCAGGAGTGCCCCTAGAGACACTAACTGTCTATCAAACAGCAGAACATCCCGATCTGGAGAAAAATCTAAAGAACTATTTCACAGAGCAGGTAAAGTGTCATTCTTATTGCTTTTATTTATTTATTTGTTTCAGTATAGCAGCTGTTCATTTGTTTGTATGCTTATAGGGCATCCCAGCAAGCATAGCTTTCTTCAGTCCATCAGGAGTGAAGTTTTGCCTTGAAGTGGTGCGGAGGCTCTCGGCTGAACAGCTGACTCAAATAAAGGTACATCTTCCTCACAGTCATACACAAATAGATTTAAATAATGCATGAATCTGAAGTGCTTAACAGAGCTTTACTCACGTAAGTGTCTTTGTTTCCAGTTTGCAGCCATAGGGCCTACTACACAACATGCAATAGCAGCAGAAGGCCTTTGTGTCAGCTGCACTGCAGAAAAGCCAACAGCTGAACACCTGGCGATAGCGATAGCTAAAACTCTGCAGTGACCAGCTTTTAAAATCCACCTGCCTCATCTTTGGTGTTTGTTGTTATTATATATGTAAATACGTACTGTTATTTGTGTGTTTTACTGCTTTACTGCCCATCTTTATTGTTGTTGGACATATGATTCTGCTATTTTTGCACTGAGAAAAAGTTATTTTTTGCAGCACCAGAGCCAGGAAAGTCTAAGATAAAATTATAATTTGCTTTATATGATGTAAGAAAATGACTGAGAAAATAAAAGCCAATCATTTTGATAATATTGAAGATTTTGTCTGTGGTTATTGCTTGTGTGTTTCTGTGTGTTTATTTCCTGTCCAACACAGTGCTTGCAGGGGTCATCCCTGTCTTTTACTGTCCACATGAATGTGAAGGTTTTAACATCTTTCCACGGATCAGCTGCAGTCCATTTAAAACCACTGAAGCATGTATAACATAACCACAGAGTAAGAGTCAAATTGAGCAGTCGTAGATTGTAAAAGATGAGTTTACTTTTCACGCAGAGGTGAAGAAAGCAGGTTACTGTAGAGTCACACCTCTGGAGGGGTGTGGAGAAGCTAAGGATTTGCTTATAAAGCAGCGTTGCTCCTCACTTGTCATCATCTCATCTTGCATATAGACCCAGGAGTAAACCGCTAAAGGCCACGATGCTGAATTTAATCCAGCTGATATTTATGCTCTTTTTGACCAACATTAGCACAACTGATGCAGAGAAACTTTTCCATAATCGGGATCATTCTGATACGCAGACCCTTAATTCTCACCGAGCTCAGGCTATAACAGACAAGTACACAGCTGAGGTATATTGTTTTTTCTTCTTTTTTGACTACCTGTGTTTCTCAAACTTCAGCATCCATTTAACCAGACAGGGGATTTGTCTAATGTAACCCGTGTCTTGTTTTAGTTATTTCTCTCTAGATATGGATTCATCAAGCCAGTTAACTGGGAGGAGGTTCAGTTTGAGGATTCAGATGCCTCTTTCAGCGGTGACTTCCTCGACGATCTTCAAGCCACAATCCAAGAGGGAACCTCAGCGTCTTACTCGAGAGCTGCTCATCGAGCTGGTGATCAGCAGGGCTATAACCGTCAAAATGAGAACCAAGCCTTTATTTCAGCACTTAAAGAGTTTCAGAGGGTTTCAGGTCTGCCTGTTACAGGGGTGTTTGATGAGGCCACCAAGTTAGCAATGAACAAACCAAGGTGTGGAGTCCCTGATAAAGAGACTGTTCTGACCAGCCCTGTCATCACTACAGAACCTGAGAGCAGTGGTGACTTTGATTTTGAAAACAGTACCACTGACAGTTTTACTGAGACCAACAGGAACAACACAGCAAGTGACATAATCAGTGGCACTTCTTTAGGTACTGCAAATTTCTCTGAAGACGACATATTAAATTTTAATGATGCAGACGGTGTGCTCACAGCCATTTCCAATGACACCAGCATGAATTATACAACAGAGCTTTTTAAAGATCACTTCTCCAAACAGCTCGCACGACAGCAGACTGGGCAGCCAAATGGGGAATTTCAGTGAGAACGCGCATCAGAGTGAAGCAGTGAGACGCAAGAAGGAACATCTCGCAAGTCTCATATCCAAAAGCAGGCGGAAGAGAGATTTGACTCCAACTGGCCACATGGCTTTTTTTCAAGAAGGTGTTAAACTGGAGGCTGATAGGAGAAGGCTACAGCAGCCAGCTGACTATTGAAGACCAGAGGTACATCTTCAGACTGGCTTTCAGGATGTGGAGTGAGGTGTCGCCACTGGAATTTGTGGAGGATACACATGCCCCATTGGAGGATGTTGACATCAGGCTGGGATTTGGTACAGGTGGGTTTTAGTCAATATTTATGAGCTTCACTGCAGCATGAAAGCTACTTTTGGCTGCTCCTTTATTCACAGTGGCCACAGCAGGTAGCTCCGCATGTTTGGTTTGGCAGAGCTTTATGCCAGATGCCCTTCCTGACACAACCCCAAAAGGATTTGTGTCTTCTCCTGAGATCACACTGGGGATCTTTCCCTTGTTAGGTGGATGTGTGAACCACTATTATTATGAATAAAATGTGGAATGGTTAGATTTGACCCTTCACATCACTAGTCTATGAAGGTTAATTTCTCATTTCAGGATAAAAAAGTTAAAGAATGTTATCTCCTTGGCCACATATATGTTTAAGACTAATAAAGCATCTGTTAATGAGGTTCATTAAACACAAAAACTCCCAGCAATGTTAAAGGTAAATGTAAACCACGACCAGTCTTCTTAGATTGGAAATATTTTCCTCGGGAGGGTCATTTATATGTATGTCTGCAGAGGATCATTAATGTTTCCACTGTACCTCCTTTTTGTGCCAAATAACATACTGCATCGTTGTGAAATTCTTTCATAGGAAGGCATCTGGGATGTAATCAGAAGTTCGATGGCACTGGTCAAGAATTTGCCCATGCTTGGTTCCTGGGTGATATACACTTTGATGATGATGAGCACTTCACAACTCCCAATGTTGGCAGTGGAATCAGCCTTCTCAAAGTAATTATATTCCTGCACGATCAAAGGAACTGCCAGGTTTATATAATTCCAGTGATTAACAACGCATTGCTCTAACAACGCCTTAAATATATTAAACCTGTTTAGGTAGCAGTTCATGAGATTGGCCATGTTTTGGGTCTACCCCACATATATAGACCCGGATCCATAATGCAGCCCAGCTATCTACCCCAGGAGTCCACCTTTGAAATGGACTGGATGGACAGAAAAGCTATACAGCAACTCTATGGTACATGGTTACAGCACCATCTAGTGGTTACTTATACACTCTTGGAGAAATGCATTTTGCTGTATTTTTGCCCTAATTGACTAATGCAAATTTTTTTCCCCTGTTGTGCTTGCATTTGACACCAGGAGGCTGTAAAGGCCGGTTCAACACGGTGTTTGATTGGATCAGAAAGGAGAAGACACCCTATGGGGAGGTGGTGATCCGCTTTAACACCTATTTCATGAGAGATGGGTGGTACTGGCTGTATGAGAACAGAAATAATAGAACACGTTATGGTGATCCAGTTCCGCTGCAAACTGGCTGGCATGGGATCCCCATGGATGGAGTGGATGCACATGTCCATGTCTGGTCCAGGAAAAGAGATGCTGTATATTTCTTCAGAGGTACACTAAGTGGAGAGTTATACTGTTTGAAAGGAGTTAGTGAACAAATTGATACTTTGTGAAAATGTAATTAACTTATTTATCTACAGGTACTCAGTTCTGGAGGTATGATAGTGAGAACGACCAGGTGTTTGGACAAGACTCTGAAGGTCACCAGTATCCGAAGTTAATCTCTGAAGGATTCCCAGGGGTGCCAAGTCCTATTGACACAGCCTTTTATGACAGGAGGGACTCCCACATCTACTTCTTTAAAAACAATCTTGTAAGTGCAATATTACCCAGCTGTCAGATATTATTACACTGATATAAGAGCAAAGACATGAGGTTCAGTAAGAAAGTAAATTAGGAAATATTCATGAAGTGCTTAAATGACAAGCTGGAATGATGTGGTTCGATATTAAAACACACCGACCATTATACATATTTAAACTTAAAACGTGGCTTAGACTTAACGGTCATTAATCAAACTGTTTCCATCTGTGATTTGCAATCTAGCAATGCCGATTAGTAGAACATGCAGATATAAAAAGCAAAGTCCTGGAGAAAACCCAAGCTAATTAATTGTTTCTTAGGATTATGAGGGAATGTCTTCAAGCAAACAAATGCACTAAAGTTCCTCTGTGAATTGTTTGCATTGTATAATTGAATTGATTTCTGCATAACAAAAAAAAAGAGCAATTATCTCTTTGAACAGGTGTATGCATTCAGCGTGGAAGCCAACAACTTGGCAAGAGGGTTCCCAAAAAACATCAGAGATGTTTTCCCTCCTGTGGTGAACACAGACCATCCAGATGGCAACATTGACGCTGCCTACTTCTCCTACACTCACAATGCCATCTTTCTTCTCAAGGGCATACGCTTCTGGCAAGTAGTGGGCAGTCGTGATCGCTGGCGACGGCCCTTTCTGCCACGAAATGGCCTGCTGCCACATAAGGAGGTGGATCAGCATTGGTTTGATATCTGCAATGTTCATCCCACTGCACTCAAACTAACCCGCTGAGAGTGTTGCAGCAGAGATGCGATAGAGCTTGCTAAAGTTTGCATATGTGATCTACTGATTTAATTTTATGTTCACATATTGTCAAGCTGCAATGATGACTGTCTAATTTCTAGAAGACAACAACAATTTTGAATTTTGTTGGCTAATTTTCACCGAGGTGTGTTATTTATACATGTAACAGCTGCTCTTTCATTCCTTTTCTCTTTTTCGGAGCAGTGCTGAATGCATTCTGGCACAAAAACAATCCTAAAGGACTTCCTATTATTAAGATATTCAGAGAATGAGTGATAATTTGTTTATTGGATACTTATTCATTAAACGGACATGTTGTTTCGCTCACAGATACAGTATGTATAATGTAGATGAAGCTAATAAATGTTTTGCTGAGCTGCTCAAAATGATATTTGATGTGCTGAAGTGCACTGTGTAGAAAAATGCTTTCAAATGGCAAATGTGCAAAGAAACATTAAAACAGGCTTGTGCGTACTGTGAAGTGACTTCTTATGTCACATGTAATCTTAAGAAAACCTCTAAAAAGATTTGTGGTATTATGAGTGTATAAAAATAGAATTTTGCTCATAGTGGAAGAGCTGGTTTCTGGGTAAACTTATAGATTGAAAGCATCTTTCTTTTGACGTAATTGTATTGAAAAAAAAGACATAAATTTTGTATCCTCGGATTGTTTCTTTTTGGCACAGTATGTGCCTGGAAGGGATACAACATTATTCTCTCAACTTAGATTGATGATCGAGGTGTAGATATACAGTACTAGTCCCTATTGGCACGACTGGATGATTTGATAATTCTATATTTGTACGAAACTCTCAATTCCTGTAAATCATACTTGTAGAAATCCACATCTGCCTGTAGGCATGAAAGAAAGAACGAAAGAAGTGACCTGGAAGCCGGGAAACTTTCTCTTTATTAAAAACCCTTAAAAGTTAAGAGCAACTCTTCCACTACAATAGGGTTTTGGGCTGAGGGAATCAGATAACCCCTATCAATAACAACCTGGAGGTGGTGGAAAACAACTATCGAGACATCATATTTTCGAATGCCCTCTCATTATGAAAGACTTACACACTATCAATCAAAAGAGAGCCTTTTGAAATGCGCGCTGAAGTAAAACGATTGAACGAGGTGCCATAATGCTGTTATATTTTATAATGATGATTTGAGCATGATGCAAAGAAACAGGCATTGATTCTGTAATCAATATGTTACTTGAAGACGCTTATTAATTCAGCTCATCTTAAGAGATTAGGCTCCTGGTGGGCCCCAGATAACTAGCATTGTGCTGCAGGCGCTCTATAGGCTATATTAATAAATTAAAGTAGAAATCAATTACAAGCAAAGGAACAAAATGTCGCGGTAAGTGGAGCTACATAGAGGGTTATCATGGGTTGATGAGTCTACTCACACAGCTATAGAAGGAGCTTCTCTGTCTGCTCATACCTCTGCTTGTTTTTTGAGCTAATATTTTGTTTTTTTCTTGTAAGATTAAAGAGATTTCTGTGATTTAACAGGATTAGGCAACATTTTAGTGATTATTATAAACACGAGCTTCATATTAAAAATGCAAACTTAAAGAAAATTAGAAAATATTATTTATTAAAATACTATATTGTAATATTAACAGTCAAGAGAAATAACTTACATATAGCCAAGGTATTTTTGTTTGAATAAAATCAGCTTTTATTCTGCAGATCTTAGCATAAAATATTGACACAGGAATATTGAATTCAGTACATAAGATGATGCAGTGCAGTGCAGCCATTTGATCTGTTTGTTTATCCCATTATGAGGCACCGTACACCTCCTCCATCCTGGAATTTCACATGCAGCAAAATCCTAAATACAAACTGTTATTCATGCATTCATATGGTCCCCAGCAGCTCACTGATCTGTGCTTTTGCACTGATGGTACTGCCGTTGAAACTCCCTTCCCTACACCTCGGGCCTCTTTGAATGCGACTATGATAAATGAGATCAGTCATGCTGATGAAGCTGCAGCAGCCCCAGAGAAATACAAAAACCTGTGTCGTTGCAATTCACATGGGAGGCACTTTAGAAACTGGAGAATGGGATGAAACTCCTGCAGCACATTCATATACCGAAAATCCCCAAACTCTTCCAAGACATGAAAATAACTTTGAATACTGTTGCCTTATTTATATGTCTCCAAGGGATTTTTCTTTCTTAAAACATGGAAATAAATGATTTCTGGTGTTATTTCAAATGAGGATCATACAATTATGTGTTTTTGCATTTGTCAAGGGATTAGTTCAACAAGCTGCTGCATGTAGGTAGTGCGTTGCATTTAAATGTAGAGATTTTTGTCTGTGAGTGTTATCCTTTTAAAGATATCCTTGCTGTCCCGTGTCTGGGGCTGAATTAATAATGAGTGCAGGAGTTTTATCACTTTTAGTGTGTTCATAGAAAAATAACATAATGTCACATCTTGTTGGAGGGAATGATAAATACAGTCTCTTTAAAAATGGGCTTTATATTAATTCACCCAAAAATCTTTCATGTCCAATCCACCATCTTCCCTTGTAGAACAAAAGGCTCACCAAGTGGTAGCCTGACTAGAAAAATGAATGATAAAGTATTGATTGTTGTCATGGACCTTTTGAGCTTTTGTATAGTATTTTGTTATGTTTGCACCCAAGTTACTTCCCATTTTACCTTTTGAGTTTCCCTGTTTTATGTGTCTTACTTTCTGTTTTACATCCCGTATCATTATTTATGGATTTAGCTCACCTGCCTCTTGTTCCCCAGCTGTTTCCATTCTCCCTTATTACCCTTAAGTGTATTCATAGCCCTGCCCTTCCCTTCAATCCTTTGTCAGAGTGCCTGTTTACCTTCTGTTGTGTGTGCGCTTCGTGCCTTCTTTGGAATCTATGAGCTTTAGTCTTATCTGCCTAACCTTACAGTACCTAATACCGTTGGATGATAGCTAAGTACTAACTGAGTATTTTGCTCAAGTACAGGTTTAATCTGCTTAATCTATTTATTCTACTATTATTATTACTATTATTTATTTGAAAACTGGTATTTCTGATTATTTAGCAGATTAATCATATTATTATAAATTAATCTACCAAGCAACATCTCAGGTATTAAAACTGAAAACAGTTGAAATATGAAATAGATAAATGCATATCAATGATTTTTTTTATTTACCAGTAACTATGATCCATTGATCCAAAAAAATGTAGGTTTTATTAATCTGGAAAAAAAACTCAATTGTATATTATAAATATAATTTGGGGACTTTTAAGCGGTGCACAACAGTTAAGCTGCTTAAGTATGATAATAATTATTACTTAATTAAAAGGTCTAAACACTGTTTAAACCAATTATCCGACACAAAGGGAGATTTCTGGAGTCACTTTTCACAGAGCAAATCTGTAATAAGACAATCATCAGAAAATCATAGGCAATCATTTCTATCCTAGTTTTCTTCACTGATTTTATTTGTGATCACATCTTTGAATTTCCCGGTGTCTTGACATCAAATAGCTCAAGCATTGTGTGACAACAATCGAATCAAAGACAAAGGCAATGCAATGTGCAAAGGCTCCACACCTATTCATTTCCAGGCAGGTTTTCTTTTATTAATCTGTTCTCAAAGTCAAGGCGACACTCCACAAGAAACATACAAAAGCTGAATTGTGCTACTTATGATAAGTACACTGCTATGATTGATTGAGGGCTCTTATGGTAGTTTGAATAGGTTTTTTACAGCTATTAACAAGCGAATATTTAAAAAAAAAAACAACTTTCAGAATAAAATATGAAGCTATAATTTCTTCTTATTCTAAACAGCAAATGCAATAAGAGCAAGAAGTCAATGTCCTGATAATAATTAATTTGCTCTGAGGTATTTACATTCTCATCCTTCCAATTACTTATGCATCTACGCCAGCATTTAATCTTTGTCAAACTGTTCCGCACCTTCGGCAGCCCATAGCTTAGCACCTCCCTCTACGAAGTGAAGTCTGGTGTAAATGCTCTGTTAAAATGGTAATCTAGTAACATTATATTGTGCCTTGAAGCAGTTAAACTTCTCTTCCAAAGTTGCAAAAAAGAGCCCAGTAGAGGGCAACCTCAACACACAGTGCGTGTTTCCTGTGGCTCCACTGTTGTCAGCATCCATATGAAGTTTTTTGAGGCATCTTTGTGGGTTTTACTGGTAGCAGATGCATGTCTCTGTTGCATTTCTTTCACTCCTTGAATATGTCAGGTATATTTTAACAGCAGAAAAAGAAAAGATAGGATTTATTCCACGTACTGTAAATGTCCCCCCCACCCCCCCACCCCTTGTCAGCGACCTACTGTGGAAATTTTGACGTGTGTGGGGAGAGAGTGCATCCTGAAATGACAGTTTATGGAAATACAGTTTACCTGGTGTACACACACTCTGTGCTATGTTTAAAAAGGGAATTTGTAGTTTCTGCCAAAGATTTCCGACGCCACGTTGAGGTGGAGTGCGGATCAGCATTTATTCTGCAGTAATAAGCGTGGAATTCAGACTTTCCTGAAAAGCGGATTTTCAGTTGAAAGTTGTTTTGAGCATTAACTCTGAGTGGCATCGTTAACAAGGCTCTAGTGTGTTTACAGTGGTTCAAAAAAATCAAGCACTCGGCAAGAGACAAACTACACACAGGAATGCACGGCGATGCTCACAAACACTGAGTTTGCAAATGCATACACATGTACACCCCCATTAAAATTAAACGTACAAACTCATACACACACAGATGTCCTCGTACACGTCTGTCTCCCTCCCGTCCATCCTTTTTGCTTCTCTTCTTGCCCCCAGATGAAGAGGTTCGGCTCAAAAGAGAAAAATACTGACTGAATCCTTTGCGACTGCCTCTCAATTTCAAATTTAAATCATTATTTCAAAGGTTTTATCATCAAATAGTTTGGCGCAAAGTGCTCCTCGCTAAGGATCTTTAATGTAGTAGAAAGGTAAATAGGATTTTGAATTCACAAACCCAAGCCTTCATGCTTTCATTATACTGTGGAGAAGAAGAAACTCCATTTGTGTGATTGAAAACTGTGTAAGTGTGCACTAAAACCATATTTTTAGATGGCAGAACAAGTATCTTTGCCTTCACATTTCTTCTTGTTTATACATGCGAGCAGGAGTTTCTATGCCAAATAGAAATAGTACAGTAATTACATGTCTTCTCTAGAGAATACCCCATGTATCAAACAGCCTAATTTGAATGAAGAATCCAAATCATGCAAGTGTAATTAAGTATTGTGTAGCCTCATGCATAATGCAGAATTTAGGTATTGACTAAATACCTGATAAACAAATAGTGTGAGTGTGGAGGAGGATATGTTTGTCATACCACAAGCAACCTTCCCAATAAATCCAGTCAGTTCACTAATTTGCCTCCATATGTGGCAGGGGAATCTCCCACCCGCTGCAAACTGAACCTTGACCTTTGGCTAAGGAGGAATTTTGGAGACAAAACAAGGCATGTCAGTCTGAGTGGCAACTGCAGGTCAAGGGGGGAGGGAGGAGGTTCTCTTATGCATGGCCACACAGAAGTGACTACCAGGCCACCACTTTCATTTACAAGCCTGGGAAAGTGACAGGAGTTGTGCGTGCCATGGCAGGCTTTGTCAAAGGGAGGAAACAAGAAACGTAAAGCAGTCTGAATAATGGGCTAGAGGCAGATAAGAACACCTAATGCTTGAGCTATCTTTGTGTTTTATTGTATATTCAAGTTGCACTTTAAAGGATGGAAAAAATCTCGCTGTGATGATTTTTTTTGTACTGGAAGTATTTATTCAGCCAAAGTGGTTCCTCTGAAAAGTAACATTTGTAGAATCGCAGTGTGGGTGATCAAATTGTTTCTTGAAATTAAACTAACATTGCTTGGTAGACTTGATAAGTTAAACCTTTGCAGAAACCAGAAATTTAATTAGTCTGAAAGGAGTTATGCACTATTGCTGTTACCAAGAGCCTTTTGATAGCTACATCAGCGGCAGCAGAGTTCTTTTATTCGGTTTCAAATGTCCTCATTTTACAGCGATCACGAGTTCCAGCTTCACACATTCACACAAAATATGGTGTGATGTTGTTACAACCTGTCAACAAAAGTGTCTCCAGTCATTTTACAGTCACATCTGCTTAGAAGACTACTTGCGCATTCAAAAGAACCAAACAAGCAATTTGTCAAGTGGTTGAGAACTGGATTTTGGCTTTCCTCCTCACTCACTCTGTTGCTCCTTTCACACGCAAAACACCCACCACCTTTTAACCATCATCTGTACCTCCTCTATCTGAAGATCGAATTCTGATTTTATCCTCACCTCAGTTCCCCAACCCCTATTTCTCCTCCTTCCCCCTCTCGCCTCACTTTTCTACCAGAGGAACAGATGGGGTGGAACTCTGGGGAGGGGGAATGATGGCTGGGTTTGAATTTAACAGGGGGACAAGGTTGCTACACTTTGTGTTACATGCCAGTCCTGTTTTTGTGTCCAGGTTTCACTTTCAGCTTAAAATTAGGTTGGAAAACATTAAATGGGGTGACTAAAAAGTCACTCATATCATTGTAGACGTACACAGAAGTTAAGCTGAGTTGCAGTTCCTGCTCCCTGGCCCACCCAGGCTGATGGCTCACTGGATAGATGTTTAGGTGAGCAAAAAATCTTAAGTATGGGGTGAGCGTTTTAAGTTATAGCAGCTCCCTGCAATTGCTATACATCTGCAAACCACTTTGCAACCCAGCCCTACCTCATGATCATCATCAACTAAGAGCTCGCTGGGGCCTTTCTGCATTGACTTGGCATATTCTCCTTGTGTTTGGATAGGTTTTCTCTGGATTCTCTGACTTCCCACAGTCCAAAGATGTGTATGTTAGATTAACTAGTGATTCTAAATTGGCTGTAACTCTGAGCGTGAAAGGTTGTCCCTGTGTCTGTGTTAGCTAACACCCTACTGCGGTACACCCTAACAAGCTGTCCAGGGTGTACCCTGCCTCTTGCCCTATGACATCTGGGATAGGCTCCAGGCCAACCATGACACTAAATTGGTTAGTAGAAGTGAATGGATGGATGGTTCAGTTTTTAGTATCCCAGCACTGAGGATGCTGGTTCACTGTCACTCACCCTTAAGGATACTTGAACAGTTTTTATTAGTAACAGCTAGGCCTATCTTACTCTGATAACTGAAAAATGTCTCTTGTAAAACAGGTATTTTTTCTGATAATCTCACCGGACCGATTTCTTGTAACTTTCGATCTGCGTTGTTACAGTGTTGCCAAAGGAACACTTTCAGATATCACAAGTTATCTGCAGAGTCCAGTGTTATCGTAACCTTTAAAGGATTATGGTCAGGCGCTAGAAAATTATCGGCAGCTATGTGAGCAAAGGGCTGGTATGTTCTCACTTAGTCTTGGTAGTGCTTCAGCTCTCTTTCAGCTGCCTCAGGAGCACTCCCTGGGCTTGCCACCCTTAACGAGGCCCCTAGTCCACGCAGAATAGACTGCCCCTTCACACAGACGCTGGAAACAATGAACGACTGCCACTTTAACCCCGAGATTCTATTCTGAGGGAGCTCTGCCATAAAAATAACACAAAGCACCTTGTACATGATGAAATATCTCTGCAATGTGAAGTCTCTAGTTTTTATTTTGTCAGTAAATGTGTAGTCAAGTCATTATCTCAAAATCTTCTCCTTCCATCCTTCCTTCCTTCCTCCCTTCCATCCTGTTGTTTTTTTTAAACACGTTACAATGTCCTGCGCTCATACAATATATGAAAGTTGCATTTCCTAGCACTTCCTCACTAAACCCAAACAGCAGGATAGCTGTTTTGCAGCATTGCAGCTGAAACCTATTTGGAAATAAACCTCAGAGTTTTTTCAAACAGCTGCCATTATTCATGAATGTCAGCTAAGGGGTGTATTTCATATGTCACTGTCAAAGAGATTATATTATGTTACAACCTCTGGCTGGTGTCGGTAACGTGTTTTTAATGTACCAAACAGTGCATCAATAAAATAAATATTGCATGCTTTTCGCCTTGAAGGATGCGGTGTATATTCTAACCTATGCTCCAGGAAGTGTTGTGTGTCAACCATGAGAGAATTATGTCTTAGAGGAGAAGCGCTCTCCTCCTTAGTGTTCATGCATTACATTTTGGAATACTCAGTAGACGGGAATCTTGCTGGGAGCTGGAGTTTGGGCTTTGGCTCACTCTCATGTAGGTCACACCTTATTATGGCAAATTTAAAAGTTCTTGCCACGACTCTGTTTAGAAAATGAGAAGGAGGTCCCCTGTGTGCATGTGTGTCACGGATTTAAACGGTACCATTTCACCTCCTTTCTGGAGTGTTTTGTTTGATCTAAATGAGAATTCGGAGAAAGTGGAGCAGCTTGTGAAGGAGCAGTGAGAAATCGAGACTGACGTTGCCACCTCATAGCCCTGAAATTGTGTGGAGTAGTTGTGCCAGTGTCTTTGTTTGGAGATTAATGTTGCGTCAGTCACATTCTTTGTATGAGGGACACTAGCCAAACTGCATGGTGAAATCTAGCTACATCAAAAACACCCATTTTGATGCAGAGGAAAATAGGAGAGCAGCATTTGGAGGGAATCATAAATTTATCTGACATGCATGGGCTCCCGCTGTTATGAGGTATTGATATTCTGCCAGTCAAAGCTTGCCATTTGTGGCATCATCAACCTCTGTCTTTTAACTTTGTGTGCATGTGTCTTTGTATGTAGGTGGAACATTGCAGGGTTTTGTTATGCGTAGTTGTACACACAGAGTACTGAATTAGAAGGCCCATCTTTCTCATTTTTTCCTCCCCTTTTCTGCAGGCTTTGCTCAGGGGCATGACACATTTCTGAGGGGCTTTGGATCCACTGGCCTGATAATTCCTTCAATTATTAAATGGTTGGCTGGCAGATGAAGTGAGGCCATGAATAAAGCAAATCTGTGGGCATACAAACTCTGACAATACAAACACGGTACGGCAGTCATTTCCTCTGCTCGTCCTTGAAGATACACTACAGTATCCTGAGTCTGTGATTATACAGATTTGCCTGGGCATTGCTTTGAGTCTCGCCACCTGTAATGGCAACAAAGTCAGTAGAGGGTCAGAATCATACACTGAATCCCAGCCAAACTCCTGCAGGAGCGATCTGCTTGTCGGGTCAGCTCTGAGGGCTTTGTCTCTCTCTTTCCGCATGGGTGTTTGTAAAATCAGAAAAGGGTTTTATCAGAGCATGCTCATTGTGAGTCAGAGCATCTAACATGCATCAGATTATAGCTCTTTTCTTGTCAAGAGGTATGATGCCTGTGATAGAGCTGTGGCACATAATAAAAAGCTGATCATCTCCGACACACTATCCTAACTTAGAGCAGTCAAGTGTAGGACAAAAGCAAAAGAAGGGCTGCTGTGCTCCGCCCTAATGAAGTTGTAGGTCTTGTTCCTTGCTGCGCTCTGTTGGAGAAACAAAGCTAATCATAGTGAGAGCAGCCCCAGACTGCTACAACAGAGGGACCAGGTGCTTGTTCTTTTTTTCCCCCCTTCTTCTTGTTTTTCTTTTTTTTTTCTCAGAGCACCTGCCTTTAACCATCTGCACCTGCTGTCTGTAATAAGACGACGGTGCAGCACTCACAGCACTCCCTGGATGTTCGACAGATACCGCAGTTCACTGCGATGATGCCTCAAAGACATATAGAGCACACGTATCTCTTATCTCCTCCTGGGTCTCTGTAAATAAATTAAAAAGGGGGGGGCTGACCTTTTTGTTGCTCCAACAGGAAACCGAACTTGTCATAGCAGAAGCAGAGATTTGGCTTTTTACAAGCAAAAAAGGTTAAAACACCACAGCTTCAGATTGGTGCCACATATAGGAAGCGCTGGCCCCTTTTCTTTTTTTTTTGCTCCTGCAGCGTCTCATTGTTGCTTGATTTTAATCTCCTCAGCAACAGACTCCTGGTGGATTTGGTTCACAGGGAGGTCAAGGACAAGCCAAACACTCCACCCTCTTCTTTCAACAAAGCTTGGGAGGAAGAAGATAGACCTCAAAAACTCAGTACTTAACCACACCTTCCCCACAGATGAGAAGGTCAATTCTGCTTTTCTGCAGTGTAGACTTTTACCAGGAGAAAGTTCTCTGCCTTCAATCATTAATGATATAAAAAAATAAAAAAATAAATCTCGCTGCGGATGAAATTTTGGACAAAAACCAATATCTTTAATCTATCAAGAAAAATCCAAATTTAGAAATGAATCACGAAAACGGGATGTAACAGAAGATGAGCTGTGTGCCACGCTGCGCCTTAGCCTTTCACTCTGTAGCCTTCTCTTTGATGTGCGAGGTGGAGAAAGCATTGCACCTGAGGGAAGTGTGAGAGGGCGATATGGTAGAGAGAAGGGGAAGGGGAGGCTGCAGCACTGTGAGCCACTGCCAACTTACTTGAGTGTCTATCCACCTTAGCCTGGTGTAACCATTGCCAGCATTATTGTGCCAGACTCTGCTCTTCCAGATAAATAAATGCTAGACAAATTTCTCTTTGTTAAACCTGTGTCAACTGCTGCATCATAATGAAGGCTGTTGCTGCCAGAGCATGTGTCCAGCCAGTAATGATCCTCCTGTCTGAGAGGACAATGAGGAAAGAATGTATTCATGCAAACGGATCCCTCTGCTGCTCTGTAGACTCTTTCTTCCCGGACTGTCCTGTCTCTGGCGTTATTGTGCATTTGTAAACACAGTAGTCCAGTTACTGTGCGCAATTATCCTTAAACGTATTCATAGGAGATCTGGACTGTAGTCATTCTAATCATTATTCTTATTATACCAACGACTTATCATTCAGCTGACTCCAGTATAACCCCCAGTTAGCATTTGCTTGCACTCAAGAAGAGATTGTTAAATTTAAATTGCAGCATGGTAGGAATACATCGCATCAGTGCTTGACAAAATGCCAAATCTGGGTGATTTTATGTCAGGGATCTGTCAGGGCTGTCTTAGTATCTGGCTCCAACAGGGACCACTGCTTGTTGAAACAATAATACATTACACTGTGCTTCTTTAAAAACCTCCTCTTGGTTAAAAAAAAAAATGTTCGCTATTCTCACAGGACTCTACCTAATTATGCATGGAAGATGTCTGAGGGCTGTGGGGGGAGGAGGTGAGAAAGGCTGGCTACTGGTGGACTTTGCATGGCTCGAGTGCATTGCTGAAGGCAGCCAAAGACTTTGATACCTGGCAGCTGGATCTCCCCGATCCCGATTAAAATTACTTTCAGAATATCATGCATCATTACGACTGAAAAATTGGCCAGATCACAAGGTTACTGTGATAATGAGGAGAGGACGACAAGGTAAACTGCTGCAGTGAGACATGGTTTCAAATGTGACGCATATTTACCTCACAGGGTTTTCAAAAGGGGACCACATCTCATTTTCTGGAGGGCGACCCCTTTCCAGAGGTCATATCCAATTAAACAAACAAAATGAATGCAGAGCTTTTCGGTAAAATGCAAAGAGGCGATCCCCAGACTGGTGTAAAAATGCAAAGACTGTCCAAGAGGATTTGATCCACCCCCGACTCCACGCCTCCACTCACTCGTGTGTAATATCCTTTCTGTCAAATATGTATGTAATGAGAATGTAAGGAGTACTAAGACACATTGCCCTCATAAAATGCATTTTTTACACTGCTTCATACGCAGCCATGCATTTGATGAACATTTAGCAATGTATAAAAAAGAAATGTGATCTGAAATATAAAAAAATATACGTTGATTTTTATGTTTTTAATCGTTCTTACAGTTTACACAGTGGCATAAGATTTGTTTTTTATTTAAAAGTACACTCACGCATGTCTTCACATTAGCTATATGAAATGAGAGGGTTTGTTCACCAGCCTGTGAATTCTCCTCAGTTTATAAAGTATTTTAGTCTCATTTAAGCCCACAAATGTATTGTTTTGGTTGCTTTATTTTTTCAGCAACAGCAGCTGTAAAAAAAAACAAAAAACAAAACAAAACTTAAATAAATCCACTGTTTAACCCAGAATATACAAATAAGCTCAGCCCACATTCCCAGTACATCAGCTGATCTCAATTCCAGCCCACAACAGCTGATGGCTCAGCTAAATTCTGCTCATCCTGTTAAAATCTCATATAGGAGGCATCTGCCTACAATGCTCCCTCTGCAAGCCGCTTAACAACCCATCTAGGTGGGCTGGAGGTGTGTGATTGCTTTGTTACCTACAGAGAAACAGGAACTCAGGCTGGAGTTATACCGTTAAGGCTAGGGGGATGGGGACTGGATGATGTTATTGACACGTGTGTCCACTCAGGAAGCTGTACTTTTTATTTTACTTCAACCAAAAATCTAAGTGTTAGGGACATCTCACCAACTTGTGTCTCTTTATGCCGTTTTAATATCACACGTCAAACGACAGCAGCAGGGAATATATAGCAGTAGTGACCTGACAGCACTTTAAATGAATGTTAGTGTTTTTTTAAGTAAAAAATGTCTTCCATGAAAGAAAACGGCATTGTTCGCTCTCAGTTCTGGCATCTAATCATCAATACAAGTGTAATTACCTTCAATGTAAAAAAATATTTTAACTATTTTGTTCCATCCATGATAATTTCCAGGTGAACTGGTGACATTTTCTGTACAATGGGACAACAGGAAGTGAACAGGCTCTGACTAAAACTGGTATTCAGCAGTAATTCTTATTGAAATTGAATCTGCTTTAATATAAACATATTTTGTACAAGAAAATTACATTTTTAATGTTACTTTGTTCGGGAGAGTGCTTTGTTTCTTTTTGCACACTTTATGGCAGTTTATGTGTGACCATAAGGTAAAAGGCAGACTCTAAACATTTTGAAAAGTTAAATTCATTTTAATGTAATGCAGGTAAATAAGACATAATGACTCTGAAATGAGACACCCATCACCTTATCAGCAGCTGACCAGAACAGGCATGTGTCTCCTCGTTCTCGATGACCAAAGTGTGTTTTGGTAACTGCCGTGCAGAGCAGACCTGCTGCTCCTGCTGCTGTTGTTGCTCCTTCAAATGACAGACGCTCTGATTCAGTTTTTATTACTGAATCTTACTCCGGTAATGAAGTTGGGACTGTTATGTTTCTCTCATTACCTTTTCATTAAAGATATGACTAGAAAATGGGGTTGCCATGGAGATGGCTCCATGAAGTCTCCAAGCTGTATGCAGGGCTGCATTGTTTACTCTTTTGCCAAGACTGCTGTCTTTAATAGGGAACGAAGACTTCTTTTTAAAACACCCCTCCACCCCCCACACACGCATACACCCCCCACCCCCACTGCTCCTTCATCATTTTTCCTTTCTTTTATGGATCAAACAATGACCTGATGCAAATAGCGCATTCTTCAGTGGTCCTATTTGTTAATGCTGAGAGGTTCCATTAGCTTGCTCATTGCTCCCAAAATGATAGATGATGCCACTCGGTGGAATGAGTGAAAGGAAAAAAAAGTGATTCACAGGCTGTAAGCAGTAATTTACACAGAAGACATTCAAGAAAATGGTATTGAGACATTTTGTCTAAATGACAGTTGGACTTAATGTCTACAGAAGCAGCTGCCACCCTCCTTGAGCACTACCTGCAAGGCAAGTAGTGTCACTGGTTCATATAAGTAAAAAGTAGCTGACATTCAAAAGTGCATGTTAACCCATCTATCCAGGCATCTAACCATCCTTCACGCCGTGTCATCCAAAAACGCTTTGGTATCATATTCAAGATGTAATGGCGCCCAGAAGCAAGGTAAATAAACGAGGGTAAAGACAGAGTCACAACCTTTTCTCCTCATTCATCAGCAGCGTTTTCCAAACCATTAGCCCTGTCATTGCTTCCTGTACTTTTCGTGTCTGCTGGCTGGCTTCACCCTCAGTACTGTGATTAGTTCAAGCAGGATGCCCGCTCATCGATTTTGCTCCACTGGGTGTTAGTTAACCCTCTGCCAGCTTTTAATTGCTTCTCTTGCCTGTTAAAGCACTACACATCTCCTGCAGAAAAAAAAGAGCTTAAGATTGATTTTTTCTTTTCTTTTTTTTAAATTTTGCATGCAGAATTGTGCCTTTCGGAATATCCAAATATATCAAATTGTATCTACACTATCAAGGAATACATGTTTTACTTGTATCTAAGAATAAGGTGATTAATTGAATGTGTTACCTGCTGGCAGCAATTTCTTTCATGCCGAGAGGTGGAGATAAAGACGGAGAACAGATGAAAGAAGAGAAACGCTTTGTCTTTCTCATGTGACTCTACCTCTGCCTTTCGAGCTTATTGTGTTTGCCGAAAATAACATAAATCTAGGGTGATTGACAGAGAGATGATAGTTGCAGTAAACAAAAGGTGCTGCACATACAGGGAGAGACGAGGAGAGCGTGGAATGGGTTTTTGAAAACAATAAATCACAACTTGCACAAAATTCATGCTGCAACAAATCTCATTTGAGTTTCATTACTACCCCTGGATCCTTCATTACGCAATATGTATCTGTTTATATCATGAAAAAGACATTTAGACATAAATTATAAAGTTACTAGAGGACTCTTTCATTAACTCAAGCTGTTCACTGACAGTAAAATATTGTTTGCAATGGATTTCTATTTGCGAACAGAATTTTTCATTTTACACAATCAGCCGTCTAATCACACCTGCGCAAAGCTAATCTGTAGATCTAACCATTTTAATATCGGAGCTCTACTTTCTAATCTATGAAAACTTCTTTTGAGGACCCCATAAGCAATCGGTTGCACGTGCCCCTGGCTTCTTGGAAACCAACTGAGAACTGCTGCAATAAAATGATCCCAGACCTGCTAACAACCCCGAAAATGTATATATGTTTGTCATGGTTTGATACTAATCCACCCATAAGGAACAGTTTGTTAAAGCTAGACAGGAAAAGTCGGCAGATGCTCCGTCATTAAGACACGAGGAACATCATTCACAACGAAGGATGATATATATGCTTTTATATTGTATCTGAAATGAAAGCTGTATGAAATTCTAGCAGTGAAAATGTCATCTTGTGAACAAATGGCAGAAAATCATCTGCAGCAGGAGGAGCTGATGTGTGCTGCTGGATTAAATTTAGCAATTTGTGGAACAAACAATTATTTCAAATGAGTCAATATTTGGTTGGAAGCAGCACCTTCTCTATGAAAACAACATTTGTAAATGAGACTAATACATTTTATCAACATGTTGACAGAAGTCCTAGAATATGGTTATGAGGGCCTCATAAAGGCAGCCAAGCAAAACTTCAATACTTTGCTAAATGCCCCCTTGGTTTTCTACTCCCTATCATTATTTGAATGCTTTTTGAAGGTCTTTAATTTGCATCCTAATGCTGTGCCCTTGTTCAATTTAATTTACAATGCAGATACAGAAGCGATAAGTGTGATGGAGGTTCATCCCCCAAGAAAAGGAAGAGAGAGAGAGAGAAAAAAAATAACAATAAGGGAGAAAAAAATAATCATTTTACTTTTATATGTCTCTCATATGAATTGAGCTGATAAAACATTCATATTAAGCGAAAAACCATTCACATCAGCAAGTGCATTATTAAAGAATACATGTGGAGACATAAAATAATCATTTCTGAAGCTGCTCAGAGGAAATTTCATATACATCTACCGTATGACTAAGCTGCCCCTTGTTTCACGATTTGTTTATCTGCTTTTTTGCTTCATGTCTACATGTTTGCTTAGCAGTAATTTATGTACTCACAGTCAACATTAGTACATGCAAACAAACAAGACAGAGGCGAACATTTAGGGAAGTGGCAGAGCTGGCGCAGAGTGAAAATGACAATGGTGTCACAAGAAACAGATTGGATTTGGGCATTTTGGGCCTTTTTTTCCCAAGGAAAGGGTGTAAAAAGTAGGTTGCAATGCTGGGGGTGTATGTGCCCAGCCCCCGGGGCTGATACAAAAAATATGGGGCACTCTCACTCTTTCTGTCTCCTACACACACACACACACTTGCTTTCTCTCTCTTCACCTCCCTGTTTTTTCTCCCTTCCTCATTATATCTTCAATTATCCAGTCAGGAGAGAAACTCATTATTTTTGGAAGTCAATGCCCATACCGGTGTTCTTTTTGACACAACACAAGAGGGGTGCAGACAAAGTCCATTTGTCGAGATTCCAATCTCTTAATACCATTAGCTAATTGTGAGAATAATCATTTTAAAATTACACCGAGGAAAATATGATTTTTATATTTTCACTTTTAAGCTCCTAGAATTAACTACGCAAAATGATCCTTTTATGATCCTGTGCAGCTGTATCATTAAAGAGCAGGGAGTAATTACTGCTGGCTGATTTCGCTATTTGATGCAGCATTTTAATTGTCATACGGGACACTTTTCGCAAGCCGTGACCAGGCTTGGCGGCACGTGACCCAACGCAGGGACTGTATCTGATTTCATTATTAGCCCCAGTTTGGCTGGCTTAGCCCTCATATGTACCAAGAACACCTTTACCCTTGGGTGGCTCGAGTTAATTACTTCAGCCAATAATGCCTGAGATACCACCTAATAAGCATGGAGAGTTACAAATTATGATGCTCAGTTGACGTGTCACGTGAATATTTGGGGGCGCTTTTAAAAAAAGAGGTTGAACTTTTGGCGTAGTATTTGTTTCTGTGTTAGCTTTCTGTTCTGGATTGATTAGCCAGTCGAACTTACCAAAGTCATTAATTAAATTTGCTCCTAGTCTACCTAGATATAGATTCTCCCTCCATAACAGAACAATAGACGTGAAATGTACTGTGTGTGTGTCTATGCATGTGTTTTTACAGAACTGCCTCCTAATGAAAGATGTCCTGTTGATTTTTGGGAGATTAATAGACCACACCGTTAGCAGTTTCCACTGAAACTGCTGTGAAAAGTGAAAGCTGCTGATTAATTAAATTACCTGTGGAACTATTAACTTTAGTCACGAGCGCCAAATGGCAGGCTCTAAAGATCTTACACTTTCCTAAATATACATTTTTGTTTGTTACACAGGCTTTCCATAAAAATGTGTCTATAAAGTCCAAGCAAAGATGACACAGGCGAAAAAAAAAGCTGTGCCCACAGGCTGAGTAGTACTATTTCTCAGGAAAATTATGTTCCCGTTTAACATCAGCCAACAAACACTGGAAAATACCACCATTTTCCAAATGATGCTGCCAAACCCTCCATTATTCAGACAGCACACAGGCATAGTGATCTAGAATAATGCCTTTTGCTCTCAAAGTGTCTTTTTAAGAGCTTTAGTATGAGTCCTCTTGCACTTAGCGAGGTTAAGTTCAAACTGTCTAACAGTTAGCATGTGCAAATGGGCACAGTTCACCGATGTGCAGAGGAGGCAGGCTGTTTCATGGCGATTAGGTGTATCTAGGGTGGTAGGTTTGTGACTACACGTGTGGGTTGGCGGTTGGGGGAAAACTTGAGACAATGGTCCACTTCATGAGCGTACACTGTGCAGAAGCCCTCCCACACAGCCTTTGTTAAGCTTTCTCTCTTGAGCTGGCACTCCAGCCTCCCTGAGCCCATTGACTCCCCCTGGATGCTCTCCACTGTGTTTCCTGGGTGAAATATAAGGGGGCCTCTTTAATACTGTAACATCCGTATCCATTCCTTTCACACATGCCCCCCTCTCAGCAAACTACAGCCAATACAATTTAATCCCATTTTGTAGGCAACTTAAATTCATCCAATTTCACAGATTAGGAGTTGTGGTCTCTCTGCAAAATTTTGCTTGGTTGTATTCTTCATGTTTCTTTAGCTTTAATTTTTGAAACACTAACACACAAGACACACAACTAGGGCGAATTTTATATTTATATATATATATACATATTATCTAACCTTTCCACTCTTTAATCTGTGCACTAATTCTTATGAAGGCCATATAAACCGCTTGCATATTAGTGTATTTTCCGTAAGCCTGCTTTATTTAATTTCAAAGACCTTGTTGGAACAAGTGTTGTTTCTATAACAACCATAAATCACAATGTAGCTATAGAGTCCACATAATTAAACTGAACATATGAACATATAGCGCGAATGGGATGCAAGTCTTATGTGGCATTTTTGTTAAATTACAAAGTCTTAATTATAAACTTGAAAAAACAGGAAAAAGATTAATTGTTCTTGAGCGTATTGTGCTCCTCGTCGTCGCAGCCCCCAGACAGAAATGGGTACAGTGTCATTTGTTAAAGGCTTTCTTGTGTTTTTGTGAGACAAGCCTCTTTCCCACGTTATAATTTCACCTTCTCTGATGAAAACTTTTCATTCCTCCTGCCAACTTAAGGGATCATAAAGTAGCTTGATGTGTAGTGCAGTTCTAAGGGTTTGTTTGCTCAGTGGGAAATGAGAAATGCAGTAATTCTTTCAAAAACTATACAGCGCAAATAGATGTATTGCACAGAAGGTGGGGGGAAGGGGGGGGGCGCAACCTCTGACAACAGAGACTGGTCTGTTTTATGAAAACGAACACCGATGGTTTTAATTTACTGACTGCATTAGTCGGCTCCTCTCTAACCAAGCTTGGTGTTGTCTGTTTGGCAGCAGCAAAAGTTATTAATGGTGCAATAACAGGAGGCAAGCCTGGGCACAGAATATTCTATTCTTTCTTAGATTGTGTAATGATTTTCCACAAGCGAGAGTGCTGCCTGCTATTCCTCTTTGCAGTTTTCTTTTTAATGGAGTGATGAGGGGAGGAGGTAGCAAGAATGCGGTCCTTTGGGTTAATTGACTTATATCCTTCACACTGACATGCCTTGTAAGCATGAAAAAAATGTTTGACTACCAGAGAAGATATGAACCAACATTCACCTGCTTCACTGTATATGTATTATATGTCCTTTCCTTTAACACGAACTGTAGCTAAAAAAAAAAATTGAAAATGTGGTGTTTCCGGGGGGTGGGGGGTGGGGATACACAAGAGGCCTCTTTGTGCATATGTTACATGAAGTATAAAAGCATAATAAATACAGACAGGCCTAACGTGCTCTGTTACATATTCATTTTCTGATCTGGGAGCATATTTGTGACCTTGCATGTTAGCAGATGGATGCAAGAAGTCAAGCGGTCATTAGAAATTCAAGCCAGACAAAGGAAGTGAGTTCAGTAGGAGATTTAGATGATGACCTCCTGCCTGGAGACTTGTTTTCGGTAGCTCGTTCAGGGTTTATAATGCCAGCTCTGCAGGTTATGCTTTTAACCACAATTACTGGCCAATTGTCCAAGTCTATTCTGTGATTTATGGGTTTTAAAAAACAGCGTACGAGAAGGTCAAGTCGCAGGGCAAAAGTGGTTGGCATTACTGACATGTCCTCTTTTTTTTTTATCCTCTCAGGGAAACTAAATTTGCCTACACTTCAGTGAAAGATAAACTTTACATTGATCTAAATGTGCGTACAACCCAAGGTTAACACTTCCTGTACTCTGTACTTTTAATGCTACTGAGTATGAATCAATACACGCTCAGCCCCCTCTCCTCTCCATTTTTTTTCCACTAGTCCTCATATTGATTCCATGCATGAGCCTGCAGAGTTATCACAAAACAAATTGCACAGACTTGAATTTGACAATCCCTTTATGAGGAGCGCTTCATTGATTTCTGGATGGTGGCTCTGCTTGGCTCCTTTACAGAGGCGGGAGGGAGGGGGGTGCTCATTGGAAAGACACACAGCACGGCTTATTCTAATTGCCTTATTGCCTATTGTATTCTGGTGGAAGCTTATGCAGCACAGCGTCACACGGAAGAAAGTTAGTGACTATTGCTCACATGTACAGTAAAATATACAGTGTGTTCTCCACCTTTTTCCATGGGCATATTTCAGCCCTGCTGGGAATAGCTCTGAGTTGCCACTTTTTCAGGATGCGTCGTGTCAGCGAAATCAGTCCTGCAGTGAGAGGCTTGACACTGCAGTGACAGCGCAGCAATATTTCTCCTCTTGTTTCAGGACATATTACCAGCAGCATGACATCAGAGGACTCACTGTGCACCTAGACCCCCTTCTTACATGCACCACTGCCCCTACAGTCCTCTGGGTAAAAGGTGGTGCATGGTATGTGATTCTAATCATCTTTTTTTTGTTAAGTTAAAAAACAAAAAATCTAACTGGGGTTTCTGTGTGGAGTTTGCACGTTCTCCCCGTGTCAGGGTTCTCTCCAGGTTCTCCAGCTTTATCCCACAATTCAAAGACATGCAGTTAATTTGGGTTAGGTTACCTGATGATTAGAAATGGTCCATAGGTGTGAATGTGAGTGTGAATGGTTGTCTGTCTCAGCCCTGTAACAGACTAGCAGCCTGTCCTAGGCATACCCCACCTCTCACCCTGTGACAGCTGGGATGGACTGCAGACACCCGGTGACCCTGAATTGGATCACCAGAAGAAAATGGATGGATAAAACATATTTGGGGAGTTTGTTTTTTATTTATGAGTAATTATCTTTCACAAAATACCTTATAGCTACGTTCTTTCATTCATTTATCCATTTGTATCTTACATTTGAAGTACCTGTGAGTCTAAAGCCATTGAAATGGGCCACCATTAGTTTTTTTTCCTCACATAAAAAAAAAATTCACCCAAGGCACTTTCCATTTTTGTATTGATAGGCAGGTAAAAGGCATATATAAATGGCTCGCAGTATACAGAATGACGACTCTAATATTATGAGACATAGTGTGTCTGTGAGGCCACCTGATGCAATCCACCTTCAGGGTTAAGAGTTTATCCAGACCTCCAAGGTACCTTACATATTTCTTGTTTACTTTCCTACATACAGTAGATCACTTTGATACAGAAATGGCCACTCTTCTGCCTCTGCAGAAAGTGGTATTCATTTCCACGCTGTCCTTTCTTTTTCACAAGGTTTTTAGGTCTTCTGTGTAAAGAAAAGGGGAGGGGGGTGGGATTCTGCCTGCCTCTGCCTCCTTTTCCCTCCGTGTGGAATAAAGCTGCATTTTGAGGGGGAGTACTGTCATGCATCATACACCAGGAGAAGCAGGAAAACAAACAGGGCCAGATTCATCAAACAGGGGGAGTTACTCAGCAGGGTGGGGGAACGTTGGGTGTTAATCAAAGTTGAACAGCTCAACTCATTTTATTCCCAGCGGAGAAAGACGGATTAAGGCGGGGGAACAGCAGAGACTGCATAGTGTGTCTTGTCTATGAAAGCAGTGCATACGAGATGACATAAAAGTGTGAAGACATAGATAATTATGATAAAAAGTTGAAAAATCCTTCCAGTTTTCTAACTTCAACTGAGATTCACGTTGCAAGGATTCATTAAATAAGCGCAGCTGCAAATTGTGAGTATGCACTTTAACATATTTTCAGCTTGTGCGGTGCAACCCAGTCACTCTGGCTTATTTGTTTCTAAGTCCTGCAGACTTTGATGTGGCCTGTAATCTTGTCCAGTCTATTAGGATATTCAGATCGAAGCGTAAATTAGTAGAGAAGCTCTCGTCCAAATCGCGTCTTTTAAAAAATAAAAATAAAAAATCTGCAGTCCCTAATTGGATGAATGGATTTATTTTGTTTTTGGAACATCCGTGGTGAGGCTTCTGTTTAATCTCCGCGGGCCCCTCATCCTGCTTCCCCACCCACTCACCAGATTGATTGTATCTCATAACAGACAATGGCATCAATGAATTCAAGTAGTTTTTCCCCCTCTTGGGTAGAGAAGAAAGAAAATCATTTGCATGCAGGTGACATGTTCAAACAGGGCAAGGCAAGATGAATCAAAATGCAACTCAACAGTTTCCCTAATGCTTTGACCTAATTATGCACCCATTTTTCCTGCCTACTTTTTTCCCCCTCCACATTGGCTAGTCATATCAAATCCAAAAACATTCAAGATTGGTTTTGATGGAAAAGTCTCTGCTGATTCACTGATTCTATGTTTGTTTTTTTCTGCCTTAGATTCAATTTACTGGAAGATTTGATGTCTATAAAAGAATGTGCAAGATCAAATGCTTAACCATAAGCTGCGCAGAGACCAGACGAACCTTTTCTCTTTCTGATCAGCTATATTAGTGAGTATTTCCCCTTCAGGATGCTCTTAAGGTTGGACATATCATCTTACATCACACTAACCACAACAGACAAATCCAGTGGGCAGAAGACTATACTTGCACAGACCAAATGAGCATCAAAGAGCATCAGATTTATGATGGTGGAGTATTGATCCCCGAGGAAATTAAAATCATGTTTATAGGAAATTACTTAGATGACCCCACAGATGCTGTACTACCAAGACGAACATGAGCATCAAGCATCGTGCAAAAAGAAAAAAACACTGATTTGAGTGCAATGTTGAACCTGAACTATAAAATACAAGTGACAAGTTAAAGTACAGGTTCAAGCTTAATGCAGCGCAGCTCGAGAAAACACATGCAAATACAGAAAGTACAACCTGCAGACAGAGGAACAGGCTTTTTTTCCCCCCCCAAGGGGCACTTAAAGGTGACAAACACGTTTGTCGTTGTGGCACCTTAAAAAGTCACTTAAATCTAAAACCAGATGGCAGCAACTGTGTCCTGCCCTGATAGCATTTCCTGTTCCTGTGTGTGGTATTTGCTTTATTTAGTTGTGTTTTTTGAATTAGCAGGGGGGGGGGTTCCCCTAAAGGCAGCGTTAAAGCGTCGGAGAAGATGTTTTTCTCACTTTGCTTGTAATTTGCCTGCTTGCATGTGTTTTCTCAAATCGTAGTGCAGCGAGGTCTCAGGGTCACCGCACTTGTCTGGACTTTTGGATAACAAAGCAGCAGCTATTCTCCGGCACAGAGAATACAGTCTGAAATGTGATTGCTTGTAGGCTTTTGTGTTTATTAAAAAAAAAAAAAAAAAAGTTATAGACACTTAAGCTGCACTCATGAAATCCAGGTATGAAATTTATGCTTAAACTAGCTATGTGTGCTTGGTGGAGTTTTTTTTTTTTCCTTTTATTCTGTGGCCGTCTTATTGCTTCTTTCCAAAAGCCGTAACGCACCACTGAAAGAAAAGATTCATACCATGGCGTGTTAACCTAAATGAGAAGAGTGGGAGCTGAGAAATAAAAGAAAACGTTCCAGTCATTGCCACCACCCTGTACTACAGTCTAGGCCGACATTAACACTGAAATGAGAATGACCTCATCATACGTTCAGCCAAATCATCATAAGTGACATGATATTAACTCTGCCAGACAGCTTTATTTTTTTTTCTTGGGCAGTTCTCCATTTTGCTATAGTTTGTGGTTCTGTGCCCTTGTTATCTGGCCCTCCAGACTCTACTCTGACTGTGAAGCAGAGGAGCAGAAAGATGGCAGTAATTCATTTTGTGCCACGCCACAGGCAACGCTCTTTTTCCCTTCTGCCCATTACCTCTAGACCAGACTCTACGTCTCAGCAGGACACCGCTTCCTTCCGCTCTGGCCCAGACCCACGGTACTCCAGGGGGTTGAGGTTAGTGGACGACCCACTTCAGATTCTGTCAGCGCCACCCGCAAGCATCTGAGGCACTCCATTCTACCTCCAGGAAAACTGCAAAAAGGATGGCAGGCTCACAGTCAGTTTAATCGAAGAAGCAGTGCCTGTTTTCTCTTCATTTATCTTCATATACAAGTTGGAACTCCATTTTAAAAGACCTCTTAGACTAGACTTGTTTGTACAATCACAGCCATATTGTGGCGTGTGTGTGTGTGTGTGTCTTTTCGAGCTTTTTTCGCAATATCCAAAAAATAGCATTGTGTTCTACTATGTTTTATAGTTTTGTGTTAAGCAGGAAGCCGTTCAGTATTTTTAAAGGTAAAATATTCTAGTTTGGAATGGAATAAGGTTCAATTACAGTCCAATTCTTCAAAATGAGAAGATGTGCATCAAATACAGGATGCCTGGATGTTTTTGAATTTAAAGTGGTACATTGGAAAAACACTTTTTTTGCAGTATTGCCACAAGACCTAATTTGTTCCCCCGGCAGGCATTTGAGTTTTGTTGTTTTTTTTATCTTTATTTTGACATGTTGTTGTTCATGAGAAGATGAGGAGAAATATCTCATTAACAGGCTCTCTCCTATCTCCCTTCATAAATCACTGACATGGAAATGAAACTGTCCTGACAAAAAGGGAGACGGATAGAGGAATACAAATGCAAAAACATTACATGTACATTCATCCCTTCGCCCTCCTCGTCGCTGCTTCACATGCAGGCATTTCAACAACTGGAACAACTTCTGAATCGACAATTAGAAATGCAACAAAAACCTGAAGTGATTTAAAAGAGGATAAAAAATCTAAGAGGGCACTTGTGCTAGACGGCAGTGTTTTCACAGGATGGCAGCTTGAGTCTTGATTCATTGATTCTTTGTTAAAATGTGACAAAGCCACAGATCTCTGATTACTGAGACAATGATTACATTTGTCTCGTGTTTGTGCAAGGTTTTTGCAGTCTCTTCCAAAAACCCCCCCACCTGCATGGGTCAAAAATACGGATATATTTAAAGTTTTCTTCTCATTCTCTTCCTACGCTGAGTATGGGTAAATTATAAATAATATAACTTATATATCTGAGTTTTTAACAATGGTCGTAAATAATAAAATACCCATAAGATCTATCCTGTTTCTGCAAGAACCTAAAAAAATGGAAAAAAAGAAAAGGTATGAAACCTCGTGAGTTGAAAAATGAAGCTAACATTAAAGCACCCCAAAGTTTTGGGCTTCTTGATGACCACTTAAAGCTCCCTCCAAAAGCATAAGCAAAAAAATTCAATTCAATACTAACGTTCACACCTTTGCATGAGAAGGCTAAAAATAATTCTCGTCCAATAATTATTTTTAGTTCTCTGTGTTTAATGTTCCCCTTCTTGACATGTGAACAGGAGGTGACTTAACTTTTATTTGTAACTATATATCACCTATTTATACTATAAGGCTTAGACTTTTGTAAAGTAAGGGTGTGAAAGAAGGCTACATCTGCTAGCTTTGACTCTCGGATAGGCCCTCACAAGTGTTTTTGTGGTATTGTTGAATTTTGCAGCACTTTTGATTCAGTTATACATTTTAAGTATTCAATTTTTCAATAATACAGCTTGCTGTGCAGTTAATTGTAGTAATAGTCCAGACAGGAATTGTGTTTGTAGGTAAGCAAAATTGCAGTCTGGATTTGTTTACAAAAATGGAGTTTGCGGCTATCTCTAGCTAATTAGCATTTGCAAAAAATTGGAACTCCACCCACTCATGCAAACATGGTTACTTTTAGGACTTCTTGCTCCTTCCATCTTTTGCAACTTTGTGTAAATTATGAGTGAAGTTAAAGCTGTTATGCTGCTAACTGAAACATTAGCTTTAGTTCAGCAAGACACTTTTAGAAGCACAAGTGGCAGAATTATTGTCAGGGCTATTTGATTTTAATTGCCTGTTTAAAAATGAACTAAAAAAAATAATGTCAACCCATCTATGGTGTACCCTACTTCTCACCCTATGAAACCTGGGATACGCTCCAACTGTCATGTGCAAAAAGGCAATAAAGCAAAGTAAGACCAACTGCAGACGAAGTCATTTGCAACAACAAGCAAATGCAGATTGAGATGTCAGCCAATGGAATCCCAGGGTACAGTTCAATTTACGGGTACAGTATCCACTGAGAGAGATGAGAGGTAAGCCCATGCAGGTCCACAGGCAAGGGTGTAGAAATGTTTCAGGTGATTATGTTTGAGGTTGAAACTAAGTAAGCTAACTGCTTACTCCAGGCAGGAGAGTTGATGCGCTAAAATTTTCCAGTGAAGGATTTCAAAGAGGGAGGACCTAGTAGATGAAGAAGCCACTCTTCCACCAAACAGGGAATGCTGGGAAACAGGGAAACGCAGAGAAGAAAAACTAAAAGGCTTAGAAAATCACAAGGAAGCCATGGAAGAGCCTGTTAAACACTCAAATGTAGCAAACAATCTGACAGAGAGTGGACACTGGAGCTGGTCATTGACTTGTCAGGCAGCAGGTGTGATGGCTTAAGAGCAAGAACCCAGGACTCCAACCACAGGCAGATTTTCACCTGCTTAACACTACTATGGCATCAGTTTCCACAACTCTGAAATGAAAAAGCGGAAGAAGATGGATGGATGGATGGATATCACTGACCTTTTGAACACAGCGTCTCTTTTGTCTGACCATGATATTTTTTGTCTTGAATATACCCTGATGTGTTACAAATATATCCCCTTCCCCTCACGTTCATTTATTTTTGAGTCAATTTCCTTCATATACTCCAATAAAAATTCAAACTACATTGCATCTGACAACGCTGACACTTCTATCACTCTCCCAGACAAGCATAATCAACAATCTTTGTCAATTTTGTTGGATTTAAACTTACAGATTTACCCAGTGGTTGTTACACAAGGGAGTCCACAGCCCGTTATACAGCATACCTTCCTCAAGCAGCAGCTGACATTTACTAGTTTAAATCTGTCATCTCAGGAGTTATCTGTATGCCACAGTGTTTTGTGGGGAGAACTTTGACTTTGAGCATGCATTCGTTAACAGTGTAAGTCAATCTGAGAAGTGCTTCAGCCTAGCGATGAAATCTAGAAGATTGCAGCTGCGAAAACAAGCAGCTGATGAGCCCCTGAGGAGGTCAAATCCTTTTGCACAACTGAAAATAAGCTCTGATGCGTATGCAATCCTGCAACAGGCAAATCTAGATATAAACAAAGTCCTTAATTGAGATAAGTAGCCGCATTTACCTAATCTTGACTATTTTCGGTCTTGTCCTAGTAATTATAATATCACTCCACAATGTGCAGGTACACTTGAAGTAATTGCTGGGTGTGGGGTAAGCCTTGATGAAGTGTGATGCTGATAGCGCCCGTGATTGGATAAAATATAAATCTTTTGATCTCACATAAAGGTTAAGAATAGTGCATCAAATTTCTCTTTAAATCTTTTTTTTTCTTCTGTTTTTTCAAAGCAAAAACTCGTTTTTGGAGTTTCATCTGCCTGAAATAGAAAATGAATATTTCTTTGGTCTCTGAATGAGAAAAAATGCCAAAAGTGATCACCAGCCAACAGGGAAAGTACAATAACCCAAGTCTAGTAAATGATGTTCTAGCAGAAGGAGAAAGCAGAGCTACACAATACAGCTTTTGCGAGCAAATGCAGAGGATTAAGTAAGTTTCCCTTTGAGAAATTAACTAGTACAAAAAGTGGAGATAAAAGAAGAGACAGAATAACAAGGCCTATTTGCCTATTCAGAGGTTTAGTCATGCATTAAAAATCATAGTGTTAAGCTTCCTGACAGATGCTAATGAAGTGATGTTTACATTTTTGATTCGCTGCCTAAACAAAGATAAGACATGCTCTCGGAAAACAGCAAACCCTGCAATCCAAACACATCCATTGAGTCTGTCACCAAAGACATGACAGCTTTCTTGCCTTTCTTTAACAACAATAAGCAGCTCATTTCCATATTAATGAGAAAAAAGAAAGGCAAGTGGATGAAGGAGGGGTGTCGAGCACGGAGGGGGCGATGTTGCTTCTTGTTGTCTTGGCACCTATTGACAAAGTCTTCAAATAGGTTGTTAATGACCAGCCTAAAACAAAGGGAGCAGCCTGTGGAGTAATCATATCAATATGTTGTGTATGTACATCGTGCTGAGTACTGTCGCCATATCTCCTGTGTGGTTGCTCTGGTGTAAATGTTTTTTGCCACACATTTAGATATATATACGTGTTCATGCAAGGACTTGTGTGTACACATGTATTTGCCGATCTATAGATGCCGCGCTCACACAGTGTGAAACATCTTTAAAAATCAGACATCCTCATCAAACAGGAAGTAAGCTTCAGTACACCCAAAGGGTAAACACCAAATTAGCAGAATTAGAGTACACAAAGCCAAATTGAGAGAGGGGAGGGGGGTTACAAAAGATCTATTGGATCTCTTAGCACCGATACCACAAAATGTAAACTGTTTATGAGAAAATGCTGTTGTCTTGACCGGCAAAGTAAAAACTGTACACTTCAGATTGGGCCATAAAATCTGACTTAAAGAAGGAGGAGGGGGGGAGGGTGTTACCATTTTTACACTGAGTTCATTCAATATGTCACAGAGACTTATAAGACTGTGATTTTTTTCTTTATTTGATGTGAAAAAATAAGTTGGGTCAGACCACAAAGGTATTTTAACCACCTTGAAGAAAAGAAAATTTCAGCTTAATTGCATAACAACAAATGTTTGGATCCAGCATTTTTGGATCTTTCACCACCCTGAAGACTACATGTCTGTATATTTCAGTTTGAGATATAAATCATGAGTCTAAGCATAACAGTAGATTCTTTAAGGTATGCAAGAGGTTGTCATCAAGCTATCAACATCACTCAACGTATGCAAGAAAATGTACAAATGCAAATATCTGCATATTTCAGTTCCTTATATGACTTAATCCTGGATTCCCCTCATGGATGTCAGACTCACACTTGAAAGAGATGACATTTTTTTTTTTTAAAGGCTTTATTCACAAATTACATCATTACTTATTATAAATAATTTTGTTGTAATCCATGTATCAAAGTCCCAAAATGTAAATTGTGGCATCTCTGTAATTTGTTCCCGTATTCTGTGTAATTTCTTAGGAGGCATTCGCCAAGGCAACACTTGACTCCGAGAGGCATCTCCTAAACACAATCTTCCAGTTCATAGTGCATGTCATTAGCCTCCTAAATTACAAACATCATTAGGGGAATTGATTCAGCTTAGCATCCTGGGGGGGCTCAGTCTGCTGTTCCTACATGGTGAGCTCATTCTGAGTGTGGTGTCAATCCTATTTCACAAGTTCAAGGAGACCCATTGGGGGTCTGAGCCATTCACCCCCTCTTTATTCTTGCATAGTGAAGTCCTGTGTCCTCATTAGCAAAATAGAAAAAAAAAAAGGTTGTAGGCTGGTGGGTGTGTAGTGCGGCCTTCATATATGTTGAGCATGTAGGAGCATTGATGCATGCTGATCTTTGCAACTCCAACAAGTGCTGGGGCATGCGTTGGCAGCTGTGCGTTTTGTTATTGATTTGTTTTTATTCATAAGAGATAATAAATATATTTTACAACTCAACCAAAAAAAAACAAAACAGAGAAATCAGACTGTAATAACTTACCAAGAAATGGAAAGTGTGGCGATGAGCAGGTGCATGAAAATTGCGATTGAGCTGAGTACGTGGGGAAAATCCTTTTGAAAAGAGTCTTCAAGGTGGGAGTAAAGTACCAAGGGAAAGCAACTGATTCATAGGAGGGGAACTGAAAAATAGGGGGGAAATGACTAGAAACACAACATGAGCAAAAAGAAATTTAAATAAATTCACCCCTCGAACCACCAGTGCAACATGGTCCTTGTACTCTGGAGCAACAACTAATTCCAAGCAATGTAAAAAACATGGTGGGGGTGGTGTGCCTTCAATAATTCATCTGGAGATTGAAAGATGTGTGTCTCCAGAGACCGCGGTGTAGATAGCATGTTGCACAGCTCTCCACGGGGACTCGCCATGAACTCTGCATGTGAATTTGTGAGTATGGAGATTGAGTTCAGGGTTCAACATGAGAAGGTCTGATATGGCTCTACACTGAACCTTACCTCCTCTTCTTACAGCATAGAATAAATTCCTCCAGTACTCAAGACTCCTCACAGATTTCCACCAATCTTTTATGTTGATGCAGTGGTGGATTCGATGTGAAATGCAGATCACTGTTTTTTGCATGTTCAACACTACAAAAAAAGTAACATGGCACTTTCCTATTTGTTTACAATGTTGCTTTAAAGGGGATCTGATAGCTTGCATCCCTCCAGTGTTTTTTTGACTTGAGGTAAAACGGGTAAAGTTGTTGATTCTTTTGTTAAAATGATAAAAGAGCACAATAAAATCTTATTGCTGGCTCTGATTTAACTTTAAGTCTGACAAAGGAAAACAGAGAGCATGCAGCATGAGCAGCGGGAATGGAAGAATTAAAGAGATTTCTGCTTCTTCATACAGATTACATTAGCTGCTTGTGATTATTGTATGCCGTTTTGCAGTGGGTTGTCATTTATTTGTAAATGTTTTTGCAGCCATGCAGTACAGTGCTTTGTAAATCCTTTTGAATTTTCTATGTTTCTGCATAAATATGGCTTAAGGCATCAGCATTTCTTATAAGTAAGTAAAGTACAAAGACAAATGAATTACAGGCTTCCAGTACCATCGATCAGTCTTATATACTGGCTTGGAAGAATTTTAGCCCACTGGTGATGTGGCGGTGAGCTTCCTCACATAAACTGCTTGCTTCGGGTACTTCCTCAACATTTATTTTAAAATAAGGACAGGACTTTGACATCGCCGCTCCAAAACTTTTCAGGATCAACATTTGTGCTGATGGCTGCTGCATGACTCATCTTCTTTTAACATTCAGTTCAAGAGCAGTTTTCCTTTAGAATTATGTATAATTCACAATTCATTTGTCCATCAATGATAACAACCTGTAATGGCCCAGATGCAGCATATCAAAGGCTGTTATAGATCTTGCTATTGGGGAGTAACAATGGTCTCACATTTCCTTCGTTTGTACACAATCTGTCTGATTGTGATACATAACAGGCAAAGTCCAAAGATGGTTAGAGATGGTTTTGTGACCTTTTCCAGCTCGATGAGCATCAATTCCTTTTCTTAAGTCCTCTGAAATCTCTTTTGTTCGGGCCATGATACATTTCCACAGACATGTGTTGTGAAGGACAGACTTCAGGGACTCTTTAGAGGCCTCATATTTATACTTGAACCTCATATTAAGATAATTTTCAACTGCGATCTAGAGGCATGCTGCTGCAGGAAACAAGGTGGGTTAGAAAGATAAATAACACTCAATGGTTTTTCTGTAAAAACACCACTATTTTGTCATTTTTAATTAACTGGGTTCTGTTTTGCAACTTGTGCGAAACGTTTTCAGGTCAGCTTTGTAAGGAAAAATAGAAGATTATTAAGGATTTCCAAAGTGGCGCTACTGTAGATGCATTTCTTCCTTTAGTGTGAAAATGGAGTATCTGATATCATAAAATAGTCACAGTTTTCCGCCACCATTTTCCGTTTTTCCAATTATCTCACTGAGTTCAGTTCAATTCTTGTCTTCTTGTGCTATAAGCTGCCCAGCCCCCACATATAGCCAGTGCTCTGACAAAAGGTGGGCAATCACTGATGGAGAGATCAATAGAGAAGGGAGGTCAGGCAGAATAGAGCAATAACAAAGTAAAAAAAATGGCTTGCTCTGTAATGTAATGAGATTGAGAATGAGATATAGAAATGCATTGTGGTTTCTTGAATCTGTAGCAGCATTCAAAATGTTTATCAGAGGCAACCCCTTCATGGTTTAATCATATGGATCAATGCATGTCGTTTGTGCAACAAGTTCCAAAAAAAGGATAGTAAAAATCAATCATGTGATGTCCTCCATGTGCCCCACGCTTTCACAAAAACTGGGGCCGTGCTCTTTGCTGTATATTCTTGTCAAATCAATTGAGCATGGGTGAGTCCAGTGCACAGCACAGTTAAACCATATCTAGGACTAAATTAAATTCTCTGCCTTTACAAAAGCCACGGCACTACTTGCAGAATAATCACTTTAGAGAAAGCAAAGGAACTCCTAACATGATCAATATTGGGTTGTTGAGATTTGTACAACTCCTTTTCTGTAAAAACGCTCCCTCTACACAGAGCGAACATAAAAAAATCTAAGTGTATCTCTCCTTAGATCTACAAGGTTTACCCTTCCTTCACCTTTTACTCACTTGGCTGTGCTGTTTTATGAGCTTTCATTCAGCAGCATCCCACAGTGATCCATACTAAAGAGCACCATTAATCATCGGTACAGTGTAATGGGGTGAAACACAAATATCACAGCCTTGTACAGTCTCCTATAACATCTTAGTAGTATGTTAAAGCAATTCCATAAATTATACATTGACTGCAGACTAAAACACTGCCGGTACATTCATAATTCTGTGCGGTAACATTGTGTGGAGAGAAAGAAAGAATAATTTTGACATATTTGCTTGTAAAATTGTTATCACCCTATGAAGTTGGGTAGAATTTATGTGACAGGCATGTAACATTTTGTCATCCATGTTAGTGGAAGTCGGGGTCGGTGCACTCAGACATTGCATCTAGTTGAAATTTGGACCACACACAGATAATCTGGCTCTCAGGCAACACTGGCAGACCAACAGCCAGAACTGACTGCTATGGCATATTTTACAATTAACGCCAAGTATTTGAGATTTGACATGCCAGCGATTTAAAATGAAGACGAAAGGCAAAGAACTTCCTAAACTATTCATGATTGGCTAGATGCTGGTTTTCTCTGCCATTTGGTGAAAGACAGGAATTTTCCAGGGATTTTATTGTAACTTTTCAATGAAAAAGGCTGAGTGATACGTCAAACAACCCTGATGAGAGCACTGAGATGAAACTGTTGTGGTGGTGCTGTTAAGTGATTAAGATTATGATTCCAATATGTTTGATTTGATCCCATTGGCCAATGCCCTATTCATATTTCTTAATTTTAGTTACTGCAACTTTATCTTTGATAAAGCTTATACTTAGAGCTGGATCAGGTGACCCCGAACCCTCAACCACCCCTTTCTTATTGGCTCAGACTATTGCAGGACTTCCTGTGAACATTTCTGCACTCAACTCTTTTCACCCATGTCATTAACTTTGAGCTTCTCTCTCCCATAGTTTGTGTTTTATCCTGTCTCTTCCTCTCCTTTCCTTTTTCTTGTTGTTTTTTTTTTTTTTGCAGGGTAGAGCAATTTAATTCAGTCTTATTCATACAACGCCAAATCAAAACAACAGTCACCTCAAGATGCTTTATATTGTGAGTTCTCAATAATAGAGAGAAAACCCCAACAATCCAACAACCCCCTTGGGTAAGTGCTTGGTGACAGTGGGAAGAAAAAACTCCCTTTCAACAAGAAGAAATCTCTTGCAGAACCAGGCTCATGAAGACAGGATAAAAGACAAGGTGCAGAAGAGAGTCAGATTTTAGTTTTGAGCCGAATCTTGAAAGATTGCATTATATTATTGATCGATATGATTTGGTACTATAAAACTAAACATGCATTGAATTGACTAGCATCTCTACTGTGATTTATATAAAAGGTGAAATCATCTTTTTTTTAAAAATAATAATAACAGCAGGCCACGGAACCAAAACAATGAGGTCAGAGACACTGAACTATACTTGGAAACAATATAGCCTTAACACAGTGCTAAAATTAAAAAAAAAAAAAATAGTTGGTGCAGTTTTTAAGAACTGAGAAGCAGAAGTTTGACAAAAAAAAAAAAAGCCACATATAGCAATACATCAGATAGTTAACTTTTAAGAGTTCTTGAACTTATCTTCAATGCTCTGAGCATCACAATTTAAAAAAAAAAAGCCATTCCCCAAGAAAACATTAAAGCACTCCTCACCTGAAACTAAAACTATCTCAGTTTTAAAAACTCTTTAAAAAAAGAGAGAGATGCGGTCATTCCAGAGGAAGAAACCAAAAATGACCGCATCATTTATGCTCACCACGGTAGAGGAAAGTGTGTGTGTGTGTGTGTGTGTGTGTGTAACAGAGAGAGAGAGAGAGAGAGAGAAAGAGGGAGAGAGAAACGGTGGTAATGGAGAGAGGGGAGTGTGTGTGTGTTTGTGGTGGTGGTGGTGGGGGGGTGTTCTTCTTCTTCTTCTTCTTGGTTTATGTCATTGGTTTAAACGACCCAAGACCCCGCCTTGATAAAAAAAGAGAGTTAGACATAGTGTGACTACAGCCAAAGAGAGACAGAGAGAGACAGAGAGAGAGGGGCAAAATAAAGCAGAGAAGCAGTTAGACACCTACTCGGCGTTTATGCTCCGTCGTATTTTAATAAACAAGGACTCGCTTCAACACATTGTAGCCCGTTCCCTGCTCGGCTATCACTCCTCTCTATCCGGTTGTTTCTTCTCGCCTGCCCCTAAAAAAGAAAAAGAGAGGGAGAGAGAGAGGGAGAGAGACCGCGAGAGAAGCCGCTCGTGCAGCGCGCGGAGGATTAATAATAAGGTGGAATTAGAATTACTCCAAATCTTATTTCGTGTCCCCGAAGCGGATGATGCTGCCGCCGACGTGTGCCTAAAAAAAAAAAAAAAAAAAAAAGTCGGCTTCTCAACTTGCTATCTGATACCATTCATCCAGGTAAGACTGCATTTACAGAAGCAACAACAGCCGTGCCGATTTAACTCGTTTAATTCAGTTTTGGAGGAGGGATGGTGGTGGTGGTGAGAGGGGGGGGTTCAAAAGAGAGTTGGCCGCCGTTGGGTTTCGGGTCCGCATACGGCTCTGACCATGTGTGTCCACCTTACTGCGCCATGAAGATGGGGGAATGGTCGGTCGGGGTGGGTTGTACACACGGGAGGGAAATTATTTCTGACCACGTATATAACACGCTGTGTCAAATGTGGACACGACCGGACCGCGTTTCCCTCCTTACAGTGTTGACATTTACGTTCCTCACCTTTACATGGCGAAAGGTAGCTGTTCGGCAAAGGCATGCGGAGTGTATTGTTTTTGCACACAGCCAGACCCCTCACGGAGTGCGTGTCGGTTAAAAGAAAATAGGAAGTGCATTAGTAGAGTGTCTGTTGAATGGCTGTGGAGTTGTATAGGCTGTGTTGTGCTTTCCAGCGAGACTATTTGCTCATAAATCCTCTAATACCCCATGCTTGATCCGAATGACTGAGTTTTTGTAGGCATAATAGTGTTGTAGAAGACGTCATCCTGTGTAATCTTCAGCGCTCCTCGCTGCTCAGCCTGTGTCTCTTAAAAAAAAAAGAAAAAAGAAAGAAAGAAAAACGCACGCGCAAAACGCACGGACACAAGTCCTCCCAACAGGAGCACATTTGCTGCATCACAATGTCACTGACCTTTCACGTGTTTGTGTCCTTGCACACATTTTAAGACCTCTTTTGGAGGAGCTTTGCAATAAGCTGTCACGCATCGTTACGGAGGATCAGAGGGCCCCTTAAACTTTTTTTTTGAATTGCAGGGCCCCCGCAAATAGATAGAAGATCAAACACCTGCATCTGATGACATTTTGCCCCGAGGTAACTCACCTGAAAGGATTTTGTGGTTTCGTGTGGAGCTGCAGAGGTGCAGTTTGCCAAATAAAAGTAAGATTTTAGAAAGTGATTAACAAAAAAAACTTAACAGTTGTTAAGTGGATGGTGTCCTCTTGATCCCATAGAGGATGTGACTTGAAAACCGCTAGAGGAGAATAATGAGCTGTTTTCCATAGTTCCAGCTCTTAATCAGTTAGCTGTATTTTACATAGAGGTGAGTTTATATTGTTTTAATTGCTGAACTGTTATTTGCAGCTGGAATAAAGTATCACTTCTGGTTGTGTAAACTTTAAAAAAAGTAGTAAAGAAAGTGCTTCCTCTGTTTACAGCCACCTTTAGGTGCACACAGCGTATGAATGAGCTGCTAATTGCCTTGTGTTAACTTGTTAATTACACCCACTAAAGTATTCTTACATATTATTGGACTAATTAATTCACTGATTACTCTGAAAATATGACAACAGGATACGTGTTGGATTAATGAAGAACCGGGGTTATCCCAATTCCTTATCGCTCATCATTTAAAACATCATTGTCAGTAATTAAATCTTGTCAACTAAGATAATTTGCATACAGCATCCCCCCCCCAAAAAAAAGAAAAAGTATAATCTTGATATAATCAAAGTAAATAATTGGATCACTTCAAGCTAAATAAGAGGTGACCTCTTTGTCTAGCAGATGCCCATGTGCATGTATTGACTGAGAGGGGAGGGGGGCGTGTGCGCCTTAAGGAATATCAGGCTGTTACAGATGTGTGCAGCTTGGACACATGCTCCGTTGTCAGCCATTGTCAAGGAAGCAGTTAAGATGGTGGGCAGATCAGCTCAACAGAGCTCCCTTGTCAGGAAAAAAACGATAAACTGCAAAAGTGCAGCAGGAAAGAGCTCCCAACACAGAGCGGTATTCTACATTCACAATTACTCCTGGTCCACAGTGGATCAATTCCTCATTCATAACCAATAAAATCGCTACACATACGTTAAGATACATATTTTTTTGCAGAAGGCACCCTTTGTTAGGCTCACCTTCCCACACTGTGAGTCAGTGTTATCATTTAGAATGGGACCTGTCATGTTTCCACAGAGGAAATTGAACAGACTCAGTTAGCCGACCCCGTGAAGAGCCTGCCCTCTGCCATCCTCTCCTGTGTTGCCGAGCAGCACCCTATCACTCAAGGCAATTGAACGTCTCTGAGGGGACCTCTGTTAGCCCCGTGCAATATTTATTACCATCCATCATCCCAAGACTCTCGCTCTATGGGTGAATAACAGTGGCTGCTAAGTTCTGTGTTAAAAAGTTCCCTCGCCAGCAACCATTAGAAGGGATTTATGAGAGCGGCTTCCCAAGAAGTGCTGTGGAAGGGAGAGGGAGCGTGTTTTAGAGTTGCTGCGTAGCCTGCCCGCTGGGCTGTGCTGCCAAATATGTCATGGTTAAAATTCTGACTGGCTGAAGAGCTGCCTGAATTTCTCATTTCCATTTCAAGTTTGTTTTCTTAATAGGTTTTATTGCTTTAATTAATTAGTAGACTGGAAGAAAATTTCCCTGAAAATGTCACTCTTTCACTGTTTTAAACCTTCTTTGAATTGAATTTTTTTGGTTTTGGGTGGAGGGAAACATTTTGAGGTGCTGGAAAGTTTTGACATTTTTCTTTATTTTGACCTTTAGTAGATAAAACAACTGATTATTTGCAGCTGCCTTGCTCAGTGCTATAGTGACACATGTAGCATTTAATACACCATGCTGTGTAATTCCCATATTTGCCGAATTGTGAAGCTAACAAGATGTCTATTTTCAGTGTATTTTCTTTGTAGATAGTAATGATGCTGATCTAATGTTCACTGTGGGCTTTAATAAGAATCAACTAATGTATGCATGCTGTGCATACAGAGCTGGTAAATTCTGCCTTCATGTCCTTTGAATGAGCCCGTGTGCATGTTGTGTGAAAATTACGTGCTCACCACATCTCGATGTAGTCTTTGATCCTGCAGAGATGAGATAGGAGAGGGGGTTTTTCAGTTTTTCCACTCTGCTGAGATTATTTGTTTGTCAGGGTTGAAAACAATTGCAGTGTATCTAAAAATGGGTGAAGCTATAGGTATGGGACAGCACCATAAACGAATGCCTTATTACGCTTCTTTTAGGTCAATTTGAATATGTGTTTTAATTGGTCTCTGAAGGCTAAGACTAGTCTTCTTTTTTTTTCCTGCGTTCCTCAAAAGTGCCTGTGTGATGTGACTGTGTAGAGCTGACGAGCCCGGGAGCAACGGTGTTCATTTGAAGCCCACTGAACGTGCTCATTATTTCCAAGCAAAGTGAAGATTGATTTAGCTGAAAGCTGGGATAGTGTTTTTAATGTTTACTTTTTCTGCTGTGAAAAACGTGGCCGTAGAACTGCAAACTGATCGAGACGGTAAATCCGGCCCCAGATTGCTCTTGGTCAAAGCAGAGAACTTGGAAACAAGGTCTTCGCTACTCACGGCAACAAGAGGTGTCATTACTCAGCAAGAGGTACTATCTCATGCTTTGAAAACTCCTCTCACCTTTAGAAATGCTGTATTGAAAAGATATCTCAAAGAAATAGTTTACTTGTCATTCCCATTTCTTTGCCTTTCTTTTCTCTTAAGGCATTGTGAGTCTTCACTTTTACGCACATTGAAGAACGCGTATGTTCAGTGTGGGTTTGGTTAGAGGGGGACTATCATCGCTAACCAACCCCCCCACACCCTTTCCTATAATTTCATTGACAGTAGCAGCAGTTGTGTTCTCCAGAGCTACACAGGGGTAAAGGATAATTAGAGCTGTGGATGTCTTTTTCGTGGTAACGGGGAAAGTGGAACCCTGTGCCAGCACTATTCTCTGTACTATACAAAGGGACAAGATCCAGCGATAGGGTTTGCATAAGAGATCTACAGTATTCTCTAACACAAACAGATGTATTTTATTCTGACTGAAACTAGTAAGGATGAACCTCATGTGGCTTCAGAGTTGGCTGGCAGGTTTTTTTTCCTGCTGTTATTGGAGTGGATGCACTGCAACAGTCACTCTGTGCTTTTACCTTGCACCACTCTACATTAGTATCAGGGGAGAGCGATGTGCCCGTGTAATAAAGTGAAGGTGCATTGTCTTTCAGCAGTGCAAAAAGGTCACGCAGCGCTCGTACTTTGGCCCCTGTTGGCCGTGTCAGAGACCATCTTGTTAGCATTAAGGTATGAGTCGTTTGGCAAAGCAGCACTACAGCAATTAGAGTTATTAATTATTTTTTCACAACTTAATACACTTTCGTTTAATGCATATTAATTGATGTGCTCCCAAATCTGCACTCACATAATCCACCAAGGATTTCTCAAAGGCAAGCACAAAAGGCTTTTATTATCTTAAGGAGGAAGTGGTCTTTTGGGACGTAAAGTGCCCCTGCTCAATTGTGTATTACATTATGAAACAGACGTAAGTGAAATGAAATTACAACATATCATCAGCACGGTGAAGGATCCTATTGAATTATTACCTCGGCAGCGCCATTGTTGTAATGTCAGGCTTGCTCTTTTGGATGTGACAGAGGGGGTTTTTATAAAGTCTTCATGCAAGGAAGTAAAAAGCAGTTTCAAGGTTAAACTGTGTGAAGGCCAAATGTTTGGGGAGGCTGGATTAATTTCATGTCCCATAATGTGATTTGCAGTATCTCCTCCTCTCCTGCCCTTGGTTTCTTTGGAGATGTGCGAGCCTGATGAGAGCTGAAAGCAGGAGGGGAGGGCGGGGGGTGCTGCTGTAACTATCTGCTGCATTTATAAGTGTTTACAGGACTCCTAAATGGAATTAGGGAAGATGGTGCGTGCTTACAAATTCACCATCATTCCCACACCCTGTCTCATTACTGAATACTAATTCAGAGGTTATTCCTTTGGTGCGCGGCAGAGAAAATTAGCTTTCTCTCACACATGCTAGCACACACAAACACAGACAGACATATGCTTAAATATAAAATAACAGAACACACACGCACACACCCAAAAAAGCGCAATCACACGATGGGCGCTGGTTCGTGGAAAAAAATCGGTGGACGTTATCAATTGCAGGGCAGGCTACAAAGGAAGGGGGACCACCATGAGAACAGCAGCGAGTCGGCCTAAGAAGCATGCTGTACCCAACACTTTATCACACAGCATCTGCAGCTTAGCCGTGTGTATCTGTATATCAGTCCAGTTAATGAAACTGTTGCATTGCCTCATCTTATACGTACAGATGTCTTTATAGATATGTATACATTTCATATAACACCGTTAACACAGATAAACTTGAAGTACGTTTGCAATACAAGGAAGTGATAAAATCAGCAACTGAGGTCACTGCAGGGAGTGCTTGAGGTGTAATACTGGTGGGTGAGTGGGTGGGTGAGGGTAACTAGCACCATCTCATTACTGCCACGCTGCAACATCAGTGACTGAAGTACATCAACACTGGGGCTGCTCAGTTTTGGTACTTAGATTAAGATTTCTGTCAAAATGGAATCAGCAGCATGTGGGTCATTCTCTAAGTTGGGATGTAAATGTGATACACTGTGCGGACAAAAGATGCTCGAGGTGAAAGACGCAGCTCAGTTAGCTGTGTGGACTGTGTATAGTTCGGATGTGGGTTGAGTAAGTTTAAGCAAACGTGTGGATAGCTGGGCATTTCTTTCCCAGTCTGTCCTTAGGTAGCTATCAGGGCAGTGAGTATAATGAGCTGTAAAATGAGTAGGGAACAGCGAGTTTAGGCTGTCTGTTGCAACATGTTGTAGTATTTTAAACCTCCTTGGCAGGGGTGCGCTCAGTGGTCTGTGCATCAAGTTGCTGTTCCTCTTCTTCTCGATTTCCTGCAAAAGCTAAATGTAACTGGCGTCAGAATCACCAGTGAATTCTGTTTTTTGTTGTGTGTGTGAGTTTTTTTTACCTCTCCAAGTTCAGCTACAGTCAGATAAAGAATTAGATTTGATCTTTTGATCTATCCTTAAACATTCACCCCCCTAATTTTAGGGAATTGTTGCTGATGCTATTATAGGGTGCTGGCTGATCCATTTAACATATTAGGGAAATTTAGAAGCTTTTGTTTGTAGGATCTCTGAAACAAATTGTTTTTGCCCCCGGTTTTAAGACAGTGCATTTCAACATCTTGCAACACACTGCTTTTATCAAACACAGTAGAACACGTCACTTACCAGATACTTTGTGGTATAAAGTATTGCAGCTGTGCGAGCTTTCCAGATTTATAGAATCCTGCTTTGATGGTATGAAAAACACCCCATGTGAGGTATTGGCATTTCAAATGCCTTCAAACTGCACTTATTCATATTTACCCTTCACATACACCCTATAGCAACGCCAGTGTAGCCCTGTAGCGCTATTATATGTCTGAAAGTGCAGTTGGTAAGAAGAATGAAAAGACCAGGGCGGCTGTCTCACACTTTCTTATCTTGTTTCCTCTTTGGCTTTTTTCTTGTCCTCTAATGCACATATCCATCTCCACACCCACCCCTCCCCCATGCTAGTGGAGGTCTCATTGCTTATGTAATGTCTCTAAACATTTGTGCAGCATTAGGGGAAGTCAGGCATGCCAAAACTGTGCAAAACGTCCCTCTGTGCACCCCATAGAGGTGGGACAGATGGCAACCCTCGTTCCCAGTCTTGTAAACTGCCTGTGACAGGCGAGATGGCATATACACAGCTGAAGTAGGGCAACACTAACTAAAGCTTTACAGACAGTGGTGGACACAATTGCATGCACCCTCATCAGTGAGGTGCTTACTATCAAAGCCTCGTTTTATTGTATTTAGCTGTTAATTACAGCACAGTGTTTACCGCTCGCAGATTCGTGGAAAAGTTGATCCGCACTGTAAACGCACCGTCGCTTTGCCCCACCTGTGATCCAGATTCTGGCACACCTATAACAATTGCTATCAAATTCTCGCAAGAGATCATCCATCACAATGTTAAAGAAGGTGACCCGGAGTTGTTTTCTAATTCAGTCGTTAATCACCGCCACAGCAGAGTGTCGGGCACTTTCACTTTGTTCCCCTTAACAACTCTCTGGGCAGAGTCCATTACTGAGTAAACAGACAGTGAAACACAGAAGAAATGAATGAAGCTGCCCAGCACAGAATCCCCAGAGGTGAGATCAAATGGCAGGCCCGGTGATGATGAGGGATGTTTATGGCTGGCACTCTATTAAGAGGAGGCTCTTTCCTGCTGGCTCATAATGAACATCTACCTTGTGAAATGGTTACTCGGAAGGTTTTTTCCTTACACTGAATTACTGGTCATTTTCATCAAATTTTGCCCTAATTGCTCTCAGCAGTGAGTCAGGGGAAGGGGCACTGATAAAAAGAATGAGTTTTAGGGTAAGTTGGCAAGGTGACTGGCTTATGGCAACATTAGCCATTTTGATTTGAATAAATCTCCACCACCGTTTCTCCCCCCTTTGTATGTTAATGAAAGCCAGCTCCGTCCTTGGAGGATGATATTTCAGGCCTGAACTCTTCTTCTTTTCTCTGTTTACTCGGCAACGCCTCCTCCAGATGTCCCCCACTGCGGGAGGCTTTGAGGCAAATGTGAGAGGCTTCCCACTAAACCATACACTCACACACACACACACACACACACACACACACACACAAACATGCACTCTCACATCACCTCTGGGGGTAGCCACTTTAGCTGACCTGTTACGAAATATGACTTCATGGGCTTCAGACAAAAAGTGTGTTGTTTCTATCAAGAAGAGACTTAAATATTGCTGACAAAAGGTGCAGCGGATGTGTTGGGGAGAAAGGAAAAACATCTCTGAAAGGAGAATGTTTTCGTAAATCACAGACAATGTACCATCTGCACACGGCGGGGTGTATGAGCGACACTGGACTACTGCTGTGAGGAACTATTGCATTGTTATTAAATGGCTGTTGCCTCACTGGCAACCATATTAAAGCCTCAGATCCTGTGCCTGATGCAAGGCAACGAAGAGGAAAAATTTAGGAGTGGGGTGGGTAGCAGAAAAAAAAATCCCAAACCAGCCTGGCCTTCTGGACATGTTGACACAATGTGCAACTGCAATTGCATAGATTAGAAGATGGCAGTAAAACATCTTGACAGTGAAAAGAAAGATTTTTTCCCCTCTCTCGTCTTTGCCTGCTCTAACCTCTCTAAGTCCTTGTTGCTGTCCATCACCACTACTTGCTCAGCATCTTACACATGCTGCTGTGAAAGGGGAGCTTTTTTCATAGGTAGGATCTATGTCTTAAGAAAGGCTATACCACAAACTCAAGCTGGGAGGGTAATTTTCTTTTCCTTTCTACATTTTCTTTTTTTTACTATAACCATATTCAAAGAAGCTACTTTTTATCCCTCAAGCAGTTCATCTTCAAAATTCATTTAACATTTTTTTTACTATAGGATGTGCGTCCCATCTCATGGCGAAGGAGCCTGGATCTACTTGTGCTATATCAGCGTGCTCACTTATTGATGATGGGGTTCCTTTTGTGCACGTTGAACTAGTGGCAGAGAGTTCGCGAAATGCCACTGAAGAGCAAGAGTTGATTAGCTCGTCTTGCTCTCCCTCATTTCATTCTCACACATTCACACTCTGCTAACAGTTTCTTGTTAACTTTCTTTGTGCCAGGGGTTATTAAAATGATGCAGTTTGAATATATAGTCGCTGAATTGACGCTGACCTGTGCCAAGCTTTCTATGCAATGTCTGTCTGTTATTGAAGGAAGTATTTTGTGTTACTTTTTTTTTGTATTTCCTCCAAATGTTTTTGACCCTGAACAAACTGCAGGCTTTATGAAGATTGTCTAACCTTCCCATTTTGTTTAGTTTTGGTCAGTTGGTCTTAAATGAGCTGAAAAGAAGCCTCAGCAATGTGTAATTACATCATTATTATTATTATTTTTATTTTTATTATAGGATTTGGGGAATTGTTTCTAAATATTTTCTTTTTTTCTACTTTTTCTAAATGGCATGCAGTGCACGTGTGCTCTTATACACATGTGTGATTTAGTCTCTGAGGATAATCACATATTTTTCTGGGCTTCAAGTGTAGCCACTGGAGACTGGAGCCAAAAGTGCCGTTTTGCCCACCTATCATTGTTTGCAAAAAATTGGAATGAATTTTTAAAAAGTTAATAAAAAATAACAATAGGTTTCTGAGCCTGTAAAGGGCAAAGGTACCAAAATTCCAGATATTAAAAAGCCTTCCCTGGTGAGAAATTAGAAGTGGTTGACAAAGAGGACAGAAGACTCAGCTATTTAAATAATCTCTGCAAAAGACAGACCTCGGATCATTTTGTCTTATCATGTAGAAAAGTTACAAAAAGAGAAACGCATATATTTCTATCACATAACACAGATTCATTGCAGGGCAATTGCCACGTATAGTCACCCACCAAAGGCACACTGTGAGCCAGGAAAAACCCCGCTGGCCTGAGAAAAAAATAAATAAAATCCTAGTATTTTCTCAACTGTGACACAGAACGAGCACAAAACCCGAGCAATACTTGTAAAATGTGGAGTCAAGTGACTGTCAGATCAGTAGCTCAGTCCCATCCCTGCTCTGGTTACTCTGCGAGGAGTGAATTTGTGAATGCCCATAAATATGCATACGTACTTGAACTCTGCTGCTTTTTTTCCAGTTGTTTTTTTCTTTTTTTCTTGACAAAAGTTTCCGCGGGTCTGATTCTTGAAGGCCGTCATGGAGCTTGACGAAAACCTGACATTTGGAAAGGTCTGCGAGAGGGATTTGTTTGTGACAGCTTCAAATTACAGTGGCACGGAGGGAGCAGGAGAAAGGGGAGGGATGCAGGGATTGATGAAGAAAATGGCTCCTGCTTATTTAAATGTCAGTTCAGCAAGGTGAATGCCTAAGCTTCTTTTTTTCCCCGCAAGCATTACATGTGTATTCCTCACAATGGAAAAACATTTCTTGCCATCTTTTATTCTGTGTGTGTTTCTCACCGTCTTTCTGTTTGGCTCAGGCGGTGTTATTGGCAGGAGGCTTTAAGCCTTGTGAAGCTTTGCCAGCATCTTGACAGTAACCACAAACCATTTAGTTGTTTGTTTTGTGTAGGTAGTGACTGAAGGACCAATCACTCAGGTCCTATTTAGACTGGAGGTTTATTCTGGACCATATATGCAGCAGTATAAAATACATATTAATTTTCCGACTCTTGCGCTCTCTCTGCAAGTGCAGAAACAAGGCAAAAGTAACAAAGACATCACTGCGAGTACAATCTGGGGGAGGAAAGCACACAAGGAAAATAACTGATAAGTATGCTGCAGTTTCTGTATATCTAGAGTGATTTCTGTTATGTAACAGCAGTTTTTTCCCCCAACAAAGGCTGTTACTTCTTGTCAGCCCTCAGCGCACTTATGAGTGCACAGGGAGCTCTGCCTGTCACTGACCTTTTTAATAAGGATGAGATGACCGAAATACACCAAGTGTCCCTCGGTGATGATAGTCAAATGTCACTCAAACTAAAGGACTGTAGCCAGACTTTCACATTGAGATTCCAACAATAGTACAGAGGAGGGAATGCAGAGCCCCCTATCTCTTTTCCTTGACAAATAGCTGATGACACTGTTGGATTAAGTCCTCACAAGTCATGCCAGCTGCTGGAATCAGATGACAAGTACCTCCATGTCTACGTGTCTTAATCTTTTTCAGACACTTCCAGCCGTCGTATATAACTGGAATATTTATCACACAGGCTGCAAAAGCCAGTAAATTATGTGACTTAAGTGATGCCTGAGTTTGACGACTGCTTTCCTGAAAGGCATGTGCCCTTTTGCCTACTTTTTCATTGTGTCCTCCTGCCATGACACATTTTATTGAAGAGCTGTCTGCGGGCATACCACAAGAACTCTATGCTGTCTCTAAACTGCAGCCTGCACAAGTTCCCACAGTAGAAAATAGACTTTTCGAATCAGCTACTGCAAACAGAATCTGTTTTAACAGAAGCATTGCCCATAATTAAACTAACGCATAGGAAAGTATGCTGGGGTGGCTCCCGTGATTAATGGAGCAATTACATAATCCATTACACTGAATTATGAATGTGCTAATGATGAGCTCATGTTGGGTAATGATTCCTGGAGTTTGCTTGTGTAAAATATGAAGAGGGAAGCAGAGAGGACTGTCGGTGTTTGCAGATGTTCCTCTAATCACTAGGAGGTAAGGCTAAGGAGGAAATACAAATGTGCGACTTCCTACAGAGAGTGGCACCTCCACCATCACGGGTCATTGCTTCCTGTTCTAGAAAGAACGCCTCCTACTGTTCCCACTTGGATTAGATGGAGTAGATTTGAGTGTCTCCTGCTATGAAATACTAAGGCCATACTAATCTAAATTAGTGTTTTATGTAATTTTTATGATGGGAGCATAAAGTATGCAATTAAGGAGGCAAAAAGACAACATAAAGGATGACAGCTGGTGACTAAGCCCTGTCATAATTTTCTCGCTAAAACAGTGACTGGCTGCAAAGCATTAATTTGTTGTTTACATTCTTGTCTCTTTGCTATGCTTGCTTTGGTACAGGAAATGCCTCAAAATATCTTGTATCATGTAACACAATTCTAGTTATCGATCAAGTAAAATCTACAGTTTTTACTTTATTTGCGAATTCTGGTGTTTTTAAGTAGAGATGCGCTGATCGACCGGCCAGGGGTCGGGATTGGCCGATTTTCCGTGTGCTTGGCCCAGATTGCCTGGTGAGTCTCACATATGCCCAATTATGAGCTGGTCTGTTTCATGCATGTCGTTTTCATGCAGAAAATAGCTGTTCACACAGTTACGGCTATATGCTAACATATTGTTAGGGTGCTGTAGCCATGAAACAACCTTATTGAGAGACTTAAAAACCCTCACCCAACTGAACATGCCCAGTTTGAACATGCTAACAAAAGGAAAGTGGCTAAATCGGAAGTAGCCAAAGCTCGATATGAGCCTCGGTATAAGCAGTGAAAAGACCAGTGCAGTTACAAGGAGAATTACAGAGATGGGTAAAAACAGGGTCAATGTCCATGCAAATAACTGTTGCACCTGCTTTTGTTTGTTAAGCTAAAATATGTCAGGTAAAGTCGGGTGCACAGCTAGTTTTATTTTCAGTTATGTAAGTGAGAGTAGATCCTGCAACTTACTGTGGTAGTGTGGTACTATAAAAGGATGCCATCGGTGTAATAAGTAAATTTTAAAAAATTTAGATATTCCAAAGTCAACTGTGAGTGGTATTATTGCAAAGTCGAAGCATTTATGAACCACAGCAACTGAGACGCAAAGTGTCAGACCACAAAAAGTTACAGATTGGGGTCTGTAAGCGCTGAAGGGTGTGGTGCATCAAAGTTGCCAACACGCTGCTGACTGAATAACTGCAAGGTTTGAAACCTTTTCTGGTGCTAACATCAGCACAAAAACTGTGCACCGGTAACTTCATAGCATATGTTCCCATTGGTGATGAATAGCTGTGTCTAGATAGCGTAACTTGCTATCAATGGAAGCTCATATTGGACCAACTCTGACTAAAAGTGCACTAAATTGATAAAAGATGCAACAGTGAATGCAAGATGAAGGTTTTGCTCTTTTTCCCGGTATTTATTTGTAATGTATGAGTAAGAGCACTTTTTCTATTCAAATTGCATTTACAATCAAACATAGTTCTTATGACACTGTGAATGAATGATTTGGTATTGTCAGAAGATTTGAAGACTTGTTGTTTTTTTTTCTTTGTTTCTTTGTTATTTTTTCTGTGACCTTATTCAGCTTCACATCTTATTACTAGATAATCTTGAAAGTACATGCAGCGTATCTGATGTTGAAATTGTCATCTGGCATTTCTTGTGTTTAGTTTCTTTAAAGCACTTAAAGCAGTGTAGGAGGGTTTCAGTTTGTTTTTCTATGTAATGCCTCATCCTTACATAATATTCTTGTTTAAATAAAAAACTTCAATTAAGGGTTTGAATAATAGTGCATTTCAGACTTAACAGACATAACAGCTACTATTTAAATGCAATAACAACTTTAAATAATAATAACTTTAAACCCTCCTATTGACTTTCATGAGGTGTATTTCTTATAGCTCCTTTAGGGTTTTTACAGACAGTGTAGATACCTCAGTAGTACATTCTTATGAATATACTTCATAACGTTCTCATGAATCTTAGCTTAGGTCATCTTCTTCTTCTGGTTCTGCAACAGCCTAACCACAGAGATACCACCAAATGCAAAAAGCACATGTTTGGTCTTTGCAGCTGGCAGACAGCTCACTGCAGATATGCATGTAAATTCTGCATCTGAGAGGAAATTGATGTCTGTAATCTCCTTTCCTATAATAAGAAACACATCACAAGACAACAAAGTAAAGATGGATCTGAGTAAATATTTTAGTAGAACTATTGAATATCTCTCATCGATATGGATGAAACCATGGCTGATGGCTGGATAAACTTCACGATGGGTGCCTGGTGATTCTGTCTGTGGATGCCAGTTGTATTTCCCAGGTCTTTCTAATTGTCGGTTGAGGTCTTACAGTTCTCTTACAAATAGCATTGCTGTGGAGTTTCTGTGTCTTATTTACTTGACAAGCAAATAAAAGTACTTTACTGTCTGGAAGTACACAGTTTATCTTGTTTAATTAATAAATGCTGTTAAAGCAGGAATCTACTATATATACTGTTGTGAACATTCATGAATCTTCATACGGCATCTCCAGAGAACAAAAGTTCATTGCAAAAACAAGTTTTAATGGGGCTCGTGTTTACCAAGCTATGACCTCCATGCCCTGAATCCACATAAATGGGCTTCCTTTTTTCCTCCAATTATATTCATTTTATGTGTACAAATAACAGAATCTGTTTGTTGATGTAGCTCAACCTGCTTCAGCATGTTAGTGGACCTCTTTAGCTGGGATGATTGACGTCCATTATTTTTCAGCATGCATTGTCTGTCATAAACTTGCTGTGGGTGCGTCTGCATTAGATCTGGTTCATTTGAAGTTCACTGTGAGTCCATTTTCTTAGGTAAACAAAACAGCCAGACTGCCAGCTTCCAGCTGAGGACAGTTATCTGCTTATCTGTGACTGAAAATGTATTTCTTCTTCCTAGTGGGAAATTCCTCTTTGCATTCTGTCAAGGTAACAGTGTTTGTCATCTCTGAGCGAGAGGTGTACTCCGTGCTATCTGCTGTAAGGGAGTCGCTTCGGCGTTGGAAGCTGGTAAATGAATTTTGTCTGTTAATTTTATGGGGAAACAATTGCTAGGCAAAAAGACGAAAAAAAACCTTTAATGGTTTCAAATATCGCAGTAAAAGTTTGTAACTGTTGAGAAGCGTGTCTCCTCTCCAGAAATTGCCTGTATTGTTTATTGCTATGGTCAGAATTGCAAAGAGGAAACATTATGAGAGTTTTGATGAGGTTGTTAGTTTGTGTACACTAGCACATGTACGCGCAGGAGTCCATCCGAGCATCTGTTGGCTGTTTTCTCTCTGCGTGTGAGTGGAGCCACCTTTTTTAGATATGCAATTATTATGTAAACATGCCATTTTGGTCTCAGAGCCACTTTGTCTCACATTGGCTCTGACTGTGTAGCACCTCAAGACTGAATTGAATGCCACTGAATGCCATGATTTCTTATACTTAAAATACTTAAAATAAAATCAGACACACATTGTGAGCTGTTACGGTTATATTTGTCTTTTCTGATTCAATGTGTGTTTGTGTGTTTTTTTCTTTGTTGTGTTGTGTTTGTTTTTTGTCTGATTCTTAGCAGGATTATTGAAAAAGGTCTGGATGGATTTGCATGGAAAGTTTTCAGAGAGGTGTGGCATCGCCCAACTTGGAAGAGATAAACAATTGGAGTTTCTTTACCATTAAAAGATGGGGCAATGCATGACGTCTACGCAAAGGGCGTTTGGATACAGACACATTCAGTGACAACAGTTTATTTCCCCAAGCTGCAAAACTGTGACTTAACTGAATACTTAAAGCTAGTTACAGTGTCTGAAAGAGGTTTGTGTGCAGTGAGGGTCCCTTCCTGCCCTCCCTGCTCTCCAGGCTGCAGGCAGCACAGTGTCCTTTGGTCTTTATAGTGGGCCTCTGGGCTCTGGGCCACTAGCTCTGCCTTGTTCAGGTCCTTGTTCTGCTCTGCTGGTTGCATTGGCCCTGTTGTGAAATGTGATCAGTCAGCTCCATTAGGGCCTGGACTGGGTGCTTTTGGAAACCAAATGGCCCAATTCCTGGCTGTACCACCCAGGAGTTGATCTCAGGGATTGGTCGGAGCGAGTAGTGTCTGTTGCTTCATAGTAAGTCTGCTGGGAATGCAGCCACACTGCCTTGTTGTTGTGGTATCACGGGCTTGTTTACCATGTTCTGCCTTTGCTTGGACTGTGATTTTTCTTTTACATGTTAGGTAACAGTGGATTATGTATTTTCTTGTGGACACACAGTATGCCAGATATGTTTCAGTTTATTTTAATAACTTTTCTTATTAGTCATTTTAGGGCTGCTGTTGAAGTCAGTCGTAAGTACCCTGAACTCCCACCAGTATTTTTAAAGCCACCTTTCAAGTTTACAAAAGGTGAGTGTTAGACCCTTATTAGATATTTATAAGCTATATATTTGGTAAAAAATCATTTTAACCCATCACATCGTCTTTGTTGTTTCCCTCTGTGTCAAAGATAGAGCAGCTCTGAAGGGATCTGGACTGTGAAGCGAGCTTTAGCTTAGGCAGAAATACAGTCAGCCTCTACCATTGTCTTAAACAGTTCATTTGAGAGAGAGCGAACTTGATGGTCATATTTAGGAGATTAGAGTCTAAATTACATTTTGCATTCATTTGTTGACTTTTTGCCATTTGTTGTGCTGATTTGTGAGTGTCTGACATGCTCATGCTGAGTGACCCATTTCACTTTAACCTTCTTATTTATGTTTTTCCAGCTTTCAAGTGCATGTCCCCTTTTTTTTCTCTGTTCCTTGAAAACTTGAACATCAAATTTGTGGCTTTCGCTGAAAATAAGAACAAATACAAACTCTAAATTTGGCATTCTGTTTATTAGACTGACACCCTCTAATGTGTGTTAGCAGTTCAGTTGAGGGTGGGTCAAAAATGCACAGAAAAATCTGATACTTTACACGAGTCCTGACTTGGAGCGACCTGTTAGGTGGATACATGGGAAGTCTGACAAGCACGCTTTCACTGCAGCACAACTTTTCTGAACAGTCTGCTTTGCATAACATCAACTTGGCTGCCTGTCATTATTGCTCTGTAATTAACCTGCAGAGGCTCAAAACGGGCGCCCTCTGAATGGCTTAATTAACCTGTGCCTAAGAGGCGGCTATTGTCCTCTTTGCTTCCATGACCCACACTAAGCAGCCTCAGTACCTCACATTCTTTCTGCTCTCATGTAGAGCTATAATGGCTGAGAAACAAACCTACCTTCATTTGTATTGTGATGATATTAAATCGTGCATGGATAACATTCGGGTCTTAGCTTTTAATTGGAGCCAGAAACACTGAATTTGGGGGGTGATAACAATACTGAATTTAACAATAAAGCACAAATGAATATGAATATGCCAATATACTTTATATACTTAGAAATGCTAAGGAGATTATTAATTAAGTTTTATGCTTTGTATTTAACAAACTATTTGGCATCTTATCATCAAGATAAAACTCAGCTGCATGCTACTGTCTGCTCAGCTGTGATACTACTCTGCTACAAGACCTCTGTTAATACTGTAGTAGTTTTGAAATTAAAGCATGCATCTGAATTACAGTATGTTCTGTTTTTTATTGGGTCATTTCAGATGACAGATACAAATAATCTACAATATACAAATCATCCTCCTTATGTATGGAGAAAGTCAGGAGAGAGATACAATAGGGAGTGTCCACAGCCATAAAAACTGATGGAACGCAGAAACGTACTGTCAAATTTTGGTCCATCTACAATGTGTCTGACTGGCAACAGCTTAATTTTTCAGCATGACAATGAACCCAGACTCACTGCCTTTGTAGTAAAAGCATAATGGATAGACTTTCAAGCCCTCTAGAATTATACAAACTCTGTTTCTGCCATATATGCTGTATTTCCATCTATGTTTGCACACGTTTCTATAAATTGCTGCACCTATTTTTTCCAATAAAATATATAAAAAAAGAAAGGTGTCTCAAAACTTTTGCACGGTGCTGTTGGTGGATGCTATGATAGGCTGATTTTCACCAGTGTTACCGCTGAAAGTATTTACTATTCTGGCTTTTAATTACCAGGCAGCGGATTGGTCAAATGGCAGGAAAATAATTATCACTAGTTTGGCTGGTTGTTTGTTGTTTATGCTAACTGGCATTCAGGCAGTCTGTAAAGCTATTCGCTAGTTTACTGACTTTTTCAGGGCTTTTTCAGTGTTTTCAGTATAGTCAGAGGATATATGGTGGATATAAACTGTTTTGTTCACAGTTTATTGTTGACAAAGGCAGATAAAAAAGCTAAAATGTGTATGTTAATACCAAATGCATTCTCATTTAAGCCCAAGAACAACTACAAATTGCTTACTTTAATGTAAATAAAGACTGCTCAAGTGTGATTGGTCAGTACAACGCACACGGCAAGCATGCTGCAAATGGAAACCAGAAAGCCTCTGCTATTAAAAATCGTCTCCCTTGTCTAAAGATTTGCATAATCATATGCAGATATCTGTTTATAGATATTAGCATTTAGCAGGCAAATGTGCCTAATACTTTGTTACTCTGCAAAAAGGGAGGATTTTCTGCTTCTTTTTAAATAATATGCATATTAATGTGCACCAGTGAAGCTTAAATAATAGTTTTCTTTTGTTGTCTACTTCTTATTGAATAATTAATGAGAGATTTGTTGATAATAAAAGCAGGCTAGTTGGTTTCATCCCTGGGCTCCCGCTTAGCTGAGGAAGCAAAAGTTGGGATAGCTTTGTCAGATAAGAGCATATAATTTCATGGCATCACCCTGTGGCATGGTTCACCTTTTCTCATCCCACCTAAATTGAGTTGTCTCCTTCTTGTTTAGTCAGCTTGATTTTTCTCAACATCAGCATGGAGCCCTGAAAACCCCTGGGATTTGAAATCTGTAGATGTGCATTTGTATAAGGGAAAAAGAAAGAGGTAGACTGCGAGGCTTGTCTCTAGTCAGTTGGAGCAGTCTGTATGTGTGTCATCTCACGAGTGGAACACCAGCTTGGCCCACTTCTGCCTGACCGACTATACTCTACGGCTCATCTGGGCTCTTCCCTCTTGTCTCTTTTGTTTAATTTGCTCTCTCTTCTACACTCCGTCCGTCTCTTCCCTGCGTGGGGTCCACTTCTCATGTCTCTTCTCGATATTCAGAACAGACCAACCAAGGCTCGCAGAAGATGTAGAACGTCCCAGGTGAATCGGACAGAAAGTATTAGCTCACAGTCAGCGGCTACAATGAAATCAGACTGGACCACCCAGTGCAGATTCACACACATACAGTTCCACACCAGTGCATGCATACATACACATCTAGGTCAGACAGTGAAAGGGGAAGAAAGGGGGGAACCTTTAGCTTACATCATGCCAGCTCTGTTTTCACAGACAGCAGGGGCTCTGAGGCTGTGTGAGATGATATGGCCTCCCCGTCATCTATAACTAAAGCTCAGACACAAGTGGTACGTTAAGCTGGAGAAGCTGTAAATGATTCAAGCTTTGTATTTGGCTGCATTTTATCTCACTACCAAGGATGGAGATTACATCAACAAGTAGAGTGAATACTTGACAGAATACCTGCTGTCAAATGTCAAGTAGGCCATTAGGGTGCTAAACGCTAAACTCTAATTGTGCATCTCTGTTTGGTCATATTATGTAACTCACATATTTAAAGTTGTATTCTTTACGGAAAATGACTATAAAACCAAAATAAAGTACTAATAATAATAATTTTCATTTGCCACGTTTCATTCTAAAAATTACAGTAATTTAAATAAATGTGGTGAATGAATGTCAATGATTATGTATTCAGAGATTTCAACGCTAGTATTATTAATATTTCACATGTCAAAAACATGTGAAGGTTATTACAGTGACAGCTCAGCAGGATGCAATGTGTTCATTTTGAGCAGGTGTTAGAAGGGTTTGTGTTGATGTCTCAGTAAAAGAGAACACTTGTCAATCATTTATTGTACAGCAGAACTGAGAATGGACCAGAAAATCCACTTTAACTTTGAAAGGATGTTGAGCAAAGCAGCATTTTTTTGCTTTTGCTTTTGGTTTTAGCAGACTATTTATTATCAGTCTCTTGCTGTCTACATCTTGTCTCTTAGATCACAGAATTGTATAAATGATCTCCAATTAGGTGTAATTTAAATGCTTAATCTTAAACTTTCTTGTAGATTTGACTTATATTGTGAATTAAATCAATTTTATACAGATATTTACAGATCGTTTGTATCAGGGGTTACGTTTGGATTTCATAACAGTTTCAGCTGTTTTGTGGTGAGGGTATCTATTTGACATCATAGCCAAGATGCAGATTCTTGGCTTTCTGTAGTGAAAATTTGTAATATTTATCACATTGGCACTCTGGATTGAAAGGCCAAAAAAAGCTGCTTTTTTCATGCAGTCTTTATGTTCTGGCTCTTTCCCAGTTCGTTAGATACAAGCTTCAAAATAACTGCATCACCAAGACAGACAGGCAGCAAATCATCTCCAACCTGTGGTTTACTGTTTATACATGAGAGTTGAGATGCCCTTCTTTTTTAACAAAATGTCAAAGTATTCCCATATTTACTAAATGACAGAAAATTTGAACATTTTTTTATACTTGGAATTTTTTTAATTTTAATATCATGGCTAAAGCTCTTCTATAAAACATGATAAAATGTAAAGCCTTGAGACCGAATTAGCAGTCAGCTAATACACATCAGCGGGTAACTAGGAGAGTGCCAGAATGATGGATACTACAGACACGTCATCATCCTTTGTGTGCGTGTGTGTTTGCACACTCATTGCCTCCATCTAAGACCTTCTCGCCGCCCCTGGCCAAAAATGTCACTCCAGGCTGCTGTGGGTTCATTATGCCATTATCTACCTCAGGCCACAGTCCATTTGCCGGGCAGAGAGTGATGAAGCTTTTTCACGGGGTCACCCCTCCTGCTGGAGGCCGGTCAGCTGAGGTGTGTGTGCGCGCATGTGATGAGAAAGACAGAAAGACAGATTGTTCACCTGTATTTGACACTAATCATGATTTAGCACAGGATGAGGAATGTGTTTTGTATTGTAACCACTCCATACATATGATTTGCTCTGATTCACATTGTCTGTAGCTGATAATATCTATCACTGACAATGTACAGCTCAAGATGATGGATTCATTATTGGCTTTGCTGCAAAGCAGTAAAAGCAGTAAGTACACTTTGTAAATGCAGCACAGCAAACAACCTAAATCAAATCTAATGGTGTATCTGTCTGTCATTTTGAGTTACGCACATTCAGTCCCAGCTAGGTAATTTTCAGACACTGCTTCATATCTCAGCGTGGGAAGGGTTAATCCATCAGAAGCGAGTGTTCTTGTGTAGCTGAACCATATTCCCTAGGCCTTTCACCCATCCGTTGCCTGAAGAGAACGGCCAGCTTATTTTCTCTGCATATTAAAAACTGCCTGGAGACGTGGCAGGCAGGGCCTCAGGAGGATGCAGATAGCAGGGGAAAAAAATGTGTGGTAAGACAGAAACTGCATGGGCGAGAAGGGGTGGGGTCTTTTTTTCCTTTCTTTTTTTAAATCAAATAAATGATTAACTAAATACATCCCCCATTCCTGTCCAGGTCCAAAAAAAGGGCCAGCTTTGATCTGCGGGGCCCTTTGAAATGATCTAAGGAATGAGGGAGAGGGATATGAGGGAGGGGCAGGGGTAAGTAGGTGAGACAGGGACAGGAAATGCCACGCCTCTCTGCCTTTAGAGGGGAGATATCACAGGTATACTTGCACAGAGTGGAGCAAAAGCAGAGCTTTGGAGAAGGGGGAAGTCTGCAGCGGTAAGCTTTTGGATAGTAACTGAGGTTGTGGGAGTTCTACGGCAGCTACTGTGTAAAGTGAGCACAGCTTTAAAATGCCTTAGGATAGATTAGCCTCCCAGGATCCCCAGAGATCAATGGGGCAGCGTATGCCTCTTCCCCATTCAATAGTAAATTTGGCTTCACTTTCTCATCACAGGAGGCTGAAGTACTTCTAGATGTAGGTCTCATATCTGCCATGCTTGGCGGCCCCTGTAAAGAGCACGATGCCGACTTAGGCGAAAAGGTGCACCCTGACTTACTCCTGTAAATGTTTAAAGTACTTCTCTTCCCCTGCAGCTATTCAGCTTTCTTAACTTTCACAGCTGTGCTCTGTGACTAGTTGCATGGGCATTAAATCATCTGGTAGGTCTACTTAGTCTGTTTTGTTAGTTTTAAACCTCTCTTTAAATCACTTGAGACAGCAGGGTGCCGATTACATTCATTATCAGCAAGAATATTGCTATAAACAATGGCACAATAGTGTGTTTGTTTTATGCCATTGTGTGTACAGAAGAAGGGTAACTCTGTGTTGTGCTGCGGCAATTAAAAAAAAAGCTTTTGTTAATGCAGAAATGTGTTGTAGCATTAAAGCCATCTGGAATTCCTAACTGCAGTGGTGCAGAGAGCAAGTGATGACTTGTACTTGTCTCTGTCGCTGTGGACTGACTGTGCTGGATCGTAAGCTGTATAGCTATACCTCCATCCGTTTTCCTCAGCTTATCTAATTCAGGGTTTTAGGGGGGTAAGAGCCTGTCACACCTATTACAGGGCGAGAAGTGGGGTAGACCACAGACAGAACACCAATCTATCGCAGGGGTAACACACAGAAACAGGCAATGACTCAAGCTCACATTCACACCTAAGGCCATCTTGGAATCTAACATGTATGTCTTTGGACTGTGTGAGGAAGCAGGAGTAACCGGAGAGAATCCAGGTACTCCTCCAGAGGGAGAACATCCAAACTCCACACATCCACACAGAAAGGACCCAGCTGGCTGGCAGATTTAAATCTTGTACCCTCTTACTGTGAGGCGGCAGTGATAACCACTGCACCACCATGCAATATATCGTTGTTTCCGAAATTTGAGAAATGTAGTCTCCTGTGTTAAAATTCACAACTAAAGCCAAAGAAACATCAGCTAACTTATATCAAATGCTTTCTTTGAAGCATTTAATGCAACTACTTAGATATCTGTGTCTGTTAATTGCATCTATATAGTTATAGGATGTGCCTTGCTAACTGCTAATCAAGCTAGCTAGCATTACCTGAAAACATATCACTCCTCTCGCTCTTTCAAACATGGCAACTTTTGATAAAAACAGGGAAAAAGGTAGTCAAGGCTGACATCGGTCCATAAGTAATAGGATGACATCATGGTAGCACTGGCCATTTTTTATATACAGTGTATATGCTGAAGCTGCACTTTATGCTAACTGCTAGTCTTGTAACAACTTTTTAGCCTATCTTCAAAAACATTTAGAATTCGAAAAGTTTGTAGTTGCTGTCTTTTTCACTAGTTCCTCCCTATGTTTGCTTCCTTATGTAACAACAAAAGTGTGGGAGGAGTGGGTAGAGGCCTCCATTTTTTTTACATTTCCATATAACTCTACCACTTTATATAGCTTAGCACTCAGTAACTGTTCAAATCATCCAAATTTGATGGATATAATTTAAGTACCTCTCATAAGTATGTCTTAGCTGGCTATTCTGTTTCATTATGGGTACTAAAGATGCATCAGCTGCAGTTTTTCTATGATTACAAGGAGTATATTTCCTTTTTTGCTTAGGAAAGGCCTGAATAAGGTACACGTGTATATCAGCGTGTGTGCTACACAAAGAATGTTTTGTGATAATTTCACATTATTATGCAGAAATATTTAACACACTTCACATTTATCTAATTATAAACGTGCAAAATAGCCAGGAGCCACGCTGAGTGAAACACAGGTGTTGAAAACAGAACAACCACCATGTTTAAAACAAGGATTGACTTTTATTACCTCATCTAGAGATGTTTATTATTGAGCCAGCCCAGCATTTCACTGAAAGGCTACTGCTTTGTATCAGTGACTCTTTCTGTCCTTGTTGGTTTTTCAAAGCCAGGAAACTTGGGTATTTTCCTGAAGTCACCTGATGCTTTTAATTTCGCAGCGCGTCGGTTATTCTGTTGGAGTTCTTTCTTAGCGCTTTTGTTCCCACGAGACCGCTGGATCCTCACTTTCATTAAAGTTGTTTGGAGAGTCTCTCAGCTTCAGTGCCTCGTAAAACAAACTATGATGAAAATAACTAAAAAAAAAAACCCACACAAGCCAACGCTACTCCTCTGTTTTATTAGTACATGCACACAGAAGCAGACACACATACACAACAAAATACTGTTTGTTGAGGTTCTAATGAGTCCCAGTAGCAGTGGTTTGATTTTTTTTTCCCCTCTCTTCCTAATTTGACATGCTTCAATTGGGCTGGGTCCCTCTCGCTCCGCAGACCTCAAATCCTCCATGCAGAGGCCTAATGAATCTTCTCCATGTACACAAACAAAGGACAAACAAAACAAGCAGGAAACGCTCACTTCCTTAAGCTTGTAATTGTCCTAAACATGTCAGTCAATCACAGCAGCTTGCTTGAGTCTACTTTCTATGCAGACAAAAGGGTTATTAGTCACCCATGAGAACATACAAATCTTCTGATTTCCGAGAGGTACGCTCGTGTCTTGGGTTACAACTGGCGGAGTTTTCTTTCATTTCTCTTCAGCCGAGTTGGAGCATTCAGCATTGTACTTTCTGCTTAGGAAGGTGACACGAAGAACAATGAGTCGAGCCTCACCGGTCTCTTAGGGCTCTCCGTGTTGAGGTTCAGCAGTAATTGAATCGGGGCTTTTGCTGCCCACAGAAGACAGTGTGAGTGAATTGTCTCAGATAGTTTATAGGGTAATAAACTCCCTCCACACCAACACCTGCCAGCTGCGCTCGGCTTTGACCAGTTCTATTTAATACCTCTTGCTGTGCATCTGCAGCCCACCCATAACGGTCAACTTGGATCGCACCAATCGACACAGCCAGTAGGCGGTTATCTCTTTTTGTGCGCTGGATGTTCCTGAAAGTTATGATTAGGGTAATTAAAATCTTGACTCAATTAGCTCTGCGCTGTTGACCTTGTTTGCAGGTTAGGATGCTGTACAGTATCTCTGGCCAAATGCAATTACTGCAGTCTTTTTTATCTTATCTGATCCCCTCATTATCTTACCTCTTATAAATAGTGACATTTTTTTTTCTTTTCTTTTTTTTTTCCTGGACTTCTCTTGACAGGTGCTCACATCTAAATCAAATCCGTCTCTGTTAAGAGGAGCAGCTGAGTGGGTGAAGAGTAGGTGGGCAAATGGATGCAGCGCTGATGGCATCTAGCATTGTATTTGTCACAAAGGAGTCTTTCATACATTACACTCTGTGTTTACTTAGTTTGAATTTTGGTCATTCTGCAGTGTTCAGATGTAAAAAAAAAAATAAAATAAATGTTGCAGTGAATAATGCTAATTACATCCCTGACAAAACTGCACCTTTAAAATGCTATTACTGGGTGAGCATGAATCTTCTCTCTGCTTTTGCGGCCAGCTTTCGGTATTATTAAGGAATTGTGCATTAACAGGAGTCAGCAGTTTCCAGTGCTGCAATCTCATTACATTTACAGGGAAGGGATGAAGAGCAACAAAAAAAAAATTAATTGGAGGCTTGCGATAGTTAGGACAGGAGCCTGGGCAAGGGCAGAATAAATCAGAGATCCATTTGACAGCTTTATGGCACTGGAGAGGGAGAAGGGGTTGACTTTAATGGGTGGAGATAGAAATGTTGAGTTACTTTATTTTTTCCTCTTTCTCCCTATGACACGCACTCCCCTCCCCCCCTCATCAGCTTAGGCACACAGCCCCTCACCCCTGAACTATTTGGCCTGGCTTGATATATTGAGTTAATTCAACCCGCTCTGTGCAATAATTCATGCGTTTCATGCATTCACTGTCATGCAGATGCAGTGCGGGGTGGATTTGTTCATTTTCTCTGCAGAGATTGCGAGCCTCCTTCCTCACACACACACACACACACACACACTTCTGTTCTGCCTGTCACCTACTCTACAAACTGTCCCCACCCCCAGCTCCTCTCCTCAGCTCTTTGGAAGTTAATTTAGGTGAAAGAGTGTCCGTCTTCAGCAAGTAATTCTTGCAGTTTCAACAGTTTGAGTCTCTTTTCAGCAAGGAAAAAAAACCCACTAAGCTTGGTCGATGCCAGCACAACAGCCCAGTACGCTCAAACGCTCCATCTTTCTCCCTACCTCCATTCTAAACTCTCCTGGTCCTCGTCCTGCAGTCACATCCTGCCATCACCCCCCATCACCAAGTTCACTAAGGTCATCCCCACGAGGGGCCAACCCTTCCCCAACCTCCCTGCTGACTTAAGCCTTGTGCTTTTATAATGCTGGCTACTAAAGCAACCGGTGAAGTGGCTTCTGCAGGGCAATGGGGCCCTGCTCTGTGTGCACTTATTTATTCTGGGCAGACCTCTGTGTGTGGTGTGTGGGGGTGGCATGTGTTAGTGCTCTAGGATTGTTGTATGCTTTTGTGAGCAGATGGATAAGGTCACACCTCAGAAGGCATTGTTTGCATATTATACCACATAGCGTATACAGAAGCACCTGAAATGTAGAGCTGCAGTTAACATGTGAAAAATGTTGAGCACAAGGTTGCAGAACTCGTCAAAGTAATGTGTTTAACTTGCATGTTTTGTCAGAGAAGATGTTCTCTGTGTTGGTAGGAAGTGAAAAGAAAATGACGAAAAGCAACAAATGTTCACATTTGGGAAGCTGGAACCAATGAATGTTTGGTATGTGCGCTTGATAAATGACTGGAACAATTAAGTGAATAGCTGAGCCCTGCTAAAATCATTTGATTATGAGCGTGTATGAAGAAAAACAACTGTAGTTAACAAACTACACTAACAGGCATTTTGCTCTGACATTTCAATTAAGTCATCTGAAATTACAAGTGCAGCTCAAGCAGAAAGGTCTAATTAATCTCAATCTGGTACAAAAACCCAAAACAAATGTTTTGCACATTTGTAACTCTGTGTTCAAAAGCATGCCATCACTTTGCAAGCTCTGCTTTATTTTCCTTCAGGTTTGAGCAGTGGCAGCGTTGGGTTTCTGCAGTGTTTCAGAGGCCTTGGCTAAGACCAGCCAGCCAAAGATAAACACTGAAAAGCATTTCCCCCCAGGCCTTGAACACAACTCAATATAAAGTTGAAGCCGTCACCTTCACTCTTACATGGAAACTCTCGAGCTGGAGTTAGCAGAAAGAGAAAAAAAACCTACTTCTTTACGTGGTCTGGCAGAGTTGCAGAGCACATTGTTTTCATTTATTTTATTTCAGTTGGCAAGGTAGGGGTGAGTTAAGTTTTTTTTTTTCTGTTTTACTTTAGCAGTGGGAGGAAAAAAGGAGGTCACATTTGTTGGCAGTGCTGTGGGAGTGCACTGATACGAGTGCGAGGGCTTTGTGTCAGGAGACATTTTGTGGCAGACAGGAGAGGAACCTAGCACAGTGACAAGGGCTTTTCTGCACTTTAAAAGGCGTGACGACCTCCGTGACCCAGTGAGTTGAAATGGAGGCCACTGTCGACTCTCATGCCTGATTAAGAAAAAAAAATCTCTGACAGCAATGGTTTCCTTATAAAAAAAATACCAACAAAAAAAACAAACATCTGTGGGATGGCGATTTAGATTTCAAACAGTGTAAATATTGTTTTTGTGTATGTTTTCATGAGGTCTGCACAACTGACCTAAATCACGAGGTGGTCAATGACTTTAGTGTAAATACAATCCCATGATTCATGTCCTCGTCTGTTGTGTTAGGGACTGTGTACTCTCAGGAGATCTCATTGAGTTTTTCCTGCACTAATACAGAGATATGCACATCTTTATGTATCCTTTTCATCCCACACTTGATGCATTTAAAATGCGGAACACTAATACTAAATTTGTAGATAAAGCTTATGACATTATATTGATAATAATGGTTTACTGGCCGCCTTTGATGTGTTGATGGTTGATAAATTATGCTTTGATTGGTCTTTCAAAGGCGACGCTTAACTGTAACAGATGGCAGCTTGCAGTGTAAAGTTTGCCAAACTTCTCTTCAGTTTATGTTAGTGCCTAGAAAATTAGTCAAGTAGCTGAAGCATCTATGAATAAGCCTTTATTTGTCACTTGTAGTTGCTTGCAGCGAAATTGGACAAACTATGTTACTCAAATTTGGTTTCAGCATCCCAGAAGTGATGATTTGCTGATTTGCTCAGTTTTGCATCAATGCAAAGAGCTTATCTCTAGATTTTGGTCATTAGTTACACAAAAGAAGAGTAATGACAATGTTCCTGAATAATTCCACAGGTTTCCTCAAATTCATGTTCTTGATATACAGTCAGTCATATGTGGGTCACCAAAGAGCATCTGGATTATTTTTAGGGAATGCAGTGGTTGGATAATATGACATGACCAAAATTATTGTGACTGTGTCCAATGAACTTACAGTGTCTGTGCCATTGAAATAATTGCGAGCGGTGCAGAGAGTGGTGTACAACATTTTAACATATTATAGAAACTAGTAGACTGAAAAGTTCATTGAAATGATTCCTCTGGTTATATAAATACATTAACATTTTTTATATATGTGTTTAAATATATTGTGTAATAGCAGCATGTAGAGCCCCTGCCCTGGCATTGTAGTAGTGTTCATTTCCCCAACTTTAGTCTTGTGGCTGCTTATTCTTTAGTATTTACCCCTAGATTTAAACTTATATTTATTTATTGGGTTGAATAAATTGAAGCTTGTGCGAGTGCTTTGGATCTCCTTCACAAAGACTGGACTTATTGGTTTTTTTCTACAAGGTTGACTTGAAGCATTTACCACTTTGATTAAACTCTGTCTTTAGCTGTTTCAGCTGAGTGGCTGGCCTGCCCTTCCATCAAGCACTCGCTTGTTATCTGTCTTTGTTATTTCTCTCTATTTTAGAGGTGGTTATATGGATTGAGGTTAAGGTTTGGTGTTTGGTTGTGGAATATATGATTTAAGTTTCTCACATGTCAGGTTCAGAGAAATGCAGGAACAGCAGAAACGCGACAACAGCGTAGAGATTGCATTTGTTTGTGAGAGCTCCTACAACGCAGCCGCATGTTTGATGATTCCTAAAAGCAGTCACACAAAGTAAAAAACAAAAACAAATCCCACACTATCTATTAAATGCATTTTAACTGATTTCTCCCACTTTAGTATTGAGGAGATGCAGAGACATGCTCCATCTTTGGAAAGAGTGGATGCTTCCGCACGCTAATCAATTCAGGTAGGGCAGCTTTATCTGTGGAGCTGCCACCAGAGCCACGCTGTACAATAACTCAAGGCGGGCATTTGAGAAGTGTGTGAGTTTGATCCTGTGCCAGGGTGATGAATAGCTGTTTTTTCTCTTTTGTTGCCCATCAGCACTTTTATTCCGCAGTTAATCCGCCAGGCCATGCGTACCTCCCCGCTGTAATTTTTCACCTTGCTGTGTGAGATTGTGTTTGTGCATTTGTGTGTGTTTCCCTATCCTGCTGTCAATGGTTGGACTCATGCTCCCACACAAACACAACACCTGCATGTGCTCCGCCCTGCTGGGATTGGAGGTTGATTTAAAGGTGTGTGTGTGTGTGTGTGTGCATGTGCATTGATAGGATTGGCATCTTGTGAAAAGTTAGTGGGGAGTGAGAGCCATATATAACATGTCAGCATGCACTAGTTAGGGGGAAACGGCTGTTACTGAGATGGGTCAGGTCTTAAAAGGATTGTCATCTTGTTACAGATAATGCAGCTTATCCACCTGTTTTACTACATCAGTGGATACTGGACTTTCTGCTCAGGTTCACCTCCCACTGAGACAATGTCCGCACTAAAATAATTACAGCTAACAACCCCTTTTTTCCATTTGTTGTGGCCTTCTGTATGCACCAATCTTTCTTCTCATTCAGACATGGATATTTTACCAAACATTCTGCAGATTGGATAAATTGAAGAACTTTTTTTCCATCTGGCTCCAGCTTAGCTGCTTGAGACAATCTCCTGCTATTATTCCCAACGTGAACGTCTCCAGTGGGTCTGTGGACAGCTTAGAAGCTTTCACATGAGAATTTAGGAAGTCCTATAGTCTGTGGTCACCTGTGTTTTCGAAAGTCAACACACATGGTGTTCCTGTTGTCACATGTTTGAGCTATTGTGATTGGTAATATTTAAACATTCTGTGACTCCATCCGACTGCAGAGCTCCCTTTCAAGGTTGTCTCTTTGTGCACTTCTGGACCACTTCCAGCATAGCTGCTATTTTTAAATCTCTCTGTTCTTACCACTTGCATATGTGAATCTGCGGATTTATCTCTGACCTTGCACAGAGAGACAACATTAACTTTCATGCCAGCCAACCAGACAGCACTGTTCAGTGTCCCAGCCCTAAAGAGGCACGAACAGGAGATCAGGGTTGTGCATCATGAATGTGTCTGTCAACACAGACTTCTGCTGTAACATCGGCAGCCTCTAAGGGAATACTGTACACCTGTTAACAACGCACCATTAAGTCACAGCTTGCCAAATTTGGCTTCTTGGATCTTCTTCCTTAAAACGAAATTCAATGTCAGCATTTTGACATAATGGAGGAGATCCAGTACGTGTTGGAGATGCACAAATGCAGGTGGTCAGAACTGTACTTTAAAGGAATGTCTGAAAAATGGCAGTCATCATTAACGAGGAATGGTGGCAGGGGGTTATTCATAATACTAACAAAGTCTTATCTTTTGCTTGCCTTCTACTCATTCAGTTTACAGTTTACATGGTGTTCATTATTCTCCATCAAGACTTTGATATTTACCCAGATATAGAAGTTCGTCTTTTTCCTGTCCACAACTGCATAATTTTGGACTGGTTATTTAACATAATACATCTTTAATCCTGTTACACTTGACACTCCATTCCTCTGATTGGTTGATTACCATGTTTGGGACCCCAGCTGAGTCCGCCTTCTACCCAGGAAGAGATTTTTTTGGCTTCACATCTCTACTGGCCAGATGTTGCCTTCTTCTACAATGAAAGTCTAATCCTCCTTCTGTAGCTCACTGGATTAAGGACAGTTTTTTTTTCTTAAACACAAAAAATGAAACACACATTAGGGGCATGTATTGACAAATTTTGTGCAGAAATGGCAATCTTTATTTTTTATTTGAGAGTCCTTCTGGACTGAGTGCTGTTATGACGTTTTGTGTATGTGGTTGAGCCGCGATGAGAAAGGTGTTTGTGTATAGAAAAAAAAAGAGTGATAAAAGTGATAAAATGATGGAAGCAGATTTGAAATGCCCAAAAAATGATTTTAAATGGGGGATAAACCAAAGTGTTATGGTTTTTTAACGAGCTGACTAAAACTTGCTATGACCACAGCTCAAAATGGGCATCTGTAAGCAGTAGCTGTGGTGTGAGATCAGCTATATTAAAATGATCTGATGACATAAAGCCTGTTGGAAATATTCAGTGGTAAAGTGTGGCTACTGAAGAACAGATGATCCCCACCTGATAGTTTCCAGATTACACCGAAACTGTGGTGGAGCCTTCAGTTAGATGAAGCTGGGCCCCATAGACTTAACATTTCTTCAAGACAGGAAAAGCGGATTTTCCCGTCCTCACTGAAGAAAATCGTAAATCTGATGTTTGATTGATGTAATGCAGCAGAGCAGGTACAGCTTTTATGAACCCTTAATAAACCCACTATTACACACACTAAACAGCATTTTCAGATTTAGCTGGCTCAGTGTAAATACAGTCTGAGTTGCTGTCTTCATTCCCACTCCACCCCAAAAAAATCTTGGTCACTTACATTAGATCTCTTGCAGTAGACTGGTTATAAGCATACTGCACATAAAAATGGTTAATGAGGTGTAAGTGGAATGACCTGAAATTCTGTACAGAGCTTTACACCCCAACAGAAAACCTCACCGCCTCTCATTTCTCTAGCTTTTCAGACCAGCTCTGATTAGGGAGTTCAGAGTCCTTGTGGTCATATATTAATACAAGCCTGAGCACTTTGAGGCCCTCCTCAGCCTCGCGCTTGCCACATCGCTTCATGGCGTTGGGGCTAGCCGGCCTCCAGAGAGCTGTTCTACATACGGCGGACAAGGAGCACAGCTTCACGCAAAAGCCTGCTGAGACTCTACACCATTTATCTCTCAGCTGCAAGGTTGGGCCAGTACTAATTGACTGAGCCGTGTGTGTCTGTATGTGTGTCTGTCAGTCCTGGTCCCTTGAAGCATGGCATATTAGTAGAGCTCGAAATGATAGGATGTGGTGGTAAAGAGAGAGGTAGGCCAACCTTGTGTTGCAAGCCCTTCCGAGGGGGCTCGGATGAAAAGCTCTCCTGTTAGTCAATTATTGGCTGTGGTTCTCCAAAATGTAGCCAGTAAAACTGCTGTGGGAGCAGACAAACCACACTGCTGATGCTGCATTTAAAGGAAAATATCCGTTAATTACAATGCATGAGTTTTTTTGTAGTTATGAGCATCACTGATGTTAGTTATATAACGTATAACATCAGTCAGATGATATAATAAATCGCAAGCAAACCCACTTTAATCAGTGGGTGAAAACTGTGTGCGCCAAATACATCAGATGGCAGGTGAACTGGGAAGTCAGTATTTATACAGTGGTGGATGTTTACAGTGCACGGGGTGTGTAGTAATTTCATAGTTTGCCTCTGAGTTAGCGTGAATGACTGAGTTGATTTAAAACATGAATTTTGTGGCCACACATATCACGTTACCATGTTTCAGCAATTAGGTTTTCCTTTTTCTTTGAAAATGACCAAACAAATTGATTGTCAAAACTACAAAACGTTCGACAATCTGGAATCATCCGTAAATGTTCCTGGCTGCGTGAATCTCATGTCTGCTGCAGCACACCCTTCACTCTCTTTCTCTGTGTTCCTCTCACCACTCTGCTCTGGACTTTATCAACATGTTGTTTGACTTGGCTTCCACCCAATGTAAGCCCAAGAACAGCACGGAGTTGGCCGTCTCACCGTCCACAGGGAGAAGGGTGTGTATGTATGTGTGTGGGTGTGTGTGTGGCGTGTTCGTGGGCACGTTCTTGGGGGAGTGGAAGAACCTCGTTCTCCTGGATCAGGAAGCTCTGAATCATGCTGGCTCTTCCTGTAAGGACCCAGAGGGAGTCAGGCTGAGCCGGCTGGACTCTGGCAGGCTGTCTGAGCCGGAGCCTGGCCTCTCACTGACACCAGGCTGGTGGTGAGTGCAGTTCTTACCTCACCCTCACAAGGCAGGCCACACCTTCCCTCTGCTCACCAGGTTGGCACGCTGCAGGCGTTTTCCTGTACTGGGAAGTGTTTTCAGCTTTGGCTCTGGCTGTGCTGTGTGCTGATAACCCCAGCCTTTGGAACACTGAGAAACAAGATTTTATTGATTGGACGTAAATAGCACAAGGTGGGCTACAGTGGAATAAATTTTGAGACTAAATTTTCATTACTGATAGCAGTAGTTCAACAATTCTGGAGTCTGAAGGCATTCACTTTAGCATGCTTACCAAGCTAAATATAAGTGTGTCAAGCTGTCACCTGCCTACGCTGTCACAGGCCTTGTTTGGTTCATGGAAATCACACTCTCCACAGCCTGAGGTGCTGAGGATCTTAGGCATGAAAGTTGATATTAATAGTTGAGCCGGGTTGGTGCTGGAGGGTGTCCACACCTTCCTGTTTTCTCTTTCTTTGTTTTGGCCCACTGCTGACAGATTTACCTCTAGAGGAACTCCAGCATTTGAAAGGGAAAAATGGTCTCCATTGTTCAAAGGGGGCTCTAGTGGAAGGAAAACACAGGCCTTTTTTGAAGAAAATAACAAGGGGGTAATAATGGTTTGAGATTTCAATAGTAAACAACCTTGTCATTGAGACTGGTGTTTGTTATTTCTAAAGGAAATTGAGAGGATAGAGGTATTTTTCCAAGTGAAGTGTGCCTCTTTGGCTGGAAGTGTGAACTTTAGCTCGCTTTGAGGAGGTTTTCATTTCGGAGTCTCTGAAGAGGCTTGCTGAGTTTCAGCTTTTGATAGGAATCAGCAGTAAGAGGGATGGATATTGCTGTGCGTTTTCCTGCTGCACACTGTCAGATAACCTGAACCGGTTGTCTCTTCTCCCAATTTTCCTGTCAAACTCCACAGGGAAATTAAGTCAGGAGAAGTAACTGCATAAGTTGTCCAACTCTATCTTAAAGCTACTATTTTGTGCTTTTACTGTTTTGGCAAGGATCCTCGCAGAGCTCAAATTGAGACATTGCATTGAAATTGTAGCGTCAGCTGGGAAAGAAACTAAGATAAATACAGACTTTAAAGTGTATTTGACATGTCTTTTGAAAGATCACATAAAGCTTTTCTGTATGAGACATAATATGGCAACTTACTAAAAATAACCAGTTAGATAATCTAACTTTCTAACCATCCGTTCAATACAGATGAAATACACTGCCTCTCATTGCAGTTTTGTTTGTTGTTTTTTTTAACTCAGAAACTCATTCATCATCAAAAGTAAATCAATACCCCATTGTCCGGATTCATTCCATTTGAAGATTGATAAAATCCTTGTTGTTTCACTGTGGTTTCTGTGTTTTTGCCAGATACTGAAAATGTGTATCGATTGGCTATAAAAGATTGCCAAACAGTGGAAGGGTTCGTAGTTACATAATGCAATTCAAACAGCTCTAAATCAAGAGACTATTCCCATCTAATCCTGTAGTACCTCATTTTAATCATTGAAGATCTGCACCACGAGTCTTATTATTTTATATTTTAAAAAACCCCGCAGCAGCTGTTGAAGATTTTTCGTCATAATTACTAAACAAATATTGAAATCAGCTCAAACTAGAAAGAGCTACGAGCGTGCACCTGTGCCAAGCCTCAACAGTCTCCACATTTGTTTTTCCTAATAGAAAATGTTCACAAGTTTGTAATCTGGATCTTTATCGGATTAGACATGATAAACAATTGTGGGATGTATGTGCCAGGCTCATTTCTTGTTTCAATCAAGTAAGTGCAGTAGCTCGTGAGAGAAAACGAGTGCCATACGAAGGGAATCCTTTTAAAGCAATTACAAATACTATGAGCTGCGATCTCCATTTGTTTTCATTATCAGAAGATTTGGATTAATATTCTGTTCCTGTTTGCCATTCATTTTTATTTAACAATGGTTTCAAGTCTAATAGATAAGCACCAAAAACTAATCACTGACTGGTTTGTCACTAGAGCAACTTTTTGTTATAATCCTGACATATACAATACCACACAGTGCTAGTTCTGGTCTGGAGCCCCTTTTCCCTTCAGAGCTGTCTTAATCCTTCATTGCAGAGATTCAGCAAGTTGCTGGAAAAATTCCTCTAGAGTTTTTGGTCCATATTGACATGATAGCATCACATGCTCTATTGAGATCTGGTGACTGGGGAGGCCGTTTGAAAACAGTGACCTCATTGTCACGTTCAGTTAACCATTTTGAAATGATTGGAGTTTTGTGACATGGTGTGTTATCTTGTTGGAAGCAGCCATCAGAGGATGGGTACTGTGTGGTCATGTTCTGCAGCGATACTTAGGAAGGCTGTTGCAGTTATATGCTGATTGATTGATAGTAAGGGACCTGTGGTGTCCCAAGAAATTATCCCCCACAACATTACGCGCTCGTCTGCATAGTCTGGTTGTAGCGAATGATTATTTGAGTAGCTGTTTCCTTCATGTTAGCTTGAAGCAGTCTGGGTATTCTTCCCAATCTGACGCTCAGTTTGAACTAAAGCATGTCATCTTTGTCATGTCTACAAGTCATCGAGTTGCTGCCATTGATTGGCTGATTAGATAATCTGCATTAACGAACAGTTAAACAGGTACACCTGTTATATCTGAAGCATCCAGTGAGTTATATTGACTGACAAATTAGACAAAAAGTGCAACTCGTTGTTTTAGAATAATCAAGCAGAAGTCTCAGCAGCTATCATATTTTAGTCTAAGCATTAAGAGTCAGTGTATGCAATTGTCAGTGGCTGAAAACTCTCATGTTTTGACCCTGAGAAATAAAACCTAGGCCTGTTTGCTTTTGATGTGGATTGGAAACATGTTGAGTGTGGATTTTCTGGATTTATCTATCACTTAAATGTTTCATTGAGAAAATCCCCAATAAATGAATCCCCACGCTGTCGGGCATTAACTGACGTTTGTGGAAATGTATCGCCGTTAGATATATAAATGTCAGAACCTGTCTGGTGAAGAAAAAAGAGACTCCCCCTTCAGCAGCAAGCCCAGGGCTTCACTAGCACTTGTTCAAATCCTTAGAAAGTAGAGCCTTACTGGAGCAGACCCCAAGGCTTAATGTCAGCAAATTAATTATGGATTCACCCAATTAGTTCACAAACTGCACTGTGTTCTAGGGAAAATGATCATTCCCCCAAATGATGTCTCTCTTCAGTCTTTGTCCTACTGTGCGTTGCGTCTCTCTTAGAACCGCGAGTGTGCATGCCGGCGTGTGTGAAGCGACACGCAGCAGGCAGGTAGCCTGACCTTTTTAATTATTCAATCTCCCAAACTCATCCTCAGACACTCTCATAGCGTCCAACCTTCAGTTTAGCTTTCAGTTTAGCTTTTTAACTACTCCGTCCTGTCTAAATATATTTCTGTCTTTCTTAAAATAAAACATCCTGTGCGCTCTGTTTTTAAAGCTTTTCTAATCACACTGATCTGTGTCAACACATGAAGTGATGCTGTAACTCGAGTGACTCATTTGACAGTGTGAGATTGCCTTTGCTACACCCCCACCCTGTCTGATAAAGCATGTAATTATTGCTATCTAATGAAAGTCGGTCAGGGACGTTGCTCGTATCTATTTACCAAAGCAAAATTATTTTCTTATTTCATCATCATTAAATTTCATCGCATTACAAGATGATGCTGCAACAAATGAATTTAATTTGGATTATTATTTTTTTCACATCCTCCTATGGTTAAAGTCACAATGTTGGGTGGAGAATAACCAGGACAGAATAGAATTAATCATTATTGATGACTGTATATGTTGGGTTTCTGATGTGTTAATTAATTGTTCGGTGAATAAAAGATCAAAGTAGAGCGCAAAATGCCAATCACAAGATCACCAAACAGTTTCTTCTGCCTTAAAAAAAAAGGTCAGACAAAGCCACAAAACCAAATGATGTCACTTTATGTCTCAGCCTTGTGGTCTTCCTCAGTGCCTTAAAGGAAATAGAGTTCATATGTTTGGCAGACGATTGGCTTAGAGAGTCACATGGCCATTGACTTCCTGATCTGATATACATCTTTCTGATAACTAAAAACAGAATTGCACAGATCCGAATCTCCATTATACCAACTGCATTATTGCTCAATTCAATGACTTGTCATCAGCAACATGCGGTGTCTGTAAACTGTTCACCTGCTCTCTGGCGTAATCTCACATATGCCTCCATATAAATGTGAAGCTTAATAGCCACACGAGGACCAAAGAGTCCTTCTAGGAAGATGATCAGAGTTATTGACTTTACATGTCTGTGTCTTTAACGTTGTGGCTGATCGCTGCACCGCTGCACATAGATTAAGCTTAGACACGCCCCCTATATCAGTGCCAACTCAGGAAGTTAAATGGTATTAAAACCACTAAACATATCTATACTTTACTTTTACTTTTTTATTCACATATGTGTGATAAAAAACGTAACCTTTAACTTTGTTAAACTTATAAATTAATAAATTAATATAACATGAGCCAGATAAAAGAATAACATTGAATAAAAAAATTAATTTAAGTTGAGCAAATAATAATGGATTGTAGGTTAAGACTTCAAAAGTTCCGCACCCAGCAGCTGCATAAAACTTTAAAAATATGCTTAAGCTAAGCAAACAATCGCCCCAATTTGAGTTGTAATAATAATAGAAGGTGTGAAAAAATGAAGGGGTCCTAATACTTTCTGAGATGGCCTTTTCTTATTGATTTGTTGGTGTTTTCTTCTGTCATAGATCACTTTACAACGAGATCAGTCATTTGAGACTGTTTGTCTTTGTGCTGCATTCGAAACCCCCGCTAACTGACTGCCCTTCCCCCACATCTGCGTACCATACATACTCTGACAGGGATCTCTGTGTGCCCCTGACATTGAGCAGAGTTTGCAGACTGTGATTGTGCTCACGGGTGAAGCCATCCTTGGGAGACAGAGCCAACTGTCACAGATATGGATTCGTTCATTTAACGTTTCGGTGTCTCGCGCGCAAATGTTTCCCTTTCAATGAGCTGTGGCCACGCAAGCAGGGGAGTTTTATCGATCATCTGACTTTTAATACCTCTTAAATATTAAGATTCATGTATATGACCTTTGTGTTTGGATTGAATGTGCAAAATTCCTGCCTAAATACCCTCTCATGCACTGCTGGCTGCACTGTCAGGCTTGTTTCACTTTTTCTTTTACAGTATTGAGAAATTGAACTCTTGATTCGTGTGAGTTTTTCTTTTTTTTTTTAAATGAAACAGTTCTCAGACCACTGCTTATAGTTGACTGTCTAACAGAAAAGAAACAGGCATAAAGATGGAGAAGGTTTGGCCTCTGTGCGGGTCTCGTTAGCTTCTGTGAATACTCCTTTTCTTGACTTCCCACCCTCTCTGTCGCTCTCACTCTTTATGTCACACACACACACAAGTGGATGGCCCTGGAACAAGAGCCGGTGATTGATAACTCTGTGCAAGAGACCTCAGAGGCAGCGGCACTACAGAGAGATGGACAGATGAAAGGGGAGAGGGAGGAGGGACTGAGAGGAGACTGAAATGAAGTAACAGGGTGAGGCCTTCCAGCAGCAGTTAACATACTCCAGCCGGAGTACCATATTGTTAAAAAGGCACCCTGGAAGTAGCCTTGTGTGCGGCTTCCTCTCGTCAAAATCACTCTTTTCTCTGCCATGACAGTAACTTAAAGATTACTCAGCTGAACAGGAAAATGATTAGCCTTTTCCACCTCTGCAGGGATTTCTTTGATTTTTCTTTTTAATGGGCCCGTCTTTATCCATGTTGACGGTCTCAGGTTGTATGTTGTTGCATTTATGACCTGCTAAAGATCTTTAAGCATTTAGGTTTTCCATACGTCCATAAAGGGAAAGAACTGAAATCATTAAAGGAGGCTGATTAACAGAAAACGGCAGTTTTAGAGGGGAAAAAATGGTGTGGCAATATACGCTTAAATAGGAACATGTGGAGGATTTTTTCCTCAAGGAAAGGCTGCATACAAGTCTGTATACCTCCTGGTGTGATAGCTCTGCATGGTCCCATATGTGCAGAGGTGTCCTGATAATGTCACATTTCAGCACCACCCACAGTAGCATGTAGTTTCACATTTGACTAGCCAGTTCTGATGAATTAGCGCAGGTCGGCTCAAATCCACAGCATATGAAATCTTTACCTTCTCACCCTTCTCGTGTTTTTACCCTGGATATTTGACCACGCAGGACCGATGAAGACTTTGTGTAATGACTTTGCTGTGATGCTTTCTGACACAAAGAGATATTTCAGTGATCTCAGCACTTTGTGAGAGCAAAGGCGCCTCAGGCTCGGGTCCTGGATGAGCACAATGTGGGATATGAGTGTTTTGAGAGAGAGAACGTTTAATCCCTGTTGTGCTGCAATAATTTAGTTCCATTTGACTCAGATGCTTTTCCCCGCTCTTTATGTGCTGCATGCAAAGAAAAGGATACTCTTCTGTTTTCCTTTGCAACAAAGATGCAATTGTACAAATAATTGCCTGCATGTCTGTGAGTGATAGCGAATTAAAAAGGCTTTGTCGGGTTACATTTTCAGACAGCTCAAAGTTACAAACTTCTCTTTATCTGAAATGGCAACTGTGATTATGTCTGCAAGGCCAAATCGTGGCCAAGCCAAAGTTATTTGAAGTTCAGTAATCATCTGGCTTTTTATTGTGTGGATGTGAACATGTGTTTCTCTCTGGGTAGATTCTAACTACCCTCTATTGGTCTGAACGTGTCATTACATGACAGTCCACCTTCAGGTTCGACGCATCACTTTATCAGATGATAAATTTCCCCTCTCCAGTCTTATCAGCTTCCTTCGCATCAACTGTCGTCAAACTGAGCATTTCTGCGCTTGCTTTGTTTTGAAAAACTTTCACGCCAAAAAAAAGGGAAGAAGAAGACTGAGTTGAGATACCTCAAATGTCACAGTGATCAATAAGAAATGTGATGAGTGACAAGTTAGATGGAGCTTCACATGAGTATTTGTCAAGGAAAGAAAACACACTTCAAACAGGGGAAAAGTGGAGCTTTTAGAGCACTGAAGTTTTGTCACTTTTTAGAGCAAATGGAGCACTTTGTCACCAGCAGTGTCTGAGTGCATGTGTGTGAAGCTGTGTGTGATTCACTGATTTCCTGTATATCTATTGCCTGCAGCTTCCCAGACTCTTTGTGAAGAAGAGGCTGTGGGACTTTGTAGTCAAGGACTCTTTAATGCATTCCTGTGTCAGAGATTTTTTTTTGTGCTTTTACATCAATGATGTGTGTATATACAGTAACTACGTGTGTGTGTGTCTGTGTGCGCCCGTGTTGCTTTAAACCAAGTTTCTTTGTGTTTGTGCCTTTCGTGTAGGTGTATGTGCCGAGGCGGTATGCCCCGGGGAGTAGTGCTGACAGTGCACTAGGAGTCTGAACCTTGTCAGTATTGGTGGCTCAGGAGGAGAGATACCCTGCTGTGCGGAGCCGAGCCCTGCCGTCCTGTGCTGTGCCGCGTTTGACGCCATGTCCCTGACTGACAAACACAAAGTGAAGAGACAGCGACTGGACCGAATCTGCGAAGGTAAAGTTTTGTGTATGTGCCCATCTTAAACTTTTTTTGCACTCCCGAGTCACATTTTCCTGCACTGCTCTTCTCTCTACCTTCATGCCAGTTTTTGTTGTTTCAAGAGCTACTTTCAGTACATACAAGCAGGCCTCCAGATTGAATGACAATTTGGATTTTGCTGTAAATTAACTTTGACTGGGTGTCAACTGGGTGTGATGATGATTCTTTATATTTCAAGCTGCGCTGAACCAAAATCCTGGTTTGATGATCTACATATTGAGGTTTAAAGTGACCTCAATTTGGTCAAAAGTGAGCATTTTTAGAATACAGGTTAAGCCTGGGTTTAACCTCAAAATCTGCATTTCCTTTGACCTGCAAAGAATGAAATCCTTGCTAAGTGCATCTCCTTGTCGCTTTCCTTTGGAAAATAAATCCTCACTTTTGTGTTTTTCCTTCTGTCTTCATTGACCGCCTAATCTTGCTGTTCTTAGCAAAACCCTAGCACCTATCGGCGATCAGTGTCTATTGATTGCTATAATTTTCTGCTGGCACGCAGCACATGTCAGATACTACAGTAACCAGTCTATGAATGTTGACCTCAGCAGCAAACATTCACCCGGTGGATGTAAATGAAATTACTGCTTTACTCTGGCCTCTCTGCGAGCTGTGGTTGGTTTGTGTAGGAGTGTCTGTTATGTGACTTATGGTTAAGGAGAATCTCTAAACATCTGAACTCAAGTTAGATTACCGCAGGGGATTGAATGGTTTCCATCCTGTCACGCCTGTTAAAAAGCAGCCAATTTTACAGCATGAACTGCAGTGATTATTAAGCTTTAGGTGGTGGATTATAGAGCTGTGGTGTTGTATTGAAAGGCCTGAACATACAAGAGGAACCCCCTGCTGCACGCATAGCTACAAAGTAAGCCTAGGCAACAAGGAATATGAGTTTTTGTGTGGGTGTATAAACTGTATCTGAAGCCTTGTGAATGTGCATTTTTAAATCCACTTGTTTGACTGCCCAGCGTGTGTTTTGTGTTGTGTGTATGTGTGTGTGTGTGTGCATGCGTGTTTGTGTGTATGGGTCTGTCAGACTGTGTCCTGAGGTAAAATCATCTCCTCTCTGCTGTCTGGGTCCCCAAGAGGCTTGTTAAGCTGCTAGGCCCTCCTGGAGCCAGCGCAGAGAGAGGCAGACATGACTGCAGTGCTGGAAAATGAAGCTAGACGCACCATTACCCCCAGTGCCAGTATATTTGTTTTGCAGCATGATGTAAGCACCTCAGTGTTATGCACATGAAATGAAGGACATATGCCACACTTCCAGCATATAGTCAGGACCAAGAAACCTTGTCTGCCGCTGCTATAGAACGATGATTGTGATGTAGCATTTGGAAATATATACTGGCATTAGGAAATTACCTTACAACCCTGAGCCAATAAAAGCAAATCTTTAAGTTCAGCAACTAGTCATCATGAAATCAACCCCTTTATTATTTATTTAGTCATTTTTACAAGTCTAATAATAATGGTATTGTTTTTATAGCTTTGACTACACTAACAGGTATGCAGTTCTGTATTACCTTCACAGCTAAATTTTAATGAGAGAGAAAGAAATAGGGAGAACCTGACTTTTAAAACAACATTTTAAATGCCATGAGGTCCAATCATAAAGTTTTTTGACTACACGCATAAAAAGGTCAACACCTGACTTAAGTTTGGCTAATTTCTCTTTGGGCAGTGCTTGCCCACTTCCACTACAGCTGCTGACCACTGGATCTCCTTTAGCGTGTCAAAACCCCGGGTGTCAAACTTGAATTTTTATTTTTGGGAAAAGACAGTCACAGGGAGGCACATCCGTTATATAGGGGAGCGGATGAGCAAAGACATTTTGTAGCTACAATATTGTGTTTTTCAAAGCACACGATAGAAAATAACTCAGTCCTTTGGGTAGAACTCCATATTGACAGTCTGACCCTGGGGGATGAAATAACAGTGCACATCTTAATAAGCACGCTCCTGGCTGTGCTTTTAATCTTATGCACCAGATATCCGGCTTTTCTCGTAAAGAAGACTGCTGTTTGGTCTCTCGGTTGTATCAGAACCAGCTCTGATCACCCGTGACGATCCCTGACGTGACAGGTGGGTTAGTTTTACTCAGACGTTGATGTCTGTTGTGTGCGCGAGTTTTAGATCCATGATGAAATCCCTGACAGAGAAGTGAAAAGTGGTTAATAGGGGACTTTCACAGGGAGATCTGAAAATAGCATCAACTTTATAAGTGGTGCAGTGCTGCCCAAGAAGATGACCTTGAAATGGAGAACAGGCAAATCATTTTAATTCATTTATATTTTTGTTTTTGGGGGGTTTTGGCAATAGCAAATTTATTCCCTTTGCACTCAGAGTTACCACATGCTTTATTTAAACAGCAGAAACAAGCTCAAAGGGGCCATCATCTGCCATGGCTGGATGGGGGGTTAAGCAGAAAGAGAAGAGGGGAAAAAAGGGAGAACATATAGAGACTGGGACAAAAAAAACTTTAGGAGAGAGAAGACAACATTTAATGACAAGCAGTGGTGGCATATAAATACATGCCTGGAGCAGCATTCTTAAGGGATAAGGGAAGGTGGAGAGGGAGTCTCTTCCTTCCAAAATCCAAACTGGGAAGCTGCCCCGAGCAGCTGGATAGCTTAGCTAAGCATAAAGATTGGAAAGGGAAAAAAGCTGCTTTTGCTTTGCCCAAATCAACTTTCACCACCTGTAAAACTTGCGGAGATTTCTTGGCCAGGACCATTTGCCAGTCAACATGCAAAAACTCCAGGAAGTCACTTGTCCCGGCCAAGAAACAATACAGTACATAACCCCCTGCTGAACTGTTGTTTTAACATGGAGGTTTTTCACTACCTAGGATTGCTGCTGATCACAAGCTGTTTCCTTTGGACAAAGCAGTGATAGCAGTTTTCTTAGTGCTGCTCAGCAACATGACATGACAGCCTTATGAATCCTGTTTTTAACTAATAAATAAGCAATGAAATTTTCAAGATTTCCTTAAAGTTTTGAATAAATTTTATAATACATAGCACAACAAGGAGATTTCGTTATTATAAAAATCCCAAAAAATAATTAAACAATAATTCTTTAATAATCACCTGACCTTAGAGGTGAGTCGTAAGTAACAGGAGGAGTTTTTCTATTGGTTGAAATAACTTCCTGATTATCATTGCAGTCTAGATCCAGCTGCTGAATTTGCACAAATCAGACAGCTGAGGTAGTTAGTCATTCCTGAGGGAACAACAGTTTGTCTGCTTGGCTTGAGCGCAAAGCCCACAGGAGACGCATAGAGAGACGGTAACAGGTGTTGCTGTGATGCATGCAGAGCTGCTTCATGGTGAGCTTACCTGCCGACGTTCCTTCTCGCACACTCGCAAACACAAGCGTGCCGGCGTGAAAACTCACACAAGATCTCCAGATGGCCGTCATATAGGATCAGTGCATCAGTCTCCCGGTTGCCATTGTGAGGGCATAAAGGGGGGAAAAAAGACAGCTTGTGATTTGTTCACGAGCCAGTGACCAGGCCGAGTTGTCCCACTGATTGCATGTAGTGGCGTGATAAGGCTGCTATGGCGATTGTCTCTGAGCAAGGAGAAAGCGTACATGAAGCGATCTGCTGCTTTTGGTTTCACACGCAGGTAAAAGCCTCACAGGACCTATTTGGCTACTGTCTGGAGTAACTCATCTTAATCCAGGTTCACACTTCAACCAGACTCGCAGTTGGCAAACAGATACAGACCAGATGAAGCCATGATTTGTGCTGTCTCTTCTCAATCTCTTTCAAGTGAAAATCTGGAACGTCCTCTTTTGAAAACGTCTGCTGAGACTACACTCTCTCTGCACTGTCCAACAGAGCCTTTGCCTTTGTTTCCATTGTTTTCCCAACATTAAAATACACCTCTTGTCATATCCAAGACAGCTCTCATTGCCACGCAAGGTGCAAATTGTATTTTTTTTTTTAATATATTATAGCATTTCCCAAATTGTTCATTCTGGCTGTCTTTATATTGGCATTTATGGCAGTGGGATCACATATGCTGTATCTCTGAAAACCCGGTGGCTAGATGACAAGGCTGATTAAGCCATTAAAGTCCTTGATATGTATTTAGCATAATCTGGCCTGTCTGCAAATAAGAAGGCAGGGAGCTGGTTGCAAATGTTTTATCAAAAGCTGCTAGTTAGCTCAATCAAAGCAGCTGCTGGGAAGCATCAGCCTTAATTCGGCTTTATGAGGAATAGAGAGATGCTTTCTATCTCTCTTTCTCACTCTTTCTCTTGTTCTGTTTCTTTCTCTCTCAGGGGTGGAGAGATTCATTTCTGTCATCTGAAGAGATGAGGAGTGATCTGCCACGGCCCATGTTCCTCCCAGCCTCAGGTCCTTTCATGTTCTCGGCTTAATTTGAGCTGAACCAATGTTTATCATTCTGCAGCAACTGGGCCGAGTGGCTGGGAGGGAGGACAGTTTTGCTCCTGATCCATTTTTTTTTTCTTTGCAAAGATTGTTGTTTTTCTTGTAGACTGCATTACTCTTTTCCCTCTGGGTTAGATTAGTGCCGCTCTAATCTAGTCAGATAATGTTTTTATCAGCATCTGCATTTTATTCATGTTGTGCAACATGATGGCACTTTATGGTGGAATAATTAGGAATATAATTTATCCTTATTACATGCAAAACAAAAGTAGTACAGCAGACATAGAAGCAGAATTGTTCTTTCTAGTTTCTGATTGCATTTGCTTATAACCGTTATAGTGAATCTGCTTAGTGTGAACTTTGAACTGGATTGAGCACTTGAGGAAAAACAACGTGAATCATGTAACTAGCTGTTTGGGTGTTCTTACCAGCTTTACTGATTCAGAGAAGCTTAGAGTCACCAGTTAAGAAAATTATATGCTTGGTGATCTTTTATTTAACTGGTTATTCAGTGAAGCTTATTTTGTGCCCATTTTCTTTAAACTAGAACCCAATCAATACAGCTTGAAATGAAAGGTTTAAAAATATATCTGTTGGCTAATTCATGATACATGAACAGATTTTCCTAAGATTTGAAATGTGTACTTATTTATTTACACTCTGCCAGACTCTGCATGGATCAGCTGGTTGTCATGTTTATGGCGTTCCAAACATGTTGCCGAAAGGTTGTTGCACAGGACCCCACTGGTGGACAAATTATACAGCGCCAACATCTAACATGGTTGAAGGTTGTTTCTCCCGATTTTACACCTCAGTCCGAAGCTGATTGTTGGCCGGGTGTGCATGCATCAGTCAGCGTGGACACCCAATAGATGCATCTACTAAAAATCTTGGATGAGTTTGAATATCAGTGACCTCAAGGTCCAGGGTCATAGGTCAGATTTTCTGAAAATCTTGTGAATGCAAGAACTTGTTAAGATGTCACCTAGAATTTTTAAATCGATACCTTGGATATATCTACTAAAATCTTGGACGAGTTCATATTTTGGTGATCTTGACTTCAAGGTCAATTTGTACTTCCTGGCAATTTGTGCTACCTAAAGATTGTACTGCCAGGAGGCTGAGGAGTAGCGGTAGTGCCTCCAGTATTTTAAAACTGTCATTTGTTAGCCATTATAAATGCCCGTGTCGACTGATCAGCAAGTAGCTAATACTGGGTGATAAATCAGTCAAACTACTACCATCTTGTCTGTCTAAGCTTTAAATGGGGTTGTTTTTCAGTACAGATCATCAGCAGCTGTAGACTCAGTGCTCAGATTGTTTACCATTTCCAGACCTTTTATTTTTTCGCATGCATACTGCAATGAATTTATAGCATTGAGGATTGAGGACTGCCATCCCAGGAATGGTGTCAAAATATTTTCTTATATTTTATTGTGAGTTTATTGCCAGTTGATTACTCTAAATTATTTTTGAACTTAGAATATGTTTCCTTTCAGATTACAGCTGTGGTATGCTTTCATGTAGTACATTATGTATGCTATATAGTTTCTCACTTAGTGCATTAATTGAACAGGATAGTCCATATTTATTACCCATTATCCAATTCAGGGTTATAGCGAGGCTGGAGCCTGTCAGGGGATTTATATTTGTTAAATGTTAAATTTACACTGTAGGTACATTGCAGACATCTCTGAAATCCTACATGGTAGCATGCACCTCCCTGGAAATGTAAGTACACGTTGCTTCGACTGGTCTGTTCAGTACCGTCGATTCGTTCTGTGCATTTCCAGCTAATTTTTCGCTGCAGTTTTTGAATTTGTCAGTGAGAGAACAGGAATGATTATCTCATTATAAGGACTCAAATATGTCCTGGAGAAGGATTGCAGAAATTGCAATTATTGGAATGTACGTAAGGGAATGACCCCCCAAAAAAGAGTGGAGGACCCAGGAGGGAAAAGCATCTTATTTGTTCCTATTGTGGCTGGCACCACATATAAAACACTGGGACACAACCATGAGGCAATTAACAGATTAAAAACCACAAAAAGTCCTGAATGCCGGTAATGGTGTTGCGAACTGTAGGTTACATTATATGGTCAACAAAAATTTATCGCAGAAGTCTCTTTTACCTAGCACTGGCATCACTTGCAGCACTGACAACATATCCACTGGCTGAAAATTGCTGTCATTCTTATGTCCTTCTCCTTTTGCTTTATAGCTAAAATTGTAATCACTGAGGGTAAGAAATCTGTTGCATTCTACGCATTATATTTCTTTATAGGTGCTTTATCAGGATTACGCGCAGCTGCTTGTCTAAGACACTGATGAATCAGTAGTCTAGCTTATCTTGGGAGATGAAACATAGATTGCGACTATTCTTAAATAAAAAGTGCCAGAAGACGTACTGACCTTTATACACTATGCATTAACACCACAGAAAATAACGTTAGCTTTCTATAGCGTTCAGCGCATGAGAATATTGCCACCCTTCCCCCACATCTCTGCTTTTAACTACAAAAAGCGCTCTTTCATTTAGCCGAACTCCAAATCATTTTTCATCAACGACTTAGAGAAAAATTACATTTTCTCTCCTTTCCTCTCTCTCTTGCTCTCTCCTTCCCTCCCTCTTCTTTCACTCAGCTGCAGCTCCAAAATGCAAGCGGGCTGTCGTCTCTCCCTTCTGTCTGCCCCATCTGTGATGCAGTATGGGCCACTGGCTTGATAATGATAGGCAGGCGGAGCGTGGGGCTGTGCACAAGGCAAAGATGGAAAATACCAACCTGCTAAAATGGAAGACAAAACTCTAATCAGTTGCTTCACCAAGTCTACTTCAGGTCTTGCCCTGTAGCGGCTCTCACTCTGCCCTGCGTTCCTCCCATCCTTGAAATGTGTAACATGCTGAGCCGTGCACTGCAGAGATGCGAGGTGGTAAAGAGGCGGAGGACAGCGTCTTGATAACACAGCAGATGTAAACCCTCTGAAAGCCATCAGACCAGAATTGGTACCATGTGTTTTTCTTTCCTCATCGCCCCTCCTTCCTGCCTGTACTTGTGTTTGAGTGAGAAAAGGCCCAGAGGCTCGTTAAAACTTTAATATACTGTACAATCACAGTAATTGAGTAGAATTTTCAAGTTCTTCCAGTCATGGTTTTAATTTATGAAGTCCCTATGAAAGTTTAATGGATCGGCAGTTGTAGAGTCGCAGCTATCTAAATCATTCTGCAGCTATCTCTGCCTGCACTGCCTGCCAAGTCCCGCCGTTAGCGTCCTGTGCCCTAGAAAGATGGCCAGATTGCTCCAAAGGCATGACTGTTGCTGGACGTCTGTTCAACACATTGTACCTAGAGATCTTTCACAGAGCCGCATGACTGGCTGTGAGCTAGCAAGCCGAGGTTTTGGCATTAATTTTGATGCCGTTCACCACATATCCAGTGTTTAAATTTGGAGTTTCCCTTTATTGTATTATTCATACAAGCAAACACAGGATCCCTGTTGCTTGATGAGTGCAGTGTAGTATGCTCACTTAATTATGGAGCAACTCTCGTGAGAGAAAGGCTTGTCAGGGAAAATGCACAAGATGAATTTGCTACCACAGCTTCTTTTGCTAATAGATTGCGGGAGATATGATAAGCCACGTCCTTGTTTCGGTGTAAGCAACACCAGTCCGACCGTACTTGAGATGTTTATTATTGTTATTAATATTTTGTCAGGAAGCGGGGATCTGAGTGACACACAGCCCTGGAAGGGGCTTATTAAAAGAAGTTATTGTCTGCGATCGCCGCAGAGAGATACAACACAGTGATTAATGGTGTGTTTTACAGTTGACAAAAAGGCGCAGGGAGACTCAGACCTGAGAGGACAGGACTGAGAAATCACTGCACGGAAATTGCTAGGTATGGGTTACCTCTAATAAAAGAAAGCATTCTTCAGATGTGCGACATCATGCACTGCACAGAGCTGCAGGCAGAAACAAAACTGTTCTGATTTCTTCTTTGTTTGACCTACTTAATGTTCTCTGATTCAGATGTTCTATAATTAAAAAATCTCTTGTTGTTTTTTGTTTGTTTTGTTTAGATATTTTATCACTATTGCATCATTTAAGCTTGGAGTTGAAAACAAGGCGGTTATAGCATTTGGCTCTGCAGTTTGACAGGTAGTGGGACAACATAAAAAGACACAGCATTATAGCAGTTTCTTGTTAGTCTTAAACTGGAATAAATTTAGCCCGTCTCAGTCACGCTGTCTTAGTGTCTTAGCTTCAGAAGCATCCAGATGATGTCACTAGAGACTTGCAGCAAAAGGTATTCCTTTAAACCCGAGGTGTCTATTTCATTGAGGGGTAAAGTGCAGAACAGAAACAATCCTATAGACATATAGATGTGACAATCCATTCGGTATAGTCCAGTCATTTTCCCTTCCTTTCCTTCCTTGTCCTATTTCACATTATCTGTTTTCAAGGTAAAGTCAAAACTGACAGCCTCTCGCTTTATCTGCCTTTTTTCCTATCAGACACTTATCAAAGCTCCTTTCTTCTCCTCCTGCCACTGTTTGCATTGCTCTTATCACAGCAAGTAAACACTGGCAGTTATCTGGCTGATGGTGACATCTCATAAGCCACATCTGCTCTGCTGCGCATCTGGTGTGCAGTAGCAAAGTGTAAGTTCTGTGAGTGGATAAAAATGACGCGCACAGATGATATTGTGATGGCTCACATCGACCAGAATGCCTGCTGACAAACTGATAGATATAGTGGCTTAGTACCATGTAATAATGCAATAATTCAGTTCACACTTATTTAGATTTCTTCTACACACCTGTAATGTTCTTTCAGTGCCTCGTGCACAGTTGAGATACTATTATGTTGACACACCAGCCTACTGCAGTAGGTGTCTCTAAGATCATGCATTACAAGGACCATATAGACACTACTCATCGTAGTATAAATCAATCATGAGGAAAACAATTATTAGTACATGGCTGATTATAGGAATTCATATATGTGAACTTGCCCAATGGTGTCCTGTCTTCTTTCTAGCAGTCACTAAATAAAGTAGTACTTGTGTGACTGGACACTGTAACCATCCCCTCCCCCTCTCTTAAGGGAAATACACCATGTCAGTCCCCAACCTCCTCTGTCCCTCTGGGAAGATCCATTAATGCCCAGAGGGATACCGGCTGCAAGCCAATGGAGAGGTGAGCGGTAAACACTCGAGCTTTACTCTCTATAAACACATCCAGAGGTATCAGCAGTATGTTGGCTGTGTATACTATCTAGTTCAAGTGATGTTACAAGGGGCAGTGGATTTAAGCAGGTTTTAGTTTGATGCTAATCCCCTTGTGGCAAACGCAGTGGACAAGAAGACTGCGCCTGCCAATGGCGTGCATCAACCCCCAGTGGATTAGTTCGCCTTGTCCCCTCCTCCATTCTGCTGCCATTGTCCAGCATGTGTTTTTTAACCCCAATTTCTCACCCTCAGTCTTAGCTTGGAAAGTAACCGTGATACCCAGCACAAGCATGACCCCTGCAGTAAGAGCTGCAACCTAAAGGTGTGTTAATTTTCTGTGTGTTTGTATTCTTTCTGTGTTTTTATCATGTTGGGCCTCTCTCCCCACAGATTTCTCATGTTTCCAGGACTGAATTATTTAAATAGGTTGCCAGCAGGGAGCTACATGATAGCATAGACTGAGAAGTGAGGGGAGGGGAGGGGGGCTTTCGGTTGCACATCAGGTAAAAGGGTACCTCCTGCTTCACCTTTCCTTTTTTCCTCTCCGTTCCTCTCTTTTGATTGGGGGTGAGTGTAACTGGAGAGTTGAAATATAACACCTGGCTCTATTTTCCGCCTTTATAGCTGCCGTCTTTATTGTCTTCACTGATGCCTAACGCAAGTGAACAGTCGCATTTTGGTGGCTCTCTGGGCCAGCGTGGTCCTGAATGGAGTGAAGGCCAGAACGACAGGGCTGCAAGTCGCTGTCACTACTGCGGTAACATTGCAGGGTGTAGAAATTCTTCTGCACTGTGTGGGGAGGACGGAGAAGTTTGGTTTCACGGTCACCTAGATCTTGGGGAAAAACGGGATCCAGTCCTCCACTCCTCTCTGTACAGACAGATCCAGCAGGACCAGCATGGGCAGCTACCACTGAAGAAAACTTCTGTACCTGACCTAAGCAGCAGTCTCTACCTCAAGGAGCTAATGGCAGGCCGGGCCTCAGCACCACCTCAGGATTATTACCTCACTGACGCCACCTTATCTGGTCATCCACCTAAGGAGTCTGGGTTTTACAGGGATAACCAGCACTTGCTCAGCAGATCAGCCTTGCATTATGGGCCCAGCGTTGGGGGGGTTAGGTCTTCCTGGGATCAAGGACAAGCAAGAGCCACACCCTCTCTACTGGCCTCTGCTTCTACACCTACACCCGCGCCTCTTCCTCCTCCCCCTCCTCCCCCGCCTCCTCCGCCACCGCCTCCCCCTCCACTTCATGAGCTGAGCCGTTTGTACAGGGAAACTCTGGGATCTAAGATGATCCCAGACGTCCAGCGTATTGGTGGCAGCTCTCCCGCTACTGCGATCTTCGGGGCTCAGCCCCCGCTTCCTGTTTACGCTGCTGAACCGCTGTCTGCTCGTCAAACTTACAACAGTATCAACAGCTTGCGCCTGGATCCCCTTCAGCCAGCTGCCACCAGTTTGTTGGTGGACCCAGCTTCTCAGGGAATGGATGCAGCTTTCCCCAGGGCTTACGGAGCTGTAGCCTCCCAGAGGCTGCCTTATGATCCACACTATGACCCCAGCTCAGCCATGGTGGCTGCCACAGCTGGAATGGTCTCCACCTTGCCGCCTCACCAACCCAGTGCTGCAGACCCCAAGAAGATGGTGGACCCTGCTTTCTTGGCTTTCCTAAGAGGGGAAGGCTTGGCTGAAAGCACAATTACTCTTCTGCTGCAACATGGCTTTGATTCCCTTTCCACACTGGGGATGATGGAGGACCATGATGTTAGGTCTGTGGCCCCTAATTTGGCCCAGGCCCGTGTTCTGTCACGAGTGGTGCTCAGTTGCAAGACAGGTGGGACAGCAACACGTGCCCGATCTAATAGCTTCAGCCACCGCAATGACCTCTACGTGCAGCCCCAGGGTTTGACTATGGACCCCAACCTGATGCAGCAACCTCCCACCACTGTCCAGACAGTTTCCCCTAGAATGGGAGAATTTCTGGGTAGAAGACCAAGCAGTGCACCCTCCCAACATCTCCTGGAAACCACCACCTACCCAGGAGCACGGCCGCTAGCACCTGGAGCTTTTCCAGTCAGCCCTGGAGGATATAGCAGTGCTGTGACTCAGGGAAGACCCTTCTCCATGTATAATGCCCACACCGGTCTTGCCATGTCTGCTCTCGGAAACCAGCCTCCACCTGCTCCAGGCACCCCTGGAGCTGCACCTAAAACCTTCTCTGGCTCCTATTCCCCGATGGAACTGATGAAGAGAGCCCCCAACTTTCCCCCAGCATCACCTGTAGGAGCAGCAAGCCCCCTTCACAGCCCACAACTTCTCCGCAAGGGGATCAATGCTGCTCCTGAGAGTACCATAGTTCCCGTCAGCTCTGCCACCACTCTTCAAGCGCAAAACCTTAACAACAACAAGATGGTGGGACGCCGCACCGGTCCGCCTGTCATAGTCTCAACCATGGTCACTACGCCCGACACAAGTAATGTCAAACCTCACTTTTCTCATTAATTTATGCAAACCTTCCATCCTTATTGCTGAATAACATTTTTTTTGTAAGTTGGTAATAATTTTCTTCTGTATATTAGTTCTGCATATTTTGACATGGATTTTGGCATACTAGGAAAAAAATCACACTGACAGTGTTTTTGAATGGAGGAGTAGCATGCAAGATGCATCTGACAAGTTAAGTAGCTTTGCTCTGAGGGGTCTTCTTTTTTGAATTACGCAACTATTTATACATGTATTGCAAGAGAGTTGTGTCATTTGCCAGAGGGGATCCTGTCTCATCATCAAGTTGAAATATTTCTTTTGAGCAGCACTCCTCTTATTGAGGTCAACATTTTTTCATCTATTCCTTTTTAAAATTGTTGGTCAGAATTATTTTCAGGCACGAGTGTGCTTTTAGAGTCGTTGGCAGCTCCGCTTTGCTTTTCAAGGTTGCCTGCACTTGGTTTGGTGACGTTAGAAAGCACATTTTAAACACTTTTGATTATTTAAGTGTAAGATATTAGACAGAGTGAGTTAAGTGACAGAATTACATCAATGTTAAGCTTGTCTTATATGTAAAAGTTTATTTCCTTGATACAGAGCTACTGTCATTCTATTTTACGCTGCACTCTCTCCTAATCTGGGGCTTAACCGCCTCAAATCCAATTACACTAATTGGATGTATATTTGCGTAGACTATAGGAGGTAACTGTTTTTTTATAGACTCCACGCTTCCACTCAAATCCTGCTTGCAGTGCAGCGCAACTAAAAGAGTGCTTCTTTTGTTATAAACTCAAATTTAACTAATTTATTGAGTTTATTAAATAAATGTCCACTGGTCTGCATTGTACACGTTTTCCAACATGTTCCAAGAAGCAGTATATAAGATTATAAACAGCAGTTGATGTTCACTTTGAAATTTCATTATAGCTTTTGTAGCTTTTTTCATAGTGACAGAGCCATTAAGGAAATAACTACTAAATTAATATATTTTTGGAGCTTTCCTAAGCGTGCTTTTATATTTAGATCTGCGGAAATACAGTTATTAATGGGCCTCAAACAAGGCTAACACAAGTAGTGAGGTAGCGTTTTATGTCCAGATACTGCAAGTGAATTCTCCAATGAGGCATCATCTCAGCTTATTTTGATTTCTCCTTCTAACTAGTTGATATATTTCCCCGCTGATGAGAGCTGATGAGCTTAGGGAGGAATTAAATCTTTTAACCTTGTTTTCAGCCGTGTAACCCTGTATCTTGCCGGCCTCTCTAATGGGTCTGTGGGCCACTGCACTTGTTATAGAGTAATGACTTTTATGAAGTGGCTTCCCTTCATGTGTTGTCAAGGAAATAAGAAGCGAGGTGTGAGAATCAGAAGAGGGAGAAGGAGATGTGGGGGAGGCAGGAGGGTTCCTCTCGCAGTTTCGCGGAAACGTACGCGTCTCTCCAAGGTCACGGCGACGACCGTTCGTACCCATAACACTTTTAGCAAACAAACTCATTTGCATGGCGCTGACATTTGTTGCTTCACTAACTTCATCTGATAATGGGCGGCCCTTGCTGCTGATCGGAAAGCGTACTTCTTAATTGTGTGTTGCCAGGCAACATAGGTTTCAGTGGTAATCAGAGGCAGATAATCTTCACATTTAAGGAAACGGGAAAGTGGAGCTCCGCATTTAGTTTTTTTGCACTTGTTACTATTTTGCAGAGATAATTGAGTGAAAACAATAAGACGGTGTAGGCCACTAAATGAAATCATTTCTTTTACCCACCCGCTCCCCCTGAGCAGTGTACATCTCAAGAAATTGCTAGTCATTTTTCTGCAGAGGCGCTTGTATATCTGTGAAGAGCCTCTCGCATTACATGCATGGCGTTTTATGTTAAAACATGCATATTGATGAAAAGTTGACACGTTATTCCTTTTACACGTCCTGAATAAATTCTCCCAATACGAAGCACTCTCCTTTTCATCGTCTCACATTAAAGTGGACGTTTACACATAGCATGAAGGCATCTACATTATCGTACCATTAAATTCAAATTTATTCTCCAAGGAGAGTTGTAAAAACAAAGACGTGAGCAGAAGTGAAATCGGCGCTTTCTTAAAATATTTATGTAGATGTAGGTGCAGGTGGGAGGGCCCTGCCTCCTCTCCGCTGGGCGCTGTCTTGGTTGGCTAAAGCTGTAAGTAGTGTTAATAATGGCATTAAACGGTTGAGTCAAGCTCTGTTGCACCATTTCCTTCAACCTTAAGTAGGGAGAGGGCCTCGAAGCACTTGCATTGGCCATGGAGTTGTCCGTCAGTGGCATCCCACAGAGCGGCACAGGTGGGTGAAACTTTCAGTGTCACGTGAAGCAGAAGAGCCATTTCCCTGGCTGTATGTGCGATTGGCTTGTAGCCTGAATTGTGTGCGTGCTCAGTAGATTAACAAAGGTGGACACTTGCACGTGGTTTCCTTGTGGAGATAATCCGCAGAACATCTTCAGCTGTACTTTTCTGGGCTGGAGAATTAGCAGGCAGTGTGGGGAGGAGGCGGGGTATATTTTGGTAGCAGGGCTTGTAGCTTACAGGGAGGAGTGAGACCAGAACTTGGCAGCAGCGCCTCATAGCCATATGGGATGTGTCAGTTGATGTGTTTACCTGAATAAGTCTGTTCTCTTGGTGACACACTCGGTGCCCAGGTTGTAGTCAAAACACAGCAGATCACTTTTTTTTTTGCCTCTGAGAGGAAACCATTGCTGTTTGTGGCTGACAGTTATGCAACCTTCCAGTGCATGGTTCCCATGGGGGGCCTGAATGGGATTTTAATTTCCCTGCCTGTGTTTGGAAGGACATTCACGAGGATGCATGCCTAATGTGCACTCAGCTGTCCTTGGCTAAACTGCTTTGTGTTCAGGTGTCTGACGTTGATTTCACTGTGCACTCGTACATGTTTTTCCCCCTAGCTAGGTGGAAAGAAACCACTCCCTGTGTGTCATTTTGGCCCTAGACTAGTACTTGCGAATGCTTTAGCAACAAGGTAGCGTCTGTCTTCCTGCGAAGCCACTCTGGTTTTGATTCTATGGGAGCAAAGCGCTTTGATTTATAGCTAACATGGTCACACATGCATAACTCCAGATATTCATGCATTACGATATATGGCTGTGCGTGTGCGCGCTGGTGGAACAATGAACGAGGTTGGCACAATCCACCATGCTGCCACACATGCACACAGACAACAGATGCCCGTCTCTCAACAGCAGGAAGCGCTCATTTTCATCAGGATGGCTGAATGTGATGAAGCTGACAGCAGGACACAGAGACAAGACCTTAAGTTTCCTCTATTTGTCTCTCTCTTCCTTTGACTAGCACTATCTACTATACATATAAAGTGCCGTCAGGAAGTGTTGGGACAGTGTTATAGTAGAATTGTTTTAGCTCTGCTTTAAAAAAAATATCAGCTAACTTAAAAACTAGGCACATCACGAGCTACTGGGACACAGCCGAAAATCTCTGCATTGTTTTTCTGATGTGTGAATGTGCAAATATGTATGATGCAGGCTCCGTTTTCTTTAAATTCAAATGCCCTGCGGTGTTAAGGCAACACAACAAAAATAACTTTCCTAATACTTCCTGGCTGAACTGCATGTTTACCCTTTCCTTACTTGTTCTTAATGCAATTATGGGTTGCACATTATTATTGTGGAGGGCTAATAGCTTAAGGCAGGAATAGGCGCAGAATTAGAGAGGTGGAGGCCTGCTGTCCACCTGTATGTGTTTGTGCATGCTACTATACAAGCATCACGTGTTGCTGACAGTCTGTGTCATCCTCGCTAATCCCACTGATATGAATGAGGGGAGACAGACAAGAGGGTTCAGCTCACACATCATCGGTATGGAGTTATTATATGGAGCTGTAATAAACATCTATATGTGCTTTTGTATTAACGCCTTATAATCACGCACATGCAAAACCCTCACTACTTTAAAGCTGCAGAGTAATTTATTCAGTGCTAACTCTTAGTTTTTTCCCCTTTTTTTCCCTTTTTAAAAGAGTAATTGTGTAGTAATTGTAGCCTTTGTGCTTATTACCTGTAATTTTATTGACAATAATTGTGCAACAAACTGAATGAATTCATAACATTTGGACAATTTGTTCTGTAGTAAGTAAAATACATGATCAGTGGTAATCGGTTAGAAACTTTCCTACCCCGTGTGGTTCACGGTAACTTTGGGATTCTTAGACACTTGTCTGTCTCTCTGTCATGTATCTCCAGTTTCCTTTAAAACCTGGTAGATGTTACATGAACTGTCTGCTGCTCCATCTCCATTAAAAATCTGTATTGTTTGTATCCCCGAGGAAATACGACCAGGGAAATCTATTTTTCCACTTCAGTATTTATTTCAGAGGGAAAAAAAAATTGAAGGAAAAAAAAGTGTTTTCGAGCCCCATCCTCACTCACCCCTCCCTCTGTGTTTTCTCATGGTTGATCTTTCCAAACCATCGGTTGCGTTCACAGAGGGATTAATGGTTTCTGCAAAGCCAGCCAACCCGTGGAGGGAATGGAGCCTTCGAGCGAATGAGGAACAGCTGGTCTCCCCCCGCTTGTGACAGCTTGAGTGTTTGAGTGTGTGTTTGTGCGTATATGTGCGATAGTTGCAGCTGACCTCTGCGCAGGGTCAGAGGTGTTCCTGCTCCGAAATAACACGAGGTTTTATGTTGTCGCTCCTCTGCGTTGCTGATAAATGCTAGTCAATACTGTCAATAGGCCTATTTAAGTATTACGGGTTTGCAACACAAGTTTTTGTTTATACTCTGCAATTACCCTGTAATTACCCTTCAAGTTTGTGTGTTTTCCATTATTGAGAGAATTTTCTGTTATTTTGTGGTGATCAATTTGCTGTCGTCCTCGGTGCTAAAGGTAACTGCGATGGTGCGATACATACAGTGTGAGTATGTGCGGGGGGTTTTCTCCAGCTTTTGTGGGTCCTCGTCTGATGACTTGTTATGATTGGTGGGAAGAATAATTTGGCTATTTCGAGAGACTGCATTGTCATGTTTATTCTACTAGTCTCCCCATCCCATGGCAGTTTTGTTTACAGGATAGCAACGGCGTGCGCTTGCTGCTCGTGCTGCAAGAATGGCAGCGCTTTGATATAATCTCCCCAATTATCTGTCGTCAATTCCGCTGTATATTATTCCTCTCTCCACAGCAGCTGGGGAGGAGACTGGTTTTGTGCTTGTCACAGAGGAACAGCTGCATCCACTAAAGCAGACAACTACCTCTGCATACCTCCCCAGTTATTCTCTCCTTTTTTCTTTTTTTTTAATCCCTCCCCCTCTTTCTCTCTCACTCAGTGGTGGGCAGGTCACCCTGAATTATTCATCAGTGTGAAATGAAAAAGCTCATGGATATTGAATATCCCCTCTGAAGTGGTGGCCAACATTGTGGGGTTTTTTTTCTTCTCTTCTTCGATTTTTTTTTTTTTTTTGCAACTGCAAAGAGTAAAGAGAGGCAGATCTCATTGCCAGGGTATTTCAAAGGTTAACCGATTGCTTTACCTCGTGCACATATTTACTTTTTTCATGGTCTGTGGTCAGGGAGGAGGGAGGAGGAGAGACATTGAGAAACGCAGAGGATGAAGAATAAAACCTAGGAAGACAGATGAAAGGAACAGGATTTTTTTTTTTAAAAGGTGTAACAGTAATCTCTGTTCTTTTTTTCCTGGAAGAACTTGTTTCTCTGACCACCATGGTGGGTGATCTCATTGCCTAGCTGATGTACTAACCTTTACTGTTGTGAGGCCTATTTTCTTCCAGTAAAAATTGCGCTTCGGCCGGTTGTGGTCATCCTGATCGATCAGTTGTCATTCATTCCCCATGTGGTCCTCTATGTTTCTCTATTGTCTTCCAGGCTAGTCTTTTGTCCTGTGGTTTGATCTCCTGCCCGTGTTGCAAATCCATGTTACCGGTTGCCATTCATCCAGCACAATTGCCAGTAAACACAGCAGAGGCTCTCAGAACATTTCCCATGTGAGTTTATTTGTAATGGGCAGGGATAACGGGTAAAAATAAAAATCCTTAAACCTGCAGAGCGTTGTTTTATTTTTTGTTTACGTGTTCAGGACAATTCGGTCGAATATTTGTGTTTCCCATTTGCTGTCCTAAAAAGTAAGTGAATACTGATTTTCTGGAGGACAAAGATGTGAAACATCCTCCTTACTGGCATAGAGCAAATGCTAAAATAACAAATAAACCAAAATAATCTACTCAACAGTGAGTCCCTCATCCCTTGTTTCCTATGTTGTACACGCTAATAGGAGATGGAGTGCTTTATTTGTTCAATAATACCTGAGAGAACAGGCGGCGCTGACCCTGCATTGCTCCCATTGGCTACTACCTTTGCTTCCTTTCATTTTGGTCCATTTTCCTCCATTCCTGATTTCTACTGCAGCACAGACAATTACGCAGGAATGCTTTTAAAAGTATTCCCAAGCCTTACAAATGTTCCTGCAGGAAACAGCCAGGGGTTCAACCGGCTTTTTTTTTTTTTTTAATATGAGCAACAGTTCTTAACAGAGCCATAATGACTGACAACTGGAAAGAAGAAAGCTATTTTATTTTCCCATGAAAAAAAAGAGAAAGTCAAATTGTTTGTCTTCCAGGAAAGCTTTTTTTGCTTTAAACTCATATTTGGGAACACGCCGCTACCTCTGGGTAATTGTGTTTTAGCTTGAGTGAAATGCATCAGTTGTGACGGCGTACAAGTTGCGTGGGAGCGTCGTTGTGGCTTTAAGGTGTCAGGTTTTCCAGGTGTCAAATTGTGCGCCCAAAATGCGAACTCCGGTTACAGTGGGTTTCAGGGTATTATATTTTGTGGGGAAGAGGTCTGTGCTGCCACAGGAAGTGTAAAATATCATTTGCCATGGTGGAGGGAGGCGGATGAGTAGGTGGGTGGGAGTTTCTTTCCAGAGGGTGTAGTGCGATGAAGCGGGGGGTGGGGGCTATGATGATGAAAATGGCTGTAACTCTTTAGCAAAGTGAGCTTTAAAAGGCTGTAAGTGGACACCTCATAGTATCTGATGGCTGACTCCTGGTTGACAGGACCCCATGACCCCAGTGTATTTATCGTAATGGAGCACAGCTGGGCTGCAGCTTCGATGGGTTAATAGCCATGTGACAGCTTTTGGGAGCTGGGGGGAGGTAGGCAGGAGGTATTTTGTGCACGTATGTGCATGCATTTTATTTACTCGTGCACTCCATTGAGTGGCACACAGGGGCCACACTTGGGAGGGTTGGGACTTTGTGCTCCACTCTCTCTGCCAGGCCAGATGGCTCCTGTCACTGAAAGGGGAGGAGGAGCGATGGAAGGAAAAAGGGGAAGGATGGAGCTCTGAGTCGCCCTTAACAGCGCTAGAGTGGCCTGTCCCCAGAGCCACCACATCTGGAGACCACCTGCTGCTGGCTCAGCCTGCTTCCTCCATCCTCATCGCTCTTGCACACGCTCACTTTTCTCACTCTGTTTTTCCAGATGGGGGAGGTGGCGGTGGTGGCAGTGGTGTGTTTGGTCAGGCTGCGTGCCTATATTTCAGCAACTTTAGTGTCTGTGCTTTGGGTGGAGGAGGAGGAGGTGCAGGAAGGAGTGAGCTGAGGAGGGATGGGAAGAGGAGGGGGAGGAGGTGGTGGCGTGAGAGCATAGAAAAATATCATTTTATTTTATGACTGCACCAGCCTCTGAGAGTTGTGGGTTTTGTATTTGTTGTATTTCTTCTTTTATTCCTCCCCAAGTAAAGAGACAGAGTGAGAATGTTCGCTTTTCTTCCCTTAGCCGTTGCTGCAACTGATCCACAGGCCACGGGGGGGCTGTTCCTGCCTGGAAAATAAAGCCTGCTTGCCCTCGTTGGCTCCCCCCAAATAAAATACACTCATTTGCATTCCCATGCTGTAATTTAGCCCTTCTCTCTCACACGCACACATACACTCTCTCTCTGCCTTTTCTCTCTCTTTCACTATCTCTGTCCCTCATCCCTGCATCTTTTCAGCCCCGGTCCTTGCAGTTCCGCAGGGACTTGAACGTGGGAGGGGAAGAGAGGAAGGGAGGCAGAGAAAACAAAAGCGAAGAGGCAGTGTTGACTCAGGGTTGTTATCTGGACCGCCGGTGAGGGGTTGGGGGGTCTTGTGGGTATCTGTGTGTCTGCATACATGCCTGGGGGTTATTTACCCTGGCTGCCACTGCCACGGCAGGTGCCTCCCAGTGGATAAACCTGGGCCTCCTAAATAAATATTCACTGCGGTGAAATTAGACTTGCATCACCAAAAATTAAACTAATACTGCCCTCTTTCCCTCCCTCTGAAGAATGTCCAGACCACTAAAGATCACCCGTATATTGATGTTGCACGGTGACTGACTTTACGATCGTCCTGATATTTTGGTTGGGTGGGATCAGAGGTTTCAGCTCTCATTTTAAGTTGTGAAGTGAACAAACATGATCTTTGGCTAAAGTTATTTTGCATTGCTGATTCTCTGTGAATGAGGGTTGAAATTGTTTTATTGGTCTGCACGGAAGACTTAGTTTGTTTGCTTTGGTCTTTTTTCCCACATAATAAATTCAAGCAGACAATGCGTTCATAAGGGACAGATTTACTAAAGGTTTGTGGCAGTGCCAGCTCTTTTCTGGAATAAAAAAAACATGTTGGGATTTACTAAAGACGTGCAGTAAAAAGTTAGCAATGGAAAGGTGTGGACTCTTTTTTTAAGCCATGTTTGTAGGGCTTAGTTTTTCAGATTTACAATTTTGGGAAGTGGAGTCTGCTGAGGTTTGCAGTAGTCAGTTTACTGCCAAAAACATTCCTGATGCACTGAGAGTGTATGCTAGAAGGAAGAGCATTTTCTTCGCTTGTGCTAATTTACTTTGAATGTGTTATCAGAACATATTAATTGCCAAGGCACGCTGTTCTTGCTGGAGGAACTCAAAGACTGCCCAACTAGAAAAAGTCACACAATTCTCACTGCACCAAAAATCTTGCAACCCGTAATTCTTTTTTTTTTTCCTTTTGTCCTCTTGCCATTTTCATGAAGTCAAGCAGGGCTTTATAATAAAACTTTTACTTTAACAGAAGTGCCTTCAGCCTTCGTTTCACTGAGTCTTTCCAAGTGAAAAAGTAATGACACAAAAAATTTGCATAGTTTTTCATGTTTCGGGACAAAACTGCATACAATGTTGCCACTGGTAAAACTATAACAGCCTAGCACTCATTTATTCTATAAGTAGAATCAATCAGAATGTATTGCTGTTGTAGCCTACACATGTGAGTTCTCATTTGTGTGTCTTCCTTACTCCATGAAGAACACCTTTCCCTACTGTTGCAGTTACCTTGGCCACAAAGCTGTTCCAGATGTTCATTTTGGAAACATATTGAAAATTGTGATTTGGAGGTATTTTATAATAACGATTGCATTCCTCCACTGGTCCCCGGAAGATTTCTTCTTCCACTGTTTGTGTAGCTAATAGATTCTCTTGCTTATTAGATCTTTTTTAGGTGGATTTCCTGATTATTGAAATGAATTGGCTACATCTGAACTCACAAATGTGTGCAGTGACTGTAATTACCTGCAGAGCTTGTAGTTGTAGTTCAACCTGTAGCTGAAATGAAAAGAAAAAAAGGTCTTGTCTGCTTCATTACCATTGCATTCCAGCGAGAATCAAGATATGCAATTTTTAAACTTAAAAGTCACAGTTTTTTTGCGTAGTCATGGCTATATTAGTACAGATTTTGAAATATCAATCTCTTCACCCCACTGGTATGGAGGTAAATTAAATTTGTGGTGCTCAGCACTCCTTAGAAGCCAGCAGTATTCATCGGGAAAACTATTCCGTGAAGTCTGTGTATATTTTTTGAGCAGATCAAGCATAAGTAGAAGTACAGTACAGGAGAAAAGCATGGTCTTACAGTGTGCTAGAAAACAATTGCATTAAAGAATGCACAAACTCTTGATACCACTAAAACTAAAATAAAAAATAGAACACCAACACTTAGCTCTAAATAGGGAGAAAAAAAGCATTGTAAAAGCTGTCTGGTAATATTCTCTGGGGTTTAACTGCTGTGGAGCTGAACCTCTTTTTGACCCAAGTCCAGCATTTGAAATGAACCCCTGAACTTCTGGTCATAATGTGGTCAGCTCAGGCCTCGTCTCCAAGCGGCAGGTTGGCTCGCTCTACCACTTACTTTCTTAAAATCCCTTCAACTGCTTTAGGGGGATTTAACAGGCCTCTACATCCACTGTGCTCTCAGAAGCCAAGTTCCAGCGCTTACATTAAAAGGGCGCACACAGTATAATTAGGCTGGTTAAAGAAGAAGGCTCCCTCTCAATGGCAAGTCCTCATGGACTGTAAGAAGGCTTGGACCATTTGTTGGATCTTCCAGAGCGTGAACGCTGCCCTTGATGTCTTACTATGCTAAAGGTCGGCGCTCAGAGAAACCGTGCAGCAGGAGGGAGTGTAGACTGAAAACCTCAAGTATTATTATGCATCCCAGGAAAAGTAGCACTATTGCTTTTCTTGTAAGTGTGGTTGATTTCAAATTTAACAGATTTCTTTTTTTTTGTAGAAAGCCACACTAATTTTTTAAAGAGGCAGCTAATATAAAAACCTAGGTTTTACATCCTTGTGCAACTCAAAGCACCTGACAGTAGGTTGATCACTTATGTTTACACAAAGACCGCGTTTACTATGTGTAAAGTGAAGAGAAAAATGGTTAAATGGAAAAAAAGATTAAATAAAGATCAGTAGACATTTAAAAAAAAATTGGATTTCAAATGGAATCGATTAAATCTGACTTTAAGATTTTTATAGCACTGAATATTTCAGAAATTCAGCGCTAAGGTTTTTTTTTGTCAGAATTTCAATTAAATACATTTTGGGCAGCAAAACTGAAATGGTGTGGAGAGCAGGGATGGGATGCTGCAGTGCCAATCTGTCGTCACTAGTCTTCACTCGCCTCTTCCAAATAAGCATGTCGTTACATGCTCGTCAGCTTTTGGACGAGTGCTGGAGCACATCTCGCTTTCTTTGAACTGGGCCAGTGGTTCCCCATACATAGCCTATTGCTTCTGTGCAGCTGCATCTTCCCTGCTTTAACCCCAAATTTTCTGCACAGAAAAATCGAATGAGTATTTTTGACCTTTGCGAGAATGAATGTAAATTCAGCCACTTTTTTATTCACTAAAAACCAGTGGAGCTCAATACAATTATTAGCATTCTGTCTGGGGGTGTTATTCCTTAAATACCCCCCTCACAGAATGCCTGCATCTTCTGGGATTCTGTGATATTCTTGTGGTAATATACTGCTGTCAGATAGACAACCCCCACCCCAGCTTTTTTAATATTATTAAAGAGAGAAAGATCAGAGGGGCAGCCATATCCCCACACTTTATAAGGAGTGTGAGCGTGTCTGGCCGGCTGGCAGGAAGTGGGTTGCTACTGCCTTTGATGGTCAAACTCTCTCAGATGTGTCATTGCTGCAGACGGTAGCTCGGATGACAGGTCGTGTCTCCGCTTGTTGGGCTCTTGCCGCTGAGATACAACAGCCCCAATAATTACCTGAGCGAGCACACACACTTTAAGTGGATATACATCATGGTCCTAAACACAGAAAAAAAATGAGAAGTAGCTTTACACTTAGACTGTGCTGTTTCACCTTTCCGCTTTCACTGTGAGTGAATCAGTTCTGGCGCGTGACCGTGCCGGACTCTTTCTGTATTGGTCGCGCTTGTCATGCAGCTGACGGTGTGTTTATGTGTATGTTCGTCGCCGTGCTCTGGCGAGTAGCAGGGAGGCTCCGATTGCTTTGTTATTCCAAACAGGGTGTTTACAGCCACTCATCCTCACAGTCATTCAGCGGGGCGATCTGTCAGCTCTCCCCTACAGGGACCAAACTGTGAACTTAACACGCTCGGCTCTGATGACTTCCCTGATGGTGTGAAGAACAGCAAACTCTACAGCTGTAATGTTGTTGCTGGAGTGACTTGAATGTTGCATTGTTCTTGCGGTTTGCAGTTTGTGTATATATGTGTGTGTGTGTGTGGATGCGTGTGCAATTTCAAAGGGAGGTAGGCGGTATGAGTGTGTATGTCACTTTGTCAATGTTTTTCCAGTAAGCCCCCAAAAAATATCAGGGTGGAGTGGGTTTGTGTGCATGTTCAGTCTTTTTTGGTGGGTAGGCGAGGGGGCGGCTCTAGATGAAAGTAGAAAAGAAGAAAAGGAAACCAAATAATCAGCAGGGAAAGGGAGGTGAGGCTTAGGCTGGGAGCAAACCAGAGTGTGTGTGTGTGTGTGTGTGTGTGTGTGTGCGTGCGTGCGTGCGAGGGGGGGAAAAAGGGGCAGGCATTCTCAAAACACCATGGAGTCCAGATCAGAAATAAAACATAAAAAAGTGGAGAGGCAGGAGGAGGGAAAAAAGGGAGGAGGAATTGTGCTTGAGTGTGTTATGCGTGTGGATCCTGTGAAGTGAACTGAACACAGCCGTAAATTGTGCAAGCCCAGAGAGCCCAGCTCTGTATGTCCAAGCTGGCACTTCTGATTTAGACAGATCTTTTTTTTTTCCTCTCTTTTCCCAGATGCAAGGTCTTTTTTTTCTGCAGCTTCTGGTTTATTATCAGCTAAGACAAAGGCAGGAGAAAAAAAGCTAAGGAGAGAGAGCGATAGAGAGACACGCAAAGCGAATAAATGTTGCGCAGCTGACAGCAGAGGAAGCAGCGAGAGAGTTTCCAGCTACCGCGTTCCCCGACCGCAGCAGCCTTTTCTTCCTGGGAGATTTAAAAAAGGAAAAGAGAAAAGGACAAAAGCTCCTGCCCCCCTCTTTCTCCATCCTGCTACCATCCGATCATCAGCTCCAACCTCAGCGTGTGTGAGTGAGCGTGCATATAAGGACGCCGCGGGTGTATGGTGCTTTTCTCCCTGCCCTCAAAGGCATGGACTAAAGATGATGCAGCCAGGGGCTTAGTGAGAGCCCGCACCGCAGAGACCCCTTCCCCTCACCAACAGGGCCAGACCGAGAGGAGCAACTCCAGGGGAAGGGGGAGGGGGGTTAGAGGAGTGGAGGAGGAGGAGAAGAAGAAGAAGTGGAGGGGGGGGGGTACCCTCCATGGATGATTGCAGAGGGTCCTCCACTTTCCTTTTTTTGTGTTTTTTGCTTTTTCCACTCTCTACTCGCCTCAGTCATCTCCTGCTTTCGCTGTGATGCATAGCCTTTAAAAACGAATAATGTGGAGACAACATTTTCCAGGCAAGCAGCATGTTTCCTGTTTTCTCTTCTGGATGTCTAATAAAGTCTGGCATGTGGGAGGTGGGAGGGAAGTAGGTGAATGGGGAGGGGTAGAGGGAGTATGGGTAAGAGGAGAGGAGGGGAGCAGTGTTTTAGAGTGTGTGTGTATGTGTGTGGATGCATTGCGTGCCCGGTAAGGAGTAGTCATTTCGGGGTCTGCTACTTGTGCTGCTGAACTGGGCTTGCTAGGTTTTTGCTGCCTCTGCAGTCTTGGGCTCAGAGTTGCACTTTGTAGCTCAGGGCAACGCCGAAGAATAAAAGAGCGGGAAAAAGAGAGAGGAAGGGGAGGTAATGGGAGGTCCGGCGTGGTTCTGCCATGGATGCTGTTGACACTCGCTTTTGTCCCGCAGTGGAGTGCGAGCTCCGGCCCGCCAGTGCACACAGAGGGTACCATTTAAAACAGCCGTGCGCTCATTTTCTTGGCAGGGGATGGATTGGTGTGGCGGGCAGCCGGGTGGTGACAGGGGTGGGGCACTGGCAGTGGAGGACAAGTGGCCTTTGTGTGCTACTTTTGGGGAAGTGAAGGGAGGGAAGGGCAGGGAGGAGGCTGCCAACAAAGGGTGCTTATGCCCGCCCTCCACACCCGCTCTCTTTAACCACTACAACTCATGCAATGACCTCGTGCTGTCACGGGCAGACTTTGGGTCTGTGTGTGTTCTTGACAGGTTTTATGTGCGCACGTAAGAGAAGGAGAAAGATGAGTTACCAAATTTCATTTGGGGGGGTTATAAAGTTTCTCTTGTTTTTATTCAGCTCTGGTAAACCAAAAGTACGGGCGCCATGTGAAATGGAGGGAAACTTAAGTGAGGAACACAAAGTGTTGTTTGACCTAACAGCACATCTGTGCACTGTAAGCTTCTCCTTTACCTCGCAGCAACCTCCTGGCTGTTCACCAAGGTTTGCTGTCCCATTCATTACTTCCCACTTACATACTATTGACCCTCATGTCAACGTTTTCATAAAAATCTCACTTTGCCTTTGCAAACGTTTCCTCCACAAGAACATTTACAGCATGGAAATGTGGTTTAGAATCTTCTTCCTAATTAATTTGTTACAAATTAAAGTGCATCTGGCACACAGCAGACCATCCTATGTGCTCTGGCTTTCCTCTGTAGAGTTTTCTCATGTGACATCACATTGCTCAAGAATTGCCCACCTTAACTATCAATCATGAGGGAAAAATATGTATTGCCCAACTGGTTGCAATTGCAACCTCCTTGTAGTTGCTTTGGTTGCTAACAGATCACCTCGGTTGCTTGTTTAAATGCAGAGTGGTATAAAAGTGAAAAGAGGTGAGTGAAGAAGAAAGGCTAAGTTCATCATGGCAAGCACTCAGCAGCCTAGGTCTATTGCAGTGTAACTGAGGGGTAAGCATCACCTGATCCAGCCCTAACTATAAGATTTATCAAAAAGAAAAGTAGTATTTATAGTCAAGTATAGGGTATACATGCTGGCCTCTCGGTGCCTGTAAAACATGTGTAACATAAAGTTGGCCTACATAGTGTGCACCAGTGTAGGTCTCTATTTTGGTTGATGCTGTTTTGCACTCTGTGGGTGATTTGGCATGTACTGTTAGGAAATGCAAGCAGCGGGGTGGTGACTAAAGTCAGGTTATGCAGGGAATCAGTAAATTATTAATATGATTTGCATGAAAATTTTAACCGGAACATCAAACCTGAGAGACAATCATGACAAGATTGTTCCTCTAATATAAAAATAAAAAAAGATTCAACTTTCTTCTCAGAGTTGTCTAAAACTTTTTCATTTTTTCCCTAACTCACAGTAGAGATGCCAATTTGCAGTGAGGACGTGAGATTTACTACAGCAGTAGGTTTTTGTTTGGCCTTTTGGCAAGTTTCTGGGAGAATTATCTTTAATTAAGAACAGCTGAAGCAATCCACTGCGAGTGACATTTTTCTTTTATAATAGCCAAAAAAGGCATTCAGTCCTGATTTATTGTGTGGCGCATGTGACCTGAATGATTTGTAGAATCGTTTTTGCCAAGAAAATCAGCAATGATTTGATTGTAATTTGAATTTAAATCAAAATGAAATCCTTGTCAAAATGGCTCGATTTTTTCTTTACAGTGTTTAAATTATTTAAACGGCAGCTGTTTCCGCTAAACGTAAAGGTAGATTGTCAACTATTTTGCCAGCCTGGGAAAGTCCAAATGAAACCATATGTTCAAATCAAAGCGCGCATATAAAGCAGGAGTCACGTGACCATTTTATAACCCTTCTCTCGCCATCATCGACATGTCCCACCTCTCTCACGCAGCCTCCTCCTTTTGGACTCAGGGAAAGGATATGGGTCATGTATTAGCTCAGGGTGGCACAGTAAATGGCTGTAACAGTTAGCGGTCAGCAGCAACCCCCACCCAACCTTGTTGTTGAGATGGAGCCACCTGCAAACAGCAGCTTGGGGTTGCTAGGTAACCTGTGGCAGCAGATGATTATAGTATGGCGGAGGGCTTGTCTCTCATTAGCACTAAAGTGACTTCTGTTTCTCTGCTCTTCTCTTCATTTTAATTTCTCATTTCCCCGTTTCCCCTCTAGTCCCCCTTCCCCTCACTGGAGGCAACATAGCACCAGCAGCAGAGGCCAGTGGTAGGATAAGACTCCTAGCTCCCTTCACCACATAATGGAAACACTGGCCTCATCTCCCGGTACGCCGCTCTGCTACTTCCTGCTGCCAGACTCTGACTAAGTGTTTCTGGCTCAGAAACCGCAGCCTCCAGCCCGGACTGAGTTAGGGTTGTATTTGTCTAAAGGAATGATTAGAATTTAAATACAGATGACTGAGTAAGATTAGGGGAAAAAAAGAAAGAGGGAAAAACACTGATCTTATGAAGTTTGGTAATCTACATCAAGTGGTTTTAAGCTTTTTTACTGGAGGCCTAGATTTCCAAAATAATTTCCATTGTGACCCAGTTCTCATTTTCCACAACTGGTGTGCAATCTAATTGAGAAAAATGTTCTGTTTTTAGACCGCTAACTGAGCCCCCACATTTTATTACAGGGAATTAAAAAGACTTTAGTAACATAATATCTAGCAGCAATGGATGTCTTTAAAAAAAATCATTTCAAGGCTCGTCTTTCAGCGTCTTGGAACCCTCATGATAAATCTGTCTGTGCTTTTAGTACGGAGAATTATTTTAGAAGTGTTTGTGTGTTAGTATCATTTCAAAAGTATAGTAATCACAAAGCAGAGGTATTTAATTTAATAATGTAACCAGCAGATAAACAGTGACACCTGTACAGATCAGTTATTCACTGAATCAGTGTCATATCTATCATGCTGTAAATGAAATGTTTTTAGATTAGTGGTTAAATTAAATAAGAAAATGTCACTTATGTCGCTAATTTTTGACATGTTGAAGATATGCAATTAATTAAATAGTTGAAAAAAATCAAATAATTAATCACCAATGAAGAAAATCTTTAGTTACAGCCCCAAATCTATCATTACACATATTACACCACAGCAGGAGGTGTGTATGTGTGTGAACATGCATTACATGCATTACTTCCTTTGGCAGGTAAACCCACAACAGCAGCTGCCCCCCTCAAAGAAAATTAATTCATCCCTAAACATCTCACGCGCATGCATTTGCAGCCTGGCAACAGTTAAGCGGCAAGCAGAGGAAGCAAGAACTCGGAGGAAAGGAAATGAGGGAGATTAATTAATGGAGGAGTGAGTGAAATTAAGAGCACTCTGCCTCCTGCAGTTCTGACATTACCTCCAATACTCCACAATCCCCTGCCCTTCACTTAACACATTTGTTGAGATTTGGTGCACCGTATGAAAGTCTGTGCTCATGCTTCAGTTTGAATCCTCTGGTTGTTTGCAGTCAGGTGGCCAGCGGCCGCGTTTGCCCAGGCGCCAGGACGTAAACCTGCAGAGAACATGGCAGACCTGCTGAAAATGCTGTTTTACTCCTGCCTGTTGCCTCTGAAAAGGTGTTGCACAGCTGTTAAAACAAGTGAGCTTAGAGAGTGCTTGTCACAGTGGAGGTTAAAGCTTGTTTCCAAGGCTGGCAGTGCCTCTCACTGAGATTGTCTTGTTCCAAAGAGTTAAATTCATGCTGAGATAAAAGATAAATTGGAGGTTGACAGTAAATTGTAATCTTGAGAAATCTGCTGGTGGCTTCAAAGCACAGAATTATTCTAGTTTATGGCACTTTAGAGGAGATTTTTAGTACCTTTTCACCCACAATTTGCAAGCCAAAAAGCCTTTAGATCGATGTTAAGTTTTTAAAACCCCGACTATTTGCATAGTCTGTATATAAAAGATAGCCACCCCATTCCATCCCTCATTGGTTGGTGAAATCCCATTATGAATTCTCAGGTTCATCATTTTGGTCCCCGCCATGTTGTTGGAGTTTTTTGGGACTCCAAAGGTGACCATAATTGGACATGAGGGTGTTGTGTTTAGATATGAGGTATTGCTAGTTAGCTTGGTTAGCTGTGCCGATCTATAGACTGGGTCAATGAATCCCCCAACAAAGATATCTCTTAATTACTTTTATGTTACCTACAACAGCGCAGACCAGACTTCTTGAATGTACTTTCAAATGTACATTAACTGAAAAATAAGAAAGTTACATGAAAAATACCCCATAAGGCAACACTCAGGCAGTCAAAAGAGACGCTTTACAAACTGACGCCACCAGATGGCGATACCTGTAGATTGAGTAAAAAATTATGCCTATTTTGAACATCTTTTTCATCTTTTTCAAAATGCCATGAAACCACATTGGCTATCATCTTGTCAATCCCAAGTCGGTAGCTAATGGGTGCCAGACCCGTCCCTCCTCATCACATCCATTTTTTGCAACCAAGATGGCGAAACAGAAACCCTCATATCAAGGTTGTTACGAAGGAGAAAATTAACTATTGACGTGAAAACTGCCTTTTGAAACAGCCTGTAAACATGTTTATTTTAACACAAGAGTCTATTAGCGCTTTTGAAGCCAGCCTCGAGTGGACACTCGAGGAAGTGGACACTTTCAGGCACTTCTGCGTTGCCTTCATTTTCTAGCCCCGGGCGTTGTTGCCTGGTTACGAGATTATTACTCCCCATCCATTATTGTGACTTAAATATGAAGCTTTAAATTGTTCGATGTATTAACACATCTAAACACACACAATTCTATATTCTACTTAATCTAGATTGGTACAGACTTGTTATAGATGCACAGAGCACAGGGATGCTGTCGAGTATCACCACGGAGATAGGTGGTGAGAAAGGTGTCATGAACGCATCACCTATCAGAAACGGGTGTTGTGGTGTTGTGCAGCTGACAAACCCAGTGGTTCCGGTTGAGACTGGTTTGATGTACTTGCTGTCAATTTAACACAGAGGGAGTGTTGCCTGTCACCTCCCTGCTTTCCCTCCCTGAATATATCATATCCTTTCCATCAAAATCAACAGTGTAAGAATCAATCTGTCACACAGGAGGACATGCGCGCTTCGGCTTATAGACAGACAGACCAACTGGAATTGAGGGGGGGGGGATAGAAAATGGAGGAAAAGAAATGACAGTTGAGGTGAAAGAATGACAGAGAAAGGAGGGGCAGTGATTACTGAAAGACAGCTGAGGAATGATAGCAGAGGTCGGGGAGGAATTTATGTGAAAAGGGAGAAAAAGAAAATCAGATGCGCAGTGAGCAAACAGTCACTCAGGGCTAGACATCGGCAGCAAAGAGGAGCTGTCAGAAGATGCTATCATACAGGGAGAGATCTGCGAAAATACAACAGTGCCGACGATACTTTAAAATGTAGCAGAGGAAGAAGTCGACAAGAGGGAGAATTAAAGAGTAAGAGACTGAAAGGTCAGAGGAACCCGGTGGATGATTCATGGAGTTCAGCCTATCTAACTTCTGCCTAAGGGTTTGACACAGCCTGTCAACCACTCCTCTCTCCTACTGCTTCATCTACAGCTTCTCTAATGTGCACACACACTGTGCGCCAATAACTGTTAGATACAAATACACACTGGTAGGATGAAGTAGAGATAAGCCATAATCAGTATTTTTCTTCATATCTTTTAGTGACAGTGACAAGTAACAAGTGGCATTTAGTTAAAAAACCTCGGTAGCAGTTTTTTAGCCTGTTTAAGCTGATTATTTTGACTTTAGTGCACATTTGCACATTGACTCTGAGCAAGAATAAAACCTCACCAGCAAATAAATACACCTGCTGAATCCTAATGTTGCCACCTATGTTAGACTATTTGTTAACAACTTTTATTGATAGTTGTGAGATGTTTTCATCTGCCCTCTAGTGGACATGTAAGAAAATCTAAGCTAAGCTTGAATAGAGTTTGTGTGATTTTTGGGAAGAAAAATAAGCCAAAGTATTTGGAAATGACTTATTACTGGCCTCTTACATAACTTTCAACAGTCCAAAACCCAGATGTGTTCAGTTTACAATGACATTACAAACAATCCAGTCATTTGTTTCACTCGATCGATCAACCACCATTCGTGGAGTGTTTCTGACACACCCTCGCCAGTTTGGTGTTGATGGTTTTGACCACTGCTGCCCAGTCTTTACCAGCTGCCTCTATTAATATTCAACAAGCTGTCACTTACAGATGCGACAGCCAAGCTGGTAAGCCTCACCTTTCCCACCGTCATGTCAGCTGTCTTGAACAGGGAGCCCGATAAGGAGGTAGGAAGCAACGGAGGCGTTTGATGGAGGGCTTCAGATGAGGAGGCGGAGGGAGAGGGGAGGAGGCGGCTGTCTGTATGTCAGGAGAGAAAACATCTCCTCCGCCCTTTGCACCGCAAGAGTGGGGTGGATACGGCCGTTTGCGCCTCCGACCCCAACTCATGGCGCAGATGCCGGCGGTGCCAAAATAAAGTGCATTAAAACTGGCAGCCAAAGCCTGTTAAGTGATCACCATGACAACAGGCGGAAGGCGCACGGAGACGACATCTCCGCTATGATCCTCCCCCCCTGCCCTAAGAGGCTACACTGCTGGACTGCTCGCTTTCTGTCAGCTGGGCTTTCTCTGCGTCTCTCCTGTCGTTTATGTGCTCCTTCTCCTTTCATCCTCCTTCTCCCCTGATAAGTCTCCTGGGAGCTCTTTAAGCTAACAGGCGGTGTTTAGTCTGTTTTTATGCTTCCTTGTTTTACATTTTAATTTCACTCTTCTCTGAATCGCTCCTCTTTTTCTTCCCCCCTCCTCCCCTCCCACCTGTTGTTTTTCTCACTGTGCATTTCAACTTGTTTGTGCACACACACAACTATCTCGATCTTAAATCTCCTTATCTCACCTATATCGGTCCTAATGCTGTGTGCTGTAATCCCCAAGAGCACTGCCCTAATGAGACCTTCTCCACCTTTGCTCTCCTTTCCCTTTCTCCACCCTGCTCCTTATCACAACATTGAGCATGGCGTCATTGTAATCTTCAGGATAACTTTGAGAGATATGCATACACTAGTGCATGCACAGAGTGAGGTCATGCATGAGCATCCCGATACAGATCTTAGCAGCAAACCTAGATAAGAAACGTGATGTCGTGAAGTCACACGGAAACATCCGCAGGGGATCTTGTTGTCGGGGTGAATATGGTGACCTGTGCAGTGTTGCGATGCTGTTACTTAGCAGGGAGCAGTTTTGTTTCTTCTAAAGTCTCTCCGTCCACAGGCCAGCGTCTGAGGGAAGCATGAATATTGATGCTCCTTACTTGTTAACATTGTATGAAGCAGGGGCTGGTAATTGTCTGTCTTCGAAGCGCGACACGTCCTCTTCAGTGGGATGTGTGAGAAGGTCGACCCGCTGGGGAGTTCGGCTTCTCTTGACTCATTTTACTTCAAGTGAGAAAAGTAGCGAGTAAGGAGAGGAGAAAAAGCCGAGCGGCGACAGAAACCCGAGTTACGACACGCACTTTGTCAAGTGTGCCGAAGTGCAGCTGCGAGTCGGTTCCGAGTTTGTTTCAGGCTTGTAGCGTTTTCTCCAACGCTCTTCATTTCAATGATGCATTGCTCTTATAAGGCATTTCTAAAGGTGTCCTCACAGTGTTTCTCTTTTCTTCTTCTTTTTTTTCACCCCTGTTCCACAGCAGCTGGTTCCACTCACACTAAGGCAAATGCTGTTTTTTAACTGATAAAAGAGAAGGACCAAAGTGTGCGTGTCGGTATGCACACAGGGGAATTTGTTCCCCTTCATATGATTGTGTGAACCTCTGTCTGCTTGCATTCACCTATCTGTGTCAGTGTATGTAAATGTTTCTGTGTGTGATTTGTGTGCGTTTGAGAGCCAGACCCAGAGGATTCCTGCAAGTGAGCCCGTGTTCTAATCCAGTCTTGAGTAGGCGCATTGATTTATTGAGCAACTTTTGTTAGTTCGGAGAAGCCCCGCTTCCTGCTACATCCTAATCAGCACACACAGGTGCACACATGCATACACACAGGAGGTGATTGTTATCCGAGTGTTGATTAACTGAGTGAAGACTGCAATTTAGTGATAGTTACACTTTATATTTTATTTGGATTTCATCTTTCCTGATTTTGAAAACTACTTTCTTAATACTTTTTCTGTTAAAATAATCTGTCGTCCTTTTTTTGGATGTATCTCTCCAGGTATTCGGCCTCAAATCATGAACGGGCCCATGCATCCCCGCCCGTTGGTGGCCCTGCTGGACGGGCGTGATTGCACCGTGGAGATGCCCATCCTTAAAGACTTAGCAACCGTTGCCTTCTGTGATGCTCAGTCCACGCAGGAGATCCACGAGAAGGTAGGAAGACGCACGCACCGTAGTTCACTTTCAATGTCTTCCACATCGCAGCTGAACCTTGATGGAGAGACGGAATTTACCCGTCACTCATATCTCCCTCTTTTTTTTTCTATAGCACTGATATGTGAAGTGCGTTATATTGGCCTCATACACACCTGCCAGTTAAAATATAGTGGCTTCATTATGATTTAATGTCACTTTGTAGCACTGACTGTAACGCCTATATCAGTGCCATTGTTCTAATAGAGAATCTCGTACAGCGGGGATGCGGTGTAATTACATTGGCTTGTAGAGGCTCTTTATTGCTTTTTATGCAGCGCCGTGGCTACAAAACAATATATGGCCACAGGAATGGGTATCACCCAAGTGCTATCTCTTCATCTGCAGACAGAGTGAGGGCTGCTACATCTTCCATCGCGCTGTTTTTATGAAAATGGGACATATTAAAAAAGAAGCATTTGCATAGAGATCAATTCAATCAAAGACCTTGGGCGGTGAGGAGAAGGGGGGGAAAGTGGGTAGCTTTTTGTTTGTTTTAACACTGCCTTATCAGGAAAAACATGATTGTAATGTTCACCTCGCAAGCATATTCAGCAGTTCGCAGTAATAACTTGCAGTCTAGATACCCAGAGGGGCGGTATAGATTGAAAATGTCCAATCTCTGCTTTCTGCAGCATGGATACGAAGATGCAGTGTTGATAACTCTGGGAGTTTCAGTTCAATGTTGTCAGGGCAGACAGCAGCTGCCACACTCCCGTACATATACACCAGACAACATAAAAAAAAAAAAAAATCTTATGGAAAAGATTGGCCGAGGATTAAATATGAAAGTTGCCTGAGGTTGTGTGAAGTCTTCTACCTGGTAATCCCCTTTTTTCTCAAGTGATAGGGAGACGATAAAGCACACAGGCAAATACCAATCAAGATCAAGTTACAATACCACTTCAGTGAGACCAAATCCTGTATGCAGCACCTGCGCTCCAGCATCATAATCCAAGGTCTCTGATCCCTCGTCTTTGTCACGGTCGTCGCGCCTCATAACCACATGTGGCTTGTAAAAGTTGGATGAGAGCCCATATGGCAGGGAGTCAATATTGGCCTATTACTTTGTGCGCCGCCCTACTGTGATCATCCAAAAGAGGTGTTAAGCTTGGGGCTTGCAGCTAATGACTTAATGTAACTAAAAGATGATAGATGGAAAAATGATGATGCTGTGTTCAATTAACAGTTCAATCTCTAAAATGCAGGGGGAAAAAAATCCATACATTGCGTGTTGTCGTCTCGCGTCATTAGTTAAACTGTGAACAGAAAGTCTTCACAATATCAGCAAATGTTTACTATTTTCAATTTATAAGTAACAATACATTTTCAAAGCAGTAAATCCTTTAATAAACACTAAATGGGGTTATATAGATATTTATAGCACTTTTCTGTTGTTAAAGTACTTCACCCATTCACATTCACATATTAATGCTGTGCTTTATCTGTTACACACACACACAAGGATGCATGGGGGCATTTAGGAGGTTCAGGCTCTTGCACAGAAACAGTTTAACGTGCATACTGGAGGAACCAGGTATCAGAGTAGTTTAGTGGACATACTGGTCAACATCTGTTTATTCTTTGGCACTAAGAAATTCACTTTTTTTGCTTTCTTGCTGCTATTTCACTATTTAGGTGGGGGGCTGGGGTAAATGTGCAAGAAGCCACGTTGCTTTAGATAAGCACTGAGGCTGCAACCAGGAAAACTGGTAGCCTCCCTCTGACCTAAGCGGCTGGACCTGGCATGTAGTCTTCTGTAAAATCAGCACATCTCGTGTGGACGGATTTGTTTTAGAAGTATTGAAAGATTTTGTGCAAAACAAAACTAGTGAATTGACCCTGTTAAGATAAGATAAGATAAGATAAGATGACCTTTATTATTCACTGAAATTTTACTGCTGTTTTTAATTCCTCTCCTTCATCACGTTAGTCTCAAGGATGTTTTTTTTTTGTCTGAAACTTCAATCGATGCACTGCTAAGGTGGATTTTGAAGTTACAATGGCCAGCGGGGTCAGAGCTTGTTGTTTTATAACATATTCCACAGTATTTTGTGACGCTGTCCTGCAAAATGCTAAGCCACCTTTGTTGTAAGAAGTTTCAAGTAGTCTGTAGTTTTATGAAGCAACAGTTTAAGCAGCACAACCTCCCTGCGGATCACTCACGGGATGACTTCATAGCCATAAAGTCCCCCTCCTAGAAGCTAGGAGTGTGCACTACAGTGTGCACATCACCAAAACAAAACTCCCTTGAAACAGTCTATCTTTTGCTCAGCAAGGCCAAATGTGAAGCAGGGGTTTTCTGCCCTGTCAGAAAAGTCCAGGCATCATAAGAAATGATAGATCCTTAAAGCAAAAAGGGTTTGGTTACAGTGGAGAGGGGGATGTAGCTGAGGTCAGAGTTTCCATTAACATCAACTACAATCAGGCTAGAAGATTCCTTCCCCCAGCTCAAAAACAACACAAGACCTTCAGGATCAGCACAGAGGGAGACAATTATGTATGTGTGCATTTTGGCCGGTCGCGCATGTGCGTGTAAGGAGTGTTTTAACCTTGAACTAATATCTGGAAGGCCTGTCCAGGACACTGCTCTAATAAAAGCAGTATGGAAATTCAGAGCTAATCTACTAATCACAGGAAAGCTAATGCAGCTTGGCTGGAGGTGAATGTAGAGCTGTTATTTAGGCGCTGACAGGGGCCGGGGCTGATACTGAAGGGGAATAGTTTAGATCCACATCACAGGCCAGGTCACCTTGTCCACGTTAAGTGGCAGAGGAGCAGCGTGAGCAGCATTTCACAGTGATTGCCCACCCCCCGTCCAAGGTGACAGAATTCAGACTTTTTTGGCAAATGTTTCACTTAAGATTATTTTTATTTATTCTTTTTTATTTAACTGACGGGATTGTCTTTGGGTAGGTAGATTCAACAACGCCACCATGTGGTTGTTTAAAAGCATACTTAGTTTTGACCTTTACCTGCTTTAAAATAAGTAACAACCACTTTCACTTACACTTAGCTGACATGCATCTTTAAGCTGGAGTTTGCACAGCCTAAAATTTTACTCAGTGCATGAGTACAGCAGGTAAGAACATTTAGAAGAAATAGCCACAAGCTACTAGGGCAAAAGCGGGATACGTTTCCTGGAATCTGGAAATTTTGAAGCCTGAAATACAGAGCGGCACAGTCTGGGTGGTAAGTGAGTTACTTTCTTTGTAATGGGGCTATTTTAATTCTATTATTCTATTTAATTCTGTGACCCACTACATGCTCTCATCATAAGGCTTATCGTGCAATCAGTGACCTCTCTGTCCAGTCAGTTATCCAGATCTTGTGTCCGTAAACGCCCTTGGTGCAATTGTGAATACCGTGCAGAACTGAGCCCCCGCAAAACAATATAATGACTGTTTCTACTTCCAGTGCAGGTCTGTTAAATGGACAATGTGTCAGTGTTGCTCACGGCCATGTGATGTCTGTAGTTCCCCCTCGATGTGAAATCTATAATGTTCTCAAATGTCGGAAGTCACGGCAGGCGTGCGATTTTCACAGCATCTCTGAAAGGAATGCGACTGTGTGATTGTCATGAGCTCTTGTATCCCCAAGTGGATTTAATAGCCGTGTTTTGCATGAGTAAACGAGTAAACTAGCAAACGGAAGACACAGATTAAGGAGGGGAAAGCATTTCATTCAGTTGTGTCATGCTAAATTTTATGAATGCATGTGTCTGCAGGTGCTCAATGAGGCAGTGGGCGCCATGATGTACCACACCATCACCCTGACCAGAGAGGACCTGGAAAAGTTCAAAGCTCTACGCATCATCATCCGCATCGGCAGCGGCTACGACAACATTGACATAAAGGCTGCTGGAGAGCTGGGTATGAACTCTTTAAATAGCGGCTACTAAATCGTAATCATTTTCTTCTCCACATCTGTGCTCGTGTAACAGCCTCTTTTTCCACATCTGAGCAAAGCCCTAATGTGTTTTGTGCTCCTTTGATACGACTATCCCGCGTCGCATTGATTTCTTGTGAGGGAGTAGGGTCTGCTGATTTGCTTGTTTGATCGTTTGTTTGCCTGTTAATGACAAACGATACCTCAGGTGCCTGTAATCAGATTTAGATGAATCTTGAAGGGACGATTCATCACATCGCAGCGTTAAAATTGGACTGACCATCTAAAAGAAAAGCAGCGATGAGATAGAGCTAATAGTTGTTGTCCCTAAAGCGGACTACTTCGAACACCACGTTTACCATTTCCTTGTTTTTACTGTATGGATTTTTTCTGAATAGTATCAAAGGCTGAATTAAATAGTCAGATGAAGTGCAGACATCCCGCTGTGAGCCAGAATGTTCAAAGAGACAGAGTAAAAGACACACGGGGAGAGAGAAGAGTTCAGTTTTCTCCCTGAAACACCACCCAGGCTTATATCAGCAGGCTGGTGGCTCAAAAAGCTCTTACAGTTGACAAAGCTGCCATTTCCCTGCCAATATGAGATACTGTGTCTAACTGCCACCCACTCACCGAAGGCGCTCTGCCTTGCAACACAGGAGTCAAAAGCTATCGTGCCTGGAGAAGGCGGCGCTGATATGACGGCTGTTCTCGGGGAGAAGAAAAAAGGGGCCATTGATTGAGCAGGCTCGGTCTATTTTTTGCTGTCTAGAGACGACTGCGCTGTTACTCCGAGATACAGAGTGAGATGAGGACATTAGGAGAAGAATGAGGGCAGGCAGAAGTGCTTAAGTGTTAGAACAGGAAAAAAAAAGAAGTCTGTGTTGTTGGAGGAAACGGCAAGGTAATACCACAAGGTCAGGGCTTTATATCGGCTGAAAGGAACAAAATTACGAACACTGCACTGGATAAGATCTTGACTTTACATATTTACGTATGTATCTTAATATCATTATCACCGTTAAGCAGGTGATATTTGGAATACTGATTACATTGCCCAAATATAGACCTAATCAAAGATAACCCAAGTTATTAAAGGATCAGTTCACACCAATATCAACTTTTCATGTTTTTCCTCTGGCCTGTAATGCTTTGGAGGTTTTCACTGTTGAAATATTTGCCTTTCTCTTGAAAACAGTGACCTAATTGGCAGTCGTGATGCTAAAAATTAAATTTGGCTTTTCAAAATATAGACATATGCATATTTATATACATCCACAAACTTTATTGTGATGTGATGAGAGGCTAATGCTAGTGACAGCTAGACAGTGTGTTAACATTATATGTGTTCACTCTTCAGCTGAGCTTTTTCTGTGTGGTGGTTCCTACATAAAACTATAAAGTATGTGAATGAGGGCTTCAGAAACATTACCACTAAGTAGTTGTTGGGTTTTTTTGTTTGTTTTTTTGTTCTTGACGTTTTGAGCATCACGAGAAAACTTCCATTAAAATCTAGAGAAGGCAGTTATTTCTACAGAAGATATCTGCCCTATATGGATAAATATAATTAAATATACTTTTGGACCAAACGCTTGCTTTGAAGTTTTTATAATATATGACCTGTGTTATAGTACATGATATCCATTCACGTATCCATCATCTTCTACTTGTCTAAAGTGAGGTTAGGGGTGGCAGCTGCCTAAGCAGAGTATTCTAGTCGTCCTTATCTCCAGCAACACGTTCCAGTTACTCCTGTGGGATCCTGAGGTATTCCCAGACTAGGCCAGATGTATAATCTCTGGATGTCCAAGGTCCTTACTCTATCTCCAAGACTGATCCCAGCCACCCTACAAAAGAAACTATTTTCAGCTGCTTTTATTCATGACCTTACTCTTTTGGTCATGACCCAGATCTCATGACCATGAGCGAGGGTTGGAATGTAATCTGACTGGTACATGAAAAACATCAATCCGGCACACCAAATCCGCCGGTCTGTTTCATACTCGGCTGCCGTGCGTGCTGGAGGTCACGCTCCAATGAAGCCGACATATTCTGATATTCTGATGTTCCCAAAACAAACAGTCATCCTCACACTCCTTTGAGATGCTGACCATGAATATCACAAATCATAGTGACCCATATTGGTTTTAACCCTGGACAATAAAATCTCTCTCTGTACTCATATTTCTCGTGTCACATACGTCTTTAATGTGCTTTTCAACTCTTCTGCCTTGTCTGTGTTTACTGTTCTATCTTTAGGCATCGCTGTGTGCAACATTCCCTCGGCAGCTGTGGAGGAGACGGCAGACTCGACCTTGTGCCACATCCTCAACCTTTACCGGCGGAACACCTGGCTCTACCAGGCTCTGCGGGAGGGCACGCGAGTCCAGAGTGTGGAGCAAATCCGGGAGGTGGCGTCCGGTGCCGCCCGCATACGTGGCGAAACCCTGGGTCTCATCGGATTTGGTGAATATTCAGTTATTTGCTTTCCTCTTTTAGCCTTTTTCTGGTTCCTTCTCTAGCTTTTTCCTCTTATTTTCATCATGTTTTTTTTAAATTCACTCCCCCTTCCGTTGCTTCCACTTCTGTGCTTTCATATCCTCTCACCACTCAGTGTGCCTTCTGTTTTCCTGCTCTGATAAGGTTATTTTTCACCCTCTGCCCGTCCCACAGATTATCTCAAGGTTGTCTGTTTCGCCTCCCTGCGGGCTGACTTCCTCTCTCTGCCTCACTGTTCTCATCCCACTGCTCTAATGCTCACCATTATATCTCTATTATTCTCTCTCTTCTGTTTTCAACTCTTCTTCTCTGTCACCACGGTCCCTCGACGTCTTGCCCTGCCATGATCAGACCTCCTGGCAGACTAGATTTTGCCTCTGTGTGTGTGTTCCGACTTGATTCCCTCTCTGCACCTGTTTTAGTGGCGATTGTGTGTGTTTGTGCGTCACTCTGCCCTGTCACAACATCACCGGGCTGACAGATGCTCTGTCTTCTCACAAGCCTTTCCTGAGTGCCACCTTATCTCTCTGTCCACATACACCTCCCCCCCTCCCACACACACAAACACACAACCTCCTTCCTCCTCTACAGGTCCCAGACAGCTGCCTGGACTAACTGTGCCTGAACAGCGGGTCCTGGCAGGGAAGATTTCTCCCCCTGTCTCTCCCTTCCTCACCCAGTCCTCCCACTTCCAGCCTCCTCTGCTGGTCTTTCTGGCTCAAGCTGTCTCCAAAACAATATCCATTGTCAGTGGGAGGTTGGGGACATCGAAGGCCTCTTGGCGCTGGTTTCTAGGACTCTGCATATTCAGCCAGCTGCACAACTCTGTCGGCTGCAAATACACAGACTGAAAAAAAAACCCTCTAGCTCTGGGGTGACAGTAGACTCGAGGACTTGAAGTACCAAACAACCAACCTTTTGATCTTCTTCTCAAAAATCAGTTCAAACCTTTTAGTTGTGAATGATTTTGTTATTTCTCATATGTAAATGTAACCAAGTAGCTGTGGTCTGCCTATCTACCTCCAGTAAAAAAGTGATATCCAGGATAATCTTATCAACTAAATTTGATCTGATCAAACTAATTTTCTACTTTATACCCTAAATTTGGAATTTAGGGTGTATGTTAGTCTGGGAGGAGACATCTAAGATACCTTTAATCAGCATTTTTATATGAATGAAGGCTTAAACGATCATCAGGGTTGAGTGTGATTAGCTTGAAATGCCATTTTAGTTACTAAATGCAAAACAACATTTGTAACACATTATATTCCCCTAAAAATGATATGTCTAAATGTTGCATCTTATACTAAAAGTGATTGCAGACAAGTACAATTACTTTCTCTTGAAACGTCTCACAGCAAATTCAAAACAAAGAAAATTCCACTTGCATATTTAGCATTTCCAGTTGGTCAAATCAAATTAGCCCTGCAAAGACAGTGTTGATACTGCAGCAGATGCAGATGAGGACCGCTGTGAAAATGTTGGAATTCATTACCCAAGTCTAATCCTTCCCACATATTTCTGCAGCATTAGCCGATTATGTATAAAGGAAATGTAAAAACTGTATATCCAACCGCCAAAGTTATGCTTCCATGTTTTAAGAGAGACAATCGCAAGGTAAATAAGGACTTTTTGACAGCCTCTGGTAATTGCACATTTTTCTATGTTGACTGTACTCACTTAATTTTTTAATTAACAGAATCTCATTACGTCCATCCTGAAGTTGCTCACAGTGAAAAATCTAATCACTCAAAGCAGTTTATTTGAGTGATTAGGTTTAGTTCGCTCTCACCACTACGATCAGTATCTTCTCCACATGAAGCAGGCAGCTGTTTTCAGCCGATTGTGCACTACCTGCCTGCGCTGAATGGCACACAGACACAACTGACAAGTATTTGAAAGCTAAAGAGAACAAATAACAGTATTGCACGTTATTGGATTTTGCACTTGTTGCATCTCTTTGCAGCATATGGAAAATATCTCCAGTGATATTGTGATGTCCCCTGGCTCCTTTTGTAAATACGGTAGAGATAATCTGCCTGCTGTGCACAGGGACTTTTGAAACGATGTTTCAAAAAAAAATGTTGACCTCTTGGCCAATTGCCACCATGTTTGCCTCTTCACTGTTGGGTGAGACAGGGCTGATTTCAAGAATTGGTGCTTCAGCCTCGTGTTTTACTGCAGAATCTGAAACCTTTGTCAGTGGAAAAATTAGCAATGCAAAGCAAACATCTGCTGCTGAGTCGAGAGTGAAATGACAGAGATCAAAATGTTCAGATGCACCTGAGTGGGTGGCAGACCCCCTGGTTTTCACTGCATGTGGCATTGATTAGTGTGGGACGGGAGGGTGAGGCTTAGAAATAGAGAAGACAGAGAAGCTGACATATTAAAGGAAAAATCTACACAAAAAAATACTAATTTTTTTTCCAGTGCAACAAAGTTAGAGGTATTTTTAGATGCAAAAAACTTCAGCTGTTAACCGATCTCACTGTAAATCAAGATTGAGTAGATCTAGTTTCTCTTTAGACCCAGTTCTTTGCAGACATTTTCCAACAATCAGAGAGGCAGAAGAAATCATTGCAGAAGAAGCGATGATCCAACTTTCAACAGCTGCTCCCAAAGATTTAGTAAATCACATCGTACTGCAGCTGCAGGATGACCTGGTCTGTTTCAAACTGACTAGAAAATTTAAAAAAAATTGATTCCTTTACTGCTGCTGTCTGCATCGCTTTTTTAGCTTGCACTTACAGCAGCTCACACCCACGCTCTGTGTTGTGTCAAATGTGGCCTGTGAAAATTAGGAAAAGTAAAGTTAGCAGAAAGAAATGGACAGATGAATCACTCGAAGAAAAGTAAAGTGCGCAACTGTGATCATTGCAAATTTAGTAGTTTTATTGTGCTTTAGCTGCAGCTATATCTGGGTCTTTAGCATTGCACGTCTCTTATTGGCTGACATTGAAGGAGAAGAAGAGAAGGAGTGATTCTCTTCAGCTGTGGAGTGTAAGAGCAGGATATAATGCTCGATCACAAAGAGGGGACCTTGAGAGTGTAAAGGACCTTATCGATCCTTTTTACGAGCAACAACATCCACCTCTCCATTACTCTGTCCCTCTCTCTCTCTCAGCTGCTGCTGCAGAGCAGAAACTGGCGTCTCCAGCCAACGGAGTGGAGACTCGCATCCTACACAACAAATGGCTGTGAGAGACAGAGGGAGAGGCTCTAATGCTGCACATTCAGTTTCTGATTCACTGTCTCACAACTTCACCTCACATTGGGCCTCATTCACAAACAGTGTGTTTGCACAAACGTGTGCCTAATCAGCGCAAACAAATGTTTTACTCACAAATCCGGGATCCATCCGTGTTTTTGTGCCTGAATTGGTTGGTGCACGGCAAACGAATGTAGAGCTGCCTCAGACTTGGAAAATATAAACATACATGTTTTAACTAATTGCTAAGCAGATTAAAACGGACTTAAAACACTTTAAAAACCTTTAATTTACTAAGGCAGTGGCCAAATACATTAAATAAACTTTGCTGGACGTCATCGCCGTCACCTCCCCACTGTTTCAACAATGTCCTACTTATGGATGTTTGTATAATCTAGTCCTTTATTCCTTTTTCCATAAACTTATATCTTAAGCTTTTTCCTTTATATCTAAGTCACAGTCTGTGTGTCAAGGATTCAGCATTTACCGCTTCAGTGATTGCATTCCGAGTTTCTTGATGTGTCTTTCCAGTTTCCACCTTAGACATTATTTCGCTTTCCTCAGTCCACAACTTTTTTTTTTGCTTAAGTGACCTTTTTTCCCTTAGAACAGCTTCACAGCTTCTCTGTGATCCGCCTCTAGGCAAACACGTTTCCTTATATAGAGAAAAATGGGGCCACGGAAGTATGCTGACTGCAAGTAACGTGCGTGCACCTGCTGATTTACAGTGATTCTCTAACGTGCACATGATGGTAAGAGCAAAATTGGGTGGGTTTGCACGATCCATGAACCTGACTTTTGTGTGGGGGCTTATTTTGTTCACAAATTAAAAAGCACACACAGTGAATGAGGCCCTTTGTTTGTTTGTTGTTGTTTTTTTTTAAATTTCTTCATCATAGCTCCTTGTATTCATCTTAAGCCTCTTTTTCCTCAGTGATATTAAAAGTAGCCTTTTTCACATCTTTAATATAATAAAGCCGACATGAAAAGGCTGTTGCAACATGAAAGATGTTCAAGTGACATCGTGTTACTATTAGAAGAATGAAAGGTTTATTTTTTGTGAAGGTTTTCTTTAGACATTGGCTGGTTTTTCGCTCATTTTCAGGTCAGAACTTGTACTTGATTATTTTCTGTTTTTTTATCGTTTAAGCATAAAAAAGCACTAAACTCAGGGGATGAGCCAGTGCTCAATTTAGCAAAGAACAAATTTTAAATTTTATCTTTAGGCAGTAGCATTCTGTCACTATAGTAAAACCTATTCCCCACTTTTTTTGGATTGGCATGGTGGTTTCTGAAGAGCTATAAGACAAAAACTTGGTATATCTCTGCATTGTTTGCAGGGTGTCCTTAAAAGGTTGGAGTGGTGGATGGCTGTGGCTTAGAAGGTTGCGGGGTTCTCCTACTAATTGCAAGATTGGTGGTTCAATCCCTGGCTGCTCCAGTCTGCGTGATGATATCTTTATTACAAGATACTGAACCCAATGAGTTCACTGGAATGTGAATGTTAGATAGAAAACACTGCAGAAGCTATTCTACAGTCCTACATTTTCTTGAGATGGTCTAGTACGTCTTTATGTATGCTCAATCATCCAAGTAAGTAAATCCCAAAGGGTTGATTCTGTTCATCTGGATGTAATGTTTTCACTGGGAGAAACGTTTCGTCACTCATCCAAGTGACTTCTTCAGTCTCAGCTGACTGCAGGTTTTCCCAACCTTATAAACAGTACATTGCACAATGACTGAAACTAACACCTCTGAATGAACAATGGGCTGGGAGGTCAGTTCCTTGATCATTAATGTGCAAATTCTCATGACCATTGATCAACAACTGACCTCCCAGCCCATTGTTCAGTGGTGCTTCAGTCATTGTGCACTCTCCCATTGGAAACGCTACATCCAGATGATCAGAATCAACCTTTTGGGATGGTCTAGTATGGTCTCAATGGAAGGTGGTTGTCAAGAAGACTTCAGCAAGGGAAACAGAAAAGGCTGAGATATGACTGGAAACAGGTCTTATGGTATGATGAACCAAGAGGAACCAGTGGTGTTGGGGATCTTGTCAAAACTGATGGTATTATGAACACAGAAATGTACCGTCAAATTCTGGCTACTATGCAATACCATCTGGAAGTAATCTGAGCAGTTTAATTTTGTTACATGACAGTGATGCCGAAACACACTGCCAAGTCAGTAAAAGCGTACCTGGATAGAAAACACACACACACGCACACACAGCATGGAGCGGTCAGACCTCAACATTACTGAAGCAGTGTGGGATTATTTTGACAGCGAACAGAACAAAAGGCAGCCAACATCCAAAGAAGAGCTTTGAATGTCCTTTAAGAAGCCTGGAGAACTATTTCTGAAGACTACTTAAAGAGTTAATAGTTAACAAGACATGTAAATGATCAGTGAACTCGTATTTAACAGTGCAACTCTGGAACTTGCCTGGCTTTTTCTGGAGAAGACACGCTCTGTAAAAGTACAAGAAATCCCTCTGTGTCTTTGTGCAAGTTGACAAACTTTATAAACTCTTTGTCTGTGTCCCCAGGTCGTTCGGGCCAGGCGGTTGCAGTGCGAGCCAAGGTTTTCGGCTTCAACGTCATCTTCTACGACCCCTACCTGCAGGACGGCCTGGAGCGCTCGCTGGGCGTCCAGCGCGTCTACACCCTGCAGGACCTGCTCTACCAGAGTGACTGCGTCTCCCTGCACTGCAACCTGAACGAACACAACCATCACCTCATCAACGACTTCACCATCAAACAGGTGCATTACTCAAAACAAACACAGACACGTGTCGCCCGTACACGTGTCACCCAGACAGAGCTGAACATCCCATTGAACAGCTGTGACCTGATGTGGGCTTAATGCGGTGCTATCTAGCAGGTAGACAAGTCGAGATGCTGGTATATTATTACTCTGTCAGCCTAGTGTCTGTCCTAAAGAGCATTATATCTGGCTAAAAGAGAAAGCAGGAAGAAAAAAAAAGGACTGGAAACAGCAGCACCCTTCCTGCCTGTACATTCCCTGCTCTTTATCTTAAGCTCCACCAAAGCTGGACACAAATTCATTCCTTTGCTCTGTCAAATGCAATTAGTGCCAGCCCACGGCTACAGCAAATATATCGACTAGGCTGCACAGCGCTCTCAGCAGGAGCCTGAAAGCGCTGTGAGGGGAAAGTGCTGCTCTCTGAGTCAATAACTGCACTCTGAGGCACTGCCTGGGGTGACACCTGCAGGGCAGCTGAGGAACTGCACAAGCTGGGGACGCATCTCCCTTCTGTCAATATCACCCCGCACTGTGACACACTCTCTCTCTCTCCTTCTCTTTGTCTTGTCCCTCGCGCTCCATTCTTCCTGAGTTACAGTATGTGAGGAGATGAAGACGAGTGGGTGTAGGGTAATAGCCTAACCCAGTTAACTCTGTGTCTTTTCCAAAGCACAAGATTCTCAGCTGCCTCTTAAGTGCTGCAATGAAAGAACACTTTTCTGTCTTTCCTCACCCAGAATTTGGCAGTGGCTCTTAGCGTTTAAAGTGGAAACGTGTGTGTGCATGTTTGTGTATTTTCTGTGTGTCAAAACCACCAAGGCCTAATAAAAGACTGCCTGCCAGCGTAAAGGCTTTTCATGCCCCTGGATTTTAGCTTTTGTCAAGATTAAGGGATTACTTTCTTCTGAGCATATTCATTTGATTTTTTTTTCTTCCTCCCTCATACACTTTTTGTTGTGCCTTATTTTTCTCCCCCCGGTAAGCAGCAAGGGGTGGCGGCGCCACCTCATCTTTCAGCTCATCCCTCGTCCTTCATTTCATCTCCTTGGTTTGAACAAAGCCTGCTCTCTATCCCACATCTGACAGCATTTGTCCCAGTTGCCTTTCTGTCTCCTAGATCTTTCAGGTGTCAGGTGAAACAGAGATGTCCCCATTTTATTCCTTCTTCTCAATTTATGTCCTGTTTAATATGTCTTAAGACATATAATCCAGATTGATGCTCTCTTTTAGATCAAACACATTCATTTGCCTGCCAGGCTGACATACACACAAAAGTCCATACGTGAGCTGTAAAAAAGGTGGCTTCATCTGTGCCTTTCCTAGTGTTGACTTGTTTGTGTTTGCATGCCTTGTGCACTACAGATGCGTCAGGGTGCATTCTTGGTCAATACTGCACGGGGAGGTCTGGTGGATGAGAAAGCTCTGGCCCAGGCGTTGAAGGAGGGAAGGATACGCGGAGCTGCCTTAGACGTCCATGAGACCGAGCCCTTCAGGTAAATGCACACATGTGCCAAATCCTGGACAGATATTGGCAAGCAAAGTGATGGGTGTGTAGGAAGGGAAAGACAAAGAGACAGAAAACCTTTAAGAGATAGACAGACAGGCAGGAACAATGGCAGATATAGTTATAATGAGATAAAAGAGAAATCATATGCTTCTAAATGGATCCTTCAGGGCCCTGCGTGTAATGGAATTGAGGAGATGGAGAGCTGGATTTATTCCTGTCAGAGCAAGTTAAAAACATTTAAAGGTCCAGGTGTATGCTTGAGTTTGAAGAGAGGTGCAAAAAGAGGTGAATAATCTCCATTTGTTATATAGGATTATTAAAACAGACCTTCTTGGACAGTTTTCCTTATGCTTTATTCGTGGGGAAAGTGGTGAAAGGCCAAAACTTGGTGAAAAGGCATCAGTAAGTGTGTCATAACATGCAATCAGCTAATTAAGAGTGAAAGTGTACAGCTTAATTTGAAGTATAAACAATAAATCTATAATTTCTTCATTTTGGCAAATGAGTGAATGAGTTACAAGTACTGCTGAATTGATTTAATAATTATTCAAATGACATCTTGACTTTTTTTGTCAATTATAAACAAATGAATTCAGTTAAGTACTGGTGATATGAATAATTGGAAAATCTGGTAACAGTTTCATCATGAATATTAAATTCATAGTACATTGTTTAAAAACTGCTGTTTTACACCATCAAAATCCCTGCTCAAAACTTAAACTATACTAGTGACACTGGGTAACCAGTCTGGACTAATTGTAAATGAAGTAATTTCAGATTGATTCCCCAAAGCTCACCTGTTCCCCTGATGTTTTGATGTCATGTTTTAGCTTTGAGCTATGAACTGCTTTCATCAGAAGGCAAACAGCTTGGTACGCGTCCCACTTTTCCATCTTCCTAAGATCCATGTTTTCCGTCTCAGAGGGTAACTGGTGTTGATGTGTTGTTCACGCGTCGGGGGCAGTTAGAGAGTTTGGAGGCTGATTATTTCTGGACAGCTGCTCAGCTGAGTGGCTGCTCGAGAAGGCTGAAACTGAACCTGATGAATCTGGAACTCATGCTCCGCTAACCCAGCATGTCAACGGGGGAGCGTTTCATAACTTTGGACCTCCGTCCCACGCGACATGACACCGATTTCAGGACGCTGCTGACGCGTTGCAAAGCTTACACGCAGAGAACCAGGCTAGGTGTTACGAGGATGATGGAGGGGGAGGAGGGAGTTGATGCTGATCTGTTTTTGTGAGTCTCCTGAGAGGAAAGAGGCTGACAGAAAGGAAGTATCAAAGCAGCAGGAAGAAGATGGTGGCATTTGTGAATAACAGGATCTGACATTTTACCCCTCTGGCCATATTTCCAGACAACTGTCATGTAAACTGTACACAAATAGTTTTTAAAAGAAAAGAAATTGTTACAGTATCAGATGGTTTTGATATACAATAATATGTTTTGTGATTGGCCTCAAAATACAATCGTAGAATTAATTATAAGTTAATTGGTGAAGCCCTCCACAACATCCCGTACAGCCTGTTATTGAGGTTTGTTTTAATATAATTCTGCCATCATGTGCTTGTTGGAGAAAGTGTGCAGACTGTATTAATTTGACTGTGTGCTGTAGTTTTGCTCAGGGCCCACTGAAAGACGCTCCAAACCTGATCTGCACGCCACACACAGCCTGGTACAGCGAGCAGGCCTCACTGGAAATGAGGGAGGCCGCAGCTACCGAGATCCGACGAGCCATTACCGGTAAGCCGCCACGTTTAAATTTTGTTGTCCAACATCCATCAAAACTAAACATCCACGGCTTCATTATGGAGGCCCGCGCCTCGGTGCAGTCTACCGCGTGACCTGTTGCACGTCTTTTCTTTCCCAGATGCCACATTTCCACTTCAATAGACCCTCGGCAGCTTTTATTAGATCTGGACCTCTTAATTGATGTCATCATTAGCTTCACGACACAGAGCAGAGTGGCTCTCGGGGGCTGGCCTTGCCGCCACCCCTGGCCAAAAAAAAGAATTTAAAAAAACTGATTGTTAAATGGTCCTAATTTGCATTTGTGTATCCAAGCCTGATGTTTGTCAGTCTGAACTCATTAACACTTTGCATAGTCTGGTCACTCATGCCCTGTGACAAGTCGCAGCCTTTAAGTGTGTCAGATTTATGCAGCTCTTTTAATCTGAACACGCTTGTGTGTGTGTCTCGTGACAGGCCGTATCCCTGACAGCCTACGAAACTGCGTCAACAAGGAGTTCTTTGTCACCACGGCACCGTGGGCGGTCATGGATCAGCCAGGCGTTCACCCTGAGCATAACGGCGCTGCCTACAGGTGAGGACTGAAAATACAGCGTTTATTTTCATTTTAAGAATAACAGTTTTATGAACTGTGAGCTACACTCAAGTATCATAAACTAGAGCAATTTCCTTTGTTTGCGCTGCCTTTATACAGTTGTAAAAGATGTCTTGTTAGATCGGTGCAGAGTTTTTATAGGTTAGCTCACCACTCCTATAGATCCTAGCATCCTATCCTCTAACGCTTCCCCTTAGCAGCAGAAATAAGTTGTCCACATTATCCCACTCTTCACCATTCTTGATCTCAGCATTTCCACCTCCATGTGCTTCTTTCACGCAGCCAAGTGAACCAAACTCTTCCAGGCGTAACAACCGGCATCCCCCAAGACAAAATTAATGCCTAGATCAGGACCAGGTAAATACGATCATCCGGGGCCAACAGCCTCCGGTTGGAGGTCCTGGATATAAGACCTTCTCACCTCCTGAGCTCACCTGATGTGTGTCCCTCCTGTAGTTCCCCTCCAGCACTTACCTGTTTGAATGAACACAGAGTAGCGATGGGTAGCAGTGAATGTGGGTTTTTGAGTGTCACCGAAAGCATGACATGAAACCATTCAGGTGCAGTTCCATGGATGGAGTCATGCTTCGTGGTTTCCTTCTTATGGGTATTTGGGAATGTTCTTTCCGGCTATTTTCTCCTTCTCTGGTTGATGGATTTTACTGTGATTTCCACACCCATTTCCCCCCCTAACTAATGTGACATATTAGCTCTTTTCCACCAAACAGTCTCAGGAAGTCTGTGTTTCAGGAAGTATTAAGATAACTGCATAACTGCAATAAAAGAAACTTGATGGGAAAGAAAAATATGTGGCTCATTGATAAATAGAACATGCGCTGCTTCTTTCACAGGAGGATTGGGTTTTCTCCTTTTTATATCAATTATGAACCAATCTTTAAATTAGGCACTAAAACTTTACGAGCTATGAGCAGATTATGTGCATTTATAGACCAAACAGTCCTGGTGAGACAAAACAGCCTTTTTATTTTAATTACCATAATGAAACTGAAGCCGTTTCATATTTAACCTAAGCTGCAGAAACAAATCAATAAGCAAGGCAAGAAATACTTTCCAAAGTATGTTGATTAATGTAAGCCCTATAAACAGGAAGATCACCCGGAGAGTTCATGCTCCACCAATGCCCACGTCCTGTTTTAAGGAATGCGATCCGGATGTACGCCAAAGTTTAATGGATTCTTCTTTACCTGCGCTGCCTCACTGCTTCGAGCTTTATGAAATTAAAGCCTGGTAGCTTCCGCAACCTGGTTCGGATCTTAGAGAAGTAATTAAAGTCATTTTTTAAAATTGTTTGATCTGTAAACTGTTAGTAAACAGCAAAAACTCTTTTTGTCTGGCCATCTGTTGCGTCTCCCTCTCTCTCCCCATCTTGCACCTGTTTCATGTTTAGATTAATCTGGCTGCGTATTTTTCTGGACACATTAAAACGACAAGAAATTCCAATTTTATTCACATTAATTTGGACCTTTCTGAATCTGAAAATTCAGCCTGAAAGCCAAGTAACTCTTAAACACGTTCCTGAAAGGGTGGAAAAGAAGTAGCAGTTTCATTAGAAGACGAGGTCTTTGCACAGAATCCTGTCTTTCACAGTCGTACGTGGGTGTTAGGCTTGTGTCGGCACTACTAATCTCTGAGCTTTTCCCTCCCCAGATACCCGCCAGGTGTGGTTGGAGTGGCTCCGGGCGGCATCCCAGGGGCTTTAGAGGGCATGGTGCCTGGTGGGGTGCCCATCGCCCACACCCTGCCCTCTGGTACACACCCCTCCCAGGCCCCATCGCCCAACCAGCCCTCTAAACACGGCGACACTCGAGAGCATCTCACCGAGCAATAGCAGCAGAAAGGATACAGACGGCAGCATCTCAACCGGCCTGTTGACACTCAGAAACAACAAATCACAAAGCAACTGACCAACTGGGACCAAGAGACAGTGAAACGACACAAGCGGCTGCCTGCTAAAAATCCAGCCAGCAACTGGGAACAAAAGAAGTGTTCCGGGAAATTTGTACTTTTAACCTTTTAGTTTTTACTCTGTCTCTTTGGGTTCAGTTACCGACTTTACTCTTTGATGATGATGTATTTTTGTCTTTCTTTGGGACATGCCTATGATTGTGGACACAGAGTCCAGTGTTTTTAGTGCTCCGGGATTACCCGATGAGACTCTGTTCAGCCGCCCCCACCGTACCACCCACCTCAGAGCTCATGGGAAATGTAGGCCCACTTCTCAACATACCAACTGAACAAGAGAAAAAAAACAAAACAAAAAAGAAAAACCTTTGGCATCATATGTTACTGGACCGTATGACCCCTGACAGCGCTCCTAATCTTCCCCGCCTCTTCTTCACCCAGCTCCAATCCTCATTATGTAACAAGTGTGTGTTATTTAGGCCCCCAATTACGCCTCAGAAGAGAATTATTATTATTATTAATATTGTTTTTTTCTTTTTATCATCAGTGTGAATGACTAAAAATGGATTATCAGCTTATATATATTTATCAAATTAAAGAAAAAGATTGTTCATCAATTATAGTAATCAAAAGTGGGCTTTAACCCTTTCCTGGCAGTGGTACATTTAACAACTGTCACAGCTGGAGTTACAGGTTTTCACCACTAGAGGGCACATGTACACAGTGTGAGAATTTTTGAGTTTTAAGTTGCTCCAAGTTACTACTTTTTGAAGCAGTTGGTGGTTAACACTAAAGCCATTCATTATACACGTAACTGTAGCTGAAGCTTTTGAAAATGAAAGTTATTTTGTACTTTTAGTTCCTAAAAGGTCAGCGATGCATGCAGTTCTCTACAGAGAAGCGTCTGATGGCTAACCAATCGTAACGGCAGTCCTGTTAGACATGGTGACCCGGTCCCTTCTGTGAGCACATTTCCTGAAGACAGGAAAGGGTTAAATTCAGCATGGTTTCTTAATGACTCAGGAATAACACTTTTTTGCAGATATTGTTTCTCCTCCCACCCCCTCCCCCCGCAAAAAAATTGTCTATAAAAGGAAAACGGAAAAACAAAGGCTGATCTGGTTCGTCTGAATATTGAATATTTCTCTCCATCATCCTCTCCATCGTGGTATTTTTATAAAAAGGACACATTCCCACATTTTTTTGGTGTTAAAGAGTTTTGAGGAGTCCTGTTAGATTCGTATTGCCTAGTTAAATGTTCCTATAACCATAGTCCTATGTGATCCACCCTCTCTACCCACTCCTTAATATTTCCTTTGTTCTAATGAAGGCCAGGTTCTTTGGGGCATCCTGTACTCTGTAAGAGCAATAGCTGAAACTCCTATTTAGTGTCCCAACAATAGCAGAAGAGGCAGCCAGCAGTATGTTTTTGTTTTTAGTGTGAGTATTTGTATTTGTTTCTTGTACAAGGTGAACATTTAGCATTCAGTGCAGTTCAAATAAAAAAAAAAAAAAAAAAGGAAAAAAAGAAAAGAAAGATACGATTCTGAGAACCAGCCGTCTGTACTGACTTCTTGATTTTGATGTAAAACAAGTTTACTCACTTGTCATGTACATGCACTGGCCACTTCATTAGGTACACCTGTTTGTTAACTCAGCAAATGTCACAGCAAGAAAATAATCGCATTTAGCCATGTACAGTCAAGATTGGCCTTCAAAAGACCAGCAGAAGAAAGGTGATTTTAGTAAGTATATCAGAAACTACTGATCTACTGGGAATTTCCCCGTACAGTAGAGAAGAAAGGTGAGTGGCACTTCTGTGGGTGAAAGTGCATTAATCGTGCACGAAGCATGCAGAAGAGCATCTCTGAAAGCGCAACACATCGAACCTTGAAGCAGAAGATCACATACCGGGTCTGTCTGATAAGAACAGGAAGCTGAAGATTTGGCAAATTGGACAACAGAAGAAGAAGACTGGAAAATGTTGCCAGGTTTGCATGTCTTGATTTCTGCTGCAACGTTTAGATGATAACACCAAATTCTTAGCATGGATCCATCATTCCTTGCATCAGTGATGGAGTGATGTGATATTTTCTTGGTACTCTTTGATCCTGTTGGTACCAATTTACCATTGAGTAATTCTGCTGACCATCTCAATCCCTTTCTGACCACAGTATACCCATCTTCTGATGGCCGCTTCCGGCAGGATAACGCTTTATCACAAAGCTCAAGTCTTCTCAGACTTGTTTCTCAATGTGACAATCTGCTGTGCTTGTCACCAGATCTCATTGCGCACCTTTTCAGATGTGGTGGGACGGGAGATTCACATCATGGATTTGCATCATGAACAAGCAACTGTGTGACGCTATTATGTCAATATGATCAAAATCTCACAGCACTGTTTCCAGCACCATTTTAATTGTATGCTATGAAAAATGAAGGTCATTCTGAAGGCAAAAAAAAGGAGTCCACACGGTATTAGCATGGTGTACTTCATAAAGTGATCAGCAAGTGTATATTTCATAATTACGAAAAAATAAAATAAAATAAAAATCACAATATCGGGGCTTTATCACAAGTGTAAAGCCCCGATACTTGGTGGTGGGGGGATAAAGACAACACTGAAATAGAATGAAATGAAATCCAGTATTTGGGGTTACAAGAAATAACTTCTTATTGAATGAAAAACAAAAAAACCCAAAAACAACCCCGCATGGTTTAGTCCCAGAACAATTAATTTAAAGGGGAGGAAAAAAGGTCTGTTCTTATAAACCTCTTGATCTAGTAATTCTCTAAGTTTTAAACAAAATCCTGCTGAGGGGGTAAAATAACAGACTGTATATAAAAGATGAATGTATGGAACATAAGTGAAAAGTGCCTTAAACCTACAGTTCTTCATATTGCCAGCAGGGGGATACTCTTTGGCTACAAAAAGAACCCTGCAGGTTAATTAATATTAAAAGTCTTATTCGGAAATTTAAACTTTAGACAAAATTAAATACTAATTTTATTAAACTGTTGTTTTGCACGTTGCAAATTACGGCCCACGTCTGAGTTAAAAATGATGATAAAGCTAATGTGGGGCCCATCTTGTCCTGAATGTGTATTTTTCTTGGCCAAATTAGCCCCACTATCAAGCACCATGATGGCCAAGATGAAAATATTTATTTGAGCCTTTCCAACATAACTTTACCAACCAATAAGTGATGGTACCAAGGCTAAAGCCATCTTTTATATACAGTTTATGACATGCTTTTAAAACTAACCGGAGAACTCCATACTGCAGTGATCCTGCCTATATTTAGATGGTGTGGGTGCACAATGTGAACATTATTGCCTGTGTCCTTGTGTGCGATCAAACATCATTCCCGATCCACCGTCACCCAGTGAGTTCAGCTATAAGGGGAAGGAAAAGCAATTGTGCCTGTGGCGTCACCAATTCAAACAAAGGAATGTGACGGGGGGAAATTAATGAACAATGCAAGTAAGTAAGTAGGTGCAAGTGAGTCAAATTTAATATTAACGCTGTCCACTGAAAGAGGCAGGGTGTTTGGTTTTCTCTTTTCCCCCACCAGCATCATCACCACCACCCACTCAAACACAAACTATGTCACACATAGAAATGTCAGTAAGCCTGTATGTCACCCCCCACCCCCCCTCACAGAATTTAGGTATAATCTGTGCAAAATAAAATACTTCAATACTTCAACTGAAAGAATCAAAAAAAAAAAAAAAAAAAAAAAAAAAAACAGATAAAACGGGGCAGAACAAAGGGTATCGCCTCCGCGTGCCAATTCTTCTAAACAAATAAATAAATTCTACATCAAATGGGGCTTTGCAGAGGGGATCAGCAATCAAGAAAACAAGTGCTCTGTAAACCTTAAACACACACACACACACACACACACACACACACACACACAAAAAAAGGATTATCATCCTCTCAGTTTGAAGCAAAAATTTCTGTCAGGCAATTCTGTATAAATGAACTTTGCCATCTAGTGCAGCTTCAGGATTTCCTTAAATACAGTATATTTTTCCTATATGAGCTAGTACTTCTCTCACGGTGAGATAATTACCTTGACAGGAAGCATCAAGGCAATCGGTAAGGACTACAGGGAGGCAAACCAAGTGGACTTGATGTGCATTCATGGGAGCAGTAATCGGGATTCTGTTTGATGGTGCTGGTATCTTCTCTACCACAGAGCTCACAGAACACATGCATTATTACAAGTTAAAGATTTACATTTTTGGAGAAAGGAGGGAGGGGAGAAAAAAAAAAAAAAGAAAAAAAAAAAATGTAGATAGCAAGGTAGTCTCTCCCAGACCCTATAATGTCCATTCCACAGATTTAAGAGCTCTTTTCTCTCTTCTCTACTTCCCCCTCACTCACTCGTCTTCATCGTCCTCTTCCTCGCCGTCGGAGAGAGAGGCACAGGGGTGGATCTGGCGGTATCTGTCCAACCACTTCTCCACCATCTGGGTGACCAAAGGGTGGTTACGGCGGCGAGAGCTCTTCTGCATGGCAGCCAGCATGCCTCCTTCTGTTACGCAGCAGTCCAGCCATTCCCTCAGCAGCTTTTCCTGCTGCTCCTCGTTGCCCATCTGAAGTCACACACAAAACATGCTATTAGTAAGGTTCAGATACACGCTTTCGCCTCACAATAGCACACGTTAAAAGCTTTCCTGCATCAAGACTAATTTGCTAAAACTGGTCTACAGCCAAAATCACTGAAACTAACGCTAAAGATTGTTAGTCGTTTTCACGAGGCACTGCTACCAAAACTTTGCAATTTTCATTACAAAGGCCACTCCATCTAAACTGTAGATTCAGTTTTGATGAAATGCAACAAGTATATAAATACAATTGGTAGACTTTTCATATTTTAAGATTAATGCAGTTTTAAGTACTGTGACTCAGAACTGGTACAAGTGAAAGGCTTATAACATCTGTTAGTGCGCTACATTATTACATGGCCACATGGTGAAACCAGCTTGTCTACAAGTCAAAATACACTGGGTAATTGATCCAACTGCTGTTTCTTCACATCCCAACATCCCACCTACACATAATATTTTAACCTAGCCTGGCAGGCTGGGCTTTAAATACAGTCAGCACAGTTCTTTTTGGAAATTGAGCTGGAATAACCCTGCTAGGCGTTCTAATATTCTTCATTATCCGCTACAGTGGATCAGCCGCCTCCATATCACACTATCCCTAGCATCCTCGTCTGTCACGCCACCCCTTTTTTTGTCCTCCTTCACTACATCCATGAATCCTCCTTCCCAGTAGCTCAAAATCAAACACCAGCCCTCCTCTGCACATCTCCAAACCACTAGACCTAAGCTGTCCCTGTGATGTACTAATACTTAATCTTGTCCATCCTGGTCACTCCCAATAAAAAAAATAAAAATTAAAAAATTAGGACCTTTGTCTCCTCTGCCACCTCCAGCTCTGCCTCCTCTCTCATTTAAAAAAAAAAAAAAAAAAAAAAAAAAAAAAATCAGCCCTATGATCTCTAAACCATTCATCACAGCAGGTCTCATTACCATCTTATAGCCCTTCCCTTTGACTCTCGCTGCCATCCTTCGGTCACAAATCACCCTTGACACCGTTCCCCACCCACTCAACCTTATCTGCACTCTCTTCATCTCTTGTGCAACAGCCATTCCTTTGGATGGTTGATCTCAGGTATTTAAACTCATCTACCTCTGTACCTCTGCTCCGCAAGTCTTCAGCTATGCTTTCAAATATGTTTCATCGTAGATATTCTCCATCTATCTTTTTTCCTAATGTTTAAATTGTTACATAATGAAAAAGTGGAAATATTATATGTAATGCACGATAAATGCAAAACATAATGCAAAATCAGCTATTGTCATTGTTATGTTTGGATTTAGCACATTAAAAATCACATTTAAATTTCCAAAGCAGGCAACTAGGAAAAATTACTGAGCAGAGGTATTTTCATGGACTGCTCAGAATTTATTAATAAAGAGTCACTAAACCGTTCATTTGAGCAGTAAAGTTTCAAAAATATTTACAGTAATACCAAAATACACTTTTCTCAAAATTACCCAATTACCTGCTTTTTAAAGTTAAAAAAAAAAAAAGATTAACAAATCTGCAGTTTTACAGCACAACCACAGTTCCTACCTCTTGTGCAGACAGGAAGTGAATATGCAGCAGCTTCCTCTCGCTGTCCACCAATGGCAGGAAAGTGACTGTGACATCGTCGTCAGTATTGAGGTTGGCGCCCGCACCACGATTGTCGTAGCCGTCGTTCTCCATAGCCACCAGGGCCGAGAAGTGACCCCGTGTGTAGCCCAGGGCGATGGGGCTCTTCCAGCAGAAGCTCTGCTCCCATAACAGAGGCAGGTACACACCTGAACACACACAAACTAGTCAAAAGGTGCTGCACGCCACAGCACTCGAGGCATCGGCGAGGAACAGGCTCGGCAACTGTTTGCCCAAATTACGCCGTGTGCAAATGTCAGCCAGGGCCGAGCACAGCCTCAGATTTGACCTGACGCTAGAGGCGGCTGCTTTTTAGCCCGCTGAAAACAACCGCTTCTTTGTGAGCAGAGACGAGCTCCACGGTGCAGCCTGGTGCTCTGCTTTTTCAGAAGTGCACCCGCCCTCGCCCCTCTGGCTTCTGACAGGCCAGCTTCCAGCTCCAAAAGCACACCAGCAATCACTAAACACTTAGCGTGCAATGTAGACAAAAGCTATGGTTTCAGTCTACACACATAATTACCGTAATTAAGGCAGGCCATCATAACCAGGCTGCACCCTAAACGGAACAGATACACAGCGAGGCATCAGAGACCATTTTATTTATTCAAATTATCAGTGCAACACACCGAATGAGGTCAAGATATTCTGGCAGCCATGCACTCCAGCTGTGCTCACTCTGCGTCTCATACACAATAGCCTGTCTGTATGAGTAATTCTAATGGCCTTGTTTCATGCGGTGTTGCTGCAGGTGTTTAAAGCTGGCTCACGCCATGATAAAGTAGTGTTAGAAATAAACAGCGAAGCTCACCGGGGTCAGTTTATCACAAATTCCACTCAATTTTAAAAAGTTCTTTCTGCTTAAATTACAACTGTGGTCAAATGAACTTCTCAGCAAGCAGATAGCGCTGAGGAAGAGGAAAAAACTTTCTAATTATTAGCAGAGCTGTAACATAAGTAACTACCACACCCTCTACAGTGCACACACAAGGATCCAAAACTTCACCTTTGATAGTCACATCAATAAATATTAAGAAGCATACCTATCAGCAAGTGTCAGAATTCTGTTTGTTTCCATATTTTTTCAAGATCTGACACCCTTTACAAGTTCAGGATCTGAGCTGAAAACACCGTTTTGTATTACAGCCACACGATGCCTCACCTTGAAAACGAGTGTATCCTAACGTTTCCCCACGGAAACTTTTGTAGTATTTCACTCCGTAGACTATGATGGGTCTTCGAAGAATATGTGCAAGAACAAAAATGTGGGTCTGCTCCAGGCTGGCCCCGGGCTGAAAAGAGGAGAAAGAGAAAAAGCATTAGAATAGTTAGGCATTGTGATCATACTGCAAAGAGAAGAGTATCTTATGCGTGAGTATGAACGCTTTTCTCTCCTTCTCATTGGGCAGATTACATAAGCACTTTTAAATATTCTACAGCTGTAATGATCTATCGCATAAAAAGGGGTTTCAAAGTTTCAGCCTTGTGGGATGGGATTTAAAAAGCTTGTTTTTATCCTTCGGCTCTCATCTCTCCGTTGCCGTCAAAGCTTGAGACGAGGTCATCACTTGGTAGCTTTTGCTGTGTTTGTTTGTGCTGCTGGTAGAGTGGCTCTAAGCTAAATGCCTGTAAATCCCAAGGTCACATGCTGGGGAGAGAGAGTGCTGCTTCAGCAGGCGTGCCGGTAGATCAGCTGTCTACAACTTCATCTTAGGACACAAGCAATTCACTGCTGATCCCCTATCTGTCATTCACACATGATCCACCATGCGCAGTGTTACCCTTCCGACTGTCTTTTCCCATTTAGACTAATGCACATATTGAAAAGCCACATATATGACAATAGCTCATAGCTTCAGTAGCCTATGCTTTATGCAGACCTTTATTTCCCCAAATAGAGTTGTTTAAAAAATAAAAATAAATAACTAACCGTGGTCGAGATCACTGCAGCAACAGAATCTGACAAAACAGCAAATCAATAGCTACACTAAAATATGCTTTTGACTGCTGGTGGTGCTGTGAAGTTGGCAAGCACAATTAATCTACTTGCAACTGCGGTGTCAGCCTGTTGAATTATATAACCGCCGCCCGTACTGACGAGATAACCTATCGGCCTGTTTGAGGCGGCGGAGTGAGCGCTGTGCACGTAACACGACTACCCGGTGTTAGAGACCAGATGGAAGAGGCTCCACGAACAGACTGATTCTGTTCATATTATATCTGTTCATGTCAAGAAATTAAGCAGATCAGCTTTTAGCTTTGAAAAGACAATTTCAAATCATTTCAATGTAAAAGGGCTTATTTAATTGATATTTGTTAAACTGTATTAATTGTGCATATTGAGTTTCTTTGAGGATAGTTGTTTGTAAATGACAGTTTTTCAGCTGAGCGAGCAAAAAATAAATACATCCAATTATCTTATGAGTTGGTTTTCCTTGATCAAATACAGGTGATATATTGCCATTTTGACGTTTTCCACAATTACTGCAATATGACTCACACACACTTTTGCTGACTGGAGTGCTGCAAGAGTCTAGTCAATATGCAAACAATGCAAGAGAGAAAAGGGACTATTGTTATGTAAATATTTTGGAGACAGACGTTTTGGGTCATAAACCTTCTGTTTTGCCTTTGTGAATGCATCAATTTATACATAATTTTCCAGCTTTTATTTCTTCTGTAGACCAAAAAAAAAAAAAAAAAAAAAATCATAATGTACCACTGTCTTTAAACTCAATGGAAGTGAAGGTAGGCTGTAAACCAGAGACAACATAATTACCTGGCTGGCCAAAGACAGAATGAAGGCCCAGTCTTCCTGCCACTGCTCCTCTCTGAGGGAGAAATGTAAACCAAAGCTCTGCGAGTACCATGACTCCCACTCCTTCCAGCGTGTGTAAAACCTATTTTAAAAAAAATAATATTATTATAGTATTTTCAAAGCTTATTGAATTAAAGGTGACCTCGAGCTCAGCTCATATAGAATGGGTTATTTTATGTATCCATTTGCAGAGCAGAGCTACACTTTAAGTGCCAGAGGTCTTAATTATACATAAACAGAACAATTCACACACCTGCAATGCTTATTAAAAGGACTTTTACCCATTTTTTTTTTTTTGTCTTGTATGAGTGTAGTCTATAGGCATGCCCTCTAGAAAGAATATTCTGTTATACACCAGTTTGAAAATCTGGATTTACAGTCACTTGTATTCCAAGAATATAGCAAAAACTTTAGAATAAATATAATTATGATCTAAACAGGTCATAAATTAACACAAGCACTTTCTTTGTGAAAGTGTATCGCATCAATATAATAAAGTCTAATTAAATAAAATAGCATAACTGAAATGAACCACCTTAGAGAAGCCGTTTTTTTAATCTGTCCACTCTTGTTTGCAGTTTTATTTCTTTCAGTTCTAAGTCTGCTCTCGCTTTGGTTTTATGCAGATGACACGAGGCCATTTTTGAATATGCAACATGAACTGAGAGCAGCCTGTGGAAATATTCAAGTGTCAAATATCAGACTACAGGAACTGTGTAGGGCTGAGCCTCTCACCAGTGGGAGCAGTCGTGCAGGCTGTCGTGGAGAGCCTTGCGGAGGACAGAGTCCTTGTCGTAGATGCCCCAGGTGGCCTGCAGAACAGAGTCCAACAGGCAGTCTCCGGCAGTGCGGTTCCACAAGGCGTAGAGGCGACTGTCCAGGCGTGTCCCCAGCTCCAGAGACCAGTTGATAACAGGAGATTCCTCTTCCAGTTCTATAAACAGATAAAAATGTGCAATTGGGTGTTGAGGACTCTAAGACAATAATTAATCAAGTTCAATGTTGTTGCAGTGAAAACACAAAACAGGAACTCATTTTACACTGGCTGCATTTATTTTCTCAGCTAATATATTTGATAGTTCAATGAAAAGAATCAAAAACAAAAAATCGTGTTTCCAAAAACTCAGCATGGGATTGCATAGATGCTGCGTTAAGTGTTTCAGATGTGCGGCTGCTGCAGCTACTATTTCCATGGGAACAAACTGCAAAATGCAAAACCTGCTTTTCTGCATTTCTCTTCGCATCGTCAAATATTATTAAACACATCTCCCTGAATATGCAATCGTATTCTGCACCAGAAACTCAAGGCAGCTCTATCCAGTAGCCCAGTTTAAGGTGGCTTAAATGGGTCATAATACTCCTTTTATATCTTCGGTGAAACACAAAACACACACACAGCTGCACTGGGAGAGTGTCATTAGATAAGTATGTGGGAGGGAAACTAGTGAGCTCAATTAACCTAATTAGAGAAGGAACAGAAGATGAAGCAGGAGGTGGGGAGCTGATTGAAGACAAACACAGGCAGGGAAGATGCTAGTTTAAAGTCCCTTCTATTGCAGGACATGAATTAAATGTACACAAAAATGGCTGAAAACATGCGACTGGACAGATTGAGAATATGACACAGGATATAAAGAATGACATCTTCAGTACCTTTCTGCACATCTCGATCTAACACCTCATCAAACAACTTCTCCTGGACAGCGGGAGGCAAGTCTTCTATATCTGCAGAGACACATGGGAAAGATAGGTTTTCATGCTCGTTATAATCTAATGGTAGACGAGGCCGAGGGCAACATAAATGCTACAGTAATGACACACAGAGGGGATGTTCTTCACTGGATGGCATTTTGTCAATGGCACACTGTAAATACAAGCTCTGTGTATTGAACTGTGCACACACAAAGCCAGAACACTGGTGGCTGTTCTCTGGTTCAATAGTGAATGGCAGTGGCTTTGTCTGAGAGCAAGAGAGACACAAACAGACAAAGCGAGAGACAGGGAGAGAGCGAGTGCCCTGCAGCTGGCCTCGGGCCAAATTCCCTCTGTAGTGAAATGCTTGGCATTAGACACACACACACAAAAATTCTAATTTATATGCGGAGGCTGCATAATCTTTGCTCCCAGGGGCAGCAGCAGGACTAGATCAGAATAGTGGGTGTTCTTAAAAGTAAAGTGCATGTCATTTCAGTGAAGACATAATGCCACAGGGATGAGCTGATGTTTCTCTGAGCAACGCTGTGCAACGAGGCGGGGTCCTATTCTTACATTCAAGTTCACACGCTGACAATTTAGACATTTATACTGTGTAGAAGAAAATTCTACAAATACGAAGCCATGAATAGAATCCCAAAGAGCACAAAAGTAATTATTTCCCCATTGTTTGCTTCCAGAGTAAATGGAGCCAGTAATATTCAGTGTCAGTCATGACAAATATTAAGACTGGTTGTTGGGGTGGGAGTTTAATCTGAGCTGTTTATTGAGGCTACAGGAAAAATTATATATTTCTGCGAGCACAGGCCCATAAAGCAAAACTGATAAAGGGATAAACAGGAGGAGGGGTTAGATTACACACGCAAACACACACCAATAATTAAAGTGGTATAATCGTCAAGACCCAAGTACCTGCGGGCAGAGTGAAAGTGACCAAGTCGGTGAGGAAGTAACAGGTGAAGTCTCCTTTACGTTGACGTAGTGAAGATGCAATCTCTCTGCGGATCTGCTCCGTCAGCTCGGGACACACCATGGAAGGGATGCACTTGGCTGCTTGCTGGCTCACCTTGTAGACACAGATTAACAATTTTTATTTTACAATGAAATTAAAAGACTAAATGAAGTTGTGATCTTTGGACTCTATAACTAAAACTAAGCTGACTTGTCTACACTTAAGATACGTCTGCAAATGTACTAGCCCAAAAGATTTGTTATGCTAAATGCTTGCCCTCCCAAAATGAAAATTCAAAACCACAAGCTCCACCCACGACATTATGGTAGCGCGCCAGATGTTGTCCATCAGCTGCAGCACGCCAGGAGGGTTAGCATCAAAAGCTGGGCAGGCACAGTGCCAATTCTATTAAACAGAAGCATTGTATTCACCCACACTGCATGCCGAGAGTGAATGCGCTGCCATCCTGTGCACTCAGATACACTGTGTTGTCTTCTCTTGCTCACAATTTTGTTTGAATTGTCAAGCCTCTATACGGAGTGGTATACACCTACTCACAATTCCAGTTTTTTTTTTTCCTTTTCCAGGCTAGATGGATGCATCCTGAGTGTGTAATTGCTGATTGTTGATCAATATGTTAATGAATCTAGTATTAGTGAATCTTCTCAAACCGAGACAAGATCCTTGACACAAACTCATACGGTGTCAAGACACGGTTCCCATGCATTTCAGGCAGCACAAAAGAGGATGTTGGTCCACCTTACCCACCCAAGCATTTGTCATACTGGGGATCAAACTCTCCCATGCATATTAAAGACCTGCCTTTCTATGCTTGCCAACATGCTTCCTGTGCCTTTTCCTAATCACTGTTTGCTCTCCGAAAACCACATCAACTCTGTTTCTTATGGGGTATGATAACACAATGACAGAATAGCAGCAATGCTAATACCCACCTAATTCTGAAAAAGTGCTTTTCTGCTGTAATTCTATGCATTACAAGCATCTATTTTTCATTATATAAGTACACTTGGTAAGGAGCAATTATAAGCTGTTGTGGCTGATGATGGGAAATACAAAAATGAACAGTTTCTGTAACATAAAGAGACTTTACAGGCATGTTAGAATTTTTAGGATCTTTTTATAAAAACTGACATAAATCCAAACTGACTAATCCATTCTCGCTTCCTGTTCTTTTCTGTTTGAATGCAGAAACTTGTTTGTTTTTTTATTAAAAACATAAGTTTAATAATAAAGGGCAAAACTTATGGCAAATTTTTTGCTCAAAGATTTAAGACTATACTTACCTCTGTTAGCAGAATGGCGAGCATGTCCTGCCTTTGAAAGCGAATAGCCAGATGAACCAGAGTGAAGCCTACATCAAAAGCTGAGGACCGATTAAGGAGCTGCACCTCGTCTGCAGTGAGCTGTCGGGCAATGTCGCCACCGGATGACTTATAAGCTTCCACTGCCGCCAGGTCTCCCTCCACAACGCCTGCAGGAGAGAGAGGAAGGAAGGAAGGAAGGAAGGTTAAAAAAAAATAAAAAGGAAAAATAATGGAAAACAACTGTTAGAAGTGATGAATCAGTGCCTAAATATTACTGACACAGCTTCTTTTCTAGGATTTTGTGTAGCGAGGTTACCAAACTTTAATAGAGTGACTCATGTCAACATAGTCAGCCATTTGGGTCATCACATGACATACACATTCAAGTGCGGTGTATCGATATAGGGAAGACTAAATTATACAACACAAGCCATTTAACAGCACTAAAAATCTAACCTCAGAGCTGACCATAAAAGTTTCAACACCTTTGTAAACATCATAACCCATCTGCAATGTAGCCTTTATTACTTTGCTATAGTAATTTGATAAGATTGGATTAGTATTACTTAGTTGCTTGTTTTAGTATGCCTGAGTGTATTCAAAAGAACATACATGTATCAGCAAAAAACAAAACAAAACATTAAAATCCATTTTAAAAATGGTTTAGATACATTTTTGGAGCAGCTTCAATCCCCATGTCTATGCTTGTAGTAGAAGCAAGATGTAACAGACAGCTTTAAATGTGCTAATACAACATCGCAAGTCACAAGTAATTATTATTAAAACCTGGGAGAAATTTGTAAAACAAATTCAACTAGAGGAAAAAAATTAAATAGGGCCTTGACGTCAATCGACAGCTCTGATGACCTTTAGATGTAGCCGCGAGCTAACCGAGTGCAAGAACAGTTATCACACTGTCGGGCTACTACATAGCAGAACAGACAGAGCAGTGTAGCTGTCAGAGAGCTGTGTAACACATAGGACAGTCTGTGCAGTCTGTGTTGAACCCAATACTCTCAACATCTGTTATGAGTGAAACAGCTAGGTAGCAAACAGGAGACTGGAAGAGCTGCTTTATTTAAACTGGCTGCCTTACATCAGGATGTTCTCTCAGGCAGGGAAGAGGACAGTTGAGTGAATCTGGACTAAAACATTCCAAGCATGACCCTTCTCATTTTACACATACTGGGTGACATTTTGCAAACACAGATCTATAAATACATGCAGAATGATTTGAGTTGCAATAGCTGTTGCTATGTGGGAGACCTCAAAGGAACTCAAGAATGCGGTGACCCGTTTTCAGTGAATACAGGCAGTTTTGCTAAATTTAGACTTCGATAAACAAACCGTAAACCTTTGTCTGGGCTCTGTTCTTCCAAACCATTACCATTAATAGAGAGCCAACATCAAGTGTACTCAAGTGAGGCAGTGCACTTAATGTGGGCTGCCTCACATCATGTGAAAGGCCTGCACTAAAACGTGATGAACTTAAAAAACATTTCCATCGGTCAGCTTAATGGTTTCTCTTCGTTCAATATTTTGTTACCCAAGCATGTGGTTAGATGCTGAACTACTAGCAGCACACTACATTTTTAAACAGTGATGTTCCCAATAAAGCATGCACTGCAGTGCAATGCACCAATGAAGTTTCACCAAGATGATAGCTAGGATCCTTAAATTCTTGTTATCATCATCATCATCATCATAGCTAGGGATGGGTATCGAAAACCGGTTCTTGTTGAAAACCGGTTCTTGTTGAGAACCGGTTCCCACTGTTTCAATTCCTTGGAATCGTTTGCCATTTTTGTAAACGATTCCCTTATCGATTCCAGTCGCCCCGAATGACGTCACCACGCTGCGGAGCGTCGGAGCGTACCTGGCAGGAAACACGGCGCCTAAGCGGCTCAAACGCTTAAAAGTTTGTTTATACTTTACGAGAACGGATGACAACAGGGCAACTTGCAATACTTGCAAAGTAGATATTTCATTAAGGGAGGAAACACTACGAATATGCAAAAGCATTTGCTCACAAAACACGCGATGAACTTAAATGAATGTCTTTAATTCCGCTCCGGACTCGTGAATCTCAACCCAGCAGCAGCGGTAACGTTTGCACGTCATCTCCCGTTAATGCGGCAGGTAAATAATCAACTAACAGTGCATATTACGTTAGCGCGATCTGCTTTATTACAAAACCTGCCATTACTGTGCATTTAGGTGACCGTGATGAGACAGACAGACAGAGTCTGGCTGGCGCTCGCTGGCAGTTGTCGCTGCAGTCTACCTGTAGCGTCTCTTTTCAGGCCCGAATGTCACCGAGCAGTGACTAGTTTGTGGTCAAAACCTTGCAGCCATTTGCCACAGCAGATGGTAAGTGAATGTGTTTAATTGTAGGCAGGGACATTACTGGATATTCTTGTGTAATTGCTACAGAATAATTTATGTTATACTTTGTTATTGCTACAGAAGAATATTTATTTTATTATTTTACGTTTACAATTTTCCCCGGGGACCCTGTGACACCCCATTGAAGAGCTGTAGGCTGGATCTCTTAAGATCTCACTGTTGGGTTTGTAAGGCCATGTTACTCCTAAATTTCTATCTTGTTGAAAGAGAAGATATAAAACAGTTCTAAGCTAATCGACCTTAGTGTTCTCTTTTTAAAAACAAGAATCGATAAGAGAATCGATAAAGAATCGAATCGTTAAACAGAATCGAAAATGGAATCGGAATCGTTAAAATCTTATCAATACCCATCCCTAATCATAGCAGTCTGGTACCTGACCCCAGGACAAATTTACTTACTCCCTTACAAAACAGCCTAAATGTCACGCAAAAAAAGTGGCAGTTCATGGGGTTCAAGTATCACTGTATCTTGTTTGCAACTGGAGGAAGAGTGGAGTGGGAAACTGATGGCATCTGCACTGATGTGCATGCTGTACCAGTCTGTTGTGGTGAAGAGTCGAGCTGAAGCTGTTGATTTACTGGTCGATCTATGTTCCTACCCTTCCCTATGGCCATGAGCTCTGGGTAGTGACCCAAAAGAAGTGATTGCTCATTTCCGCTGCTTTTATCAGCAATCTGCAAATAGTGTACCCTTAGAGGTAGGATGAAGAGACTCGACGTTCGAAAGAGGGTCAAGGCAGGCAGTTTGGGCATTTGACTACGATACCTCCTGGACGGCTCTTAGTTGAGGGGATTCTAGCATATCCAACTGGGAGGAGACCCAGTGCAATCCTAAGAGATTACGTTTCTCACCTGGCTGTCTCCCATGACATCACTGATTAGACTGCTGCATCAAGTCCCTGATAAACGGGAATGGATGGATGGAGAGATACCCTACTGGTTAAGGCAGCTAGGTTTGCAACAAAAGACCTTTCTTGTGTGACTCATACCAATCTTTGTAATATACAACAAAAGCAATAAAAGATAAATTATGAAGACTTACTGACAACCGAGAAACAAGTAATTGGATGGTCAAGTAATCTGCATTGGCATGGTGAGCAAGCATTAGTGCAAACCAGATTTCTTGACCAGTATTTTATCTTTAGGAGCGCTGTATGGGTCCCTTCATTTAATGTCAATAAAGACATTTAGGTTTTAGTAACTGCAACCCATTAAAAAAAAATTAGGCTATGTAATATTAATCCCTATAATGACCCAATCACCCAGAGATGGGTCATAGAGGTCTTTAGGCATGATGGTTTGTGGTTTTATCCCAACTAGAACGCCTCATTACGCCCTCAGTGAACTAACATGTCAGAATATTTTGCCTTTGCATGTTTGACAAGGTCAGCTTCATGAGAGCATGTCTGATCCCAGCAGTGCCTACAGTCTGATCAATGCACATCATGCAGGTTGTGAAAGACTAAGGCTAATATTGGTCTGGGCTTAACAAATACACGGTCTGACATTGTTTCTCAATCAGCTGCTCCACAGTAACTTATGGTTATCTAAAAGTAATGTGCTGGAACAAATGAAATCAATGACCGTTTGTGTTTGTTTCTCGATATCTCTCACCAGAATTACTACAAAGTGGTGGGCCTGCATTTTTTGAATCATCTGAAAAATTCAGTTCATCGTCGAGATTAATGTAATCTTCTGAAGGCAAAATAAACAGAGGTCCTTGATAATGTTTTTTTTCCTCCCACACCACATTATCAGGAACAGCATCGAAATATAAACAGAGCGGCAACAGCAAGAGACACCAGTTAGGTTTTTCACTGAAACAAAAGAACCATAATACAAAAACACGTCCGCTTCCTTTTGTGGGAAAGCACAATCAATGGGAATCATCTGATTTTGGCTCTTGTACGGAGCACAAAAAACGTTCAAGTAGAACTGCAGGAACACAGTAAAGTGAAGTGAGATCATGTTTTCAGACCTGAGGAAGTGCTTGGCCATAACATACTCGACTCAGGCACTTCCTCCACTGACAAACACTTTGAAGAGCACATGCGGCATAACCGTAAAGAGTCAGAGACATGGTATGAAGAAGAAGAAAAGAAAAAAAAAAAAAGGCAAAGCCATATTTACAGTTAAAGGCATGAGAAGACTCGTGTATTAAGGACAGGGGTAGGGAGAAAAAAAATAAATACTGCCAAGTTCAATCAGTGCAAAGGTCAAGGGGGCGTTGATCATGTGCTGCACTCATGTTTTGTTTTTTTTTTCCTTCTGTTTTTTGTTGACCGTTTTTAATGTCCTGTCAATGTTATTTTTACCTCTTGGGGGTCCCTGTTCAGCACATACGCACCACTGTTTACAGGGTCTATTGACTGTGAGCCAGCAGACTCTGCTCCATGGGCTGCACTTGCACTACGCTGCCCAGACGGCCCATTCATCCCCACCAGCTGGGAAGCACTCACAACCTCTCAGTTGCTCAAAGATGCTCTCAGTGCCCCAGCAAAAGCACTGGGAACATCAGTGGTGAGTTGGACCAAATTCCTACTTTCCCTTTTATCACATTTTACGGTTTGTTCATTGCAGTCAGCAGTATTTACCTGATGGCACCGCCCTATGAAATAACACAGCAGGAATTTCTTCTGTACTCTAATATTTGGAGACTAAACAATGAGTCATGCCGTCACTCATTTATAAAACACAAAGTGGCTCTCAGTGCTTTGCAACCTTGGCACTTTGCAGAGTGATGCACCATCTGCAATGTAATAACACAGAAAATGTGTTGCCTTTGGGACAATAACTGCCACCTCTGTCTGGAGTACAATGCTTTGCTGTCGCTTAGCATGACATCACAGACAGAAAAAGTTGTTATAAGAAGAACATGACATAGGGGCCTGTATTATTTTTAAACAGTATTAAGAAACAAGCACATTTTCACTTCATTCATTTGCTATGAACCAACTGATCTCCTAATCCATGCAGAAATTACATGTAAGGTAGAAAGAAAAATAAACTCACCAGCACATGCACTAAGAAACAGCCAGTCAGTTTTCTTCATTCGATTCCTAATCTGCTTTAACCTCTTGAAGTCGACTTCTTGTTCCTCTTTGCTCATGGCTCCAGCTGCAAGCTCTATCCTCTGGAAATCCATAGTGACATGATCTTCCCTCTTGGGCATAGGAGGGGATCTCCTTTGCCCCTGGCCTTCGCTGCAACTGCCCCTCCACCGAGCCCTGTCTTGCTCGTTGATTACAGGTGAGGGCTCCGCAGACTCGGCCAGCTCTATGGCTTCTTGGTTGTTGGGCCTGGGGAGGTCACACACCACACATTTTGTAGTTCTGGGCCAGTTCTGGTAAGTGCAGGCGGTACATGTCCAGTGCTGCTGGTGGGTGTTGAGTCTGTTTCTGTCATTATACTCCTCACAGGTATCCACAGGAGAGTGGAGAGCAGGGCGGCAACCTGCATTGGAGCCTGACGTCTGGGGGGACTCAGTGGGGCTGCTGGTCCTCGGGCGCTGACAGAGGCACTGTGTGCAACGGATGGCACGAGGCCAGTTCAGATAGGTGCACATCTGGCAGGACCACTTATTGGCAATCTCAGCCATACTGGGTGACCTGACTCTAGGCCTGGCACTGGAATCAGGACAGATGAGGAGGCTGCTGCCACTTTCACTCCTAGAAGGCTCCCACTCCAGCCCGGGGTCCAGATCAGGACTGTTTTTGTAAGGTTCCTCTGTAATAATGGGTCCCCTCAACCTCGGTGCACGGCACATAGTACATTTGATTGCAGATGGCCAGTTTTCATAGGTGCAGTAGTCACAGGCCCACTTTATCCTCTGCTCCGTCATTGTGGACTACTTTAGTTGGATGCACTGTTGTGAAAAATCCCGTTAGAGTTGAAACATAAACAATAGCTCTGAGAATAATCTCGAATAAGCAGGTATTACAAACTATTGTTTTTAGATATAAGAATTCCGTCCAACATATGCTCCAGCAGTTTGTAAACTAACTTGCATCTGATCGGGCACATTCAATGACACACTGGCAAGATTACATTTTAGAGTGTATGATTTTAATCCTTAATAATCCGTAACTCTAAGAAGAATGGTTAACAGCGTGTTTTTAACTCATCTGACTAAAGACACTATTGCGTTACTATGCAGTTATGTTTTTAGTCTTTAGCTTTAGCTTGCTAGCTACTGAGCTAACCTCCTAGCATATGTAAAGCTAGCTGTCGTCAAATCCAACGGTTAACGCACACGACGGAGCATACAGTCATGGAAAAGATCATAATTTCATTCATGTGAAGAAAAATGTGGTAATCTTACCGTTTCGTGACTGCGCTGCGCCGCCGAAAACCACAACAAACCCTTCTCGTTCACTCCCCCTCCTCCCCTCCTCTCCTCCTCCTCCGGCTCAATCAAACCTTTCCCAATCCGAATGATTTCGACTCCTCTGCCCTCTCACATGTTTACCTTCATGGACTCGTTATCCACTGGCGGAACAAAGCAATCCCCGGCAAAGCCTGGAACACCTCGAATCATCGTTTAAATCCGCGACTCTCCGTGGTTTACATTGCCTCCGTGTTGTTTAATGGCGGCGACAGCGAGACAAATGAGTAGCAGAGCCAAAATAAACGCTGGCCTGCCTCCGTCACCAATCATCTGGCTGAGTTCTCAACGTGATTGGACAAAGGTAAAGTACTGTGTTGCCTTCAGGAACGTCCGGAACAGTCAAAACGCCCTGGGAGGTTTAATTTTTAGGACGCAGAAAGAGTTGATAAACACGTCGTTGAAATACTTTGCATATTTTGTCGATTTTTAGGCACACTGCACTACACAAAAACATGTTGATGTTAGTTATGCTAAGACATTTGCGATTGGATAGTTTACACATCCTCAAAGATGTCCCCAAAGATTGGGATAGAAAACTGGATTACGTAAATATGACATTATCCGTATGTATATTAAATCCGATATTTATATGCAGCATAGAAAGCATGGTGAATCTGTAAACTCTTTAATTTCTTAAATTATATTTTGAATACATTGCAATTAAATTCTGAAATAGCTGTGAAGAATAGAAAAAGCATTAACTATATGTTGATGTAACTGAAAAAATAAGCTAGTCGGTTATGAATCAAGGGTTCCGCTTTCTCTGGACACGCCCCTCTCAAAACGTCACTGAAAACATGGCAGTTTTCTTGAGCCGGTTACACCACGTTTCGCTCCACGTTTCTAACGCGGAGAAAATAGCTAATGACCTTGTCTCTAAATTCAAGTTTGATTTATTTGCTGCCAGACTAACTGACAAGTCCAAGCACTTTGCTTTCAGGAAAGGAGCAGCAGTTTTCGTCGTAAATGAGAGACCCAGTAAGAGCAGAGTGGGACTGAATGAAGGGATACTGGGATCAACTGACAGATACTCCATTGATCCACAGCGGGCTGACTTGGAGAAGTACAAGCAGGGTAATAATTCTTTGGGATGTCTTTATGATTTAAGTCCTCTTCATCCGGTGGATACTGTAAACAACGTGTGTTTCGAGGTAGAGGATGTCCAAAGGTCATTCAAGGTTCTTCGCGATCTGGGCTGTAATTTCTTGGTGCCTCCCACCACCGTTGAGGACGTGAATGGTCCTGTCACCTACTCGGTAGTAAAATCAATTGTGGGAAACGTGTGTCACACGCTAATTGAGAAGACAAACTATGAGGGAGTCTTCTTGCCAGGGTTTGATGTCATTGAAAAGAACTGGAGCTTGGAAGAAGAGGACATGTCTTGTCCTGTCACACACTTTGATCACATAACCTATGCCTGCCCCAGGAAGACAACCCACCAGGTCATGGGGTGGTACGAGAAGGTCTTTGGTTTTCAGAGGTTTTTCATTGATAGGTGAGAAACTGTTCCGAGGCATTTGTTGTCATATCTTTTCCCCAGTGTGGTGTCAGTAATCTCAAGGCTGTTTGTTCTCTTGAGTAGTAATGAAGACGTGGATGAAGGTTTTGTAATAAACCAGGAGGGCATTGGGCTTCGACTTACTGCCATGGAGTACTGGAAGTGCAGCAAAGCAGGCATCGCTCTTCCTTTTGCTGGCAAAAAGGAGCCTGACTGCAAGTTTGTCATTGCGGAATCACTGCCCAAACAAGGTAATAGCAATTTGAGCAGTTTCTAATTTAAGCCACTATTTATGATCTCCACCATCATTGTTTGCATTTGCTTTGTCAGGCCGGAACCAGGTTGACACCTTCTTGGAGCAGCATAGGGCCCCAGGGATCCAGCACATTGGGCTGTACACCAAAAACATTGTTTCTACTGCGCACACGATGGCTGAAGCTGGTGTACAATTTTCCTCCCCTCCTCCAGCCTATTACACTCAGGTTTGAATGATTTTGAACTATAATCACTGCAAGAAGCAACCTGTGTTTTATTCATATTTTCATATTATAGTTCTGTTTAATTTACATAGCTGGCCTGGATTTTGAAATTTTGGGAGTTTGGGAGAAGTTTGTCCTCATACTTCCTGCAAGGCAGGCTTTCAGAGATGTTTCAGATCTTGTTAAAAGGGTACATTTTGATCCAAACCATGATATATAACTACACTTAACAAAGTAGTTATGCCTGAAACCTAGCTGAACTGTGACTTAAGGCTGAAAACAATATCAAAGAGAAGAGGGCTTTGAAGGCAAACCTCTCCCACTAGAACACATAATCCAAGTCATTATCACACTTTTCAAGGTTATGCCATCACCACACAGAAGGATAACAGGGTCTGCTTTGTATCAGTAATCACAGGAGCAAACACTATAATTACAGACTTTGTAATAAGTTCAAAAATAAAGGAATTTTCCGTCTTTTTAAACCCATTCCATGTGCTGTGGCAGCTGGGAAAACAGCAGGAAATAGAGGAAGCAGGTCACAGCCCCCAGATGCTGGCACAGCATGGGATTCTCCTGGATACAGACCTGCACCAGGATCCTTTATCACAGAGAGCATCCAGTGAAAGTAAAAGGTAAGAGCCAATCAAGAGTTGTAATCTCTCACAGCCTTCAAAGAATGCCTCTCTTTTAAACTGTTTTAGTCGATGGTTTCTTTTTAACCATCTTCCTCTACATAAGGAGGAAAAAACAGTTTGTGAAGGTTTATCACTTCTGCATTTTTATAAAAACAAAGCAAAATGTTTAAATACTATCTTTGGCAATATCTTATTAAATAAGTGAAGCACTGTGAAAGTTTTGTGTGACGTGTGGCTGCTCAATGTCAGCAAGCAATCTTGTCAGTCATCTCTATTAAAATGAGGACATGTTCCTTTTTTACTATTCAGTAAAATTACAGAAGCCCGTTTAGCTTGCAACATGCACGTGAAAACTGCTCGACTTCCTTTAAAATTGCAGCAATAATGATGAAAGACATGCACCACAATTTTTTATTTTATTTTTTTTGTATCCACCAATGAAATGTTGTGGAAACAGTACCAAGGCTGGAAGTGACTCTACTGTGTTGCTTTTCCCCTTTCAGACATCTTCTACAAGTGTTCACCAAGCCCATATTTGCTGAGAACACCTTCTTTCTCGAGCTGATCGAGCGAAGAGGGGCAACGGGATTTGGCGAGGGGAACATCAAGGCACTGTGGAGGTCGGTGCAGGCGTACATGGAAAATGAGAGGGTGGATCGTCAAGAACCTCAGGGATCCTCAAAAACTGTGCAAACTGCTCTTAGTTAGCCACTCCAAACATTTCTATAACAGGTTATTTTATTTCATGTGGCTGCACTACTTACTGAAAAACATATTAAATGTTTAAATTAGTCTCTAAAAAGTCCGTTGTTGCACTGATGACACATTACTTATTATACAATGTATTCATATCTGTTGAAATGGCTGCTGTGTTCTGTACTTGAAATGATACAACAAAATACACTTGCTGTAGGAGTAAAAGAATGTCTTTGTTTTCACTGTCTCAAAGTAAACCACATTGCTCCAGAGTAACCTCAATAAACTTGACTCACAGTAAACTGTGAAAATCAATTGCTGGCTTCAAAATATTGTGCTCTGTTTTTCTTCTTGTGTGGGCCAAACTTCAGAATAAGCACACTTAAAACCTCTTAGACCTTCCTAGACAAACACTGACAATGGCCAGTGCATTTTAGTAATTTTCAAAGACACTGGAACTTACAGTTACTTACATTATATTCTGATAATAGCACTTGCATGCGGTACTTTTACTTTGCAAAGCTTTTGGATGCAGAGGCTTCTTCTTCATTGTTAATGCAGTGTATGTATGTAAAGTGTCCGAACACCACTTCCACATATACTCAATGAAGTATGCACAACAAGCTCAAGCTGCTAGAAGACTGAAAGCTTGCTAATGCATCAATGATATTGTGCTTTTTTTAATGTATACTGTGCTATAATAACACTGTATATTAAAGTATGTTCACTTAAAACGTTTAAGTGCATTTGCTTACTATAATGCTCATAGTTATGAATGCAGAAAAAGTGAGAAATATTTATTTATTTATTTTTACATTTTATACTAAGGTATTATTAATTGATTTAATGCATTAGCATTACTTAGTCAAAGTCACTGTCCATATGAGAAAAAGAGGAAAAGTGACCACTTCATTGGCTCGCAATGTAGAAATATATCCCAAACTATTATTTGTTGTTCTCTTCATTATGTAAACATTATGTTCATGGAAAATTAAACTAGGCTCTTTGGCCCTTTTTTTCCTAAATAACCCACCCACACAGTCACTTGAAGAACTGTTACTGGTCAAACAGCTGGACCTCTTTCAGAAGCTGTGGTGGTTTTAGTAATGTGCATGCTTTGGCAAAAAAAAAGTGGCTTTAGAACCTCTTAGAAGGGATCTCCAATCCCACAGAGATGTGCCAGTTCAATTAACTTGGCTATAAACATTATGGGTGAGGATTAGTGGGATAGATGAGAAGCAGTGAAGTTTAATGGACTTCCATGAAAGCCATATGTTCTTTTTATGCCCTGTCTGTAGTTACAGTATCCTACTGAGTACACCAGAGAGTCACTGTAAAAACAAAACAAAACATGAAAACTCAGCAACAGGCAATTTATGAAATGAATGTACTTCTGCATTTTGACAAATGGTGTCAGTGTTTTTCCTTTAATCAGGGGTCACCTGCTCAGGCAAACTGCATTTTAAAAATGTTGATTCTGTATTAAGGATTTATGTTTTTCGATTACATAACAAGCAAACCGAAGCAGCACATACAAAATAGATGCACTCCCCTTTCTTCGTTCACCACTGGAACTGGGCTGTGCTATGGTATGAGTTTCTAAAGTTTAATTTTAATTGCATTTGTTTCAAATTATCTGATATAATAGGAAATTATGCTGTGTGATAGAGAGGATTAACTGTTCATTAAAGTTGAGAAGGGATGGCTCCTGTAACAGGAGTCTTGTAGCCATCTGTCTCCAGCCACAGTGTGAACCCCAGATGGCGTATAGCATTCTGCATGGGGTCTTAGTAAATGGAGCTGGAAGATAACTCCCTATTTACTGTTAACCATATGCTAGCTACTGATGTATTAACAAAAATCATAAAGAAATATGCAAAAACACCATAATTTGTAGCTACATCATTCAGCAAACACACTCCAGGTTACTTTTTGTAGCGTTTTCCTACACTATAATTGGTGCATACTGCCCCCTGGTTGTGACAGTCACAACACACACTAGCAAACCTGTTGAACAGGAAGACTTCCACCCCTGTTCTGCAAGGTACTTTCTTCCTAAAGAGTGACTTTTAATGCTATGAAACAGAAAAGCCAAAAGTTTGTCGTATTATCTGTTTGCTAAATACCTTCTCTATAGGGATTTTGTGAAAACCCCCAAAACTCTAGCCTGGATAGTAGAAGAGACAAATCCTGGGTGCCCTTTAACACAAAAGGCAGACAGTCTAAAACCGAGGAGGACAGCCTGACAGTCTGGGAGAGATTAGAGGCACACAACAGATGTTACTCCTTGATTAACAATAGTGTCTGCCAGGGGTGAGCCTCAGCTCCCCACCCTTCTGAGGCCCACTATATTAATTCCAGCTCCTAAAAAATATATTGATTTACTGTACATAATGTTATGGGACAGGGATGATAATTGTCAGTCCTTTAACAATGCATAGAAAAAGCATGGACATTATGAATTGAATTGCCGCTGGCTCATCCAGTGGACCCATATTTAAACAAACAGTGAGCTAAACCCACTTTAAGGTGAGATACCCACCTCTTGTAAAAATACTTGTTTAAATAAACGACCACAAGCACACATCTGTGTTATATGTTTAAGAAGTTAAAAGGCAAGCAAATATTGTGTGCAGTTTACCACATATACACCAGCTGCACAGCGTTTGTGTGTGCATGTATGAAAAGCTTAACTTGTATGGGTTTGCTGCTGTAGGTCATGATAAAGACTGAATTTAGTTCCTGGAAGAACATCTGCTTGCAATAAATCTATTTATTCAGGATTGGCCTGTGCTGTACTGGAACTGATAATGCAAGGCGGAACAAGCTATGTATATAGAACATGCATTTTACTCCCTCACCCTGTCTGTAAGTCACACACACTTGGTAGGTTATCATGTTACACTGCTGTGTATTGTGAAAGTACCCTGTCTATATGCTCAGCTCAAAACTGTGATTACTTTTCATTACAACAGGGTTGCTCAGACCATTAGTTGTAGGCGCGGGGTGGTCTCTTTTACAAAAAACATCAGAGGATAATATTTTCATTTCTACTATAACAAGCTTCGACTGAATTGTGTATGAGGTATAAATAAACTAAAGAAACGCAAAGAATATGAGTAAACGAAAAAGTTTTGTAGCATAAATAACTCGTGGGACACCCCTCGCCCCTACCCAAAGTGGTACGGCTCGCGTATGTTGTCACAGGCTCATTAGCGTGCAGTCTTGTTGGACAGTAGAGCACTGGGTTAATGTTGTAGTCTGCAGGAGCTGCCTGGAGCTGAAGTAAGCTTCTCACTTAGCTTCCTGTTCTTTTTTTTTCTTTAGTAAAAACAAAACTCAGCACGGTCAACCGAAACTAACCAGCTGCCCGGTGGTTGTTGAAGATACGAGACGCTCACCGTGATGATTGTGAGTGGCAGTTTTTAGTCTAAAAAACTTTTTGGCTTAGCTAACTTTGAATCTGTTACTACTATGTCATAAAGAGTGAGGTGCGATGTTCCTCTGTGTTTTGAAAGTGCGTGGTTTCTGTTAATGTAATATTTATGGTGACACATTAGAAGTAACACCCAGCAAAGTGTTGTCTGTGAAAACAAAACATAGCTAAAAGTAGTAGTTAGTTAGCTTAGCAACTTTTCCTCTTGTATACTGCCTTAGCCATGCCCTTTTTGTGATTTGCCTAGGTTATTACTTTCATAAATTCTACTTTAAATGATTTTGTCTTCTGCCGCTTATTATATTTATGTTTTGTCACTATAATTTGTGATTAAATGTTGTAGGGAATTATAATAATTATAAAAAAGGTATAATAGTAAGTTTGTCCATTCATCCACTCAGCATTTTTGACAGTAAGTATAAATTGATCCACATACATTTGTAAAGTGCCCGTGTGTGAAACTTTGAAGTCCAGACATTCTGATCTCATACTGGATTTTCCCTCATGCATTGCAAAAGAAGTCAGTGTTGGTTAGTTAGTGACAAATGTATAAGACTTTTAAAATACATTTTAGAGGTATTTATTTGCTGGTGGGACGTTGGTGGCCCATCTATTTCTCAGATCCGTGTGTAGTTACACTCTATGCTGTTTTTCTTATCTTTATCTTACCAACCTTACCCTCGGGTATGAAGTCAGGACTGGCTGATACACAGTCCAATAGATTCTCCAATTTAAGTGGATGTTGGGATCATAAACACAAGAACTTGTTAACTTGTTAAACCTGAACTCCTGGCTGTGTCCCATAGCTATAATTGGGTCTGATAAAATTTATAGGTGGCTTGTATCATTTATTAGGTTACATTAGGTGACTTGTCCTTGAAGTACAGATGTATTTATTTTTTACTTTCTGTACATGCATGTGTAATAGATATATTTTTTTCATAATTAGCAGCTTGTGGCCTTTCTGTCATAATCCTGTTTGTTTCTGTGAGCTCCCATCACAGTAATTTCTTTGCCAGACTCATTTCCCTTTCATAAAGGCTTTTAGAAAAGGGGTTTAAGGGAGTGTTTGTGTTGGTAACTTGGACTAGCTCAGTTTTCAGGGCCTTTTCTTCTAAAACTAAGAGGCATCCACCTGGAGGGTTGGCAAGCTCCTCTGAAAAACTGTTAAACAGTTTTAGCTCAAGGACACGAGTGACTGCCTATCAGAACTTGTCTTAAACAATATGTAAATATCCTGTGTACTGTAATGCCATTGTTGCAGCATTGTTCACTTCCATGAGACAATGTTGGGACTACATGGTATGTAGTCAGAGGGAAGGCAGTGTTTAGGTTGGATAAATTCCTGCATGTAAACCCCAGGAGTAGTCTCTCCCCTGCATTACAATGTCCACTCAATGTGCCTTATTCTTATTTTGGTCCATTAACATGCAATGCTATTCCACTGTGGTTGTTGTGTCTTCAAGCCTCTGTAATTAAGAGACTTGGCTAGATTTAGAATTCAAGTGGACAGCATTTCTCTCCAACTTGGACAGGTTTGTTGAAAGCCTTGATTACAGAGATCCACAAAGCCGTTGTTCTGGACAAATGTATACAGTGCAAGTGATTATGTATGAGAAAATTAAACAGCAGGCCTGCTTTAAAACGTAGGCCTCCTTGGCTGCCATGCATAGCCATGCTGAGCCTTTGTGTTTATGGTAAGTGGGCAGCTGCATGCTTGTGAGACCTTGGCTGTACCCCAGGCCCTCAACTGAGTCTGATAACTGCTATTGAAGCCTCCCAGCCATGCTCATTTCTGACTATTCACTCACTGCTTTAAATGTAGTGCGCCTCCTGTTTGACATAGCCTAATTTCTGTGAACATGCGGACAGCTGTGGGCTAGCCTGCCTCCTACAATGAGTTTCATAAATTTCTTTTCAGTCAGTCAGCCGTGACAGTACTTAGTAGCACCTGCCTTTTGTGAGACCAGCTTATGAGAGTACCAACAAAGAAAGTTTCAGGTTTCAAAATCTTGAATTTCATGCAGAATTCTGCATGTTGATATTGTAGGAAATTTTGATGTATGTTCCAGCACATCCACAGATACAAAAAAGCAACACTAGTTTGCCACTTTTGTCATTCACATATCTGGTCTATGACGTAGTATCACTAGCTATATTAATTCAAACACCACCATGTCATTAGAGACTGTTCAAATGTGAGTCCAAATATGGGACTGCATGCAGCTCAAAGATGAACATCAGTGCCAACAGCTTGGGGAAACAAGCTTTTTAGGAACATGCATATTCTTTCCAAGGGAGTGATTCTGCAGAGAGCCACAGCCAGGCATTTACCCAGCATTCCTTTCACAAGTGGTGCAGTCATGAAGAGCAGCATAAATCCCTCAGTTTGTTTTTAAGTCTGGCCTTCTCAGGTGCTCAGCAGATGCTCAGATTATTGAGATGGCCACAATCTTGGGATTGTTGAGGGCAGGACACAGCTCCAGCTGCCATTCTTTTATACACGTCAAAAGAGGATGCGTGGTAATTTAGCTTGACATCCTCGCAATCACAAGATGTTTTGTGTATCAGTTTACCCAGACGAGAGCTTTAAATTTAAGCACTGCAATATCTTTCAAATGGGTACATAATAATCTTATAAGTAGTTTAGAAGTGTATTATACACTTGATTTGGGGGTAAAACAATCATATCTGTGTTGTTTTCCACCAGCTGTCCAAGTGCTATATAGATGGATTAGTATTAGCTCTGATTGCCCATCAGACACAAAGCTGCTAAATCCTTATATAATGGTGGCCCAACCCATGGGATTACACCTTAAGTCATGTATGGCAAAGCTGTTCAAATTGAGGAAACAGGGGTGCACTTATTTTAGATGTGCAAACCCAGTTTAAGTTTAAAAAAAAAGTGTCATTTCTTTTTTCTTTTTTCATAGAAAATACAGTATTGTATTTGGAGGTTTTGAGACCTTGGCTGACTTTAAAGCAGACATTTGCTTTAACTTGACCCAATCAATTCTGTGGTTTCCTGTCTTGTCCTATCTCATTTACGCTGTGCCATAGCTTTCTGTTTCTGACAACCTAAAGCTGCGATGGTTGAAAGCCTTCTAGTGACCACAAAGGAAGCGTGGAGTCCCATCAGCTTGCCCAAGGCGGCTTATTGTTGTGTTTCAGAAGGGTTGCTGTCACTGCAGACTTGGCTGCTGTCACTGCAGTCTTTGCTGCAGACAGTCAGCAGCCTGTTTGCATGTGATGGAAGGCCACGTCTGAGGAGCACGTCCTGCAACGTTGTTCCCCTTTTATAGAGATTAGACTTCTCAGTTGTCATAGTGTCAGCTGCCCTGGCTCAGATAAAGCGTTATCGCGTTGCAGAACCATAGAGACTCCCACTGATTCCCGATAATGCCAGCATCGTTAATGGAGGTGATTCGAGTTTTGACATCAGAAGGGGAGTGGCACCCCTTGGGCAGAAATTCTAGATACCTCATTCGGCAGATTATACCGTCTATGAGCACAGCTGTGCATGCAGTATTAGGTGAGTGGGTTGGGTGTAACCATTAAGCGCTAGTCATGCTATGGTATGGCTTCCACATTTGTTTTACAGGTTTGTCTGTACAAGAAAAGGCAGACTAGGCTACCCTTTGCCAGAACTTATTCACACACTGACACAAGTTTGAATGGCTTTTAAAGGCTGCAGGGTTAGGCTTTTATAATTGTGTATTCAACTCATGTCATGGAGCCGAGGAATGTTTATAATTATGTCATAAACCTCACCCATTTAAAGCACTCAGTTCAGATTTATGGGAGATGGGATTTATGGGATAAAATGAAATGCCCAAGCATGAGAAAGATGATTAAGCCGCTGCTACAGCGGTGGTTGTTTACAATTTTAGAATCAAGAATGTAGGACTAGATTTTGTCTTTTTCCATCCTCCTAGGGAAGGGAGACGTAATTTAATTACCTCTGTGTTTAAATAAATGTCAGAACTTTTCTCATGTTTGGGCAAACTTTCTTTTCTCTTTGTTAATGTCGCTTGCGTCTGTCACCAAGTCATTCAGTGTAATATATAAACAACTGTTTCCTCTGTCCAAGCACATCCATAGCTATCTCTGCAGTGAAACAGATCTCTGAGGTTAATACTCATGCACAGTGTAATCGGCCTGACCCACTCCAGCTTCAGGCTTTTATGTGTCCTTTTCTCAACACACAGGCCACAAGTTAAAACTGCCAGACATCCTTGAGTGCTGTTGATGTTATTTTATATAACTCTGCTAAAAACATCCTTCTAGTTAAGTTGTTTTCTTCATGTGGTAAGTGCTTGTAATGGAAATCATATGCTGAATGCAAATGCCACCTTCAGCATGTCAGCTCCTGCAGGGTCTTATGATGCTCTTCCCCCAACATCCCTCACACACACACACACACACTTTACCCCACCACCGGCAACCTCAGATGTCGCCTTTATTGTTTCCCACGGTGTCTCATCTTCTGCACAAAGCACTCTTTTGTTTTGCATGCACCATCTCCCCCCCCCCCTCTTTTTTTCCTCCACTTGCAGTTGTTCTGTCATTTAAGTGCACACCCTCTGACCTTGCATGCAACATACGAAGATCTTGTGTCCACTTCACTTTATTTCAGTCACCTATCTGACTTGGCCTCGTGTGGTACTGATCTAGTGGTTGTAAAATTCTTCATGATGATTATATAGATTTATATCTGTGACTAATCAGCAGTTTTACTGTAATCATGGTGCAGCATTAATACGAAGAAGGTTGTTTTGATAACCGCAAGGTCAGCTATTCCCAGCCAGCCCCTGAGGATTCAATTACGCAACTTTGACTTTGCTCTATTCCTTGCTGTGTGCTTCATGGAACACTTTTGAGGAAACTTGCTCTCTGTACTATAAAAACAGGCAAGAATAAAACAAGGTATAGAGTTCCACTTTTGTTGATAGGTTGGAGAGAGCGTGGAAGTGAAACACCTTGTAATATTAATCTATCGATGGCAGCGTGACGAAATAGGTGACGCCTTGTCAATCAATGTTTGCTGGGAATGTTTACTCCATTGAGAATAATAAACAGAGCTTTTCGAGGCATTGACCTCCTTGAAATTTCCACTATCTATCTTCCAGATGTTGAACAGGATGCTCCTGTGTAGAGTGACGGGCGAGTTGGAGGATTTATCAGTATTAAATGCTCATCTCTGCACATGCAAGTTAGATCTAAAAAGTTAAAAGCTCACTCATTCGTGAAAGAATGGGTTGTCTGTGGTTTCATGGTTGTCATAAGTGTGCGTGCCTGTGCAACATTAGCAGGCCAATGATTGAAATCATTTGATAGACTTAAACTAAGCATGCATTATCTACCCAGGGTATAATTTAATCTGATCAAACCATGCTAACTAGCTTTGTACTGTTTAGTGTTACCTAATGGTGACAGGTTACCCAATGCAGTCCTTATTACAGTACTTGCTAATAAGCGTTGTTAAAAAAATAAATAAATATAAGTATTAGTAAGTATTAATTTAAGTAAACTATCAAACCTGTTTATATTTAGCTGTGAAACAATTTTTTTAACCTAATTCTCTTCCTCCCTTGATTCATCCAATTGACCAAAGAAGGGGTTGACTTACAAGTTGGCTTTTATAGTAACAAGATGAAACCTTATAAAGAATGTGACATTTGCACATTTTCCCATTTTATACAGCTACAGTAAGAGTGAGAATGTATTTCAGTGTTTAAGCAGTGACACAAATTCCCCTTTGGGGTTGGATGAGAAAAGGCATCCGGCATAAAACTCTGCCAAATCAAACGTGGAGCTACCTGCTGTGGTGACTCCTTGTAACAAGGCAGCAACCAAAATGAGCTTTGTTTTTTATAGATGTATGCAACAGTTGAATTGTCTCCTGATGATTTGAAGAGCAAATGTGCTGGTGATCAGGCGGGGAAAGCCCTGACCCACTTTTTTAGTTTTGCTTGTAGGTGTGGTAGAATTAGAATTATTGGGTTTTTACAAAATGTTATGGCATTCATATTGGGTATTGGTTTAGATCACTAGGTAGAGCAGGAGACCTATGTGCTGTAAGATTAATGCAGAGGTTTGGGTTTGAATCTGACACGAGGCCATTTACTTGTGTTATAGTTTGAGTACTTAGCTGAATTAGAGCTGGGCGATATATCGAGTTTTTTAAAAATATCGATATATTTTTATACGAGATATAAGATGTGACAATATCCTTTATATCGATATAGTCTATGTTACATAATTATAGTTGCGGAGCCGCAAGTTTGCCTCTCTTTCGTCCACTTTTGTCTTTACGCAACGTTACTCGACCTCGCCTCTCCTTCACTGAACACAGCTCCCCCTCCTCCTCCATCGCTTCACCTGCAGGCAGCGACAAGATGGACACGGCAAATCTCCGTTAATGAGTTACTGCGCATCGCCCCGTGCGTGGGCCTGGACGGCGTCAACGTGTTAACGAGCTAACCACGCTAACGAGCTAACCACGCTAACGCCATGCACGGCCTGAAATCCTTTCATTCTCTCAAAAGTTGACTGCGTGCCTTTTGTATGAATTCTGGTTGTGCTTGATGACCGCGAACCGATTTTATGTGATACACAGCGCTCAGCAATCTGTCAATAAATGTTTTAGTTCGACTTTGCTAAGCTACGGAGCTGCACCGCTTGATGGATTGTCGGAGCATTACGGCTACCGAGGAGCCTCGCGGAGTGATACGTACTGTGCTTCAACGTAATATTACCGTATTTTGTGTGTATAAGAACCATAAATGGCACCTGTTCAGAGACATGGTTACGAAGCGGATTTCAAACTCCAGGCTGTCAGTCACGCAGTAGAAGTTGGGAACAGAGCAGCTGTGAAATCTGTCTTTGTTATTATGCTCAGCGTCTGTTAGTTTACATTTTTACTGCACAATTGTGAGCTCTTTGTTATGCACAAAACAACATAGTTTTCTTTTATTTATAGAGCATCATTCTTTAATAAATGCTCATAATTTATTTTTGAGTAGTTTTTTTCATGTACATCTATGCTGTATGTTAATAAAAGTGCCTGTGTGACATCTGGGACACAGCTTTGACTAAGAACTCTCTTTTTGTTCTTACTTTATGGCTTTAAAAAGATATCGAGATATATATCTTATATCGCCATCCAGCTAAAAAATATCGAGATATGAATTTTGGGTCATATCGCCCAGCTCTAAGCTGAATACATCATGCAAAATTTTGTAAAATTGTTGGAAAGCTACAACTTGAACATGACAAATGGGTAATGTTTTACATAGCATAAGCATGTTCGTATTTTCATTGCATGCCCACATTAGCATATAGCTCAAAGCATACAGCTTGACAGCTGCTAATGTGACTGTAGCTCTAACTTCTCTGATCAGCTGCAATTCTCAAGGAGAGAGACTTCCTGTAAGACTTTTTAGAATAACTTTTGGCATCATTAGGAGTTTAGTAGTTGAAGCTGAAATGATGATTGTGTCCCTCCAAAAAAAGGAGTTTGTCTTCTCCTCCTGCTGGATGGTTCTCTGCTTATATGGTCGACAGAATGTCAGAAATGTACTGAATTATAATCCTGGGCTCATCTTTGTGTGTCTGCTCAGGATTGGACCGAGGAGTGAAGCACATTCTGGGAGGAGCCGGGGGCGTCTTTAATTTATGAGAAATCAGTCTGCTAACGCTGTGCTCATCGAGATGTCCTCCAGCTTAACTTGGCATTACCGTAACGACGTGGGACAAGCATGTGCGTTGCCATGGTGATCATTTACCCCAAAACACTGGAAAAGAAGGGTGCCGATGATGTAACAACCAAACGCACAAATTTTGTCCCGGTAAGAGGTTATTTTTTTATTCCTGTGAGCAGATTTTTTGTGAGCGTGTGTCTCTGTGTGTTATTTCATGTTTACATAAAATGACACAACCTAACCACGAGACTTCAACCAATGAGGAAGAGGACAATGTTCTGCTCCGGTTTAGGAAGTTGTTGCTGGCCACTCATCACTCTATAGCACTTTTATGATTCTGCATTTTATTTTTCTAATTTGCCAACTTTAACCAGAGCTACAAAATCTTAGTCACTAATAATCCTCTGTTGAACCCCACCCCTCCAATTTTATTGCCAAAATGATATTCACAGATTCACTAGAAACAAGTATTATAGTGCTCTATCTGCTAGGATAAGCAGCTCTGACTCAGCACAGAGTAAAAATTCCCCCACTAATATGGACTGACTTTGCCCTCTTAGTCCCATGAAATGAAGTCATCATGTTCATGGGCTGAGCATCCATCAGAGGAATTTATGGTGGAATGCCCTCTCTCTTTCTCTGCGTTGCTGAGTTGCACGTAGGACCAGTAACACATACACTGAATCTGTCTTTCCAGTAGTTGTTGTTTTTGCTTCTTTTTATTTGTTGGTTTATTGACTTGTAATTATTAAAGCCTGTTCTACATTTTATTTTTGTGGCTTTCCTGTAAGCTGAAGGTTTCTTTTTTTTTTCTTTTTCAACAGTTCCAGGCACAGACCATGAGCCAGGGGACAGCACTTTTCTCTTGCGGACTCATGGGTAAAGGTTTGCATTATGTGACATGGATAAAATCTTAGATCCCTCTTTAACTTATTTACATGATGGCCATTGGTTACAATAACAAACAGGACAGGAAGTGTTGTTGTAAAGTAGTTATGTACTAGATGGTCTAGATGGATGATTAAAGCGAGTCTCTAGTGCATTTTGTTCATTGTAACTTTGCGTTTGGTGAAACATGTCTGGCAGGTGTTTTTGCCAACAAAAATAATACAGTAACGACTTTGTGTTGGCGGTTTAGCATTAATTTAAATTTCGTGGCACTCCTTGATGCTTCAATACTCCAGACATGCTGCAAAAGAGTCATATCTTTAGTTTTCTTCTAGTTTTCTTTACAGTCTCTGTTTTGTATAATTGGATGTATTATGTCCTCGCAGTTACTTGGCATTGAGTGTGTAAGAATTGAAAATGTCCTGGCATAGAACAGAGCTGTACCAGAAGGCCTTTTGTTCTTTGTCCTACCCGTGTATTGTGGATGGCATTTTGGGGAATTTTATCTCCAGTGAAGAAGAATAGACCTTTTGCATACCAGAAGTGGGCAGTGGCCTCGATGTTTAGTATCTGACTCAGAGTTGACCGACCAGTTCATTTGGCCAATCTGTTCTGTGGTTTAAGAGTGTCGTTTCTATGACGATAACAGGTGTTGGCATGGTAGCTTTGGTTTTGGAGAATATCTGACCATTGACGGCAGATACCGAGCTGGTCTGATGGATCGCGCTTGTAAATCTCAACGAAGAGATGAAAAGCTGTAGTTAGAAGCTTATTGACATTTGCTCAGGCATGTTGAGTCAGTTGGACATTGAGCTCCATTCCCTTTTCAAATCAGCTGTACTTACAGACGGTGACGCTAAAGCAGTGGCTGCAGGGCAGTATTTATTTTTAGTGCCAATTAAACAAAGCAGTGAGTAGTGTCAACACAAAGTACACATGGTGACACCCATGCTTATGCATTGCATTGACGCTGCCCAAGTTGCGGGTACTAAACAATTGTAGTACCTAGAACTAAAAGCTGTTTTTTTTGTTTGAGATTCATCTCCTAAAGGAGTTTGCACAGCGCTGCAGTGGTGTATAATGGTGGATTTTTTATTGTATCTTATTATATTTTTAAAATCTTTGTGTAAATTTGATACTAGGGAGTAAATTTCCAGTCCTACATGAGTATGGCGCTGTTGTTGGAAACTGGTGAAGAGACTGAAGTGAAAAAAGAGGGAAACTAACAGATTAGCACTGGAGTTTGAACATTGCATTAAGATCTGTGGGCAGATTTTTGCAGCTGTTGATTGATCTTTCAGTTCAAGTTTAGCCCATATATAGTTTTCCATATTGTGGGTGGGATTGTGTTTGGGTATCTTTTGTTTTTAAAGGCAGTTTCATTCATATAAATGTGGTCTGTTTGTTGCAGACACAAGCCGGTGGAGGGACATGGGTCACAGGTGTGCCATACAGCGGAGGCCAGTTGGAACCAGCCTGGAGAGCCTGTGGGATGTTCTGCCAGAAGTGCACACAAGTTCTGCCCACTGGGACTGGGATGTTGGCTCCACTTCGAGCACAATCACTAACTTGTTGCAGGACCTAAGCCTAACTGAGGCCTCGCACTCCACCGCTCCCCCCAGCAAACGACAGTGCCGGTCCCTGTCTTGCTCAGACGAGCTCAGTGGTTGTCGCTCTTCCTGGCGTCCTCAGGGCTCTCGCGTGTGGACAGCTGTGGAGAAGCGGAGGTGCCACAGTGGAGGAAGCGTCCAACGCAGCAGTATTGGAAACATGCAGAGTGGCTTCGCGGGCATGCAGCGCAGCTCCAGTTTCAGCCTGCCTGCCCGATCCAACACCCTTGAGCTGCCGTCTTTCACCCAGCGCCCTCCATGGTCTTCTGGGTTCACCAGCCTGACACCCTCCTCCTCTTCCTCAGTGCCCCTGTCCTCCGACCCTTCATCGCAGCCCCTCTACCTCTCTCATGAACAAATTTGCCTCCCTGAGCCTCGTGGACCGTCACCTCCCAGCTCCCCCGACTCCACTCCAGAACTGGAACGCCGTGGAGGACAGGGGGGTCTTCCCCGTAGTCGCTCACAGCCATGCGTCCTCAATGAGAAGAAGACTGGTATGAAGCGCAGGAGACCAGATGACACACACAAACAGAGGCCTTCACTGGATCTGGCAAAAATGACACAGGTTGGTATTTAACATGTAGATCAGATGATAATATAATATTTTTCTTTATTTAGACAGAAGAAACATTAAATACTGAAAACCTGCCAGTTTACGTCTTCGATTTAACAACACGTTGCACTCAAGATGCTGTCTGTTAATACACTGTATTAACTTTGAAACTGAGCCAGTCATAATTTATTAGGAGCTTTTTCCATTGGCGTTTTTATGCGGCATTTATTTATCAGTTAAACTCGCCACAACCCCATCACTTGAAAGAGGAGGATTACAGGAAATGGTCATGCCAGCTGGAAGCTTTGCGAGGTCAATCAGTGTCAGTATCACAAGCATTTTTCTCCTTATGTGTCGGATAAACAAAACACTTATGGTTAAGGTCACTCCATTGTTTCCCTCAGGCGTTGTCATTACAGGCGATTGTTAATTCATGCAAGCCTATTCAGGGTCACATTCGATTATCTGAGCTTGTACTTGTACTCACAAAGTTTGAAGAAAAGTAGCCCCGTTAGCAGGAATTACTAGAGGAATGATTAGTTTCGGTTGGTCACTTCTGAAATTTGGATTTATCTGGACATCCTGGCAGGCGTTTGTCTGTTTGCCCCTCGAGCTCACGCACACACACACAGTGAAGTTTCACACATTCACTGGCTGGATCATAAACTTGGAGCTGGACTTGGCCCCTGTGAGAAAGTCACCCAGAGTTCAGCAGTGTCTTAACAACAACGCTGCTGTGACACGACAAACAGACGCCGCACGCGCTCCAAGCAGGAACGAGGTCAGCGTGGCGAAAACAACCTTAGACGAGGCAGAGAAATTTCAGGGTGCTGAGAGGATTGCTTAGATTTGGATCTTCCCTGCTGCTCTTTGTCTCTGTTAAAAAGGCACAACTCTGACAGGTAGAAAAAACAAGAAAAGCTTCCAGCAATGATCACTAAATTTTGTTGCTTCACTTTCTTTTGAATTGAAGTGACTGGCGTAAGGCAAACCCTGGAGGAAATGACTTCCAAATGACTAGCATGAGAGGGATAAAATATCATTTGACTTTTAGCCTAGTTACGCAGATCAACTTTCTTCAGTCTTTTCTAAATGATTGATTCATTACAACAGTAGAATATAGAGTTTGGCATGTAGCTTCAAGGTTTATCACTCAAGCTGCTTACATAATTTTGAGGTGGTGGATCGGTTGAAACAGCAGGCAGCGACCCAAGGAAGCAGTGCAACTGGTATTACAGAGGGAAAATGGTGAAATTTTTAAAGTTTCCAGCCTGAAGTAACTCCAATAATTCCGTTATTCATAATCCCTTAATTGTCATTATTGCTTTAAGGGGTTTTGAGAACAAGCTTTCACTTTTCAAGTGATTTTATTGAAAAAAGGACTAAATATGTTATATTTAAAGTATGAAGTGTGTAGTTGCCTTGGATTCAACAGAAATGTCGTTCACGTTTGATGATAGAGTAAGTCTGTTTGGCACTCAGCTCAAGGGCTTATATCGCTTCACACCCGTCGCCCTATCCGCACTCAAAGTCACCTTACTATTCAAAGATCGGTCTCAGTGCTGAGTGCGTCTCTAAAGTGTCCTCTCATCCACACGCCTCACTGGTGTGATTTACTCTCTGCGTGGTTCACTGTGACTGCAAGTGGAGCAGCTGTGGCAGAGGTTATAGATCGTCTCACAGGGGGGGATATGTGTCGGGTAAAGAGATATTGATTTCTGTAAATTCAGCTCAGTGCGTAGATCGCTCCCACTACCAGGCCTCATGAGCTATTGATCAGCTTTTATTGACGGAGAGTCAAGGTCAGTATGGATGAGGAGACTTTCTGCTCTCCTCTTCGTTTCATTCAGTGGGTGGGTGGGAACGAGGGAGCGTGACAGTAACAGACAACGCAGGCAGTACTTACTCATTAGCCTAATTTTTATTGGTGCAGTAAGTTATGTGAGGATACGCTGTCAAAGAAGATTTTGTGTGCAGAACAAGCCCGCTGCTCTAAATTAAAACTGTATTTGGTTAAGTTAACATCCGTGCCACTGTTTTTTTCCATATCCCAGACTAATTGTGACCTTATCAGTTTAGTCTCATGGTCTCTCAGGCGAGAAGTCTGAGAGACCTAATGCTGAAGGCAGCAATGTGACACTGGCCTGCTGCTGACAAATGCACCCGCTTGACTAGAGCAAAGAAAAACAGCAGCGCCCCTTTTGATCTAGTAGAGACCTTACTCACTCATGCATAGATCTGACCATGATGCTCTCTATGTTTGCAACTCTTAGTGGGTGATAAATCCTGAAAAAGTGAGGTTATTTGTGAACTGACATTGAATCAGCTAGATTTGAAGTAAATGACAAAATGAAATCACACATTTTTATCTATGCTGAGAGTAAAGAGGTGTGATTTGTCAAGTCATAATTAGGGAACTATCATTACGAGTTAAAACCTACAAATATTTCCCTCTAAAGCTTTTATGTATCTCGTGTTACTATGAACTGTATTCCTTTGGACACTTGTGGTCTTAAAACTTACTGTTGATTTATCTCTTATCTATTTATTAATCGCAGCTCACTTGGCTGTGAGCTGCATGTCTAACAGTCCCATGCTTGTTTCATGTTATATAAGCACACAAGTGACAGGAGGTTTCACAGAGCTCCTATTCTCCCGTGTCCCTCTGCCCTGACACCGTAACAGTCAGGCATGAGGCAGCTGTCCTGCCTTCTACACATTAGCTGTACAGATTGGAAAAGCCTCAGTTGTAAAGCTTCTCATTCCAGCGTGCACAGCTGTCACAGGACTTGCCCACAGCAGTGCTGGCACATATGTATTTGCCTACAAAAGGTTCTGGGTTTCCCAGATGTATGTGGGCATTGTGCAGAGTCAAAAGGCCAACATGAGTGATGTCTGCCTCCTGGGTATCTGGCTACTTGCTGTTTTCCGATCTCTCCCATCGGCCTTCAGATCACAGCTAGTAGTCTCACATGCTGTCTGTAATGGAAGCTAAATTTGTATCCTTCAAATCTTGTTATATTTTTATATTATAGAGGTTCTTGACCAGTGTCCAGCACTGACCTCATTCACTCACCCACATGCTTTTTGAGTACAGTAGAGGGATTGTTTTCATAAGATGTCTGTGTGCCTTTAGCCATGTTTGTGTCCTCTTTAGGATATGGGTCATACTCCAGGAAGGGAAATGTTTTGTGGTTTAAGTGCAAGTCTGTTTCCTTGAGAGCATGAATTCAAGGCCTCTAAAAAAAAAATTCACTGGCTCTCCACAGAAACTTCGGAATTTCCACAGTCTGAGCTGCCCGGGATTCACAGGCGAGGACGGCCGCGAGTCCAGCCAGGCTACCCCCACCCTCAGGAGCACCACTCAGCGCGATACTGACGACTCAAACGAACACAGCTTCAAGGACATTCAGCCTCAGACCAAAGAGGGCGAGATCACCAGCACCGTGTCGTCAGACACCGCCACAGAGGATGCAGACTGGCACTCCACGGATTGTGGCGACATGACACCAGGAACGACCAATGGGAAGGACAGTGAGCCTTTCTGGGCGGGTCTGTGTAGCATGAGGAAGGATCAGCTTGGAGGCGAGCTTGATATTGAACAAATTGAGAGGAACTGAACGGGACTGCCTTCCTCCTGGGGGAAGCTAATTTAGAGGACTGAAAGAAAAACAGTGCTGATAGTCTTAAGGAAAAAGCAAGTGGAAAGCTAATACAATGAGCGTTCTAGCACTTGTCTTTATTTTGTCCCTTGTGGAGAGCTTTGAACAGGAGCTTTGTGTGCTAAACGCCTATTTTTGTGGACTTTGTGTAGTCAGAAGCTACTCCCCCACTGTGTGGTATCTTAAACGTGTCTCAGGAGAACAAGAAAGTCAGGGAGGATGGATGTGGGTGAAAATAGAACTGATAAAAATAAAAATGATTAATGTTGGCTCACAGACTGGGGTCTTTAACATTTCTCTGTAACCCTGATTACCCTAATTGTACTAGATATGGAGAGAATTCACAGCGGGTTTGTAAAAATTCTCTGCTCCAGGAAGAGTGTCTTTTCCTTTGACGTTCTTCAGTAGTACGTGGGTACATGATGGAGAAAAATGGAGACTACTTCATGAGTTACTGTTAGTAAAACCCCTTTCACTTTTACTGAGCAACAGGCTGCACGCACACACCATCTATAAAGTATACTGAAGAGCTTAACATTTCACACAGTAACATCGGGCTTATCTCTGGATCTCTGCTCCTGTATGTTTGAAGAAACGTGATGCTAATAGCGTTAATATTCTTTCTTTTTACGATTTGTAACTACAGAGTTATGTAAAACATGAGCATATTTCTATACGAATAAACACACTTTTTAAAGTGTCATTTGTAACTTCATTATTTAAGTGTTTTTTTCTTCTTATAACATATGGGATCTCTGGACTATGTTTAAAGCAGGTTTTAAACTCAGCTAAATTATTTACCATTGGAGCAATTAAAGGATTCTGTGACTGCCAAATCCCTTTCTGGCCACTTGCACGTCTGCTATTTCACCATGGACTGCAAATTTAAACAGACAGAGGGGGGAAAAAAAGATAAATAAATCAATGGGATTATACTTTTGTGCAGCCGATCAACAAAGGTGATTAAAGCTGGATCGGCAGCTACATCCAAGCAGTTTTCATCAAAGTGTCCAAAAATGAAAGCAGTGCATCAGGTCAAGCGCAAGTTTTGTGCATTTTGTGTGCGTGGAGATCTACTTTTACATCCTGAGGCATCTGAGGGGGAGCCATAAATTCAGCCTCGTAACCACTTATCCAATTCAGGGTTGCTGGAGTCTGTCCCAGCTGTTGTAGTGTAAGAGGTGGGCTACACCCTGGACAGGTGGCCAGTCTATTGCAGGAGTAACACAAAGAGGCAGTCATTCATGCTGACATTAACATTCACAGACAATTTAGAATTGGCAAATTAATATTCACGTGTTTGAGCAGTGGGAAGAATCCAGAGTACCTGAAGAGAGGGAGAACATGCAAACTACACAACAAGGCCCAGCCTGCCAATGAACCACTAACCACTGCACTGCTCAAGGAGAGCAATTAGTGCAAACCGCCTAAACTGACCGATGCCTTGCTGGTGAAAATCTACCATGTGCAGCAGACGCACAGGATTTATACAGCGTGATCTTAAAATATAAGGTGTCCTAAAAGAGGTGCACAGAGGTGGAGATTACCTTGAAGGGCAGATTGGCCAAATTTAAATAGGTTATTTGTTTTTTATTAAATTTTTATTGACAAAATCACACAACTCTTAAGTCAAATGCTGGAACAAATCTGTGTAAAAAGACTAAAATCTTCACAGTAGAAGGCCATCGAGAATGATACACTGAATAAAAGTACTTTCATGCTTAAACTTAACTTGAATGTTGGATTTTATTTATTTGAGGAAAATATAATACTTTTTCCATAAACTAGCATATGCTTTTATATTAATACATCTGATATTTTAAGATAAAAAAGGTAATATGATCAAATACATAATAATATTACATGATTGTGGGGTATAATTGTGCATAACTAGATCTACTTTTCATGATTTTAAGGATATATTGCAGAGCAAAGTTCCACAGTACATTTTAATGCAGGGATTTTTTGCTATCTTATAAGTGTTACACACTAGCAATGTTACTTTTGGTCAAGTAAAGCAGCTGAAAGAGCTCTTTCATTAATAGCAGCAGAGCACAGGACAGCAAGGTCATTGTTGACGACGTCTTTAATGCAACAATGCAGACTGACCCAATTAAGTTGCAGGAAAAGACAATCACAACCGTAGTAGTGGTACTACTGATGAGCCTGTGTTTGTGTGCTGAGGCGGGGAGTAAGTACGGAGGACGCCAGGCAGAGTTGGGAAGTCCGGTCGCTTTTTCTTTCTCTCTCTTTTCCTTTGATGGCGGGTGGAGTAGTGGAGCTGAGCGACGGTTCACCCCAGAGACCTTCCTCCCTCCCTGCTTTGGGAAACAAAAGCTTCTTTTTCTCTGAGGAGCACAGTGACGCGGGAGGCGGCTGTGAATATGGGCCATGTGTCAGGGCTGCTGCTGCTCCGTTTGTCTGTTTCCCCTCCCCATCTCTGGTGCCTGTGCAAATCTACCAAAATTTATGCTGTCGTTAAATTTTTGATTCACTGCTCCCTGACGGCCACACGCTCCTCCTGCAAGTTTGTTCACACTTGCAATGATGCTTGTCATTCTTTGAAAGCAATGATGTGCCACTGAGGGAAGAAAGTCACCTCATTAAAGACTAGCTGAGTAATTTGAAGATTGCTTGACATGCTATACTCAAGGCTCAAATATCAAACGAAGCATATCTGCCGGTCGCCTGCAATGCCTTGTAAAGTGCTGACTTATTGTGGCTGTTGCACAAGAAACCTTTGAGGCCATATTTACGCTCAAGAGTCCTCAGTGGACTCGTGTACTGAGTTGAGAAGGAAACGGGTAAACACGAGCCTTTTTAAACGTGGCGTGCAGCAGCCCGACACACTCAGGGCCCCCGGCCTTTAATCAGTAGAGTGACAGAAGTGAAGCGAGAAGATAGATACAGCAGGAGGGGTGCGCCATGCCAGCATCGTGCATCACACTTGCTCAAAACCCTCCACCGATACACACATAAGAGAAAGGTGGTCACTTTTGAGGTGGCTTTGGACTTTATACGCAATCTTAATGACACTTCACTTCATATGGCACCTTTAAGACAACAGACATCCCACACTTTTCACCACATTCGTTTGCTTCTCTATTATGACAGGGTTGCACTGACAGTTTTCACTCCACATGTACATAAATAAATCATTTTATTTAATATTCAAATATGATGCGTCCTTCATAGAATTTCTTTATGCCAGTTTTCCAGGTGGAAAAGTCAAACCATATGTGAAATGAGCCGAATATTGGCAGGAGTCTCAGGTTTAGTGCCAACCACAGCTTGGCAGCTCAAATGTGGTAGAGGTGAAAAGCAATTTAGCAGTACCACCCAGCCACAAAACATTTCCAGTTGAGCAAGTGCTTTTTTTGTTTGTTTTTATGTGTGTGTGTTTAAGTAAAATTGCGAGGCGCTTAATTTTGAAAACTCAAACCAAAATGTCAGCTCAAACCTCCAGTTACTGACTGGTCATGTTGACTACACTTTGCAGGATTCATTCTGAAGTACTTCTGGGAAACTTCACTGTTGTGTCTTAAAAGCAGACGTCTGGTCTTACACAGAAGAAGAATTAGAAAAGTCATAAATTCTTATTTTCTTTGTCAATACCTTCTGAGTTCAGTCCAGTGTCACTTCACAAGAGGACTGCAGGGTCTAAAATGTGAGTACCTCACCTCACCAACCAGTAAAGTTGTAGTTTTTACCTGTTTTGCTTATTAATGAGACTTGTTCCCCATCCACACCAAGGGTCTATGAATAGAACAGGTTATTTCAATTTGGCGTGAGGTATACGTTCTTTCTAAAGCTTTGGGGGGACTTGCTCTGAACTATACCTAGTTCACTAAGAAAAAACGAACACAGAATAGTTTTTATGGCTAAACATGTATTCACATGAGACAAATTCATTAATAATAGTCGCTTTACATACAAATTCTACAATGTGGATGGTTATCATGTATCTAAGAGCTACGCAATCACTACACTGGCTCTTAGTAACAGACAGAACAATTAAATTGAGTTACGACCTTTGGAATATAAAATGTCATCACTATGTTTTTTGGAATTTCTGTAAAATTCCAGAGATTCTTGAGTTGTGCAATGTGTTTGCAAGGTTAGAGTGACCTTGAGCTCTAAAATAAAAAAAAGTCCAAATCTTAGTTCCTTCTTGAGTCCAATTGATGGATGCTCTGCCTCCATGTCGCCCTACCCCTAGCATCCTCCTCTGTAACACCAACCCTCTGCACATCCTCTGTCACTACATCCATGAATCTTCTCTGCGGTCTTCCTTTTCTCCTCTTGCCTGGAAGCTGCATATTTAGCATCCTTTGCCCAAATATATCTACCATCTTTTCTCTTCATGTGTTAAAACTCTCAGGGTTGCCTCTCTAACTTTGTCTCCAAACTGCTCACCCTGTGCTGTCCTTGTTATATATTCATATTTCCGATCCTGTCTATTCTGGTCACTCCCAACTCCCAGTTTTAAGATATTGTGCCTGTAAGCAATGGAACACACCACACATAACCACACACACACACACACACACACACACACACACACAAAAGCTTCTGGCTGTGACTGTAGGTGGGCATAAAAAACTAATGGACACCTTCACAGAAAAGAGCCCCAGCAGACACACAGTTCTAAAATTGAGGTCACCTGTAAACATTCAGACATTTTGCATACCAAAATAGTTTACACTGTGCTGACATACAACCATAATTATGGCATGCTTTGTGTCTGGGGAGGTAAAGCCCCGCTGATGCTTTAGTTGCAAGTAGGCAGGGGTCATGTCCCTGGAGGGGCCAGTGCTGACTGCAGCCACATTAGCAGAGTACAGACTGCTCAGTGTCTGAACTGAAGCACTTCACAGGCTGCTTGTGAAGACTTTTGGGTAGAGAACCGGGGTGGGGTTGGGGACAGCACAGAGAAGGAGGAAATTTAGGGTTTGGCTCCAGACCTAACAACTTCAGACGTTTCAAAGCCCTCCTGCACCACCAAGAGCTGTTGGCACAGCTGCCCACAAGGGAAGGAGAGTGATGAAATGTGGGGAAACCGCGTGGCTTGGCGAGCAAAATCAAGAGGCCTCCTTTAGACCAGCTTGCTACACGCAGAAGGGAGGGGATAAATAACCGGCTGCTGTAAAAACAAGTGCACGTTTCTGTGGATAATGGTGCATTTAGAGCTGCAGGTGTGCGACGTTGTCTGGTCAGCTGACCCTCCATTTCCTGTCAAACAGGAAGAACCGAATGAGCAGAGATGAAAGTTCAAGGTAGCACACAGCTGGCAGTTGTTAAGGTGGGTAACTGCAGGTGCGTTACAAAAGCAGCAGTGTGCACGCTGTGTAAGAGGAGCCTAACCCAAATAGATGTCATACAAATGTAGTGTATGTGAAAATAGTCTGAGAGACACACTGCAGCAGGGAGTACTCTGCAAATATGCACAGTGTGTGGATAACGAGCTGGGGAAAATCATTTATAAATGTATCATAATAACATAATTTAGATTTACATTAAAATAATTTCAATAAATAGAAAAAAGTATCACAACTTTGACTGGGATTCTGTTGCAAACGCAAACACTGTTGAAATTATACCCCTCACAAGAGTGTTAGTACTGGATGCCAGAAAGTGGCAGGATACTTTCAGCATACAGCCACATTCTGCTCTTGATCCTCAGACTCATGCTAAAGGGATTTGCATCCCTAAGGTGTCCATCAACGCAAGATGAAAATGAGATCATCAGCTTAATGAGCTGAGGTTGTAGGAGAGGAGGGTGGCAGGGGTGAGGATACTCTTGTGGTCATAATCATATTCAGCTATGACCAGAGAAGATGATACTTCAAGACAGACATGTAATGAACTGTAATGCACTAAATGGGAAATTACATTTACAGGTAAAACGCAGAAAAGGCTATAAAAGAGAATTCCTCTGCCACTTTGACAAGTTGTATTTGATATCCAGTCTCAACACACGAGTCGTCAAAACTCTGAATAGGTGGAAAACAAAGGTTAGTATCATATAACTGATCACTTGTGAAACATGGTCACAATCTCTCCTGTTCCAGGTATTCCTGAAATATTGGATTCACAGGAATGGCACAGATGGAGTGTCTCTGTGACTCTGAACTTTGGACACTGAATTTTAATCAGTTTAAGCTAATTTAGCCCCTTAGTGGAGATCTCTATGTAAGTACAGAGGAAATATATATATATATATATATATACATACATATATATATATATATATATATATATTTATATAGCTACCTCTCCACCTCTCATTTCTTCATATTTTGCTTTACAAGGAGGCCAGTCAATTTTTTAAAGTGGCCTTGGGCAATAGTTTTCCAGGCTTTTTGGAGATCTTTCAAAGTTTAGCTGCTTTTTCTCTCGTTTTTCAGCTCAGTCCTTGTACCTAAACATCTTCAGAGGAATTTCTTATTTGTTAAGTCACTTAACACTACCTATGAATCATTCAAACATTTAAAAAGCACCTAGCTCAAAGGATGAACCAGTGTTGCGTCTTCACATAACTGAAAAACTAGCAAAGAACACATTTAAATTGTATCTTTAGTCACTTTGTTACTAGCAGCCTGTCACAAAAACAGATGAATCTAGAAAACAATGCCCCTAATAACTGTTTGACAGGCATAGATAGTAATTTTGCACCAACAAGGCGTGGTGTGTCTTTTAACAGCTCCAAAAAATCTAGCAAAAAGCCATTTGTTAGGAAGGAAAATAGGGGAAAGGGCGAGGTATGCCAAATTACACAAGAACTGGCCTGAAAAATCTGTGGCAGAAAAAACATGTTTGCAAATCAATTATGGAGTAATGAATCCAAATTTGAAATATTTGTTTCAAATCGTTAGCAATATGTACGACAAGGTCAAGCGAGACGTATAACAGTTAGTGCCTACGGCCATCTGTGAAACACTGTGGAGTCTCTGTCAGGGTTTGGATGCATTACAGTCAGTGATGTTGGGGATCTTGTCAAAATTGATGGAATTATGAATGCAGATTTTGATCCACCATATAATACCATCTGGGAAGAATTTGATTGGAAACACTTTCATTATTCAGCATCAAAATGATCCGAAAAACACTGCAAATAAATCCCAGCAGCCATTTCAAACTTTCATTGCAAAATATACTGAAATAAGGGGTGGCTCAAGATTTTTGCACAGCAGTGTATCTTGTGTATTTTATTTTATTTTTACCATAAATTGAAGTCGAAGACAATACCGTCATTTTAACGTACTGAACACAATGCAATACCAAAAAGGCCCAAAGGTGACAAACTGATGTAGCAATCACCTTTACACGTTAATCTCCATAACAGCTGCGGTGAGACAAAGATTTACCAGTCTATCAATTTGTCCCATGACAGTGAAATCCTACTCTACATGCCCAGACACGACTCCCAAAATGAGGTCACCTCTATTATCTGAAAGCAATCTTGCTGTGCAGCGACAGGAAAAGAATCAATGTACTGCACCCCATTAGGAATACAGTATATCGCTGTTTACCAATCCAGACAGCCACGATAGGTAAACTGTTGCTAATTTGTAACTTATGTCAAACGGGTGGAGGTGAGGTTAACAATCATCCAGCTCTGGGTCATGTGTGTGTTTGTGTTTAAAACCTAGTGATGGTGAACCTGCCAAAAGGGGTGTGTGTGTGTGTGTGTGTTGTGGCCTAGATCCCTCAGATACTTCACTTCCCTTAACTGGAAAATAACCTAGTTAAAGCCAAGTGAATTCATTCGAGAGTATTCAAATGCATGTTTAATAGTTCAATATGAGTCCAGCAGGCAGTAACATAATGGACAAAACACAGGGTCAAACAATGTGCAGGCTGTTAGAAAACCGGGTACCAGCTGCTAGTGCTTTTCTGTGTACAATAACATTTATTCCTGAATTGCAAATAGGAGTGGTACAACCAGTCCAGCCGCAGTTTCATACTCCTTCATAACATTTCATTACCTCTGAATGCCCAGGCATATTCAAGCTTGTGTCTGCTAATGGTGAAATAAACCATTAGCACCTTTTTTGCAGGCACTGGTTGAGAGACCTCAATATATCACTTGAAAATGAGCTTTTTTTTCTTGTCGAATTTATTTGGTACACTGGAACCTTGGGGGCAACGATTGAGAATCATTTGTTTTACGCTCCATTTCCAAAGATCTCAACGATCCAGCTGTGACACTGAAGCCCAATAACCAATCTTTTTTTTTTTTTGGTCACAGTCATTTTATTTATCCTCGGTGTAGATAGCGTGTGTAATGAGTGGCTTTTGATAGAGTAGCTATGACAGGACTGTCCCCAGTAAAAGGCAGCTTAAAGTCAAGTAAATAAAGATAAGCAGCTGAAGATCTGCGGTTCTTCAATCTGATGATGGAGTGTCAGTTTCATTTTTGTTTACACTGAGAGAAACATGAGCCCAAGCATCAGCATAATTTATCGCATTCAGCAGTGGTTGCATTTATCATCTCTCAGACCAGCTCACTTCCCATTTCCAGCGATTTGTTATTGTAAAACAAAAGCCTCTCCGATATGAATTCCAGTTAAAACCTGAGCCAAGGCTGAATTTTCCCAAGTGCTTTAAAACCTTGAGCTTTTCTCTGACAATGAAATTTCCAAACTGATGGAAATTCCACACATTTTCACACAGACTCGAAAATTATCTTTATTTATAACAATCAAAGAAAAAAATCAAATAGCTTTGCTAACAACCATTTCCTGCTGCTCTGTACGGGTTGTGCACGTTTTCTGTTTTCATCACATGACACACAACAATTACTCTGCGTTAAAGTGCAGCAAATGTTTAGTGCAAATTGTGAGTACAGTAGCTCTTCGGAGAATCTGACTGTGGGAACTTGAACGCTGCATTTCTCTCGCCTTTTAACTGTCAGTCAGCAGCTGGTTACGGCAGACTCATGTCATCTTGAGGTATCTTATCTATGCCGATCATGTACTGACAAATACACAGTGCAGCTCAAGCATGCTCAACACTATCGCTTGCAGATGGGATAATTGTTCTGCAAACTTCATTCCAGTTTGTGTCACACTTTGCAGAGCAACAGATGGGAGTCTTTCCCATGTGTGACAATACAGTTGGCTGTTAAGAGTTTATAGAGGCCATGGGCTGGTTAATTTAACTTCCATAACAAAGAAAACTTTCAGAAGCTACTTTTTAATGCTACTGCTAATTAGCTAGAGTTCAGTGTTCACTGCCTGGTATTCAGTGCCCCCTCTGACTGAGGATCATGTCCACCGCCTGGGCCAGGTTGTCTACAGTGCCGTCAGCCGTCACCGTCGGGTGCCTCTCATCAATGGGCCTGAGGGAGGAGAAGCAAATGCACAGGTTTGAGGACTTGTATCGCAGGAAGAAGGAAATCTTGAGCACAAAAGAAATGGTAAACAAGGACTAGCAGTTTGACACAGTCAAATGGATTAACAACGCTGAATGAATTATGTGGGGGGAAAAAAACAAAACAAAAACCCCAACGAAACACAATTGAAACGAAAAAGAAAGTTTGTTATCAAAACTGTCATCCTGTGTGGTAACTCTGGTTCTGTTAAGAGCTTGTTTAACAGCACTGTATTTTTAGTTCTTTTGGCTACTCCCCCTTTTTTTGGGGGGGAGCGGGGGTACAGCGTATCATCTGCCTCAATCTCACCCTTTCCCAAGCATACCTGCCCTCTGAATGTCTTTCACTACATCCAGAGTACATCCACAGTCATCATCCTTTGCCCAACATATCAGTTGATTTGAAGGTATCTCAGGGTAACTGTGGCTCCATAACCACACCTTTCTATCATATCTGCAGGCTACTACACCACAATTATAGTGCTGTTTTGTATCAAGGAGGTTAGGATCAAATCGTAATATACTGTTAATATGTGAGGCTGTAAGAAAACACATTTCTTCCACACATGGTAACAGACTGATTTCTCCAAACTTGCTGTTCAGCTGTGCTACTCTCGTGGCTCTGTGGCCCCTTGACTAAATTGACCTCAAATTTTTGTTAAGACATTTAGAGGCACCAGTGCAAGAGAGACTTGCAGTATTCCCCTCACATTCTCACAGCTTAATCGTTACTCTGCATTTAGGACAAATTAGCAAATGAACTAATGCTAAGGTGCTGAAAATGGTTTACCTGCCTCAGACTTGTGTTGTCTTGTTAGTTTTGTTCTACATTTGTAATTGGATGGATTGCACAGAAAGGGTTATTGTACTCACAGCACGCACATAGAAATGATGTTTTACATGTTTACCCACATAAAGTACCCTACATCAAAAGGTCACAGGCGAATGCCCAAAATTACCCTATACCATAATCCTGTTTCCACACGATTTCCTAAATTGTGGGAAAGCTGTGGACTTGGTCAAGACGGGCAAGGCTGTAGCCTCCACACTGCCTGCTGCCATTGTTCGGATCAAGGCCCAGTGATGGATGCAGATTTGGTTGTTTAATCAGCTGGTAGTGGAAATGTAATCCATTTGGTGTGGCACTAGGCCCAAGCTGACATGGAGGACCCCCTTTCCACCCAATTCCATCAAAAGACAGAGACGCCCCTTCATTCATCTGCAGAACTGCCCTGGAGTCCTGCTCATTTATGGAGTGGTGCCTATAGACCCCCCCCCCTTGACCAGGCTCTGTGTGCTGCCTCTGTTCCCCAGTCACGGCTTGGAACTCCAGATGGGGACTCTTTGTCAGGCCCTGGGTGTGAGGCACACACCGCCATTAATCCTGACTTCTGAAAGCTTACAGAGCACCATGGCAAATATTTGTGAGCCGCCCAAGTGTAGCGACAGAAAGAAGAGGCCTGTGGTGGTGGAAATAGGGGAAGAGGTGCTGAATGCCGAAGCCACGCTGAATATGGCAAAGCAGTGCCATGTGTTTACGCATGTCTGTCAGCTGCCAGTGCTTGGGTTATGTGAGCTGGTCCACTAATGGTTGGGGTTTTATGTCTCCTGTGCTGGATTACTCCCGCACCCTTTTCTGCCCGAGGACTGATTGAGTTCACACACGCATGCACGCACAGGCATGAACGCACAAGCAACATAGGTCACATGGCTCTTATGTTTCAAGAAGTGAAGCCAAAAGTATCAACCTCACTGTCTTTTCAACCCGATGCTTCTTTAAATCTCTCCCCGACTCCATCTTTTAGATAGGCATGCATAGATGCATGCATGCATGCGTGTGTGTGTATTCATTTTGCTGCCTTCCTCCCATTCCCATGAATAATGAAGAAGTAACCAGGTCAATGTGACCATGCAAAATTCAGCACAATACAGCTAGTGTTACCGGTGAGGTAATCTGCGGCTTGCTGTCCTTCAGGTCAATGCAATATCAATACACGTGAATAGATAGGTTTGGTCCCTGAGCCTGACTGACATTGCAGAGCCATCACGTAGGGATGAGGTCAGCTATGAGGCAGGAGGTGGGGAGCAGCCAAGGGTTTAGTACAACACAGCTGCCCCTACGCTGAAAGAGCAAACTGCCTCATCAGACGGTTAGTAAATGATCACACGATTTGGGCTGCAAGTGGTGCAAGAAAAAAAAAGATTAAAAAATCCAAAAGGAGCAGTGAGCTTGGCTAGTGGTGAACAAGCACGGCAGCCGATTTGACAAAAACGATTTTGACAGCTGATTAACATTCAAGCAAATCATCAATCAAGATGTCAAACACTTGCAGGCTCCAAATGTTCTTTTGTGACAGCTGAAAACTTGAATATCTTTGGTTTTAGACAGCTAAAGACCTCACGTTGGGCTCTAGGAAGATTAAATGCCGATCAAAAAGGAAAAGTGAGCTTTAAAGTCGGGTTCACTAATGCTGTCGATCCTTTAAAGCTATGAATGCCCCATGTGATTCTTGCAGGTTGTCACAGGACTTGCTTCCAAAATAACAAATCACCAATTATATCAGTCGACAAGTCATCCCAAAGTTTGTTCCATGTGCTTAAAAAAAAAATAAAGAAAAAAACAAGACAGGTACATCTCTAATCCCCCTACAGCAAAAACAAGAAAAAGAACAAGAAAAAAAAAAACACAAGACAGCTGATTAAAGTTGCCTTAGCTCAACACACCATGGGTATCAAGTATATACTGGATAGGAAATATGAGGAGTATAATGCCTTAGTGTGTCATATGATATATACAGTATAAAACATGACACTTAGCACTATTAAAAACACCTTTTTTGCAGGCACTGGTTGTTCCTTCGTGAAAAGAAAGTAGATAATGACTCATGTAGTGAGTGCATTTGTTTGTGAAAGTCTGCTGTGAGTCAGAGACATACAGAGACGAGGTAAGATACAGAAATAAAAAAAAGGACTCTTGTTTAACCTGAGGAGAAGAGGGCGGCTTCACCTTTGTTTTGTTTCGTTTAGATGCATTCAGCTGACTCCTGAGGTAACTGACCGCAGGGTGAGGGAGCATGAAAACGCTCTCGCCGGTTAATGCTTAACTCGCCTCGTGCACAGAGGGAAGCAAAACCGTCACATATACCCGATTTCGATTTATACTTGTCTCTGCACCTCTGCTGAGCAGGCATTTTGCTTGACACAATACTGACAAAACAACAACAACAAAAAAAATCAGGTTAGCAGTGCACAACTCTCAGTGATGTTTTGGTGTTACATCCTGAGCAACTCAAGCTAGAAATATCTGGGTTTCCTGCAATTTGACTGTAGGACAAAAGGCAATTTTGAAGCTTTGATCTAACTTTTAATGGGTGCTATTAATGGTGTAGTCAAAGTACCATAAACTAGTATAAAATCACCCAAACTGCCTACATGAAAAATGGCTCCTATTAGACAGAAATTAGCATTTGTTAGCAATGAAAGAGGCTGGCTAATCAGTGTAGGCTTTAAAAGTAGTACCGTTTAACTTCGGCAGGTTCTTCTGATCAGTGTGTTTGCTTACTCTTCAGTAGGAACATGGGTGTGACAAATTCAGCCAAATATTTCAATATTTCAGCCACGTTGCACACTTTATGACTTGGCTTTCTGAGTCATCATGAGAATTTTCCCAGCTGGAAATCTGTCACAAAAAGTCACAACTCTAAAGAGGCCTGAAGTTTCCAAGAAAGTGTACTGAAAGTCATAAAAGCATTTGAAAACAAACCCACAGTAAGAAACAGGAATAACCAGTAAAAGCTTACCTATAGAGACACCACATAGCAAATAACTCAATGAAATGACATAGTTATCACACTGTTATAACACTGCGCCTCAAATAAATAGGAGATACAGCGTATCATTGTAGGCTTTGTGTAAAGTGAGTTGCCACCTAGCAACACAGTGAAGATAACACTGAAAGTAAAGAGTCACTCTGCAAGTGAAAGGTGGAAAAACAGTCAACCCAGGTCAGTGTGTTGTTTTCATTGCCAGACTACTGAAGGCAGCAGGAGCTGAAACGCAGCTTTTTTTCCACTATAAAGATGATGATATTAAGCATAACCTGAGGGAGATCACGTCTTGATGACATTCATAGCCTTTATGTTGAGCCAAGCCGTGTGGGTGACATAAGATGCAGGCACATGACAAAGCTCTCTACTCTCACCCCGGGGACAGGGAGAAAAGGTGTGCAGCTGCTCGTGTTTCCTGCTGCACGGTGCCGCTTTAGCAGCGTCGGCCTGGAGGGTGAAAATGTGATCAGTTAGACTGACTCTGCTGTAAATAAAATGCCACAAGACCGAGTGAAGATGTCGCGGGGATTGTCGACACCAGCGATGCTACAGCCTGCTTTTATTACAATCCGCTCCGAGCTTCACTTTTCCTATCTTTCTGTTCTCTTTTACCTGATATGTACAAAGCACAGATAACATTCTTGAAATAATACAGCTGCACCTTCTTAGGAAAAACAGCCCAACTGAACAGAGGAAACCACCATGTTATGTGCATGTTATGGCAACAGAAGTGACAGATGCTAACTTGAAGCCTTCACATCCTCTGCCGAGTTTGTGGCAGTGCAGCGACCGTTATCACTTCACTTTACAAAAGGCTGCATAATGTTGAATCATGATCAGCAAACAGCTGCAGCATGGTTTTCACACTTTACGCAGATTAACGGTTCTTTCCAATCGAGCTGGACACAAAAGGGGATTCCCTGGTTGCGGCGCAAAGAGCCACTTTATTATTTTTTTCCATCCTGTGGCTGTACGAAAACCTCCCGTGAGTACGAGTGATGACTGTGAGCGTGTGTGAGAGAGAATCCTGATCTGCTGAAAACCACCCGCTGGAAACTTTCTGTCTTTCACAATAACAAAAACATCCAATGCTACGTGAACAGGATGCAAAGCATAAAAGTTTTTATTTCCTCAACAGCCTACTATGTCACTTTGGTGTGACATTCATCGCTATGAAATGTAAAAATGAAGTCATATTGCACACCGTGTGGATGAGGAAGAAGAATTTAATGAATTACAAAAGGTTTTGCAGCTGTGGTTTAGGTGCTAGTTTGTGGAGTCATCTTAGGTAATCTGGTGGGAGCAGAGGGGGGAAAAAAAATATATAAATTTTTAGCTTTTAAGAAGCCATTACCTTCTTCAACATTTAACAGCTGTCCTTGTCAATGTTGTGCTCAATATGCAAAGCCTTACGTGACCCAGATCTAACCACACTCTTTTCATCTGTGTGCTGTTATTATTAGCAGCACTGCTGATGACTTGCTGAATCGTCTTTTTTGTGCGTATATCTCAGGGCGCATGGGTGTTATGTTAGCTCTGAGGTACTGCTGAGTCACCTGCATCAGATAAAGAAAATGCAAGTACAACCATGCATACCAGCTCGCTAAAACAAATCATTACAAACAAATGGTTACAGCAGAATCCAGGCAAAGGCCCAAATCCCTCTAGCCAAGCAGCTTGTCAATTGGTAATTGCAAGAGGGATTGGTTCCCCATTGAAACGGCTACGGGTCTGTGTTCATGTATTTAAGAGGCAGTGCCATGTTTCAGCCTGCCATCTGTGGGCTACAACTCGCTCTACTCTCCCACTCTCGCTCATTTCCTCTTCTCTTTCTCACGGGTGGAAAAGTACTGTTGAAGGAGCTCAGTGACTGAGGCCTGCTTGGTTCCTTTGTCTTACCGTGGGAGTCTGGTCTCACTGTGAAAAAAAGCTCAGGTTAATTATTAATATCTCATTGACTTATAACGCACAGCAGGCTTTAAAAGAGCCTGCAGGCAGGGGGAAGCTAACACCCAAGGGTGGCGGGGCATGGTAGGCGAGGCTTCTATAACCTCTTTGTGCAGCTACTGCCACTTCAATCTATGACCTCGATTCAATATATGGCACACTATCAGGTGGTTGGATTACACATTACTACGATACGAAAAACAAAAATGAAACAAGCTTTTGAGATTTTGTTGAAGACGAGTCTCACTTTGCCTTTCAATTGTTCAGTTCAGCTTTGTTACTTCTTAGATTTATGACTAGGTAATTGATCATAGGGCTCTCTTATCTGTCACATAAGACAGGACAGCAAACTCAGGATCCCATGTAAATGATTTAAACTCTGTATTTAACTGTATAACAAACAGTAAGACTGTTAGGTTTAAAAAAGGGGGGTTCCAGCAACCTGGAAACCACCTAACAGCTTTTTACACATACATTTAAAGTTGTTGACGTTTTAAAAAAAATTGACATGATGCTTTTCTGACAGATTGTAGGTGAATGTAGGCTCCTCTAGCTTGTATGTAGAAATGTCCTTGGTCAAGACACTGAACCTTGAGCCTCCCAACGCTTTTATTGGAGTGAGATTGTGTGAATGTCAGAATAGAATTTTAAAAAGTGCTTTATGAATGTGTGTGTAATTGGGGGTAATGATGCTTGTAGTAAAAACACTTTGAATGCTAAATCAGACTGGAAAAGGGTATGCATAGTTTTTATATACCCATCATGGTCATAAACATAGTAATTTGGGGTTTTTAAATTATTCATTTGAACTCTTCTTCTTCCATAGTGAAATTGTCACCCAGTCTACAATGGGACATCTTTGACTTTGAAAGAAAGTTTGAATTTATTTTGGATTTTCTCTAATCGACACAGGTTCAAACATATGCATACGCTCAGGTGGTGCTGAAGGTTCTACAAGGTCTTTTAATTTGATGCTGCTGCCATGAAATAAAACTTTTATGGTGGTTTTAAGACTTGTTTTATGCATTTAGATGCATAATTGCTAAAAGTACGTGCTAGGTGGTTGCTAAGCAACGAGATGGAATCAAAATATGTGATATAGATAAGAACCTTGACAGACTTAAGATGTAGCTCTGTGCCAAGTTTGGTTGCTCAACTCCTGATTGTGTAAGTTTAGTTGGTAGAGAAAGAAACAAATACAAAAGATTTTGCGATAGCCAAAGTATAGCTACACAAGTCTGTATCTTACCAAGTATGGAGTGTCTGGAAACACTGTACTATGCTAAATTAGCATTTATTTTTTGGAGCAAGTGTGCTTGCATCAATTCAGATCCACAATTTTGTACAAATATTTTACAATAACAGTTTCAGTTGGCATCATGATTGGCTGTTTTTGATTGCGCGCTACAATTGGAAAATTGAAAAGGACTGACCACAGTAGTGAAAAACTGGAATGATAAATAAAGCAGTTACAATTTAGCCCCACCCACTCGGCATTTGGCGTGGCCCATGGCATGATGGGTCTCAAGTAGCTGTTAGCACAAGCAAGAACTAACAAGCGAGACTCTTTATTTTCAGTGGAATACTCTCTCAAAACTGCAAAGATATAGATGTTAACAGTAGAAACAGAGCTCAAGAAGAAGAAAAAAAACAAACAAGGCCACGTCTGAAGAGTGGGAATGCTGGCTGGATGAGGAAATCACTTCCAGAATTGAGTTTGTTTACATCCCCTACAAAATTCCACAATTTCAACCCATGGAAATGGGACGGAAACATAAATTATACTCCAAGTTAATTAGCATCACTGCATGGAATCCAGTCGACACATTTATGGTAAAGAGAGCTTAAGGGAACACGGTTTCTGTTATAGAACCCTATGACTTATTTTAATTGCTTTCATTCTGTGGCAATGAAGAGGACGAAATGGAAATGAACACCCATTTCTAGAAACATGCAGCAAAAGAAATCCAACTAATAAAACACAGCTTTCATGTGTTATCTGTTAAATAGAAGGGAAATCCAACAGTGGAAATAGGAACCTTATGCAACACACATTTATCCCAGTTTACCATGCATCCTGCCAAGGCCCTGCTGCTGACTGACAAAAGAGATGCTGAGAGCTGTTAATGGCTGGTCAGACAACACTGTGCTTATCTGTATGCTTATGATGACACATAATGTCAAAATTACTTTCCTATTTAGCATTATGCCTTATTCTGTCAGTCTAATAAGAAATGAACACACAGATTTATATATAACCCATTCTGTACAGTGAGGTTTATACATTTCTACATAAAGCTAACAGGTCAGAACGTGCCAGCTTTGGTTCCTCTGAACATCTGGGCGGACTTGGACACAAAAGAGGGCCCCTGTGGATTTAGCTTTAGCTCAAAGGCCACGTTGTGCACATGTCATGCGTCCCTTTGCTGGTGTAAAGAGTCAGTGTTTTTGTGGTGCACAGATAAACAGACCTAAATGACACATTTAGAAACACTGTAGCTGACAAATTCACAGCCCACAGCCTCAGTGGAGAGGAGTGCACTTAGATAACTTCACTTCCTTCCCACACAGACAAAACTAATGTGCTAAGAGTGGTTAAGAGGACAGGGTGTGGGACTGAGCTGTTACACGAGACACCATAAAGTGCCTGCACTCTTTTCTACAAAGCAAAATGCTGCACAGATCAAGACAACGCAAAGCGAAAATGTGACTCAAGCGTAACCTGCTCAGGCAAGACTACACATTAAATTCAGTTTAGTGTGCTCGAAGGAGAGAATTAAAGGCATTATCTTAGGTAAACTGTCTAGGTAAAAGGAAGGCCTTGCAGTAGTACATGAAACCATGACCATTATCATATGTCCTGATCTATACGTCCTGAGGAGGACTGAAAGCTAAGCTAAGCTGAAATACATAATGTATCTTGGAGCCATCCCAGAAATGACCACAAGGTAAAAGCTAACTGGCACCAACAGTCCAGTAAAATTCAATTTCAACATCATGCCAATATAGATTTAAAAGCAAATATTTTCAGTCAAACTGCCAGATCTGATCACCATATGGAGGAGGTCCAACTTAAATTTGGATCACTTCATTTTTATTAGACAGCCATTCAAATACAGGCAAATGATTTATGAGGAATAGTGCCAGGTTACAGCTTGTGGCCTCTTAGGGAGTGGGGATACAATTAACCTGCCCTAAATATGCTAGTAATATTGGGGTTATTATACTAATTCTGTCCACTTTATTATATTAAGCTGACAGCAAACATTTTTCTACTTGAAAAGCTTTCTCTTGTGTTTGCTGAGGCTGATTGGCCATACGCTTTCTTAATGAGCTGTCTTTCCTTTCATTCACTGCACTCACAATGGCTTTATTTTCAAGACTTCATTACAGGTTTCACTGGAAATCTGCTCAGGATATCCACACTAATCACAGGTTATGTGCCACTCAGAGAGAGCCAGTTCAGTCTGGGCTGGGAAGGTTTCTCTGGACTGGTCTGCTGGGGGACAACTGTACAATGTATTGTAGTCTGCTAAGCTGTTAATATCCTTTGGTGCTTGCTCACAGATTAATTGTACCATCACTTTTGGATTAAGCCAAATACTTTTTCTAATCTCAGAGTTGTTGCTTCTGATCATACTAGCAGTTAAAATCATAGTTTGGAATATTTGCATACTAACCCATCTGATGAGAACTGCATGTCCTCAGGGACAGTACTCATTGCACAATGTTGCATGTGTGTTTTTTTGCAAGCTCATAGAAGCTTCATTGACAACATCCATGTTCATGAAATATGAAACAGACATAAGGTATACAAGCCATGATCATTACCAGTTCTTCGACATATTCTTGTCTGTCAAAGAGCATTTTCAAAAAGAAACAATGGCCAAAAGAAAAGCCAAACTGTTAGCTTTTCTTCTAGTTATCTCACGCCAGATCATTACTACACTATCATGTTTCACTCAGTTCTCATGAATCTCAGTTTACCTAAGCGTCAACTGTAATATCCGCCTAGTAGCCTTAAATTCAAAGAATCTGACAGTTACAGAACGTCCCAGTCGGAGAAAGTTGCTACATAAGGATAACAGAAAACACCTGTCCTTCAGCATTTTTGGCCTGAATTAAAATAAAGACTAAATACAACTGCGAAATTATTGCTTTAATTTGAGTAGATTTTACAACAATATTGAAAGAACTGCTTGTAAGACATAATACCATACACAGTGCCTGTGGGTACAACACAAGCAGGTTTTCTTTGAAATTGTTTCCTAGGTGAGGTATGTGAACACTAGTTCACGCGGAAAGGAGCTAGCACACAGCTCAGAGTTCCCACAGTGTGTCCCTAGGTGACTGGGCACATGAAAAGGCTATTATTGAGGCTCATAAAGCCAAAAATAAATACATTTTAAAAATCAGCCGAGCGATATCAAAGATAAACCTAGTAAATGACACATGACCTGGGAGACCAAGACTGCACAGAGAGTCAAGAGTGTTCTCTGGCATGCTTTCGCATGAAGAATAAAGTTCATGGCACCCCTTTTCACCTTAAGATGCCTTTCAAACATGCTGGTGGTGACTCTGTTGTGGGTGGGGGAACATACAGCTTTCGTTGCACTTGCTGATAGACAGGAGTACGCTTTTACACCCTCGTATACTCTATATATTCAAAAGGCAACATCCGCCACACACTTCTTCTATATTGATGCAAACCAACAGCTAACTAAAAGAGGCTACTCTGTTGTCTCTATTATTTTTTTATTAAAAAGCCACAAAAAAAGTGGAAAAATGTCATTCTAAATGTTTTGTGAAACATTTTCATTAATTGTCTTTGACTCTTTCTACTATGCTTGCAAAAACTGCAGAAAAGCTGTGCTTCTGTCTAAATATTTATGGACATGATTGTACCTGGTGTGACCATAAAGCCAGGAGTGGAGATATTTCTGGAATGATCTGTGGAATATCAAACGCTGGAACAACATGGGGTTTTCCTGTTCTTTACAGTGTGCCAATATGGGCCATGAATGCAGCATTGAACTAATGAACCGTTCTTTCTTTAGCATGTTCTTTTGTAAACATGCAAACGTCAGCATGTTTGTTTTAGTAAATACAGTAGAGCATGGGCTTGGTGCAAGCCATAAAATTACTGTAGGGACACTAATCTATGTATGGTAAGCACATGGCCACCAACCCAACCCCGCTATGCTTTTTTCCTGTTGCGTCCCTCGTTGACGGCCACAGACAGAAAGGGCATGAACCAGGGTGCGGTTTCAGCAAACTATTTCATAGTTTGTATCATCAGGGACTAGTTCCCTCTTGAGAGCTTCAATCTGGCTCAGCCTGCTTGTTTCCACACATTCCCATTAGCAGCCAAGCGTTAGCCGCAGAGAGACTTTCACAGTGTAAACCACTCTGACGATGGTTGCTGCTGTGTGAAAATGTTTGCTGTGTGCTCTTTGCCAGATTCCAACTGGAATCCACTATGGGCTTCCTCCAACTCACTGGCGCCCATTCAAAACACCTATCAAAGCTGTGCCGGTATCCTACTCTTTGCTGCACAGCTTTCTCCCCGGCACAAGCACACACGCCAGCGCTGAGGGTGTATGCACGCGCACATGGGGAAACGGCAGTAGCAATTAAACTGGTTTACCGCTGCTGCATGCAGAAACAGCATGATGTGAACCTGCTTTTATGAAGCTTCAAAGCTTCCCAGTTCTGCGCTGATGCAGTTCCTTGAAGATAAGAGAACAGAAACAAAGAACACACGATCGGTCACAGGCACAGGCTGCTGTAGATCACTATTGAAAAAGGTAACATACGCTTAAAAGAGGAAAACAAGGGCATCATACTCATAACCTTACTGCTCAGTAACATTTTTTTTTTATTACAACGCCAAGCTGACAACTTGTTTGTTTTTTTTGTACTTCCACAAAATAATTACCAAAAAAACCCCAACACAATGACCCACCACTCATTCACTAATATTGCTTTTATAATAAAGTGGCCCTTTATGCTCACTTCCATCATGTTTCATAATTAAAGGTAATCCTTATTATTTTTTTATGCAGCTCTTAGGTCATCACCTGTCTCCATAAAACCACTTCACCTGCCTTAAAGCTATTTTTCTTTTGATTGGCTGCCCCTCATAAACAAGGATATCAGCCTATGCTGTTCTCAGTTACATACACAGACCTTTAATTTAAGACTTTGTCTAGGTTTAATATAAGCATACACTATTGTAACAGTGCATACAGATAATAAAGGCTTCATATGGCCACTTTATAGTCATTCGAACCATTATTAAAGAAGCAAAATGGTTGGGACAAACCTGCCGGGAACACTGCAGTTGTGACACTTTACTTTAGGTCGCTGTTCTGGTTTCTATGCGTAAAGAAAATTCCCTGTTTCAGTTCAGCTTCGCTGCTTGTGTCAATCCTGTTTACTCCCGCGGCAGATAAATGTTTCCTCCGAAATACCGAATGGCAGACAAACAAATTGAGTGCCTAGCTGGTGATGAGTGTAACACTTAGCAGCCAAGGACCCAGACACCAGCTCTCTGAAGAAGTGTTGCTTTTGCATAGACTTGCGATTATCAGCTGGCCATAAACATTACTCCAAATGAATGCTAAAGCTGCTTCATGTTAGCTGGCAAGTGTTTCCTAACAAGTTAATAAGGTGATAATTAGTCAATATCAGGTTTACAGCTTGAATCCATGTGACTATGAAATCCATTAGCTTTAATACCAAATGCTGCATATAATTGGCCCATTTCACTAGGAAAATGTGTTTTTTTTAAGTACAATTATGCATAATTGTCCAATCAATTATTGTCACAATCTGCATTTCAGGCCAACAAGAGCTTTTTCCTACACACAGCAGAGCTTTATCTGAAAAATAATTTAATTTGTGTTTTTAAAATTACATCTGAAACCTAACCAACTACTGATTACTGATTTTCAATAGCATAAACAGCAGTTATGGATAAAGTGTAATATGGACAGTATTCAGTAACCACTGAAATTTCATACACAGCTATAATGTTCTGACTGCCATTAAGCATGTAACTAGAGAAGTAAAAGAGTGAGTGGGGTTTGGAGCAGAGCTCAGTGTCTGTGGATTGTTCCCATGCAGCTGATTAACATCAGCAGTCAGATCTCTATACTCTCAGTGTAATTTCCACCCACTTTTCAGTGGTAGGCCCCTCTTTGCAAACCTGGTCTACATTAAAGAGCAAAGGGTTCTCTGGCTCCCTTGAGGTGCATTAACTTTCACTCGTTATATACAAGAACAAGGGAAATTTGACTGCTAGCAGAACTGCCAATTACAGATGCCCTTATGTTGTGCCTATAGCTCACCAACTAGTCCAGTAAAGTCACTTTGCTAGGTCCACTTTTGGATTTAATCAAAATGAGCCACATATATAAGAAAATACATCTTATTTAACAGTAAAGTGAGCACTTAAGTGCACATAAAACCCTCTTATCGTATAGGATTACTATAACATGTATCCATTTAGTTCTATTTGATACTTTAAAAAAACTACAGACTTTAGCTTTTAACACATTAAAGGTCAAAGACACACATATAGCTTCAGAATGAGCGAGGTACAATTTTGACTCTTCATTCCTGAAGCAACAAAAACAAAACAAAACCGGCTTGTGAACCAACTTCAGAGGATGTAAAACTTTAGAGAGGATTTTTTAAAAGTAGACACTCAAAAAAACAAAAGAAAAGAAAAAAAAGCTTAAAGTTGTCCAGAGCTATGAGTATGTGAAGTGAAAAGCATTTTCACACAAGCTGATACGATTTGATTTGTATCTTTTTCCCTTCCTGTCTTGTCACCGAGTCTGGGGTATTTGAATCCGTAATTTCTCCGAGCGTGATGGGAACTGGAGGCCTGCGCAGCATCTGGTTGACTTGGAAACAGCTGTGTTTTCACAGTTATGACTGAGGGTTTATAGCCGCTCAAAGCGAGCCTGGGTTCACCGGGCCCGTTTAGCTAAACAATGTTAAATCTCACAGCTCCCCCCACTACTCAAATTCCCACTGAAACACTGTTAATGTCAAAGTTACTCCTCTTCTTCTCAGAGAACGTGTAAAGTCAGCAAGTCTGGGCGCGCCGAGTTCTGGGTTATTATTAGGTTTCCCATGTTTAATAAACAAAGACAGTTCGCTTTAGGTGTCATAAATGAACAGCCTTTATACTCTGTTCCTAGTTGTGGGCAAAAGAATACACAAATACTGTGAGGCTCTTCTGTTATTACTGTTTCACACCCACATGATGTGCTGTTCAGAGCTGCGATTGCAGCAATACATTCGAAACACAGATGATTTCTTAATCATTCATAATAACAGTTTTGGTTTCCTTTGAGTCATTATATTGCTCTGCTCATCTCTCCCCAGATAAACCCCTTTGATAATAATAATAGTAATAAATCCACAGCTGATAAACAGCATGTCAAGGAACCCAACACTGGTTTCACACATGTTCCTCTGCTAGTCTATAACCAGATGCTTTCTCCACAAAACATGGTTAGGCAGTGATATAATTTAATCCGTTTTATCCTGTTTAGTTGAATTGACACTGTTCAGAGTGTCAGCACACTGGGGCTCAACTGAGCTGCTGGGAGTAGACTATGAAGTCACACAAACCAGATGAATTCATGTGCTTACTCCACTGAGACTCTACAGTAGAAAAAGTTCAGCCCACTTGGCTTCTAAGCTCAACACGCATACCGCCACAGAGATGTGCAGGTCTGTCTCTCTCTCTCTGAACGAATGACTGCCCAGACAGAGGGCAGCTTTTATAATGAGTGACCGTGCTCTTAGCTAAGGATTAACGCTGAGTGATGCTCAAGCAGATTACTCAGCGTTCTCTGGTCACATGACCGCAACCTGCATGCCAGTCTACGTTGGCAGGGCAGGTCATAAAGAAGGGCACTCGTCAGATTGATGCCTGGTTTGCAGGCAATTTAAATATTTCCATTACAGGCTAATCGCCTTTTAGTATTACAAAATAGTCTTATTCTGTTGCATGCATCTGACAGCCACAGTTGCTAGCTATCCATCTTTACATAAGAGTTACTCACGTTAAGACAAAGGTAAACATTAAAAGCCCACAATTATGTTTGTAGCAATTATTTTACTTTGGAAAAAACCTGCATAAGCTGCAAGAGTAAGGTAGAAAAAAAAAAAAAAAAAAAGCATATAAAGGCTAAAGCATCTATATTACTTACCAGAACTGCAGACATACTAAAATTATAGTAAACAGCACATATGGCATAATGTAGTTCTATACCAGCATCCTCGCTTACACGCAGCAACTTTTCTCTTTTCTTCAAACTGTAAGTACCACATGGTTCCAAAATAATCAACCATATATTTCTGTAATTACACCATAAGGAAGGCGCCCCAGTACTCTCCAGATTTGGGACTATAAATCCTTTGGTGACTACGACCTTGCGGGCAACGAGCATCTACATGTGGAGAGAATAAAGCTTTTTCTGGCAGATTCTCAATCAAATAAACAAATCTGGAAGATTGAAGAATATGGTTCCTGACACACAGGAAGCCTGTTCATTACAAAGGAAACATTGCACCACAAATCTGGTGTAATGGTGCCCCCTTGTGGACAAACTAAGTAACACTCACAGAGACTTTGCTAGTACTGGGTTGAACCCCGTTTTGCCTTGAGAACTGCCTTGATTGGTTGTGGCATAGATAAAACAAGGTGCTGGAAACATTGCTCAGAGATTTTTGTCTGTGAATTGTGGCCTTAGGTTCATTTTCTTAGCTTATAAGAGTGGCAGCCAGTGTGGTCTTCTGCTGCTGTAGTCAATCAAGGTTTGACGTGTTGTGCATTCAGAGATGCTCCTCTGTATACCTTCGTTGTAATTAGTGGTTATTAAATTAACTTAACTTAACTTCCGATCGGCTTCAGCAGTCTCGCCACTGACCTCTGATATCAACAAGGTACTTTTCACCCTGCTGCCTGTAATTATCACTGGATATTTACTCTTTTTAGGGCCTGTAAACTGCATACTTGCTTGCGTGGGAAAATCCCATTGGATCAGCAGTTTCTGACCAGCCTGTCTCACAACAACATCCACGGCACGATCAAAGTGACTTAAACTGCCTGTCTTCCCCATTCTCATGCTCAAATTCAACCTTAATAGGTCGTCTTGACCATATCTTCATGCCTAAAATACACCGATTTGCTGCTATGTGATTAAATGATTAGATATTTGTTAACAAGCAGCTTACGCACCATCTGTGAAACAAAAAATAAAATAAAATAAAATGAAATGAAGAGTAGCAGCAACATGGCCGATGACAATATTTCCTTCTATTATTTTTATCTCTAAAAAACATATAATTAAACAGATATGTAAAATAGATAGTAAGAATATGGATTATTCAGGACAGAACATACTGACTGTAACCATTAGATAAAACAGTTACCCCACATAGACAAATCACAGTTCACACAGCATATTTGTAGATTTAGGATAACACTGACCTGTACTTGCCAGTCCGCACCTGTACACCTTTCATTCCACAATGTTGGGCCCCACCTACATCATTTAAAAGATCGTCTCCAATCATCAGCACCTGAACGTGAGAAAGGAGAAGAAAGAGAAAACAGCAGTTCCTCAATCCGTGCAAGTGATGGCACAATACTTGACCCTTTGTGGTTAACCAACTTTATCACTTGTTAATACCACTACAGTATGTTTTTGAACATTTGGATACACTACAGATCATTACTGCACCGAGCTGCCAGAAGTTACTCTCTGGTGTCCTTGCTTCCTTACTAAGCTTCATTAGCACTTGGGCAGATCAGTTTCATCCAGGCCTCCATTCTACTCATGTTTCCTCTCAAAAACTGCTTAGTCGTCATCCCCACTGACTCAGGTGACCAACCTTTTGCACCACTGCCTACTAAAGAAGCCACAAAGGGGGATGAGGACAAAAACAAAGGAGCAACCCATGATGGGCTCTCTACAACACAAGAAAAACAAAAAGGAGACGCATTAAAACAAATATAGTGCACTGGGAGAATGAAAACAAGAATGGTGATTAAGAATTCAACCAGCGTCACTAATTTTAGATAAAATACGACTACTTAAGCTACTCGCGAGATCAAACAGGGGCAGCTTTTTTTCCTCCCCTTCAATGCAAGTGTGTCAAGGGCAAAAAGAGGTGGCCACAGACTCCTAAGAGAACCTAGCGCAGATGTGTTTTAAGAACATCGACAACCTAGACCTGCTTTGCATGCTTAGTGAGGTCAAACCATGGAACTTCTTTACTTTATTAATGAAGCAGAGGCACAAAGAAAGGAGGGGAAGCTGATAAAAGTGGAGTCAGAGCTGGTACAGAGAGTTCCTTGAACACAGGAGGAGTGCAGTATCAAGTGACTGGGCCAAACAGGCCGTTGTTCAGTGATTCTAAGAAGGCATTTCTTAAAGAAACAAAGAAAGAAGAGAATAACAGTGGGTCTCTAAGGGAGCTTTTTAAGTGAGAGACTCGACAAATAAGGACAAGAGCCTGGGTGAGTAAACGAGTGCTCTGGAGAGGATGGCAAAGTTAGCAGCGAATACATCCATGTATCTGAGAAAGAAGGAAAATTACCAGAGTGAAACTTATACTGAGATTATTGAAACTTTCGTTAACATTCTTCTGTCTGTGTGTTGGATTTGCAGTGCATGTGTTCCTCTACATGAAAAAGTAACAAAGAAAACCTGCAGGAATTTTACAATCAAATCAAAAGACCATGTTTATCTGTTAAGATATTATCATTTGTGTTCAAATGCATCAAGTGTTACAAGACTGTCATAATATGATTTACCTGTTAAAGTGTCTTCTTTTGCATTCTTCTCATACAACATAACATATTGCTTATTCTTACAAATACTTTCAGTAATGAAACATATGATATCAGACTTATAAGAAACAAAAGCAGATATAGCTGATATATCGATATAGTTGATTCAAAGTGTTGAAATCATATTTTACAGCTTTTAGTTGAATTTTAAATATGGATAAGATGTTGTTGAAAGCATTGACGCCCATATTTAGGCTGAAAAGACAAAAAAGACCCATCAGAGAGATAGGAAATCTTTAAGAGTGGCTAAATCAACACTCTGGTATTAAAATGAATGAAAAGACTGGAGAGCTCAGCAACACCAAGAGGCCTGAAAGACTGTAGAAAACAAAGTACATGATGACAGGATTATTATTTTTAAAAAAGAAAAAAAAATTAAAGCTGAAAGTTTGCACTTTAGTCACATATAGCTAAATTTACACTCCATTGTGGTAGAGTACAGATGCAAAACTAAAAAAAACATTGTGCCATTGGTTCATAATTTGTTGGAAAAACTGTAACAGGAGTGTCAGAGCACAGAGGAACAAGCTCAACAAAGCAAAGCTGCAAAACAAGAACTACAGGCAGCTGGTCTTTATTGCACAACTGACAGTAAACTTTTCCATCCTAACTTGTACTCTGTGCACATGCAGGGCCATGTATTTCTGCATACCTCATGTGGTTGAAGGCCCATATCATTGAGAACACTCTGGAAGAATGTTGGGGAAGGTTTTCCAATTACTTCTGCCTTTAAATCACAGGCATACTAAAAAGAACAAAAAAGGCAACATTAAAAATAACTTATTTATTTCCACTGAACTCTAAAAAAAATATCGGTGCACCTATTTTACCTCCAAAGCTTTCATGTAAACGCCAACATCTAATTTTAAACCATCCGTCTCCTTGTAGTATCGCCTATGAAGAAAGATTAACATCAATAAATACATTTCATTATATAATGATGTGTTACTTGGAATAAGCAATAGAGTAATGTCGGTTGGCTAGTAATATTTAATTACCCCTGGCCCAGGGAGAAAAGCACCGGCTTTTCCAGGCCTATAAGGACCCTGAAAGCCTCGTTCAAATTCTGATAGGAAAAATTTTCAGCTGCATCTCCTACAATCACACAGTTTGGGTTGGTTTTGTCAACACCGTCAAACTCCGGGAGAAGTCCTGCAGAGAAGGAGCAAAGTCATAAATGGGTTATTGCATCTAAAATCATCAAATTATTAGATAATTTTCAGCTCAACCAACTTTGATTAGTCTGAATATTTTATGATTTAAAATTCGGACACGATGGACATAATGATTATAGTGAAATTTTAGTTTCATAAATCAAATATATATATTATATACTGTATATGGATTCATGCCAGGTATTTGTAAGAATAAGCAATGTCTTATGCTGCAGACGGGGAGACTTTATCAAGTAAATCATATTATAAGACACAAGTCTTGTTTTACTTATGAGACAATTCAATAGCCAAATTAGACGTGGTCCAGCAGAAGGCTCAAGATGATTTGAGATTAAATGACACAGCTTATAATTTAACACCAGAATGTAACAGAAAAAAACCATTTATGCACTCACATATATTATACCAGGGCTTTTAATGTGCATTTATTCTAAGTGCACTCTTAGAACACAATCAACTAAAAAGTGGTCTGAAAACTTTAGATGCTCAAATATGAACCTTACCATCATGCACCAGCAAGTGAGGACGTAAACCTCTTTCTTTGAGAACGGCTATGGCTGCAGGCGCAGGAGGGAAGACTTCAGATACAGAGATGTCAAAGCCCAATCTTCGAAGCTTGGCTACAAACTTCTCTCTGGTGGCCTGGGTCTCATTGGTGCAGAATCGCAGCTGCAGGTCGGATTCCTTGAGCCTTTCAATAGGTCAGGAGGGCACAGTGGGTGGTCACATACATCATTAAGTCTGAGTGACGGACTTTGACAGCTATGCAAACTGAAGACGTAAACCTAAAACAATTTCTACGTGAAAAATTTCACTCACTTTTTCACAGCTTCGATCGAGCCAGGAATGGCAACTCCGTCACCCTCCCCGCTGTCATATAAAACTCCACACAGGTCCAAAATGACACCTTTTAAACTCTTAGCACAGCCCGGCCAGCCAGTGTCAGCCATGACGAAGTGACTAGTGCGCATGCGCGTATTGTAAAGCGGCACGTGGCAAAGCACGTGTGTTGTTTCATGTGTTTAGCGAAAACATACAAAACAGTATTTTTTTTTAATGTACATCTTTAAATACAATTAGACTGACCGTTGGATCACAGACGAAGTGCTTTCAATAAATTCTGGACGGAACATTAAAAATAAACATAGAAATTAATTTAAAAAACGTCATTTATTTATTCATGAATTAATAAAAAATACCTAAACAGAATGAGAAATACATTTTTATTTCAGTTATTTCAGTACCTGCTGTCTGGTAATTATGCAATTACTGCGTGAATTGCAACATGTAGGCGTACCCTATTTTACCGTGACGCAGTCACGCATTGAAAGAGCCACGACACTGCCTTCCCACCACGGCACAAACAGAAGAGCTACCGGCTGGTGTGTCTATAAAGGACAAGCATCATCGACTTGGAAAGAGAGATTTGACCACGCTCGGCTTTCTTCTGGTACTGTCTGACTTCCTTTTATTTTTCCTTCCCCCTTTTTTAAAAAAAAGTAAAATAATTTAGGGATGGAAATTTGGCAACCGGAAGGTGCTCACGTTCCTCTGCTATCCGGTATTACATAAAGGAAACAAAGCACCTGTGTCTCTTTAGCAATTTAGATGCTTTTTAATGGGAGATGAAATGAGATGATATAAGGAACCTGTATTAATTCATACCGAATGGCTGATAAGCATCACATTTAACCACTCGATCATTTTAAACCACAGATCGCTGCAGCTCATGTCTCAGGGCCGCGATACAGGTTTGTATAATCCAGGATTGTTTTGGAAAAATGATAAAATTTACATCATCTGAAAGAAATCTAACTGCCCATCTTTATTTAGCCTGCTGGCTGGTGGGTGTATCCCGGAGGCAGCTCCCACGACAGCCTATCATGGCTCACCTAAGAGGAGCTTTAATGCTGTCTGCGACACATCAGCAGGGACACGTGCAGTGTCATTACATTAACCCTTCCAATTTACAGAGTGTTTATTCACTGCCGTCTGCCTTTGCTCTCCATACATTGATTAGTCTAGGTACATACTAATGCTGCTGTCTACACTCCTGTCAGTTTCATTATATTGACTTAGGTTATAATACATTTCCCTCAAAAGATGGCTTATATCATTCCAGAGTTATTACAATAACATTAACAAGTTTGTCTTCTTAGTAATAGAGTTAGGGATATAATAAATAGGGAGATATTTGTCAATGATAAGATATTAAAGAAGTTTACAAAAGTTATTAAACTACAAGCTAACTCACGAAGAACTGCAACTCTCAATAAGCAAATTAAATAATGGTTGTTCTAACAAAGATTATTGTTTAGGTTACTTCCTGTATATTATTTTTTATATTTAATATAGTGTATTTATAAAACTGTTAGGGTTAGGGTTAGATGATGAATTTTATTTTCATAGTTATTTTGGTAAACTAAAATTACATGTGTAGTTTTAGTTAACTGTAATAAAACTTTAAAAAAACAACAACTTTCCAACAAAAAGACAAAAGCCCTAGTGAACAATGATGTGAGTCACGTCAGAACTATTTGTTTTACCGTGTATTTCTCACCTATATTCAAGAAAGCCTATTTTCATGAACAGTGGAAAAGTCTGGAACAGCTGCCATACTGCTGCGGGATTACTTTTTTGTTATCCTGCCTTTAGTATGGGGGTGTTTTACATTCAACACATTGTGCTGGATTTGAAAGGGAAGCATTGTTCAGCAGGCCTGTATGCTGTGGAATTTCACATTGCTGTATATCAGCTTATTAAAGCTCCAACTCTGATGCTGCATTTTATTTTGAAACAATCTCAGGCATGAAGTTACAGTAACCTTTTTGTAACTATTCAAATTCTTCTTATTTACTTAAAACCTTTTAAATGTTCAAATGTAACTTCATTATTATATGTTAGAAATTATCACTTGCTCACGCAGTCCCAAAAGTAGAGAGGGAAAGACGAGGAGGGAAGAAGAAAAACTACAGAGAAGATTCTTGGATGTAGTAAAGAATGACATGCAGATGGTTGATGTGACAGAAGAAGACTCAAAGATAAGGATGAGATAGACCCTTAAGGGGAGCAGCCAAAAGAAGAAGAAGAAGAAGAATTGTTTTTCAGGAGAACTTCTTGAGACTTCTTGAAAGCTCTACTTTGGATTTTGGCTGTCTTTGGTCTGTTCTCTGTCAAGATGGCGATCCCTACCTGCTTCAGTAAAATTGAGAACTGTGGCTGGCTATGGGGAGGCCAATCCATGACTGATAGTGTTCCACTGTGTTTTTTTTTTCTATCCCGGTATGCTTCTACTGCACTGTCCGTGTGTTTGGGATCAGTGTCATGCTAAAAAATGAAGCTGTTGACAATCGGGTGCTTTCTAGATGGTGGCTAAAAATGCGACAGTACTTTTCTGCATTCATAATTCCATCAGTTCTGCCAAGATCCCCAAAACCACTGGCTGACATGATGCCTAAAACCATGACAGTTTTATGGATGACCTGCAAACCATAGCAATAGCTCTTTGGGTGTCTTATCAATACTATTTTGTGCATGTCAAGCTGTTACATTGTTATTTTTTTAAATTCTTGTAGATATAACTAAAAATGGGAACAAATTATGAATTTTTTCCTGACATGCTGTTGGTAATAAAGTGTGACCTTGTTATCGTGCAAAGCTCACTGCAAACATAAAATGCATATTATGTTTATTATATCATATTATATTAGCATTTAAGATACTATTTCTCAGCGTAGTGAGTAATGGGTGAAATTCCATCTCATGTTTTTGGATATTTGTGTTAATTCTAGTTGAGGCCCCTTCACCTGGCAGCGATAACTACAGTTAATTTGGATAGCATTGTTTCACAGAAATGGTGATTAAATATTTATTTTATCTTATTAGTTATATTTTTACTGTAGAAAATTATTACATTTCATTCATCTGTGATTATCTGAGGCTGAGAGAAGACCAAGGCCATGTAAAAACATTATTATTAAGCAATATCCCTTTAACCAAAAGTAATTTTAACCTTAGCTAGCAAACAGCAGTTAGCTAATTAGCTAGCTAGCTGGCTAGTTCATGTGACTAGCTTCATTTTACTTTGCCAATATAATACAAACGTGTACTTAAAATCTACCACCATTATATATCTAAACTCAGTTGATTCAATACTGTACTTAAGGTAAAAAATCCTGGTGGTTTTATTTCATATTACGTGGAATCTTTTCTGTTCTGATATACCTCAGAGATAATTGTTGCTCTTATAGCATATTACAACTAATGCAGTTGGTTTTAAAATTTAGTTACTTTAATTTAATTTAAATATCTCATAATGTTCTTCATATCTAGTGGTGGGGAAAAAATGGAAAGATGTGATCATTTTGTATGTTTGTGATAAAAATGAAGGCCGTGTAATAAACATTTATGTTTCAAACACATCCTTACAAAATATGTTGTAATGCTGTATATTAAATTGCCCTAAAGTATATAAAATGATGAACGGCAGTAAAGTGTAACAGACATGACAATTTAGCAGTAATATTTACCCCCAAAATGAGAGAAAACTAAAACAGACAAAAAAATAGTACAAACTTGGTACAAAAGCACTCTAAAAATACCACAGAAAGACTGAGAATTTTCCGAGCTACTGCCTGTTTTATAATTAAGGCCTCTATTTAGAATTAAAGCATATCTGTAAACTTTGGCATAACACAGTGTAATTGGGATGTTAAAAATTGATTTGTTGGATTACTAATATGCACTGGGCCCTGTGAATAAGTCATCTATTTCCTCTCTCACCTCAACTGAAGCTGCTCATTTCTCCCTAAAACAAATATCAAAGTACATTTTGTTTGGCACTGCCAAACAGACTCAGTGAGTTAGCCAACTAACCAATGTAACTGTAATTAATCTTGACATTTGTATGGGGTTTTAAAAGGAATATTCATCTGAATTAAAAACAACATTCACAACTTGTTTACAGTTACTTGACTTGGAGTATATTGGCAGTAGTTATCCATAAATTCAATTCAGTTTTATTAATATAGTCAGATCACAAAAACAGTCACTTCAAAACCCCAACCCTCAGCAAGCACTTAGCAACAGTGGGAAGGAAAAACTCTATTTTAACAGGAGACAGAACCAGGCTCGGGGAGGGGTAGACATCTGCTGTGATGGGTTGGGTGTGAGGGTAATCATTACAAATGCTGGTTTAACTGGTTGCATTTGCAATAGTGCTGAATAAACCATGGATAGTGAAGCAGAGATGGTTCAGGATCACCTGATCCATAAGTTTTAAGATCTATGTTTTAAGTCTGGTCTTAAAAGTAGAGAGGGTGTCTCTCTCCCAAATCCAATCTGGAAGTTGGTTCCAGATTAGAGGGGCCTGATAGCTGAAGGTTCTCCTATTAATCAATGGTAGGATCTTGAGAATTTTTGCATGTTGATGGTAGGGCTGCCACGATTAGTCGACTAGTCACGATTACGTTGACTATCAAAATCGTTGACGACTAATTTAATAGTCGATACATTGTTTGAAGCTTTGTAAGATCCTGAAAGATGCAGGAATAAGTAGTAGTAGTAGTAGTGGTAATTAGTTTGCTAGGAGAGAGAGCATGTCTAAATTTCAGCAGTTTTACTTGGTCCGCCTTTCTACATTTTTGAAAAGAAACCTAGAGTTGATCCAGTTTCTTTGAGTTATACGTCACAAGATGTCCTAGCTTTATCCAAAGCTATTTTTTCAGAAAGAGAAATACAACAATTTTCCTTGCTAAATAAAGATCTAAACAAGTGCAACACTATTTCCTCTCCAGCTTCCAAGTTATCTGCTTTAAGGCGCGCATTTGTGAGTTAAGTACGAGTTAAAATTTGTAGCTTTATTTGTCAGAAGAGCCACAGTATCCAGTGTTGTACACAGTGAGGATTTAACTCTAGTAGCAAAGTAATTGACTTCTGTGGGAGTAAAATTTAGTTAGCTCCTCTGGATTGTCTTGGCAGAATATACCATTGGAGGAATTATTGCCTTAAACTTAGTTACTGCGCTTTCAAAAAGACATCAACTGTAATGAAATCTGTTCCCCAGTGCTGTGTAATACATAATAGTAAATTTAAATGTCATCAAAAAGTGGTCCGATGCAGGATTCTGAGGAAAACCTGTTAAATTCTCAGTTTCTTGTCAGGACAAGATCAAGAGTATAATTAAAAAGATGAGTCATTTTGAGAGAAGCCAGTTGGGTCTAATGGATTATTCAGGCTGTTGTTTTCAGTGTCTACTATGATGTTAAAATCACCAAAGCTAATTAATTTATTTGAACTGACCAATAATAACATTATAAAGTCAAAGAAATTGGATAGAAGCTTTGAGTAAGTGCCAGATGGACGATAAACAGCAACAATCCACAATCCTTAAATATGTTCACAGTCATTGTTATTGTGGTTGTGGGTATTTTATGGATAACTGTTAAGGTCAACTTTTCAACGGCTTCTTCAAAGGCCTGAGAAGTCATTTTTCGCTCACAACCTGAAATTTGTATAACTACATTAGTGAGTGAGATAATACTTATTTTGAAACGTGTATTCCCTGGGGTTGTATCAGGACGGCTGTCCGGTATAAAAACGCTGCCAAATCAAACTGTTGCAACATGTTTTATATCTTGAAAGTCCCATGTAAGAGGCCTGTGGAATGACCTTGAGGTAGATTCAAACCCAGGCTGTCTGTTTAACCCAGTGAGCTAAACCAGCACTCATCTGTTTTGTTAAGGACTTATTCTTTCTCTCTGTGGCTTAAGAACTTGACCGGGAATGCTCCTAGGAGAGTTTCATTCAGGGGTTTCAGGGCGAGCACCCAATATGCTCTCTCAATGTTGAGCACTAAAGAGGCGCTCCAAACCTGTTGTCAATAACAATTCCACAAACAGTCAATGACGTCATCTTATTTTCCTGTGAATGCCCTTCCCTATGAGTCATTTTAACTTCTGTTTATACCAACTCTGACAAACGTCTTCATGGGAATGAATTTCAGGCATTGCTATTATCATTTTCTCCGATTTTTTCATTTTCTCCATGTCTTTAATTCTTAGGTACATTTTATTTATAGGTTCAATCATACAGTTTAGGTGCTGTTTGGAATGTTTTTTTTCTGTTACACATTTTTGTTTGCCTGTTGTATCTCCAATTTGAAAATGTTTCAGATATGTACAACTGTTGTTTATGCTTAAACTTACAGAAGTGTCACACAGCATAAAAAGGAATGAAGGGAATGTTTCTCCAGCTGAGCCGTGCGATCCCACCTGCTCTCCGTTGTGGCATCCATTCTGGGACGCGCCCCGTCTCAACTGCTGCCTCCAAAAAGAGGGTTGAGCGCTTGTTGACTTCTGAGGAAATCTACGCTCGTGAAGGCAAGCATGGAGCTCACAACTACCATCCCCTTCCTGTTGCCCTGGAGAGAGGAGAAGGTAAGTTTGGCATATGACTATTAAAATTAATACAATACAGAACTGTGCAAAAGTATTGAGCCACCCCTCGTTACTTTATATCTTGATACAATTATGAGCTTAGAAGTCAATATTTGGTATGACCACCTTTACTCTTTAACACAGCCTCTGTTAGTCAATCTTTCTTGTCATTTCTTGGCATAGTCGTCAGGACTAGTTCTCCAGGCTTCTTGAAGGACATTCAAAGCTGTTCTTTGGCTGTTGGCTGTCTTTTGTTCTGTTCTCTGTCAAGATGATCCCACACTGTTTCAACAGTGTTGAGGTCTGTTCTTTCTATCCAAGTGTGGTTTTACTACATTGGCAGTGTATTTGAGGTCTTTGAAAATGAAGCTAGTCAGATTTCAGCACATTGCTCTTTGAGAATTGTATTGTTGTTGCAAAAATAAAATTTTATGCCTGTCAGACTGTGTTATCTTTTAAATCTTTCATTGTTTTAACTAAAGAAATGGGAACAAATATATTTATGCAACGGACTTTTACTAACAAAGCGCCTCGAGATACAATTTAAAGTTGTTTGTTATGTGTAGGCATAAAACCGATTCATTCCTTGAGTTTAGGTGTGGTCCGGGACTTCTCCACAATGCTCTACGACTATTAAAGCTAACACTATAATTAATATAACAGACACCATAATGATTTGTGGTTTCACTGTAGTTTTTCTGGAGAACTTGCTTTTCTTCTTGACCATTATTAGTTCTTTCAGCTTCTCTCTTTAGGCGTCTCCATGGCAGATCATGCCTCCATCTTACTGTATGCCATCCATAAACTTTCTCTGCAATCATCCACTTTTCCTCTTGCCTGATAGCTCCATCTTTAAGGTCCTTTGCCCACTCTTCCTCCTCTGCACATGTCCAAACCATATCAACCTTGCTTCTCTAACTTTGTTTCCAAGCCAGACAACCCTGACATGTCCATCTGTTTTTTTTTCTTCTTTACCCCAGGCATCTATGTGTGGGATGTGGGGGGCAACCGGTACTTTGACTTCCTCAGTGCATACAGTGCTGTAAACCAGGGCCACTGCCATCCCAAGATCATAGCTGCACTCACTTCCCAAGCATCTAAGCTCACCTTGACTTCCAGAGCGTTCTATAATGATGTGCTGGGAGCCTATGCGGAGTATATCACCAACATGTTTGGCTATGATAAAGTTTTGCCCATGAATACAGGTAACATCTAATCCTGATTGCGCAAGCTATCTTCAAAGGTCATAGTGAGTAGATTTGTTGACTCTATTATTATGTAATGCAACAGGTGTTGAGGGTGGTGAGACTGCCTGCAAGCTCGCACGCAAGTGGGCCTACAATGTGAAGGGGATTCCCAAAAACAAGGCAAAAATCATTTTTGCGGGTAAGTTGGCATTTTTTCTTTTCATTGAAATTGACTTCACTTTTGGTGAGTGTGTCCATTTGTTTTCACCTTACACATCATCCTGTAAGAAATAGACCAAACGTTACTAACATTTACTTTAATAAGATAAAATTACCCAACATTTCTTGACTTGGCAGGCACAATAACCTCCACTATTACGGGATTAGGAGACCAGTGAGCTAAACCAAGCAAGTTACTTCTTAGAAATTGTATCTTTCAGATGTTCTTTGTTAAAGAAAAATACAATAAAAAAAACTCCCAAAAAACAATAATAATATGGTAAACACGCCATCTTCTTTACTCTTCTTGATTAGAGGGAAACTTCTGGGGCCGCACCATGGCAGCCATCTCCAGCTCCACTGATCCCAGTAGCTACGAGGGTTTCGGCCCCTATATGCCAGGATTTGAACTGGTCCCATTCAACGACATACCTGCACTAGAGGTACAGGTTTTCATGCACAAGATTTTCCGTACAGTGGGGTAGATTTGAGTTTCATGCTAAGTGGATAATATAGTCTATGAGACTCTGACCATCTGTGCACATATAAGGTAGAAATTACACACTGAATTTAGCTATTTTTGTGAATGCAGACTTTGTTTTAACATAACAGGTGAATAATTGACTGAACTACTGTTTATTTATTGACAGAATTATCATATATTTCTCTTTTTTTTTTTTTGTCCCCCTCTCCAGAAAGCCCTTCAAGACCAAAATGTTGCAGCTTTCATGGTGGAGCCCATCCAAGGGGAAGCTGGTGTGGTGGTGCCCGACCAGGGCTACCTGACTAAAGTCAGGGAACTTTGCACAAAATACAATGTAAGTCCTGCTAAACGCACAGAAAGGAAAATAAGTGTTGTAATTACCTACAAGTTGATATGGAAACACACGTTTGCCTTCAAACTGAACTAGAATCTAGTGTTTGTTATAAAAACAAGTATATTTCGCATATTTCCTGAAGCTTGCTTCATGCTGTTTTATGGTTTCAAGCATATGAATGTTGACATCAAAGAGCGGTAGTTCATTCTTAGGTGGTTGATAAAAGCTGAAAGAGAAGTGTTCTGACTTTTCTGGAAACAGCTGTGTAATGACCTAGTGGTCTGTTTATGTACCAATAGCATAAATAAAGGCATCTCAACAAAATCTTTCATCAATCTTTGGTTTTTCCAAGTTTGACAACGAGATGTCCATTTTCATTCCACGCTTTGTTCAGGTGTTGTGGATTGCTGATGAGGTGCAGACAGGCTTGGCACGTACTGGCCGACGGCTGGCTGTGGACCACGAAGATGTTCGTCCGGATGTGGTCATTCTAGGCAAAGCTCTTTCTGGAGGAGTTTACCCGGTAAGCATTTTACTTTGGTTCAATCATGCTTCGTTACACTTTCTGAATACTCGGAGTTAGTGCTGGGTGATATGACGATATATATCGTGTGGATGATCGAAAAGTGTCTTCTATCGTTTCTAACCCTAATTTTATAAATTATTACATAAAATATATCATTAACCCTTTACAACCGGTCGGAGCAGGCACACTCCGTTTTGCCTAACTATTTTTAAATCCCTGTAGAACTGGAACCACGTAAGGTAGCGCAATAATATTTTTTGCATATGAAACCGTAGGAGTTGTACTTACATCTTATTCCATTAGCTTGTCCTAAGTCACGGTTTCCTTCCACATATAGCTTTGCAAAAATTGCATAAAAAGCACTTCCAGCAACAAAAACATAATATTCCAGACTTGCAGCAACAAAAACAATATTCCAGAAACAGGCTTTGCCGATCCGATCAGCTGTTCATAACACTTCCTACGTTTATAAGTCAGCGCGAACTATCGCATGTCCGCCAGTACCTGTCCGAAACCGGAAGTGACGTCATTTCGCGGAAAATGTAGTTTTTAAAAGTCATGTTTGACTTTATGCTTTTATGTATCGTTTCCGGGATGCTTAGAAGTCAAATTACACTGTTGGAAATAGTTTATTTTGATGCACATGCTGTTTTTTTGCAAATTTGCATTATAATATTTATTTTCATTTTTCCTGTAGTATATAAAAATTAGTGTAACTCAAAAATAAAACTATGAAGACACTCAAAATAAATTTCTCGTGGTTGGAAACTATTTTGTGCAACTTTTTTGTATTTACAGTTTATAAGCCTCTTAAATTTCTCTAACTAGAAATATATGTAAAAAAACAAAACAAAAACGATTTTCAATTTTTTTGTAGTTTATTGCACTTTTTTGCAATTTATGTAGTTACTATGGACTTAATGCATACATATTATTAAAATTTGGGCTATAACGGTTATATTGATGTATAGCAACTTGAAATGCTCCCACAAATGGCACTACAGCATGTAAAGATAAGCTCTGGCAGACTTGGTTCTATGGTAGGTCTTAAAGGGTTAAATAGCCTGTGGCAAATATATTAGTGTTGTCTTCTCACTATACATACTCTTAACTTTATGCAAGAGAAAATGAAGTATAAAAAAATGATATTTTTCGCAAAGAAACTCCGTCTTGTGGTTTTGCGATATGGTGCTGCTTTACGTGCACCCGGATTTGCGACGTTTTACGGTAACTCAAAAGAAAGACTGCACCCTCTCCACTCGCTGTTTACAGACTGCATACTTTCCAGATGACCACAGGTCAAGTGGTATATCATGATATATATCGTTATCGTGATATAAAATAATTCATATCGTGATAAATATTTTTTCCATATCGCCCAGCACTACTCGGAGTTCAGGATTTGTAAGACAAAGTAGACTCAGAACTTTTCACCTTTGCTTAACCTGATCTGTTTTTGTCTGCACTAGGTGTCTGCTGTACTGTGTGACGATGAGATAATGCTGACCATCAAACCTGGTGAGCACGGCTCCACATTTGGAGGAAACCCAGTGGCCTGTCGGGTAGCTATTGCTGCGCTAGAGGTCAGTGTTAAAATGCACTTTACGTTCACTTATTAGCATACCTAAAACAAGTCAACAAAAGTTTTTTTCCTTATGGAGTAAACAGATTAAATAAAATGAACATAAAGTTTAAAATGCATAATAAAGTTGACAGTAGCAGAAGAATAATCAACCTGTTTGTTTTCCACTCTTGCTGCTCTTATTTGTAGGTGATGGAAGAGGAGAAACTGGCAGATAATGCCCAGAGGATGGGGGAAAAGCTGCGGGCTCAGCTGAACAAACTGCCCAAAGACATTGTGACAACAGTGAGAGGAAAAGGCCTCCTCAATGCAGTCGTCATCAAAGAGACCAAAGGTATAGTGGTGATCGTTTCTTGATAGTTAACATAAAATATTTTAGTCAGTGAAATCAGATTACAAAGCTAATCGACGGCCGTCTACTTTTATTATCAGAGTATCAAGGCTTGAGCGTTGCCATCATGTTTTAATGCAGTGGTTCTCAAACTGTGGTATGCGTACCACTAGTGGTACTTGGGCTCTCTCTGGTGGTACACGGGAAATCTCCAGTTTTTTTTAAGATTAAATAACATAGCATTGTGGAGGTATGCAAATACGACACGAGAGTTCCAGAGGTTCTTCTGGGAGCTGGAGTTGACCAGAAAATGTCTCCCCGAGTGTGAGTCCTCTATGTAGAGCAGCCTTTTCTTATCGCCAGCAGTTGCGCCTGCTACAGAGTGCTGGCGGGCTCGTTTCCCTGGGTCTTAAAACAGCAAAGGGGGCATGGCGCTGTCACACCTTTTTCAGTGATGCTGCGGTGCCACAATCCCAGCCAGCATCGATGAATTGGAGGCCTCCAGGAGAATTGATGCTGGATGCTGAAGCTCCTGGTAGCCAGGAGAATGCGATCTGCTACTTCTGCAAGTGAGCGGTAATCATTTGCAGCCAGCAGCGGGGAGTTGGTGAGGCCAGCTCGTACCTGTAACTATCGGAGGAAGACGTGAGTCTGGAGAGCACGCCGTTCCTAGCAAGGACAGCGTGCTCTCCATGAGCTCAAGAGCGGTACCATCACCCAGGCCCAAGAGAGAGAGGAGTTTCTCTGCATCGAAGAGGGAGTAGTGCCGCAGCAGCAGCGCCTTGAGAGCGGTGTATTTCCCTTGGCTGGTTGGATCCCGGAGGAGGGGCATCACACGGCGGGTGGACAGTGGATCCAGTGAGGCCACCACATGATAGTATTTTGTGTCATCGGCTGAAATGCCACAAAGAGCAAACCGAGGTTCGACATGCACGAACCATGAAGGAGGGTCGTGAAGCCAAAAATCAGGCAGCTTATTTGCCACAGCAAAAATTAAAATGTACCGCTCTGCTATCACTTCCAACATAAATGAAGACAGAGTTAGTTATATCATAACGTTTTAAAAACTGAGCTTTAAAATGAACAGTGATGATAAAAACTGAGAGCCAACGGTGATCACTGACTTTGACATTGAAATGACAGTTAAAATAACATTCATATAAGAAATAAAATTGTCTATGTAAACTGTATGTGGTGTTAAATAATACTACTGTACTTTAATGTTGGTCATAAGGGTGGTACTTCAAGAGCCATATATTTTATGGTGGTACTCATTGTGAAAAGTTTGAGAACCACTGTTTTAATGAGTATAATTGATATATTAGTGTAACTTATATTAAAACAATTTCCCCCAGACTACGATGCGTGGAGAGTGTGCTTGCGTCTTCGGGACAATGGTCTGCTGGCCAAACCCACCCACGGTGACATCATCCGCCTGGCTCCTCCCCTCATCATCAAAGAGGACGAGCTAGAAGAATGCATTGACATCATCCAAAGAACCATCATGTCTTTCTAAATAACTGAACATCACACTGACATCCTTCAGACTACTAATTTGCATTAGCTTAAGCTATGTTCGGTCAAGTAGCTAGTTTTTTTCTTTTTTCCAGAAGCGGTATTTCCGGGCTGAGCATTACTGTAGAAATACAGTATAAAAGTACTGTGTATTTAGTGTTTGCGTCATTGAGGACACTGACACTGAACAGAGAAACTAGACAGCCTCAGGAAAGAGTGCAATTGTTAGAACAGTGTTTGTAGTAATATTTGCTTTTAGACCGTCAGTAAATGAAGTAAAGGATGCGTTTTCTTTTTAAAATTTTAATTTTAAAAAGGAAAAGGTCAAAAGTTACAAAAGATTTTAGTTTTAATAAGCCTTCACAAAGCTGAATGAACACTATCTTGTGTAAGTGAACAACAAATTTATTAGTCTGCTGTTACTCATTTTTTTTAAATTAGACTACAGACATAACTGCGGTTTCATTCCATGAAAACCATCTTAAGGAGCTTTAGAAGTCAATAAATTTATAAAGGTTTTAAATCCCACGTCCTTAAAAGCACATTTTTAAAAATCAAAAACAAAAGCTAAATTATTAACAAGGATACAAATTTGTGCATTGCTGGAAGAAACAATCCCACATGATTGTAATAATTTACACTTCATACTGAAGGATTTGGTATTTGATTTATATAACATCTTATTGTTTAAGGACTGCTGAAGCTTGGGAAGGCTTATGCTGCTTGCTTTGTCTGGCATGGAGTTAAGAGGTTACTGTATTCACGTTTTACATTTCTACAGTATGTATAAATTGTCATCTTACGGCAATGTTACCTTTATGTTGTTGCATCTGTTTCGCTCTAAATAAATTATTCAACTGTCTCTCTCCCGTTGTCTCTTGCTCTTTGCTTGCACCAGTAATGTAGCACGTCAGGAAGTCAGGTCAAGGCCTTATTCAGATGACTTTGCTGATTACAATCTGGAAGATATCCCATGTAAAAAGAACCTTATCTGGGTTGTACACACTTTGTAACTTAGGAAATTCAAAATGGGACAAAGTTCTGGGTCACAATACACAACAGGGGAGCTATATCAGAGTTTGTTCTTTGTAAAGGACAAAGTTTAACCAAGCAAAAATATCCAGATTACTCTTTTTTTATGGATCAGATCCACAAACATGCATCTAATGACTTATTTAAGCTTGGTTAATTTAGCATGTCACAAAAATGTTGCATTGCAATAAAATATTTGCAATGACCACAGATGTGACACTAGAGGGTGCTGTGCCCTTTTGAAATGAAACTGATCCAAAAAAGTATCCAAGGCAAACACGCTGTAGGGAGACAATTCGAGCCCTACTGACAGAGTAAGGTATGCACCCTCTGCTTAACACTGTCAAACAAACCACAGATTGGATGATCCCTCTTTTAGCACAAACAATCCTTCAGACTAGCGCTACACTGGGATTTCCACATTTGCAAATCTATTCTGACTTATTCTTTGGAAGTGGTCAGTTTCAGATTCCAGTATATCAGCTTTATTCTTCTTGAGCAGAAGCCAGCACATTTTTGATCATGTGACAATTCAGATGAGGAGAAGGAGAACTGGCTTTTTAAATATGACTTTTCGTGAAGCAGTGGCGCCTCTTATGCTCTGAGGTGGGCAGATGTGGAGTTGTAAGTCAGGAGTGCGAGGTAAACGGCTACACTGAAACAGATATGCAAAATTTCAGGATGTGACGGTTACTTTTAATCACCTCTGACAACACAGTAGTCTCACAGCAAGAATCTCTGGTCAGCTGATTGAAGTAAAAGTCACATGAATTCCTATCCCTGGCCACACACACACAAACAGAAAACAACAGTAAAACCAAGAGAAACGAAAAGACTACATATACTGTAAGTCACTGCATGAGCAAATAACTTTATGCTTGCAGTGTCAGCATATCCCAGTGGTCCTACATCCCAAACTCTCTAACAATAAAACATAATCGCATCACTTTAGTTCTACTTCACTTTTTTCCCGGTGTTCCTCTCCACTGGGGCCTGAACCACTGCTTGAGAGCCACAAACATAGCCTAAAACTTCAGCCATATGACCTTCGGGCAGTGCGAATTTATTAATTTAATTACTGTGGAATAAACACATTAGTCTGCAGTAATTACCCTTTTTAAAATGGATGTTATTTCAAATCCTTTATTTAGAAAAAAGATGCAGTAGACATCAGGTGTCACTTTGAGACAGATACATAAAAGCATAATGAATGCACTTAGAAATCAATAAAGTCCGCAAGGTTTAGTTCAATGCGTTGCACATTTGATGGAATACTAATGGCCAGCTCCTCTTCAGAGGCTTTGTAGTGAGTGCTTTTTTGTCAACAATCATTCTTCCAAGGAAAGCTTGAATTATGTTTTGTGGGAATGGATGGCTTGCAAAAGAGCTGGACAAATTCTCAAGTGGAAACTGCAGACTAGCCACACAGTCCGATCTGCAGAGCAAAGAGTCACGGTGTCAGATAGCATGTTTCCTAATCAAACCCACAACTATTTTCTGACTTTTTTCCTGAGGTTTAACCTCATCTGGTCTCCAGCAGTCTCTGAGTCACTGCCATTGAAGCAGGTTTTGTTTTAGCATTGATGGGAAACATTAAGTGGAGGTCTGGAGGTCCACACACAGGACATTTAAATGTGTTTCAGCAAGATTTCTGATAAGCATCAAAAATTTCTGCAGATTCAAAAAAACATCACAATTACCTTTTGAAACGACTTCAGGCAGGCAGATATATCTCAACTACGCTACTGAGGCTAATTAGTTTTTAGACTTTTTTCAAATTATAATTTAGGTCATCATCTAACGATAAAGTCTTTGTTTGTATCAACTGTTAAAACAGCTGGTATATCTCAGGAGACATATGTAAACAGCACTACAGATTATTATTTTGCATGGAGGAGGTCAGAGAAATGACCAGAAAAAAAAGTGCAGTTTGCTTGTAAAATATGACTGGAATCCAGTTTGGCAGGAGAAATAAGGGTTATCATTGGGTGACACTGAGAAATGTGCAGACTTTGATCCCACACTCTACTGAGACCTGCATCCTACCCAGCCGTGGCAGAAAGGCATACCTTATTCCACAAATGAGCTCCAGTTTTGGCAGGAGAGTGACAGGTCAGAGGATCTGGGAACACGTAGGTCCAGGCACCAGTCAGGCTTTGATTACCTCAGCCAAGCCTAAAGATGCTCCTGTAAAGCCACATGAGTTGTTTTCCCTGCCATGCACTCAGTGCCGACTGCCAGCCAAGTCCATTTGAGCATGGGGTGGATTCAAAGCCTAGTGTTTGTTCCATCACAATTCCTCATACCAAGAAGGTCAAGAGAGGCTCATCCAGACGACATGGCTGCTCTCAAATCCGCTCTTTCAGCTCTTTGTTCTTCACCTCCTCTTTGTCTCTACCCCCTTTTCTGTCTCTCCATCTGCCTTTCTTTTAATTTGTTATCTCTCCCTGTGTCCCTGCTCTCTTTCTGCCCCTTTGTCTCTCCCTCAGCAAGCCCATTTGTATTCGTTCCTTACATAATGGAGAAATCAGATTGTGGTACTTAGCAAGGATGTAATCAAAGTCCCGTGCCAGGAATTTAATTCAGGTGAAGTTGCAGTTAAGAAGAGCATACATTATAAAGCTCTGTATGTATTAAATTTGTGGTGAATAAGGTGCCAGCTTGAGAATTATGACCGATGCACTGCTGCAATAGTACAAGCTATTCGTTTTTCCTGCACCACCACAGATAAATCAGAGGAAAACATTGGGCTCGCCCGCCATTGCTCATATTAATAAGCCTTTTGCATTAAGTTTATGACAACTGAGTGCACCGATAAGAGACATGGGCATCTTAAAGGGCAAATGACACATAACCACTGAGGAGTAATGCACACCGACTATTTTTCTCTCTCACCACGACCGTCTTGTAGTTCACACCAGAGGGATATTGATCAGGCATGGCAAGGTCCTCTAAAGGACACATCCCTCCCCACAGACCTGAAGCACATTGGGCAAGTGGGATTCTCAGACCAGTCATTTTAGCTGTCACCCCCTCACCTGATTTATTTCTGGGTTGTAGACGAGCGTGCAGGCCCTAAAAAAATGATCTTCAGAGGTCATTTTTGCAGGGACTGATGATATTAAACATAAGGATGGAAAAGACTGATGCCATTCAAGGGCTCTACCTCATCCTACTGCCAGTGAGGAGGTTCCAAAATGAAATAACATAATGTCTTGAATGATAATGGTCATCGATTACACTTTTACACATTTTTACCTGAATCTAATTCTCTCGCACAACAAAGTTTTTTGCAGCCTCTTTCTTTGGTAATCGTTATACTTATTGTACACTGTGGTTGTAAAGGGATAAACATCATTAGCGACAATGCTCAGGTAGGCTGTGCTGTTTAAAAAATGCTCAGTTTACACTAAGTGGCCAGGTAAATATCCCCCACACCATTACACCACCACCACCACCACCACCACCGTACAAGGCATATACAAGGCAGCATGGATCCATGCTTTCAGCTCCAACCCTCCAGATATCCATCTATCTGTCGTCCTTTTTTCCATTTCATTCTCTGACTCATTTAGATGGAGCTGATTGTGAAAACTGATCATGGAAGAAAGCATAAATCAAAGCGTACCTAAGAGTATCTGATGTATTACGTTTCTAGGCGCATCTCTTCGTGCAACCGCAGCTGTGGTACCGCATTCAAAATGTCTGGCAGTAATTCAAGACGAGGATGACTCATCTAACTGCCGTTCACTTCTCTGGGCATCGTCTCTTCACTTTCCATTAGAAAATAAACTTGATTACAAATTTATTTAATTTTATTACCCACAGCCGGGAACACTGCTGTCTGGGTATTTGATTGGAAAGACGTAATTACAGTCAATAGAATTCCACTGATTGAGCTCCGCTTCGATATAATGAATGAAGAAAGATTCACAGCAGAGGTGAGAGGCGGCTACATCCGAGACCCCGGGTGGTGAGCCTGTTGCCAGAGTGTGATTAATTCAACTGACTTCAAATACAAAATACAAACACACACAAAGAATGCTCAGAATATGCACAGCTGAGACATCAGAGGAATTACTTCATGATGAATGTGATCATGATCTGGGTATTTCGCAGTGGACAACATTACCTTTAAAGGAGTACTGGGTGGTTCCTACTATACAGACAAAACAAAAGGCAGTGACAGCCTTTGTCTTTACATTATGGCATAATTTTGATGATCACAGAATTGTTCTTGTGAAGTTGTTAAGTCTTCAGACATAAACCAGACATGTTTTTTCCAAGTGATGAAACGCCCATCTTCTCCTTCAGTCGAGCAGTTAATTTGGAAGTCCCCACAAAAAGTCTTAACACAGCTCATTCTAATTTTAGCCAAACTATGATTCATCCTAATCTAAACTGCTTGCCACTGATTCCACTGTTACATGTTTGGCCACTATTCCAGTAGGAGGTACCCAAGGTTCACATGAGTCTACCGTGACACCGAGACCACAGTAAAATGAGAACACACCGCCACTCGTGGCCCCGAAATACGCCTGTGAGTATTTGAAGGCTGCATAAGCCGCAGACAGAACCAGTCACTGCCGCCCTCTTGTCTCTTCAGGTCAGCCAAAGAAGCTGGGCGCTAACTCGGTCAAAACCATGCACAAACTGATGTTTCATAAGGACTTGGCTTTAGCCTGCAGAGTGACCACAACAGCTGCACACAAAGCCTCACTGTTTACAGTGTTTGGGACTGAGGTGAGCGAAGAGGAGGAGGCAGCAGGAAGGAGGAGGAGGAGCGGGGGGAGGGATGTGGGTCTCAGCTTGCACTGTTGGATGGAGAGAAGAAAAAAGAAAAAAAAAAATGACCAGGAGAAATGGGACCATAATGGTTCCCACAGGAATTTGAGTCTCAGGCCTCAAAACACTGAAAGGTCATTCTGCATGTCCTACAAGAGGATTCAGACAGAGTTAATATGAGAAGTAAGTGCATGGCACATTTAGGAAACAGGAGGGGGGGAAAAGGGAAGGATAAATTAACCCAGTGCATATGGTGTTTGTTTCTTCAACAAAGGGATGGATGTACTGGGCTAAGTGGAGCTCAGACCCAAGGTGATGAATCAAAAGAAAAATGTGTTTGCATGTAGGGAAGCCGAGGCTGGAGGACCCTTTCAAAGGATACTGGAAGCCTAAAGTATCAAACAGTGACTTGCAGTGACAAGGAGATGCAAGTCTGGAATGGGCAAGCTGCCACAGAAGCTCTCAGTGTCATAAAGGATACATCACAAGTTTAAGCATCGCAGTGGCACTCTGCGGCTGATGCAGCACCACTTCTCTGTAAACAGAGCTCTGCAAACATGAAATGTCACTTTTTAACTTCAGCAGTTTCTGTCAATGTCTCTCACGATGGAAGCCATCAAAGTTGCATTAAAGTGTTGTGAGAACTCACAGCGTCAGTGATAATGGTAGCATGGCGCAACACTGTGTAAAAAGGCGGCCCTTGGTCGCCGGAGGGCAGAAAGCCTCTCCGTTCATTATCGGCCAGAGATGATATGAATCAGCAATGTTGCTCCTGCTCTTTGTCTGAGCTAATTTATCACTAAAAAGGATGTCAAATTTCTTTTTATTAGCCAAGTCAGTGAATGTTGGCATAACTACAGTGCTGAGCAAAGGTCTTCAGCCATCAAGATAATCCCACAGTAAGGTCTGTCGAGGTCGAACCAGTCGATGACTGATAGTGCTCCATTGTGTGTTTTTTCTAACCAAGTATGCTTTTACTGCATTGTTTGGGATCACTGAGATGTTGAAAAATGAAGCCTCTGAAAATATGATGCTTTCCCCATGGATCAAAATCTGACAGTACATAATTCCATCAAATCAAAATCCTCAACACCCCTAGCCTTAAACCATCACAGAGCTTCCACCATGCTTTACAGATTGGCTGTAGCTTCCTCTCTTCTCACTAATTTTAACCAGTAAACAAGAAGTTTTCAGCTCTTTTTTGATGAAGAAATACAATTTAATGCCAGTTAAGTATGAGAACAAATCATATGTTTTTGTGAGGCTGCTAATAACAAAGTGCATATAGTTTAAAATTGGTTCTTTGCCAAGTTGTTTATTATCTGCAGACACAACATTGGCTAATCTCTTGAGTTAGATCCCTTCCTTATGTTTGAATGATGCCTACGCTCGTGTTACATGACTTAACAAAGAGCAAACATTCCTCTGAAAATGGTCAGGTACAAGGACTGGACTGAAAATTAATGAAAAAGCAACCGACGTCCAAAGAACTGTGAAAGACCTTCAGAAAGCCTGGAAAACTATTGCTCAAGACTAATATAAAAATTACAAGAAAGGAACCAAAATATAAAGAAATTACGTGCGGCTCAAGACTTTTCCACATGACTGTATGCCTACTAAAGCTAGCACTATAATTAATGTGCCTGACACGCATGTTTGCCTGGAATCCTTTATTATTTCCCCCATAATGTTACAAAACACCAGCTTTTTCTCGAGAAATTGTTTTTTTGTGTGTGCTTGTATTTTGTTTACCACGATCTTTTGCTGGTTCCTTTAGGGGTCACCGCAGAAGATCATCTGCCTCCATCTCACCCTATCCCTCACACTTTCTTCTCTCACACCAACCCTCTTTCTCACTAATCTGTACCCCCCTCTGTGGTCTTCCTCTTTTTCTCCTGCCTGGCTGTTCCATCTTTAATGTCCTTTCTCAAAATATGTTCGTTATTCCTCATCTGCACGTGACCTTTGAAAGACCTTCAGAAAGCCTGGGTAACTGTCAACTGTCAAAAGCAAGCGGATATAAAGAAATCAGGGGTGGCTAAAACTTTTGCACAGAACTGTATTAAAATAAGTACTGCATACACATTAAATGGCTTTCTGTCTAACTGATGAGTTTCAATCATAGTTCAGAGCCTTTAAGTTTTCACATTTTTAACGTGACTGATGATATAATATCTATCATGTTAGGTGTGAAACTACCAGCAGACTACATTTGTCAGGGTTTTCTAGCCGCGTAGGATGTATAGCAAGCATTGACATCTCTAGCAGACAGAAGCAAAGCCAAAGAGTGACACTTTAATTAAAAGTTTTATGCTTTTGCCCAAAAGCATTCCCTTTTGACACATGGTAGGTAGGAAGGAAATTACGTATGCACACACACACACACACGCACGCACGCACGCACGCACGCACGCACACACACACACACCAGGAAAAATGATTAGAGCTTTTGATGTGACAACAGAGTCTCCTCCCCGGTTTGTCAAAACGTGACAAAGTGTGTGACATTCCTTATACATGTGAGTGAATGTGCGGAACACCCTTTGAACACCACTCACACAGAGGAAGTTGCCAGTTATTGTTAGACTGAAGCACATTCACATAATCTTTTATCCTCTGCTCCTTTCCTGTATTAAAATCAAATCCCTCACAGGGAAGCACTGATGAATAAAATCACACAGTCACTCACAAAATTCCGTCATTACTGCTCCCTCGGACTTTTAACTTTAAATTCTGACTCATGCACCTCCAGAATTCAAAGGCATTCTGCGGGGCTTTGATCCTTAAGTGTCCTCCAGAATCCTGCTGAAGCTGCACATTCAGACCTCATGGTATGTTAGTCGCACACTGGCCCTCCACTGGGGGAATTTAAAACAGGCCCCTCTGCTTCATCCTTATATACGCCACAGCTCCATGCCTGGGGCTATCAGCATACAATAGACTCGGTGATGCTCGGGGAATATGCCATATCTGTTTGTCTTTATAGCAGTGTGGGGATGACCTCCCAATAGTGTGACATGTTGATTTATCTGGGATAAAAAAATATTGAAAAGTTTCCCAAAAGATTACTCTCTGTTGTAGATTTTGCATTACCCAATGAGCAAGAAAAGTTGAAAAAAGAGCTAAACTAATATGATGCATTAACATTAATGTGATGTAACAATACAGCTCAAAATGGACTCACTTTTTTAGCCACCTATATGTGGTTCAGTGCTACGCATCCACCACCAATGGCCTTCTCAGACTGCCTTAATGCTTTTCTGCTGGAACTGCTTAGAACATGTCTAACTTGAAATCACTGACCTTTTTTGTTAACTGCAATTTAATGGGGTGATTAGGTCTACTTCACTCTATTTTCTAAGCATACATCCATCTTCTTAAAAGTGTTGACATTCCAGTAACCCTGCTTTTGAGCAGACTCCTCTCAATGCATGCTTGCTTACTACTGAAACACCCAACAAGCACACCCTTGACATTTTGGCATCCCACTTTATGAATTCCATAAATTCAGTGCGTTTATGGTTGGCCTTCCTGGTGCTCTTAATGAGACTCATGAAAGCTTTGCCTGGCAACACTTTGACCTTTGACCATAGGAGAATACACAGTAGTTATTTGAGGGGTGATGTCACACCTAAGTGATAGGAGTTTTCTATTTCTGCTGGCCTTACATAAGACTGAAAATATCACACCACCACCTAACAACAATAGAGCTGGTTTTTTTATTATTGTAACATAGCTTGGATAGCCCTCACCAGAAGATGGACAACAAAGATTTCTATTTCAAACTTATGAAGTTCCACAAATCAGTAGTTTCCATATTAACAATCAACCAAAGTCCCCATCAAAGATCTCTGCAGTCCCGGTAGTAGGTTTTGAACCTTTAAACCTGGATCAACAAAGAACATTTTGCATTGCAAAAGGTAAGGACCTAATCCCCAAATCTAACACTGTTTTTAGTTACTTTTAACCAAGACTACACCTAACTTTCAGTGCAGTAGTGCTCTTTAGTCACACCTTAATTCTTTATATTTTGCTAGGTAGATGAGGCACATGATCAAACGTGCATGGAAATAAAGTATAAATGGCAAAAACTGAGTTTGTACAATTTTAATGAACTTCAAAGTCAGTATTTAGTGATAGACATCAACAGAGTCTGAACTCTCTTAGACAAGCTTTCTTGTCATTTCTATTCCAAGATGATCCCACGCTGCTTCAATAACTTTGAGGTCTGGACCTTAGGGAGACCAGTCAATGACTGACCTGGTCCAATTGTGTTTTCCAATCCAGGTATACTTTTTTCTTTCACATTGGCAGTGTAATTAGGATCAGTGTCATACTCAGAAATGCCATGCAAATGCCGTCTACATGGTATTACATGGCAGATAGAAATCTGATGGGGTGTTTTTGCATTCATAATTACATCAATTTTGACTCTCACTGCTGTACCTTGTTTATGACTTCTCCCAATCTTTTTGAAGCAAAATTTCAGATTTGAGTTCATCACTCCACAAAACCTGCCCATTTCAGTCATTTTTTGTGTAATGTGGCATACATCAACCTTTCCCCATCCTTAAGAATGCCTTTTTGACATCCACTCTTTCACTGAGACATTTCTGATGAGGCCTCAGTAGATGAACCAGCCGAAGGGCCAGATGGATCTCTCATGTCCTGTGATAGGTCTTTGCTGGACTTTTTTCCTATTTCTTAAGGACATGACTTTCGGTTACTGTTCATCTGCAGTAGATAGGTGTTTTTAAGGCTGCCACTTCTTCTTTTACCTTCCACTTGTCCGGTGGACAAGCACAAACTGCACACCATGGCACGATAAGCCAGATTTTTCAGCTCTTTGGGAATCATGTCGTTGGTGCAAAAAAATACTAGTTACGCCTGTCAAACTGCGTTACCTTTGGCATTTGTCACAGCTTAAGGAACAAATTATGTATTTTTAAAATTTGTGACAAGCTACCAGTAACAAACTCCGTAAAGATATAATCTAAAATTCTCTATATTTTAAAATCTCTAAAATTCTCAAGAAAATATGACTGCTTGAAAAAAGTATAAAGAATCGAGGGGTGGTTCAAATCAGCAGTCCCCAACTGGGCTGCGAGAGTTGAGGCTCGGGTGTGAAATTTATGTTTTTCAGGGTTTTTATCGTTATTTTTTATTGTTTTTATCGTTAACTCGGTTTCCCTGGGTCTTTTCCCGTGTGTTATGAATAAATCTTGGTACCGGTACTGGTTTTACTTTGTTGTATACCTTGAAGGCCAGCCCGTGAAAATATTGTCAGACATGAACTGATCTGTGGTGGAAAAAAAGGTTGGGGACCGCTGTTCTAAATGGCCCTTAACCATTTTCTGAATCCACTATTAACAGTAAACCACATGTGGATGCAACTAATAAAAATGACTCTTGCCATCCAGAGGCTGTCTGACTCAGCTTCATGAATATAAGAAGTTAATTGTGGTCTATTGTGAACAGAACAGTCCAGCAGTTAGATTCACATGAAAAAATAAACAGCTAAATTTAATCAAAAATGGCCCCTTAAAGCAATTTTTAAGACCTCGGTAGAATAATGAGAAATCAGACACCTAACAGGCTGAATCCTGCTCTGTTTCATATTGGCCAGTCACTTCCCCGCATTGTGGCCATTCACCTTTGTGACACAGTTCAGCGGTTTGTCTCGTCAGACAGGGCGGCTCTGTAATGCTTCATAATCAAGCTTATCTATCCAAGCGTGGAGAGCAGCTGGACTGAGCTGATATTAGTATGCTCCCGGTGTGGCTCGGTGACAGAAGCTGGAGCTCGCGCTCCCTTCCTCTCTCCCTCTCATTGCGTGGTATCAGATGAAGAATTTCATGTGACAGAGGGTAGAATGAAATGTGCTGGCGATCTGCAGCAAACTTAGATTGGCTTTGTAGCTTTTACTGTTTTGAAGTAACTGATGGTCAAAGCACACATCAGTCTAAGCTGGGTAATACTGACCCTGACAGCTTGTTTGCAGAGGCAAATGCGCTGTGATTCACTAGAGGCCCAAAAGAAAAATTGGACCACAAGTTGACTTTAGTTGGAGATAGATGTCAAATAAAAATGTGTGCTAGAATTTTCAAACTAGCCCCTGACAGTGAGTTCAGAAAAGCAAAGTGAGCTGCTGGTATGGAGCCTTACTGTAATCTGACAGACTGATGTGATAAAATCAGGCCAAGCAATTGCGTCGTTGTACCTGGAAAAGCTTTTTCTCTCCTCTAAAAGGACAGAGGCTGCAATTAGCGTTAGTGATGACTGCCAACTGCTGACATGGCTTTGTATCACCCACCCATCATGGCTCTGTTTGTACCTTTTTTTTGAGGTGGGAATCATTAGCTTATCTCAGTATCATGTTTCCAACAGAGAACGCTGACCGTAGAGGCAGTTTGGGCTCAGGCAGGTATTTTTTACCCAGTGGGGATTGGCTAGATGCAATTTGCTGTTTCAGAATTGGACTCTTTTTCAAGGTTGCTCTTCTCCCACATACAGACTCCACTAAAAACATGAGAAATACCTGGCTGCCAGGTACCTGTTATAATCACACTCAAACAAGGATCGAGACAACTCTCATGCAATTATACAAGGTAGAACAAATTTTAACCAAAGAAACAACCTTTGCTTCAATCTAACTTGCAAGTCAGTGCTCATAGAGAAAGAAGATGTGGGTAAATCTGACTACAAACAAATATGGATAATGTAACATATATTATAAGTCATAATAGTTTATGTTTTAATGACCACTTTCAACAGCTTACCAACTTTTAGAGATCCTTTACTTTTAGTTGACTATATCTTTCTTCTCAGTTCATAAATGAAATTGCATTTTATTTATTTATTTATTCAAATTTTGTGATTTTAAGTTTAGCTCAACTGAGATGTCCTACTTGCAGAAGTACCACGTAATGTAGGTTATTCCTACCTCTTGCTAAGGTATCACCGAGGGGCTGTAGTGATGCGTAACACATGTGGACCGTGCTTTACAGATCCCTAAACAAAAGCAAACCGTCTTATTTTCCTGTGACTGGCAGCAAGGTGCAGAATGTGACTGCAGCCGTAGCCAGTAACAATAATTCATTTCTAAGTGCATCCACTCTGCAAATGATCTGCATTCAGCGTACCCACTGGGGTCACTCTGCAGAACAAAGCATTCCTCTTCTTCCACTTTGTTAGGTACCCTTGTTCAGCTGCTTGTTAACTGCAGATAGTTGACAGCGTGTTATCTCTCTGGAAGAAAGGTGATTTAAGTGACTTTGAACGTGGCATGGTTGTTGGTGCCGGAGGAGCTGGTCTAAGTGTTTCAGAAACTGCTGATTGCGGCAGTAGCCTTTAACGCCGTGTGTTCTCCTCAGTAAGGATGAGAGACAATGGGATATTTACACACACTGTTTTTTTTTATTCTTACCATTTGAGTGCCGACTGCATTACAAAACCACACAGTGATCTGTGTCCTCCTCCGGTCCCTAATGAGGCGATATAAGTCAGGTGTGCCTCTTTCCTCAGCTGCCACTATTCCCCAAACCAAACCACTCCATCTATCCCTCGTCCAGCTGAGCCAGAAGGGCAGGCCATCTACCAGTCAGGGGGCTGGTGGATCGATCCCCAGCTCCTTCATTCCACATGTCCTTCGGCAAGATGCTGAACTTGGAGCTTAAAAAAATACACAGGCATAGAAAAGAAGTGCTGTATAAATATGTTTCTGATTAAATGAATCCAGCTTGTGGTAGGATGTGCTTTGAGTGCTCAAGTTGAGTAAAAAGGTGTTATCTAAGTGCCAGTCCATTTAGTAGAAAGGTGTGCCTAATAAACTGTCTGTTGGGTATATATATACTGTGTAATCGTACACAAAATACAGACTCAGCAGCAGTAAGAATTTAAACACTTTATTTAAGTAAAAATGAGTTTGGTGACGTAAAAGTGGATCCAACCAAGCAAGCAGATAAAACCAGGTTTGATACACAGAGGGCCTAATGCTGGAAGACTAAGTACATATTCTATGATCTGGCAGAGAAGAGGGGAAAAACAGAAAAACCTTAGGATGGAGACACCAGAAAGTAGGGTGGAGGTCACCTTGAAATAAGATAATCATGATGTTATTGCACTCTGTGTTTCTCACATCCTTTTGCATCTTTTGGAAAGCTAGCAACATTTTATAGCACTCAATATTAGTCTCAGGGGTTGTTTCTGGTAATAAAAACATAGCGGCCAAACGGCGTTCTGTGCAGATGTCGTGGATTTGTTCAAAATACCCTCTTTTTTAAAAAATTTATTCATTTATTCTGACCCTTTTAAGCACCACAAGGCAAGTATGAATGTGTCTGGATCTGTTATATTCAAGATAATGGAGCCATTTCTACCTGCAAAACTGTCCATCTGATACCATATCAATTTAGATGGATAAACAGAGCAACAGTCCAGGGGATAAATGTGCAAATTTGGTTTAAGGGAAATTGTCACTTTAACAGTTAAGCTCCAGCATCCATCATGGTGGGAATAAATTACACATTACAATGTTTACAAGTTCAGTGTTTCTTTTCCACTGTAACGTTGAAAGAAAGCTAATTACGATATGGGGAATAATTCCCCACATAATCTGTCTTGTAAAATCTTCTTTTTCCTTAGCACCCCTCCTGGTAAACTTACTCATTTACTCACATGACAAAATAGCCAGTTACTGTGGTTAGATTTTTATAATGCATTTTTCTGAATTCACACAGGGTCATAAGAATTTGATTGCCCTTTATTGTCGTGAATATTGCAGTAAATGTGCACGGACTTAAGAACAAGCTTACTATTGTGTCACACAAAGTGCACTTTCATCTTGGGCCGCTGAATGTGAACACATTCCAAGAGCCGGGAACAAAAAAACACCCAAAGAGCCAGAATGGCCATATACAGTGGATAGGCTATGGTGTTTTTTTGCCTCTCTTCTTGTCCATCCATTAACAGTGAATTCATTGGTTGCCAAGTTTGAGAGTGAACCCCGGATAGGTAACAGGTAATGTTATCCACCTTGACATTTCCCCAGTTAAATGTAATCTCTGGAATTTAAGCCACATTTCTTCAGAGAGACACACTCTGACACACTATTGCTTTTCTCTTCCTTTGTATCGATTTGTTTTGTATCGAAGAGCAGTGAAGGCAGGGATAGAGTAGAGAGAAACGCCGTGGCAGAAGCACAGCTCTTCTAAAATGTGTTTTCACTATGTTAGATCAGGATTTGTGGTGACAAAACATAAATGGACTGCATTTATAGTGCTCTCATCGCATAAAAGATGTGGCTGCATGAACATCACTGTATGCCACTGCAAACTACAGATATGGAAAAAAATAACATGATGAAAATCCTGTCATTCACTTTTTCCCCAAGAAAAGTGAAGAACATCTTTCACACCTACACCTATATATATATACAGAGGGTTGCACCAGCTAAAGGAAGTGTTGGCATTTTTAATGTGCAATCTGTGAAGATGTCTTCCTGGAGTGTTTCTTATCTCGTCTTTAAAAAAAAACCTCAGATAGCACAGGAATAGAAGAAATATAAGTACAAAGATCTTGCCAAGGTCCTTGGAGGGAAGGAGAAAAGAAAGCTGCCAAGCTTGTGTGGGCAGCATTAGAGCAACATCCATCCCTGGTGAGGGGTGGAAGAAGGGGAGGGAGGAATGGACCACAGAGGACCCCAGCTCTTTGTTAGGATCTGAAAGATGGACAATGCTGCTACTGTGTGCTGAGAGCAGGAGCCATGCTGCTGCTGGTTCCGTAATACTGTCAAAGCTTGTCACAATTATGCCGCTCTTTTATTATGTTCTATCGTTTTTTTCTAATTCACCCCTGCTTCACTTCCTTTTTGCCTTTCTGCCCTCCACTCTCTCAGCCTTTTGCTTAAACCTCACCTTTCATAGTAATGATTTCATGTTGTGCTTCTTGTGACCTCCTGCAGTAAGCCACAAATGGCATCTGCAAATGATCCAATCATCCCACTGTGCTTAAGGTGGTGGCGTGATTGTAAATGTTAAAGTGAATAAGTAATGTCTCTAATTTTACACCAGCTGGACTGCAGATGTGAGAGTTGTGATAAGTGACACATGGAGACTTCAGAAATTTAAAGGACTCAACCAGTTTGCTATCACTGTGTAAGAATAGACTTGGACTTATGTCAAATGAGATGTTTGATCTTAATTTGCCTTTCACAGTAAAATTTGGCTTGCAATCTCATGGGTTGGTCTGGACTTGACACACATGGCCATTTGTTTAAATTTTCCCGATGCTTTCCAAATATCACTTTTGGACTTTTTTTTAAATAAGCCAGATAAAAGTTTGGACACAGGAATGGGACTTCCACCCGTCCACCGCATTCACAAGTCCAATATGACGAGAATCTCTGTCAGCCTCTCTGAACTCCCTACTTCATCTTAAAAAGAAAGAAAGCATTACCTTGTTGCACTACTGGGAAGGCAGATCTCTAACTATTTTTAGCTGATCTCTTCCTCACAAGGAGTCACCACAGCAGGTAGCTCTGCGTGTTTGATTTGGCAGATTTGTTCACCAGATGCCCTTCCTGAACCAACCCCAAAGCACTCTTTGTCTCCACTCAGATTTAAATCATGGAGCTTTTGCTTGTTAGGCAAATGTGCAAATGATATAATTTGGAGCCACTGAGAGTCGGATCACTAAATTAGCCCAAAAAATATTTAAAAAAAAATTGACATTAAACTGATAGGAGTTCCTCAGCCATGCCACGAATCTCACAGTACACAGTTTCTGTGCTGATGTTAATGCCAGAGGAGGTTTGGAGCTCTGTGGTTACTGAGTTAGCAAAGCATTGGTGACTTCTATGCTTTATGCAATCATATACCGTGATTCTTAAATGCTTTGCAACAGTATCCCTTACAGCTCATCGTGGAACTGCTAGGAGGGAGCAAAATTTCACAAACTGAACTGCTGAAGAGATGGCATCTTACAGCACCATGCCTGAATTCAGTGAGCTCATTAGGACAACCAATTTTTTGACCAATGATTGTACATTGCTACATAGCTTGGTGACTGATTTTTTTTGTTTTTTTTGTTTTTACAGTTGTAGCAATGGGACTGAAATCACCTGAACTGTTCCTCCCCTCATCCCAATCCAGTTGTGACAGATGGCTGCTCCTCCCGAGTCTGCTTCTGATGGATAAAAGGGATTTTTTTGAGGTTTTTATTCTGTTATTGTAGGGTTTTTACCTTACAATATAAAGTGCCTTTAGGCTGTTGTAGTAATTTGGCCCTATTTAAATTTAATTGATTTGAATTCAAGAATTAGGAAACTGAATGGCTCATTTTGTTTGTCTACAGAGTGTAAGTGGTGATGGACTTGGCTAAGTTTATATTTCTGTCCGTTTGCCTGACCTTTTATCAGACCTTTAATCACAAGGATGTAAAACTTGACTTGGTAAATGGCCTGTATTTGTATAGCGCTTTTCTAGTCCCTAAGGACCCCAAAGCGCTTTACACAACCTGTCATCCACCAATTCACACACTGGTGATGGCAAGCTACATTGTAGCCACAGCCACCCTGGGGCGCACTGACAGAGGTGAGGCTGCCGGACACTGGCGCCACCGGGCCTTCTGACCACCACCAGTAGGCAACGGGTGAAGTGTCTTGCCCAAGGACACAACGACCGAGACTGTCCAAGCCGGGGCTCGAACCGGCAACCTTCCGATTGACAAGGCGAACTCCCAACTCTTGAGCCACGATCGTCCCGACTTGGACTCATCTCAATCTAAATTTGCATTATGTCGACATTTAGCTTAGTGTTATTGAAGGAGATGGAATTGGAGTTGATTTGGAGTAGTCTGCCGTGTCCAACAGTGTAGCAATCAGATCTGTTGTCTGAAGGCCAAAAAATACCAAACAGATTTACATTTAAAAGTGGAGCATTACGGCATTCGCTATAATGGTCCACTTGATAGTCATATTTTATTAGAATTTTATTAGGATTTTTTATTTTGGATTATTACAACCATAACAGACAAGAGCAGAGGATGGAAAAGAAAAAAGGAAGAAAGTGAAGCTGGGGAACAAGTAAACAGACCTATAACGACAGAGAGAAAGGCAGAAAAAAATGAGAATCTGTTTCAACACCAACAAAAAACCACAAAACCAAAACCAAACTTGTCTCGACTAACTTAACCTGGTGTTGTAAGTCCTACATAAAACTGGACTTTAAACCAGACCTCACACTTGACTTGGACTAACTGTGTTGGTTTTGGCTCTGGTCTAAAGTGATCTTCATTCAATTATTTGGCCCACTCAGGTAATAATTCTCAGTAAAGTTCTGCAAATAACTTGTACGGCAGAGGCTCAGGGCTTGATTTGGACTTTTGCCACATCTCATTGTGATTTTTTCTAACAGATTTTAAAGGGCCACAGAGTCGTGTGCATTGTAATAGTGGCCAGCCGGCGGCTGCCTCCACCCCAAACATGGCAATGATTCTCTGAAGTGACCTGCTAACAACAGAAAAAACTGAAATAACACGAACACGGTATAAAATGTGGTGGTAGTGGTGCTTGTGCTTTCAGACTCACTTGAAGTACGCATGAAAAAACGCTGCATAAAACGCTTCACGTAAATGTAGAGGCAGCCAGCTGTGGAATATTGCAGCCGTAAAGTGGAGAGGGTTTTTTTAAATTTATTTTTTTACTGAACAAAGCCAGGACGACCGCAGAGGAGACCGTGTGGTGCTTATGTTTTATTTCAAGAAACTTTAGGGAACAACCCTTGACTCATATTCAGCATACTATAAAATGTGAATAGCTTTCCAAAAGATGCAAATGGATTTGAGGAAGGCTCAGAATACGTATGATTGTGCATTTCAGTGGTATTGTGTATACATATATCTATATATATATATGAGAGCAGGGGAGAGAGAGAGGATAATTAACGCAGCAAGACTAATGATTTGTATCGCTAGGCTGCAATCTAAAAAATAGGGCGCATTTAATTGAGTTACTGAAATGAATGCCATTTGCAGTTTGCAGCATATTGATTTTTTCTTTTCTTTTTTTTTTGCTGCTGTATTCAAAGCAAGTGGCTGTTGTTTCAAACAAATTTGAACAGGGAATGGAGTTGTTTCTTTCGTGAATCTGCTCTATTCACCATGTAAATACAGCTCGAGGCAAACAGTTTATTTTGATGAGACGGGTTGAAAAGAAAAACGTGGATGAATGAAAGGTCGAGAACAAAGACTGCAGTTTGCAGAGAGCGTCAGCTGCAACTAACTTCCCTCAGTTTTGTGTCTTTTCTTTATGTAAGACTTTTGAATTTTGCTCAGCGAGCACTTGTGCAACTTATTTTCGTTCTCTGTCATGCTGGCGGAATTTGTGCTCCCTTCAGACGCCTCAGGACATGAATATTGCATTTAGTTCGACCCTAAACACTGACATTATTTATAAAGGCAATCATCATCAGCCGTGAAGTGAACCCTGTCTGCCTGCACCAAGCAGCTGACTCCAAGGACTGTCTTTGTCGCCTAATAAAGCAGGGAATTAAAAACAACACACCAGTATACATGTTCTTCATTTAAAAAAAAATAAATTTAATATCGAACTTCCTTGGTGCTTAATCATTTCAACAATGTCCATTATTATGTCCCATTTTGCGGCTGCTTCTCTCCTCAGCAATTTGATAGAGAGCCTGTGTCGTCTTTTACCCCCAGATACCCGCGTATCTTCATTGTGTGGTTGATGAGGCTGTCAAAGACACAGTGTCTGGCCAAGTGATGAGATATGACAGGAGTGAAGACTTGCCTCACTAGGTCTCACCTGCAGCTGTTGGCAAAGTCAGGATGTGTGCGTGTGTGTGGGTCTCACATGTGTGTTTGTCTGTATTATAAACCCCCCAGGTGCTCATTTTCAGTTATACCCTCAAAATGGCTGTGGAAAACCCTCACTGGGCTTCAGTCACAGCCAAATTATTTGCACTCAGTTGGTTGTCAAAATGCAGTCAGTAAGTATATGGGCATACACACTTTTTGCTGTTGTGTTGTCTCCGGGATCTATCACATTCAATTGTAGCTGAAGCAATGGCACCAATGCTAAAATGCTGATACTGAAGGTGTACACACTACTGTGATAACAATAATAACAAAGAAATGAGGAGAATGAGTAGTAGATGACAGGCCGTAACCATTATATGAAACACTGCTAAATCTGTTTATAACCATCTCCTGGTCAATGCACATGAAGTAATTCCATGAAGAGCTTTTCTGAAAGTGCGGCAAACAGAAGGAAAGCTAATATTTGTGCACAGTTTGCATAACTGCTTTTCCAGGCCAGTTTTTAACTGTACTTGGCAGTGCACGATTCTTTTTTTGAATTTTCTGTCTCTTCATGCAATCCCACCCTGACTCAGTAATCTTATGGTCAAGTTTGATGGCCATACCATGTACAATATGTTGCGGAACTCTTCTTGTTGATGAAGGTAGCTCTTTATCACTCCAGCTTCATATTGGATGTGATTCATGCTACAGTTTGGGACCAGTCTGAAGCCTTGTCAATGGTATATGCCTATAAAGTTAGCGCTTTATTATATGTGTCACATTTCTTTAATCTTAAAATTAAAGGTGAACCCTCTAAAAACAATCGCTTATGTAGTATGATAAACTGTCATTTAGAAGATGCAGATGGGTGTAGAAAATATTTATTGTTTTGCACAATATGATATGCACAGAAAAGTAATTTATTACACAAATTCATTAACAAATGCCTTGACTCTGCAGAGAGCTCCCCTGCATTGCTGCTACTGCTACATGTTTGACTGATACAATGTTGTCCAAAAGTGTGAGAAGCCCATGTTGTATCTACATTTTACATAATTTTTTACTAGCAGTTACTATTTGTTACTAGCACTTTTTAGGCAAATGTATGAAAATTAAAAAAGGATAACAAAGTTTAACAGGCATAAAAAATGTATTTTTCCACCAATAAGGTGATTTGCAAAGAGCTATTAGCCTAAACTTGGTATAATGCTGCATGATGTGCAGTGTGGCGTTAAAAAGAATTGAGAAAACTGGATAAGTGGAAGACAAGAGAAGTGGCAGGTGTGAAACTATTTACAGCAGATGGACATTATCTGAAAGTCCTGCAGGACCTGAGAGGTTCATCTTCAGTTTATCATCTACTGTTCACTGAAGTGTCTTCAGAAATGGTTTCGGTGGTTGTCAAGAAGTCATTCTTAAGGAAGAAAAGCAGGGAGAAAGGTATGCTGAGGTATGCAAAATTACACAAAAACTGGGCAACACAAAATAAGTGGCAACATTGTAAATTTAGAGCCGTTCTACTGGAAAAACAATGTAACGCCACCATTTCTAACCCCAAGCATTTTTTATGTTTAATGTTCCGTTAAAACATTTTCATATCACTGCATTTTGGAATTACCAATTACCAGTACTAATAAAAACACAAAAACGCGTGTGAGAATTTCCAACAACTGTTATTATCTGCTTAGATATCGCCATCAAATCTTGGATGCCTCACAGTGGAATCTGAAGTCGGGAATTTCATTTTCAATACCACATCAAATTGCAATATCAATAACAGCTTTAAAAAAAGCGAGTATCGGGTAGAAAAGGTGATGCAGCTGAATCTACAAGTATCAGCTTCTTGACCAGTTCCATCAACTAGATCACTGTCATATTTTCCGCCCTGTATGGTAGATTACAGAGCCAGAAATACAGAAAATTTGTTCCTGTCCAAATTCTAACACTGTATGTCTAAGTAGGTCAGGAGAAAATGAATAGGAGAGTTGGGGAGGGTGGCTGGTGTGAAGTGATGAACAGAGGAGAGTTCAGCTCAGTATGAGTCATCATGGGTGGTGAGGTGGTGGGCAAACAGCTTTCCTGTGTCAATAATGAAGGAGGGACTCTGTGAAGAGCAGAGCCATCACAAGGCAAACTGTGGATTATCAACTCACAGCAGCACACAAATGACAAGGAAGATGCATGTATGTACATTCGCACATTTGAGGAAGGTGCCCAGTGAATTTCCTTCGAAACGATGCACGGCACAGAGACAGCATAAAAGTGTCTGGCTCAGACCTCTGTGCTGACTTCAGGTCATTAAGGTGTCACATTAGATTTCACTCTAAATGGCCCAGCAGGGCTGAACTCCTTCCCTAATGAGCATCTGCACCACTGTCAGCGCCACAGTACATGTTTGATGGAAAACACTGTAATGCATTATTCTGTTCAAATGAGAAACAACAAACAATGTGAAGAAGAAGAAGGGAAAAAAAAGTGGAGGACACCCAATCAGGCCCTGCACATCCAAAGCATGAATAAAACATGAGCAGCAGAGCAGGACGGTTTTGCATTATGTCTCTCTGTGGACATATTTTTTTACTGTACACTGAAAAACTCTTCCAGGCAGTAGGTGATAATGCACAGTGGGAAACTTTATGAACAGTTCACTTTTGCTCTCCACATATTCTGCAACACATGCAGAGCTATAGTTAGGCACAAGTTTGGAAACTCTAATGGGGGATTAAATGACTGCACTGTCGAAGTTTGGCTTCCTATGACCTCCACTATTCATTCTTTAAGGTTCTGGAAAGCTATTTTTTCAATCAGCATCTTAATATGACTAATAAGATCCAATTTCACGTGAGATCCTCCTTATTTTCCCAGTGGCCTGATGTGGATGTGAGTTACCTGATCTGTGTTCAACTCATAAACATTTCCTGCTTGTTTAGTCATGAATAGTTACCTTATACTGGATCTGCATAGGCTTTTCTGTAAATGATCAACATGGCTGCACAATTATGTTACACAAACCCACAAACATGGTGCAAACCAGTTTAATAATATGTTATTTTTATAATGCAACATAACACCATTCATTTTTTGCCTGTAGGTACAATTCATATGTAGATTAGTATGTGGCTGACTGTCAAATGTCTATTATGTAATAAAACTACACTAACTTACAGCAGATTTCCCCTCCAAATATTTGGTATCCTATCATACTGACATGCTAGCTCTGTAGTTTTACCAAACAGTGGGTCTCCCACATTGCACTGACTGACTCTCAAACAATAAATGCTCTTAATGAAAATAGTTATGACAGTGTAATATCAATAAATCCTGGAACAGGAAAGCCCGCATTCAAGGCCTCTGTTGACAAATGCGTATATGAAATGAATGGATAATCCAGATTCAGGGCTGCTGAGAAGATTGAGTAACCTTCACAGGAAAGACAGCTGATAGGTCAAGTAATTGTTCTGATAGACATTGTGCTAGTCTTGCCAGACCAGAGGGATAAACTATGAAGGAAGTTTTTTTTTCTGCCTTGACGAAACCTAAGATCCAAGTCAGACATACGGTGGATGAGCTTGAGCTAAGATGAGTCCACCTGTAAAGCATTTATATTTACATGTATGGAGGAGCAGAGGGTTTCCCAGATAGCACAGAACTCATGGAGGGACATTCTGCAGCTCTCAGACAACCATGCTGCAACGGCGAGTATAAATGGATGTGGCTGTATGATGATGTCACCATCAGCAACCAATGCGGTGAGGATAAATGGGCCATTAAGCCAGGCTTTCTGCTTCACACTCCTTGCGCACTCACGAGCTTCACACATCATAGACTCTTTTTCTGCACAAAATTATCCTTATGGATGCCTCCTCCTCCAATCAGAGAGGTTGTCAGATGATGAGGATAAAGTGGTTATAAAAATCTATAAAGAACATAAAAATGTGACAGTAAAATGCAACACTGTTGCAAATGGGACGAGAGACTAATGCTGGAGGAAATTTTAATCTGTTTATTTCCAATATTATTGCTGCACATTAGGGCTTTGAAACTTTAAACTGGATGCATTTAAACATTAAAGGTTACTGCATCACAGTCTAATAAAAATAATATGGAAATTGTTTGTTAATAGTTTGTGGTGAAATCAAACTAAAATATATAATGTATGATCTGTGCTGTAGCAGTTGCAGTTCCAGCAGTGTAAAACAAGCTATCCGCAGATTTAAACCAAGTATAAAATGCTACAGCTTGTTCAGCAGTAATTTTACAGTTAGGTGTCATTCAGTGGTTTTACAAAGGTAAATGGAGATTCAAAACATCTTAATAAAAGAAGCACCATCACATTGTGAAAGATTTGTGTGTAGCTGTAGCCTCTGGGTACTCTCCTGATTGTCCAGCTCTCTGAAGGTGCCACGATTCTACCTGTACTTTTCCTCAAGCACTGTGAAAACTGTGAGAACTTTCTTGTTCCACTCAGCTCGCCTGTACCTTGGTGACAGGCCAAGCCAGAGTTTACATCTATGAGAGGCCCCAACGTTTTCATATTACAAGATCAGAAATTCCTGAGGGGTTGGTGCACAGTGCTCTGACTGTTTGGTGCTCCTGCCAAGTCCTTAGTAACAGACAAGCCTATATTTAGCCAGGTTTTATGGGGTGTTGGAAAGTGCCTAAAATAGTTTGGAGGGAGACACTTCTACAATGCTACCCCACAAGGGTCTATCACACTCGGGAATATCAAACTCTGCAAACACAGCTCTTATTTTGCTGTGATTCTTGGCACTTGAACATGAACGTGATTGTTTACCTTTCTGTCTGAGGCAACAGTGAAGACATCCAAAAACTTAAGTGAAAAGTCTTTAAAACTCAATGAATCATTTAGTCTGTCAGGGCTTTCAAATAGAATTTTTCCTGCATGGTTAGCCTGTGGCTGTGGGATAAACTCAAGCTAAAATGCAGTTGATTTCCAATGCAGCCTTGACCCTGTCTTCTTATCTGACAGTTTCAGTCCTCCAACCTCCATCCTGGGGGAAACCTGCAGCTTTCAAGAAAAATTCTGATACCAGACAAGCTCCATACCTACAGGAAACAATGACTGACAGTCTTCAACATCAAAGGTTTAACCCCTTGTCAGTTTGATGCAAGAGTTTCAGAGACACAAGCAGAGGAATATCAAAACTCCAGAGTCTCCAGCCTGAAGTGCAGATACAAATACACGAATGATCACACATGTGCAGTACAGAGATTCACAGCTCTGATAGAGTTCAACTAAACACACACACACTCACTCACGCAATCGCACACATACAGAGACTCGCAGCTCCAATGGATTTCAGCTATCGTTCTACATTTTACATGAGACTTTGAAAAGCCTGCACAATCGAAGGCTCAAAGGGAATTATAATATCATGAAAGACATGTGGGCTGTACCTTCGACAAAATACGTATCTGATGTATTTTTAACTCTGACACATAACTCTGAAAAGTTTTGTTTGAAAGTTGGCAGAAATGTAGTATTGTTGCCCTGCTCCAGAGTGATTCCATGAATATGTTTATGGCCTGGGATTAAGTGATAATGAAGTGTTACGTACAATGCTGTGCAAAGTAGGCCTGATGCAAAAGATGTTGGAACTTGCAAGCGATGGAGCAACAAAGTGCAGCTCAGACTCAGAAGAGTGCTGACATGATTATGTGGCATCCTCACTTAAACCAGCAGTATGATCTAATAACTGACATTCCCTCTATTGTAAACACAGCAGAATATCACCACTATATTAAGCCTGAATTTCATGGAGCCTGCCTTCTCTGTTGTTATTACAGATACATATCCCAGCTGAATTTTCCACTAGTGGACAGAAAAATGAAGCCAATCCATGCATGTGCTGGCAATTTAGTTCAAATCCACTCCAGTCCACTGATCCAAGCCTAAATAGAAAGTCGCTCCCAGTCTGAGGATGGCATCCGTAACCTTACAGGAAACCCAGGGTTAGAAAACAAATTCTTCAGATGCTTAGCTATAATTTTAAAATGTGCATAAAACCGCAGCGAGTAAACAATTCTGTCTGTGAATTGTTTTTCCACCTGCAGGAACTACAAGGATGTGAAATTCAGTGTGCAAAGATATTGGGAGCAGAAAGGTGGAATGGTTTTTTTTTTTTTCGGGGCTCAGAGTGGGCTTGGTGGTCTGGTCTTGTGACCCTTCTGTGTGATGGTGTTAGAGGACATTTCAGACAGCACCTAATATCTTGCAAGCTGGAACAAGTTCCCAGAGAGTTTTTGGCTTGTTCACTGTGCTGTTGACAGCAAAGCCAGTGCCCTGATTGCCTCCCTCCCTCCACTCTTTGGACCTGAATAGCTATTCCAGTGAAGCACCGAGACGTTGATTATGCAGAGCAATGCGTGCTGGGAGAGGACCAATTACTCTGATGTGCCTTTTCATGTTTGCACATTGTTGAGAAGCACATCGGCTGGTGTCCCAGGGGCACACACAACAGTACACGTCTGAAGAGGCAATGCCAGCAGCCGTGATGGTGGGCACAGTCATAATTGTCACAGGAAACATCATGAATATAAATATACAAAGAGAATATGCCAGTGAAAAGCTCTTTATTGGTTTCAGGCAATAACAAAAGGGAAATTAAGTCTAAAACTATTTATTGCATCAGGAGGAAAACTGGGTCTACACACACAATACAGACAAATAAATGGCAGTATAGACATTTAATATTAAGGTGCTGGAAACATTCATCACAGATTTTGGTTCATAGTAACATGCCAGCATCACACAGTTGCTGCAGATTCGTCAGCTGCACATCGATGATCCTACATCCTACCACATTCCAAAGGTGCTCTGTTGGATTGAGATCTGGCGACTGCCAAAGCCGTTTGAGTGGAATGAAGTCAATGAACTCATCGTTCAAGCAAGTCTTAGATGATCTGAGCTTTGGCCAATTATCTTGCTTATGGTAATAAGGGAATAGACATGATCTGCAATAATACTCTCAGGTAGTCTATGGTGTTTAATTTAGGTGCAGTAGGTACTAAAGGGTCCAAAGTGTGCCAAGGACACCAGAAGTAGGCAGAACTAGTGATACGAGGCAGGATGGATTTCATACTTTCATGTTGTTTACTCTAAATTCTGAACTGACCATCTGAGTTTTGCCATGGGAAATGAGACAGCAAATGTTTTTCCAGACTTCCTCTGACCAGTTTTGGTGAGCCTGTGCAAACTGTAGCCTTGGTTTCCTGTTCTCAGCTGACACCCGATGTGGTCTTCTGCTGCTGTAGCCCATCTACTTCAAGGTTTGATATGTTGTGCATTTGAGTTGCTGCTGCATTCCTATCAGCTCAAAGCAGTCTGGCTATTCTCTTCTGATCTCTGGGATCAACAAGGCATTTCCGATGAGAGAACTGCCGCTCACTGGACCTTTATCTGTAAACCCTAGAGATGGTTATCTGGGAAAATTCCAAAAGATCAGGAGTTTTCTGCCTGCCTGTCTGTTATCAAAAACCATGCCACGTCCAGAGTCACTTACTGTAAATAAACTTTCTTCCCCAGTCTGATGCCAAGTTTGAACTTCAGCAGGTTGCCTTGACAATGTTGAACAGATGTACCTAATAAAGTGTCCATGAGTTATTCTGATTTTAGCATCAAATATGAGTCGTTATCTCAAAATACTGGATCCTACTTTTCCCATAGGGTAGACCATGTGTTGTTCTTGTTTTTCTTTCTCTCTCTTTATTAAAATTACATGTTGGATGAACTAAACCAGGGGTGCCCAATCCTAGTCCTCGAGAGCTACTTTCCTGCAGCTTTTAGATTCATCCTTGTTCCAACACACCTGAATCAAATGAATGTCTTGTTATCAGGCCTTTGCCAAGCTTGATGGCATGCTGAAGAGGTCATCAAACCATTTGATTCAGCTGTGTTGGAGTAGGGATGCATCTAAAAGCTGCAGGACAGTAGCTCTCGAGGACTAGGATTGGGCACCCCTGAACTAAACCATGTAGTGTCCTTAAATTATTACCCTTATTGTTTGGCCATGAAGTCTTTTTTTAATGTTTCACTGCATTTAAAAAGCAGTAATAGTTTTCTGCACCACAGTGCTTTTTCTAATGGTGTTAAAAAACTGGCTTACCATAACCACATCTCATATTCTCACATTAGCATCAACCCCACATAGCATTTTCCAGCTTAGCATTCACTGAGTGGTTGTGGTTTGATTTCAGCTGAAATAAATAGATGACCTCGTGTCAGCTCTGTACCTGCACTCCGACCTCTGGGACCCTTTGTGCTGTTAATAGCCTCGCTGGCACTGAGCTGATGCAGCTTCTCACATTTCCCACATCACCACAAGAAGAGAAAATAGAGGAAAAAGCTCAAGGAGGCAAACGGCACCATTTAAATTCACAACTGATAGGCTGTAATTTTTTCCCCCCTGAATGTTTACCTGCAGGATAACAGCCTTTCATTTTGTGCATTAAATTGTTTAGTATCTATTGCAGCAAAAGACAGCAAACTGTAATGCTTTTTCTTCCAGCTTTCTATAATGAACTCACAAAATCCCAAACAGCAACTGAATGCTGATATGTGCATTAGTAAAGAAAAAACAGTCTGTCACGCACTTATCCCTGTTTAAGTCCTTTAATACTTTAAGCTTTGGCTGACTCATGGTATGCATTTGTGTATTTATGGGACAAATCATGTAGCATTCGGTTGAATCAACAATGAAAGCAAACACTCTATGACTGAAAGGACTTTCTTTTAAATGTCCAAGCCTGTAATATTGCTTGTTCATGTCTGATTGCATGTCTTATTTGCATGCGGTTACTCTCGAAAAGTGATTTGTTTTTGTCTCCACAGGTCACAACTTTAGTCAAATAGTCCAGTTGTTTGGTGAGTCAAGCAGTTTGACTTTGGGGCTACAAAGCAACTGATTTCTTTCTAGGCTTGTTTGGGGGTTTTAGGAAGCAGAACTCTTGTTCTTTTCTGAGGGACCCAGATCATAATGCCTCTGTCCATCCTCCCACTCTGAAAAACAATCACGTGTTAGTTGGAGGTCTATGATAGTCTGCCGTCATTCAGCACCTGCCTCGTTTTGGTAGATGTTTGAATGACAGGTATGTTGGATGGCTTCACAGGAGTTTGGCTCTGTAAAATCTCATGTAGTCGAACAGAGTCCAAACTGTTGTGTTGAGCTGGGAAAGTTTCCAAGGTATAAATTTATATATAGTAGTAGTTTCAAAGAAGACAATCAATAAAAACATGCACAGCAATGGGGTGCAGGGTTGCACACCAACAAAAACTCTACTTCTGCAGAAGAGACACCTTCAAGCCAGACAACTGCTGTGGACAACCTGGAGCAAGATTATGCATTTTTAAAGCGTGCCCTTTGGTCAGATGAGAAAATACTGGAGGTCTTTGGCCACAGAGCCATTTCTTACATTTGGAAAAAGAAGGAGGAGGTGTAAAAGAACACGGTGGTGGCAGTATTATGCTGTGGGCATACTTCAGTGCATCTGGAACTAAAATCTAGTCAAGGAATCATGAAAAAAGGACATATGGAGATTTTGAAAGAAAACTTCAAGCAGTCAGGAGGAAAACTGGGTCTGGGTCGTCGCTTTGTCGTCCAACCCACTTTTTACAAGGAGAACCTGGAGAATTTACTGTATGTAAAATTTACCAACATGAAGAATCTTATTCTAATGACTTTTATAAATGGTTTGAACTGAGCACTGTTCAGTTCATCAGGAGTGAGAATTTGGTGAAATTGTGCTATGAAAACGTGACCTCAAACACGAGCACAATTTGGATGAAGAACAGTTCAGCAATGCCTGTGTGCAGTTTCATGAAAACCTGACCAATTCCATGTGAGAAGTAGTGATTCTCATGATTTTTGGAGGGATAGAAAGATATATGACATAGGCGTTTGCCGTGCCATGAGCTCATCAGTCCTTTGGCTACATTAGCTTAAAAAAGCAATAACAAAAACAACAACAAAAAATAATTCAACAACAATAAAATTCAAAATATATTGAATATTAACTAAAATAAAATGTTGCACCATATAAAAAATGCTTTCAAAACTTGCTTTAGTGAGAAGCAGTTAGCAGTCCTCTCAGCTCTACAACACATCTCAGAATCTTTCTGCTCATTGTTTTGAGTGTTGTTTTCCAGTGCTCTCATCATGGATGCCTTTTACATGTGAAATCTACAGCAACAAAAAACTAAAGAAAACTATATGAACAAACAATGAAACAAACAAACAAAAAAAGACGCCAATCTTAGTGACTAGCTGGTAAAGAAAGTAGCTTAAAAGACAAATATTTGCCACCAGAAGCAGTGAAGACCAAAGCAGAGCTAAAAAGAGTTTCTATTGGACTCCATTCATCAGGTGGCAAATAACCTAATGTGTCTCTGTTATCTGTACCCATATCTTTGTTACAGTCTACAGCAGAAGAAGTAAAAATAAAACAAGTAATTTTTGGATACAACATTTTTATCTCCTCAGCCAAACATGAATGTTTGCTTCCAAGATTTATTTTTTAATATGCAAACTAAGAAGGCAGATTACAACAGATAATTGAAAATGTACTTTTTTTTTCTTCTTCAGTCCCATTCAGGACTGAAGTGCATGCTGTCTTAGTCTTTGCTGTCCATGTTCTGAATACAAATGAAAACTTTTTAGTATGAGCTGGGCATTAGTCCGGTAAGCATGATATAAAAAATTTCTCCAGGGGTTAACTGTTGAGATTCAATACAGAAACTGCCCAAACGAAGGGCAGGGAGTGTTACCGAGTGCTGAGAAGCATCTTCTAGTATTCATTAAAGGTTTAAATGTGAGCGGCAACATCTGAAGAATGTGAAATAAGGGCCTGGGTTATTGACTGAGCCTACAAGTTAATTTAAGCTACATCATTAATCAAAGAAATTGGTGTAATTAAAAAAATCAGGTTGGGAGTGTTAAGCTGATAGATGACAGCTTTTAAAGGGTCAGAGATCTGCAATCCCATGTGTGATATTTAGCTATAAATGGAGTACACAAACGCAAGGGATTATCCACAATTAGCGATGCAACTTCATGAATATGCACGACAAGACGTTGCAAGTGTAACTGAATCTGCCTCATTATCAGCTCTGTGCAGATACTTACCTGAGGCCTGTTAGGAAATCAGACGTCTCTTTTGATCCTCTGTAGTCAATTTACAGTATCTTTAGTCAAACTTTATTTTGGCAGATTCTGTTGGCAGATTATTTGATATAAATAATGTACTTTTGTAAAGTTAAGAAGCTTGAACCTATTTTAGAAACTTTAATTCTTCAGGTAGTATATATATATGTAAGATATAACATGTATTAACAGGATGTAGGCCTGGGCTGTATTACAGCATTGATACCACAGTATTTTAGAAAATCCAGATGGTTTTCAAGTCAGTCTTCTATTAAACAGATGACTATATTAGCCGCTGTTATCCTCTCTGTTATGCCTATGATGGTTCAGTAAGCTGCAGCACCAAGTGTCATCAGTCAAGCAGTAGGGGTTTGTGGAAGAAAGGTGTTATTATGGTTCCTGCTACACCCAACCTCAGTTTTACAATAATATATTTTCAGAGCAGGTAACCACATATATCAAATTCTTTGAGTATTAGCTTTAATTCAAAGAGTTTAACAAAAGTAACTGCATTAACTGTTTAGAAATTACAGCCATTCTTTACAGAATCTCAGAAGTAATTGGATTACTGACTCACAAGTATTTTCACGGCCAGGTGAAGCCTGTTATTTTATCCCTGTTATTTTCAAGTATTCTACTTGCATTTAGCAGCTGTTCACTGGAACTCTCAATATGAGGTCAAAAGAGTGGTCAATGCAAGGGAAAGATGTCACTGTTAGGTTAAAACCAACCAACCAACCAACCAACCAACCAACCAACCCCAACACAAAATAAAGTTATCAGACAGATAGAAAAAAACTTTAGGAGTGGCCAAGGGAACACTCTGGATTATTCTTAAAGATAATGAAAACACAGGCCAGCTCAGTAAACACCAAAAGGCCTGAAAGACCACAGATGACAACTAAAGCACATGATCACAGAATTATTTCCATGGTTAAGAAAACCAGGAATACTCTTGAGGAGGTGGACACATTATTGTCAGAGTTTACAATCAAGAGACAGCAACAACAATGCAAATACAGAGTTTTTAGGACAAGATGTAAACAACTGATTACACTCAGGAACATAAAGGACAGATGAGACAGATGACCTAGGATTAAACAAGATTAACTTATACCAGACTGATGGGAAGAGAAAATTATGGAGAAGAAAAGGAATAGCTCATGACCCAAGGCAGCTGTCAAACCCTGTGGAGGCAGTGTTATGGCATGGACATGTAGTGGAACCAGGTCACTAGTGTTTATTGATGATGTGATGGCTGATAGAAGCAGCAGGATGAATTCTGAAGTGTACAGGACTGTACTCTCTGCTCAGATTCAGCCAAATGCTCCAAACTGATCAGATCGTGTGTCACAGCACAAATGGATAATGACTCAAAGCAAACTGCAAAAGCAACCCGAGAGTTTCTCAAGGCAAAAGAAATGGGATACTCTTCAGTGACCAAGTCAATCGCCTTATTTCAACCGAGCAGAGCATGCTTTTCAGCTATTAAATATAAAGCTGAAAGCAGAGAGATCCACAAACAAGCAGCAACTGAAGGCAGCAGCAATGAATACCTAGCAGAGCATCACAAGAGAGGAAATACAGCATCTGGTGATGTCCATGGGGTTTAAAGTTCAGGGAGTCATTGACTCCAAAGGATTTTCATGCATTCATGCATTAACAACAATACTTATATTTAATATTATGTTAGGTTATACAATTAATTAATTGGGGGACCGTGGATAAAAAGTTGTAATCACTAAACAGTTTATGCAAAGTTGTTGTTAATCCTCTTGATTTAAAGCTGGAAGTCGACACTTCACTCACATCTTGGTAGTTTGTTTGAAAATCCATTGTGGTGGTGCACGGAGGCAAAAGTACAAAAATTTCTGCTTTCTTTTTTCACCTGCAACAAAGATCATATGTCGGTATGAAAAAACTGATACTGCCTAAGCCCTGCAGGAAGAGATCAATATCTGCCTCCATGTAATCTCCCTCTGACATCCTGTGTGTGACAGTTTAACTAAGCATGTTGCCTCCCCACAGTGTCACTCAGATCGTGCCAAAAAGTAACAAAACCCCCCAAATAAAACATATCAAACACTCTGCAGCTGTTTTCTAGAGGCAAGCTGAACAGAAAGAGACAATCACGCCAACTTCAGCTATAAATAAGTGAGACTGTTGAACCTGCAATTTATCTCCTCTAACTGCTTCCTTTGTCACATTTACCAACTTTGTTTTTGAAAGTGCATAAATGTGCAGCTGCATTTCCAGCTGCAGCACACAACACTGACCTTTTCTAAGATAAATGAGGAGGAAACTCTGTGTGGCTGTTCTGAGACACTCTGTACTGGCTGCTCAAAAAAAATTTGGCGACCTATGAGGACATCAGCGCTGACCAGAAAGAAGTTTCCAGTGGTATGTGGCCTTCATAATTTCCACATTTAAGAAACACGAGCACCGAGAATTTTCAAGAGCGTGTCTCTTTGAAGAAAAAATTGCAATGACAGACAAGAAAGCCCCTCACAGGTTTATATGTGGGCCCATGCGGTCAAATGAAATTTCCATTAATACACCATAAAATACCAGTGCAGCACAGGCGAAAATATGGATCGATCCCGAACTCCGATGTCCTCTATGAAAGGAGAGGATCTGCGATGTATATCATACTGTAAGCAATTGCAAATAGTGGGTTTCCTCACAGCTATACATGTCTATAAAAAAAGACAGGCTTATAGAACAAGAGCAAAATTGTGTGCTCACAGAAAATCATTCAGTGCTTTAAATGACCTGCAATCTTACTGGGTCTGTGATCTGAAAGGTGAATTTCTACCACTGTACTATACTTCTATGTTATCTTGAAAAAGAAGTTTTTGGAAACAGTGCTGTTTAAATACTCAGCCCAGTAATATACTTTCACTGAATAAATATTTTGGACCTATTTAAATGACTTTGACTTAAAATGCATATTTGTAGGTCACATTTGCTCGGTAAACACAGAGATCATTGGCCAATTGACACATGCTGTTTTGTTTTTCAGTGTGAAACTGGCCACTGGCAGCAATGGAAAGATTCATACATACAGCACGATGCAAAGTTCTTTTATATTTTTCTAAGAAAATAGGAAACAGGTGCAAGCATAAATGTAAATACAGTATATAAGCGAAAAACTGAGTTTGTATAATTTTAACACACGTTAAAGTCCGTAATTGGAATGACTACCTTTATTCTCCAGCACAGCCTGAACTCTCTTTGGCGAGCGTTCTTGGAATTTCTTTAATTAGTTGTCAGGAATAATTCTCCAGGCTTCTTGAAGGACATTCCAAGCTCTTCTTTCCATGTTGGCTGTTCAGTTCTCTGTCAAGATGATCCCACACTCCTTCAATAATGCTGAGGTCAGGGTTCTGTGGAAGCCAATCCATGATTAATAGTGCGATTGTATGTTTTTGTATGCTTTTACTGTCTTGGGATCATTGTCATCCTGAAAAATGAAGGCGTTGACAATCAAACATTCCAGATGGGAGGAAAAAAATCTTTTCTGTGTTAATAATTCGGTCAGTTTTGACAAGATCCTCAATAAGACTGGATGAAATACATCCCCAAATCATGACATAGTCTCCACTGTATTTTACAGATGTCTGTAGACACTCACTGTTGTACCTCTCTCCTCATCTTTATATTAATCATAGTTCGAACCAAAAGTTGGTGGTGAGTCTTTAGTGAACATGTGTTTGCACGTCCTATTCTTTGAAGAAATGACTTTCAGAAACTGCTCATCTTCTGTAGATAATTTCTTATGCCTGGTTCTTCTTCTCTTGTCCTCCACTTGTCCAGTTTAGTCACATTTATTAAGGCCATGCTGCACACTGTGCTGAGATATGCCAAGCTTAAGACTTAAAGCTGTTTGAGAATCACCAAATGTAAGTACAACAATTGGAATCAACTCCAGATCGTTTATCTGCTTAATTTGTCATGAAATAACAAAAGAACGCGCCCCACCAGGCAATGAAAATAATTATGTGATTGTTATCCAATTACTTCAGAGATTCTGAAAAGAGGAGACTGTGTATAAAATGACTGTAATTACTAAACAATTAATGCAAATCTTTTGTGAAACCCACTGAATTAAACCTGAAATTGCGCACTTCAATCACATCTTTGTTGTTTGATATGTACACTGTGGTGGTGTACAGAGGCAAAGCTACAAAAATGAGTCATCTCTCAAATATTTATTGACCTGTCTGTAATTCTCATTTATCTTGTACTTTAATTTCAATTTCCATTTAGAGAGCTGCAAGTATGCAGCTCCGCTGTCACATCTGTGGTAACATAAGATGTATTATACAGGCTGGATATATTACTATGATACATGTGGTTGTCTGATCTGTGTCTTATTATATACCGAGGATATCAGGAACAGTGATATGCCATGATAAGCACCCTTCTTCCGCAAAACCCTTACTGCTTGATCAATGCAACTTGGTGCTGCAGCTTATGGACACATCATGGGCAAAATAAAGAGGACAATAGTGGCTTCAAGATGAATGTACATGTGGTAACATGTTGGCTGTCTTTATCATTGAGAGTACGATATGGAATGCTCCAAAACAGCGTCATATGCATTCTTCTATTTTATTAGTCCTGCAATGTTGTCCAGAGCAGGTAGTCATGATTTTCCCTCTTAGTAGCTGCAGCTTCACCAACAAAGTCTGGTGCACTGTGCATGCTGTGCAGTGTACTACAGTGAGCCTTACAATGCAGTATATCTCTAGCTGTTTAAAAGAAAGGCAGCCCATAGATTTAACTGACTTGAAAATCAAGCCATCTGGATTTCTTAACGCTTTGTTAAACCATAAAACTACTATTTTGTGCCAAATTATGAGCTTTAACAACGGGTTGCTTGTAACAGAGAGCCTAAAGATACTCGATTAAAATAGTTTCTTTTACTCTGTTATGTGTAGACACAAAACTGATTCATCCCTTGAGTCAGGTGCTCTCTTTTAATTGATTTATAGGTAAGTGTTAAGTAGCTTAAAAAACAAACTTTTTCTGAAAATGGTCAGTTACAAGGACTGGAAATCAGTGAAAAAGTAGCCACTTTTTAGAACACTTTAGAAAATGAAGTCTGACTCCTTGGAAGGAAAATATTTTTTAAAAAGTTAGGGGTGTCTCAAGATAATATGCCTGTTTTTTTGTTCTTTTTTGCTCTCTTGCTATACATACTGGTTTTAATTTTTAGCTTTGAATCAGTATACTACTACTAATATGGGTATCTATGCTTTTCATCGTCTTGCTACTTTGGATCTTGATTTAAAAAGGCTAAACTTTGATAACCATTCAATTAAGTCCAATTAGATGTTTCCATAAATACGAAAATTTTGTTGCGTGGCTTGACAGAAACGATCACATGGCACAAACTGGAGACTGTGTTTCCTCCTCTGAGCCAAATTTGTGTTATTACTTCCCTGCATTCTCAAATAAATAAATAAATAAATAAATAAATGAAGAGCAAATAAAAAAAAAACTTAAAACATTTTTATAACCCTTCCTATATCTGAGTTTTCTGCCACAGTCTTTGCAACCTCTAGCCTGTTGTGATGAATAAAAAGCATCTTTTTTCAGGCTGACTCATTGTCATAATCCAGATTTTTTAAAAAGCCACTTTAAATGTACTTTTCTGGGTTTCACAAGATATAGTAGGATTCTGGATGCTGCACAGGCTCTCTGCAATTTGTCTGCATCTGTGCAAAATGCAGTGAAAAACTACAGCTGTCTATACAATGACTATGGCTGTGTCTGCTCATCCTTTGAGACTGCAGTTTTGGTTGCAGGCTAATTTACTGTGTTTCTAGTCTAATTGTAAACAACCAAAAAGAAAAGATTATTTCCCCAGCAGCAGTTAAGATTCCAATATAAACATCTCAGACACATCACCTGCTAAGTGGTGTAAATTAAATCTGAGCCGACGCTTGGTGATAAACAGCAGAAAATAAACGAAGGAACAGCGCAGGGGTGGGACAAGTAACTAAGCATAATTCATCCGATTAAATCCAAACAATCTGAGGAGGATAGTAGCTAACCCACAACTACTGAAGCAACGACAAACAGATTTAATGTAAAATGAGTCACTTTTGCTCGGAAAATGTGAGACAGTTACGGGGAGGTTAAGCCCATAGTGTCTGCGTCGTGGGACACAGAGCTGAGCCTACTTTGAACTTTATGCCCCAGTTTCTCATAGTCAGACACAGCAGGCATCATCCCAGTGTTTCCCTATGAAAGCGGCTCGGACCGACCATTATCCGGCAATAAAGCCTTTAGCTCTGCTGTATGGTGGCCAAAGCCCTGGGGGATGAGATAAGACGCGAGGGTGGATTTGGCTCTTAAAGCTGTAAATCTTTTTTTACATGCCCTCCTCTCAGCTCATGTTGGAGACTGTTGCTGTCTGAGCTAATTGGCTGAAAGGACTCTGGCAGCTCAAGGCCATGAAAAGAAAATGAGCGACAGAATCCAATTGGCTTTGCCTATACAAACAGCAGTCTGAAAAATGACAAAGGGATCACACAGGGGTGAAGGAATTCAAAAGAAAGAATAATGAGAAGGGTGTAATGACATGTCACAATACAAATATTGAAAAGATTAAAGAAATATTTGCTTTATATTTGAGCTGCTATTTGCTCGTCTGCCAATTTAATATCTGCATGTATGAAGCTATCATCACCAGAAAAACAGCGCATTCCAGCGTAAATCGAGGTAGCATTCAAGGGGAGGAAGATTGTTTGTTTGTATTATGTGGCAAAAATGAAGAACAAAGCACCCTTTGTGTATGGGCTACACAATAAATATGTAAAAAGTTGTTCTGACCTTGTCAAACCCTCGGGGAGGAAGCAAAAAAAAAGACTTTTCTCAATAGACCAATCTGGAGTGGACGTTATGGTTACATTACTGCAGCTGTGTGCAAACTCTGTGGGGGGAAAAATGAAAGAAATACAGCAAAAAGCCATAAGTGCATGAGGTCATTTTGCGCCATTATAAATGCAAAAACAAAAAATGACCTTGAGAGTTTTATTGAATATCGCTGCCCTTGGAAGTGAAAGGCAGAAGCTGATGGTTGCATGCAATTAAATAGACACACTGAACTGAATGAAATCACTGAGAACAAGGCTGCATGAAATCTGCAGCACAAAAAAAGGAAAATAAGTGATGCACGGGACTGTTGATGTTTCTTTATATTTTGTCAGGAAAATGGGAAATTGTTGCAGTGGTTTACTGAAATATTTTGATAGGACGTCAACACCACTGGCTGAAATGCAGCGCCCAACCATGACAGAGGCTTTACCGTATTTCAGATGGCTGCAGACACTCACTGTTGTACCTTTTTCCTGATGTGCTACATACATATATCTTGACAGCTGCTTTTCAGTTGAGACCATTTTTGATGAGGCTTCGGTGAACAGTAGATGGCTCAGCTGAAGGCATGAATCTCTCGTGTGTCAGGTCGTTGCCTGACGTTTTCCTATTTCTTAAGGACATGACTTTCAAATATAATTTTGTTCACCTGCAGTATTTTTTTGGTCTGCCACATCTTCTTTTGTCCTCAAATTGTCCAGTTTATTCAAATTATTTGAATTTTAAGCTGATATTTCTTTGGAAACCTTGATTTTGGTACTTTGTTGGTACAAAATGCTATTTTATGACTGTCAAATTTTCTAATTTTTGGTATTTTTTTTTTCAATTCCATTTCAAAGGGGAACAGGTTATGTGTTATTTTGACAGGCTAGTCAGGTACAAGGACTGGACTGAAAATGAGGGAAAAAGGAGCCAATATCCAGAGATCTACGTTATGATTTTACTGCTTTACTGCTGGGTGTTTCCCAGCAGTAAATCTGGGTGTTTCCACGTACTTAACATTAAAATGGTCAATATTTTAGCTGTGGAGTGACATAAGAAATCAATGGCCACTGACAACAGACACAAATTGAGGACATGGATTAAGCCACATGAAAATTGTGACGATTTAATGACTTTATGTCATAAAGGTAGAAGATATAAAAGCAAAAAGTGGAGAAACTAGAGGCTTCAAGGTGAAGCTAAAGCACTCTGCACCATATAAGGAAAGCCATTTTTGGTAATGTCCAGTCTTCAGTTGGAATCTTGTGTTAGTTTCTATTAACTTAAATGTTGTTTTCATTCCAGTTTAATTTCTAGAAATCATAATAGATGCGATCAACTGTGTATCTTACCAAGCTGTGAGCTAAAGCACCCATTAATTAACAAAGAGTGATGGTGGCAATAAGTTTAACTCGGTGCAGAAACCTGTATTTAGGAAACAGCAACTTGGAGGCGAATAATGACCTTGGATGCGTGCCCACGTCTGTTTCACTCAGCAGACTGTGTACTGCTGCTGTGAGTGCGGCTGCTACGACACCTGAATGAGCGTGAAACAGCAAGCCATCACGATAATGTTCGGCTGAGAGGAGGTGGGTGTGCGGGGGAATTTGTAGGAGAGAGGAATCATTGATATGAAGATTACAGACAGCTCTCCGTGCAGCGTTCATGAATTCTTATCTTTGCATTACTCACTCTGACTCAAAATAAGAGCACAATGTCAAAATGGAACAAGTCATTTGTGGCGATAAGAAACAAACCCCTGTGGTGGTTTTTAATTTGTGCTGTATTTAAATGTGATCCCCAGCAGGGAATAAGATCTGTCTGAGAAAATCCTGTCTCGGAATTAACTTCTGTATTTTTAACCTAGACAAATTTTTAAACTTTACTGAAACAATGAGAGGAGAGAAGATATAAAGATGTTCAACATCTTTCAGATATAGCTAGCTGAAAAAGCAATTTGAAGATGTGTCATAGTTAAAAGACCAAGTGATTAATCAGTTTATGTCTAAATTGTGAACAGATGGACCATTAAAGAGTCTTTTCAGTGACATTTTTCTATTTCCTTCCAGGCACTTTGCATTAATGTCTCACTTTTGCTTTCCAGCGGTGAGGTAACACTAGGTAAGGTCAGCTTAGAGAATGGAGCACTTGACCACTAATGTCAACAAACAACTGACCGATGTTAGCCAGCTAGCTTGTGGGCTGGGTAGCTAGGAATTTGTGTTCATTTTCAAGTAAGCTAAGAAAAAAGAAACGTAGTTAAAACTATCCAGCCAGGCAGTTATGCTATGCTCAAGGGATGCAAATACACGCTTCAAGCAGCTTGTGCCCTAATGGCTTCCTGGATGTTACGCAGAGGACCTTTAATGAAAACAATCATTTCCTGCAGCCATAATCCTCTTAATCCTCATGAACCCAGTACGGTGAAATTTGTTCAGTTTTCCAGTTTACATGTGAGCATAATACTCAATTTTGCCAAATTCATGTGATGGATACTCTATGTCCACTCTATCCTCCCCTCCTTCTACATTCTTCCAGTGGTGAATGAAAGGGATTCACTGTTAATGGAGAATGTGAAGTCACTCCACTGGCAGAAGAACACAGGCTAGCACCTGGATGGAGCATCTGTCTCGCTGTGTGTGACTGACAGATTGCAGTTTGTGAAACACGGCCAGACAGACAGTAGACTGGATACCAGCCATTCAATTAAATCCCACCACCATCAGTCTCACGACCATTATGACTCAGCCACTACTACTCTGATGGAGATTTACTCACCTGTGTTCCCATTTCAGACCAGAGGAGTGGAGCCAGCTAGACGATATCCTCCTTTTCCATTTCTCCAACCTGGGATAAACACAGACACATCCAAATGATTTGACAGCAGAAATGGATACACAGACCTCTATATCTCTCTAACAGAATAACATTTGACAGATCCCACAAGGCAAGTCCAGCAGGATGTATTTCCAGTAATACAAACCAACTAATCTTTTCCACAGAGGTTTACTTTGGTTCTTGTGCACATATGAATGGGTGCATTTTGTCAAACCATTAACCTCGTAGTCTAAAGTTGCAGTATATGTCTCCATGAAAGCCCACAGTCTGTCATTTTGATGACCCATATCACCTTTCATTCGTTTTTACCATGTTTAATTCAAATACTGAAATGGTAAATGTTTCAGAGAGCAAAAAACGAATCATAGTGGGTTAGTTGACAGATATTTCATGAATAGTTTTTGGGTCATTGATAGGACTGTCTCCGCTGATATGGAGGAGAGAATGAAGGTAGATATATTGTCTGTACAAAATACCAGGTGGAAGGGAAGCAAGGCCAGGAGCACTGGAAGTAGATTCAAGCTGCTGAAATCGAGTAGGGGTAATCTTGGAGGAAGAGTACATAAAGGGCACTGAGGAGATGAAGAGTGTGTCAGACAGGATCATGAGTTTGAAGCTAGAAATCCTAGAGGTGATGTTGAATGTTGTCAGTGTCTGTGCCCCACAGGTTGTGAGTTAAAAGCGAAAGAGGAATTCTGGAGTAAGTTGGATGAAGTGCTAGAGTGTCCCCAGGGTGAGAGTGGTGATTGGAGCTGACTTCAATGGATCTGTAGCTATAAGAGGGGTGATGAGAAGGTGTTGGATAGGTGTGGTGTGTTAAGGAGAGGAATATTGAAGAATAGGTGGTGGCAGATTATGCATAAAGGCTGTGGTCAACACAGATTTCAAGAATATCTTATGCAGAAGGGGCAATCTGAAGGAGACACCACTGCAAGGTGGTGTCAGGGGTGAAAGTGGCTCGGCAGCATAAGATGATTGTCTGTTGGGATAAGTATGAAAATACAGAACAGGGAGCGAGTGAAGGTAGAGGCAATAATTAAATGATGAAAGTTTTATATATTGCAGAGTTTAGAGAGGAGATGAGACAGGCTCTGGGTGTTAGGGAAGAGTTAACAGATGACTGGGAAAATACCACTGAATTGTGAGGGAAACTGCCAAGAAGGTGTTTTATGTATCATCCGGATGGAGAGAAGAGGACAGTGAGACTTGTTGGTGGAATGAGGAAGTACAGGAAAGCATTCAAAGGAAGAGGTTAGTAAAGAAAAAGTGGGATAGTCATGGAGATAAAGAATTTAGACAGGAGTACTGGGAAGTTAGGTACACTGCAAAGAGAGATGTAGCCTTTTAGGAAGTTGTATGTGAGGTTTGACAGTATGGAAGGAGAAAAGGACTTGTATCATTTGACTAGACAGAGAGGTTGAGCTGAAAAGGATGCACAACAGGTTGGGATGGTTAAAGATAGAGTTGGAAATGTGCTAATGAGTGAACAGAGGGTGCTGAGAAAGATGAAGGAGAACTTTGAGGAGCTCATGAATGAAGAAAATAAGAGAAAAGACTATGGACTATGAGTCTGGAATAAATACAGATTAATTTGATTGGCTGATTAAAAGGAATGCAGATGGAGAACAGTTAGTGAATCAGGAAGTGTAGCGTATTTGCAAGGCAGAAGCGAGGCAGCTATGACAATGATTAGGAGTGGAAATGCAGTGGATTCAGACGACATACCTGTGGAGATATGGAGATGTCTAGGAGAGAGGGCAGTGCATTTTTTAACCAGACTGTTTAACACAATCTTGGAGAGTGAAAGTATGGAATGGGGGAATGGAGAAGAAGTGTACTAGTACAAAATTTTAAGAATTTTTTCCTTTAACTTTTTTGATTATGTTAGTTCTTGCTAGCTTTTTTTTGGTTTAGGTACCAAAAGTACTTGGCGAGGTTTAGGAAGTGATCATGGTTTGGGTAAGAATACAATGATTTGTGGTCTCATTTTCTTCCAGCAATAAGGGATTGGCTATAAAGGAAATCTTGTGTTTATACCTGAAACAGCAGCAGTTTTAACTAAACTGTGGTATTTGACGCCCTAGATATTAGAATGGGCTCACTTATCAGTAAAAAAAAAAAAAGTCAATACAAAAAAGTAAAATTAAGTACAACAAAAGCAATTTCAAAATGCTCAATTAAAGTTTCACATTTAAGTTAAGACAATGCATGTTTTAAATATTTGTACAGTATGGTGCAACTCCTCATTCCTTTCTTTTTGTTTTTCCAAGGAGTCTTGTCATTTTATTACCTTATGCACTTGCCTGACTATTGCAAAAACATTTAATTTGTTCCCATTTTTTCAGTTGAATGTACAAAAATGTCAAAGATAACACAATTTTACAGGTATGAAGTGGTATTTTTGCACCAACAAGGTGATTCCTAAAGATTAATAAACCAAAACTAGGCATACCTGGTCACGGTGTGCAGTGTGTCCTTAAAAATGTTTGAGTAAAACTACACAAATGGAGGAGGAAACAAGACATGGCAGGCCTACAAACTATCTGCAGCTGGTGAACAGAATCCAAAAGCCACATCCAATCCAGCAAAGACCTGACACAGCATCTTAGAGATGCAGCTGGACTTTCAGTTGATTCATCTATGAAGCCTCATCAGAAATGGTCACACTGGAAGGGTGACTGTCAAGAAACCATTCTTAAGAAAGCTAAACAGGACAAAAGGTTGCGATATGCCAAATTACAAAGAGCCTGGAAATCAGTGGCAACAGGTCTTATAGAGTGAGGAATGCAAACTTGACATTTTTGGTTGAAGTCATCAATATGTACAGAGGAGATCATATGAGAGGTAAAACTGTGAGTCATCTGTAAAACCCTGTGGTGGATCTGCCCTGGTTTAGGTCTACATTTTAGTCAGTAGTGTAAGAATCTTTCAAAATTGATGGAATTACAAACAGAGCAAAGTACTATCAGACTTTTATCCACTATGCCATGTGGAAATCATCTGATTGCAAAGGCTTCATTTTTCAGCGTGACAGTGATCCATAAACACTGGCAAAGCAGGAAAAGCATAGCTGGATAGAAATAAACATAAAGGAACACTGTGCATTCAATAACACTATTATTAAAGCAACGTGGGATCATTTTGTCAGAGAAAGGAATAACAGGCATCCAGCATTCATAGAAAAGCTTTGAATATCTTTCAGGAAACCTCGAGAACTACTCCCGAAGACTAGTTAAAGAAATGACAAAAAGGCTTACCTCAGAGAATTCGCCCTGTGTTGAAGAATAAAGGTTGCCATACCAAACATTCACTTTCAAGCTCATTAGAAATGTACAATCTCTTTATATTTTGCCTCATATGTGTCTTTACATTTCAAAAACAAAAAAGAAAAAGAAAAAAGCAGCACTTATTTTCCATTTTCTTAGCAAAATATAATAAGATGGCCTGCATAATCTTTACTGTAGTTTTAACTGTAGACAAATATATTGGCTCTTGTATCAGAAGTTAAATTGTTTCAAAAAAGGATCATCAGTGAATAAACAATCTTCTTATTGGCTGTTTTGTTTCCCTGAGGTTGTCCAGTTTTATTCATGGCTGTGCTTCCTAACTATACAAAATCCTCCTTAATGGAAGTTGTCTTCCTGCTCAATCTGTGCATTTCATTTTCCTTGACAAATTTACAGGCTTTATGACCTTGTGCTCTTTGAAAAGTTCTGATGATTACAGAGCTGCGGAATCCAATTTAGCTTCCTCAAACAGGCGTTGATATATGAAATGGCTGCCTTTGGCCACGGCTCGAGCATCTCTGTGTACTCTCTGCTTTGTTAACCCACCAAAACCCCTGTGTTGTCATATGTGAAGACAAACGTGATCACACTGTTGTAATATGTTACATTCATCCTATCATGTAATGCAAAGTTCAAATCTTTTGGGTTAAACTAATTATTTGTGTTTGGTCTATAACCAGGACATCAGTAAAGCCTTGTGCCTGTCTAATCAGCTCTAATCATACTTATTTGGATGAAAATTGATATTGATTGGCAGAAACAGCCGCACAGCTGCAGTGCCACTGACAACATGTAACAACAATGACAAGATGAAAATGTGGTTTGAGACTGCAGGTCCTCAGCATGAATTCCTACAGAAGGGTAAAAGTATGCAAAGGTGAAGATATCAAAACTGGATATGCAACCAAACAGAACACACACACGCACACACCCCTCAGTGTGCATCTGAAACACTGAGGAAAAGAGTTGAAGTGAGCTGAATGAAAAATAACATGTGCATCCATGCTCTGGCACACCGCGATGCAGTGCAGAATTCACCGTCCTTCAAAGGAGCTCTGTGGTCCCACTCGTTTCAGACATAAACACTACAGAAATATGCTCCTCAAGCCGTGTCTTTGGTTGCTGAACCGGCAACAATGAGGTTGCCATTGACTGTCAGACAAGTGAAGAAAGATGCTTAGCCAGTGCCTGAAAATAATGCGGATCTGATTGATGTGTTTCCATTATTTTGTAATAATTACTTCGTCATTGCCGTCTTAGTTTCTACAGTTTATTTACATGATGGTGCCTTTCTAAACCTCATTAAATTCCCAGAAGATGCAAATGAGGAATAAAACTTATATGTACCTCTATTGTCCTCCAGCCATTTTCCAGTTCATGTTTTTGTCTGAGTTGCTATTTGAATTCCTTTGTTGGCTCATTAAAATCTTCAGTGCCAAACCAGTGATGTTTGTTTCACATCATCTGGCATGTTTAAATTTTGAAAGACACAAGGGTGATAGAGAAAGAATTTCCTGCCCACAAAAATAGAGTTAATCTTCTATTACAACATGTGGAAATGCAGAGTCCCAGCAATAACCTGCACAACTGATACTGCCAATAACACCGACATTTTATTAAAAGGTTCCTGTTCACAGTTATTATGAAAAATGATCTTTTATAAACTGATTTCCAACTTTATTAGATACGCATGTTCAGCTGCTCAAAACGACCTGCTGAAGTTCAAACTGATCATCAGAGAGGAGGTCAAAAGTGATTAGGGTGACTTTGAACGTGGCCTGGTTGGTACCAGATGGGCTATTCTGAGTATTTCAGAAACTGCTGTTCTGTTGGGATTTCTAGGGATTATAGAGAAGGATCCAAAAGAGAAAATATCCAGTGAGCGGAAGTTCTCTGGGCAAAAAATAGTTTGTTGATGCCAGAGGTCAGAGGAGAATAGCCAGAACGCTTCTGGAAGGCAACAGTAACTCAACTAACCACTTGTCCTTTGTACAGTCATGGGTTAGAACCAAGTTATGCCAAAGACCACACTGGCTGCCACTCCTACGAACAGGAAGCTGGAGGTACGACTTGCAGGCTCAACAGAATTGAACAACAGAAGACTGCAAAAACACTGCCTGGTCTGATGAGTCCAGATCATTCAGATGGCAGGATCAGAATTTATTATAAACAACATGAAATATGAGTCCACTGCACTCAAACTGCCTCCACGGTCACCTTATGTCAGTCCAACAAGCCACCTTAGGGATGTGGTGGAATAGGGAGAGTTTTTGAAGGGGTTGAATACAGTACTAATTAGATATAGCTAATAAAGCGGTCATTGAGTGTACATGCATGCAAATACATCTCATGATGTATGAATGATAAATGGAAGAGAAAAGGGACGTTATATTTGCTTGCACAGACTTTCATACTGAGTGCTATCTGCACTGTTTGAACGTTCCAACCTCGGGTGTATTATTTCATTTCAGTGCTTTCAGCAAACATACAGTCAGTCTTGAAAGAGAATGGGCTCAAGGTTAAGATGGAGACAATTAGACTGTTTCTATTCACCTTGCTGAAACCTTTTAAATAAATCAGTGTGTCTTTTGTGATATGTGACTACCACAGTTTTTGTGCTATCACTTTATTTTGAAACAAAACACTTTTAAAGTGAGGTGCAGTGGTTCATTTTTTAAAGCTTCTTTTGATTGATTGATTGTAATGTTTTACACTTTTTCTTAATATGTTGTCTTAATTTTCCTTATTTTGTCTGGTTAAATGCTCAAGACTGCATAACATTAAAACAACATTAAACATGAGTCAACTCAACAACTCACTGCACTCCGGTGCAGAATCTAAACAAGGACCTCGTCCCCTTTTCCTAAAGGTGAAAGCAGATGCATAAAAAAAATAAGCATTAATTAATTAACAAAACAAATGCCATTTAATTATCTTGTTCCAAGTGATAACTGCAGTCATAATGTCAAAAAAAAAATCTCTTCAGCCTGCATGAGGTTATTCTGGCACACGTGGAATTCATTTCTGTGTATGTATTTCTGGGAAGTGTGTTGTGTTGTTATAAAAAACAATGGGTGATGACCCTGCCTGCTAAACTGATGTATGGGATCCTGTTCAGCACTGCAGGATTTTCTCTATTGGCCCTCTCCAGAGAAATGTCCTCCTCGTGAAAAAATGGTCTTTCTACTAGACAAACAAACAGGCGCTCATAAATCAAACATGTATTTTAAGAAAATCTGTCTGTTTTCCCTCCAGTGACTCTTTTTGCTCAGCTCAGTTAACACATGATGCAATTTATTGAGTGCTGGAACAGAAATATTACATTTTTCCATTCATCCGGTGATTCAAAAGGAGCAGCCTCCTAATGCACAGAGACGTATGACGAAGACAATGCACTGTGGCAGCTTCGGCCCAAAGTCCTGGTTTAGTGAAGTGCTGAGGCAGCAATGTTCACTGCGGTGTCAGGTACAGATGTCTCCCTGCGATTGCTGAATCAAATGATTTAGCAAGTATAAAGCAGATTAAAACATGGAGTAATATTTGTTCTTTTGATCTGGGCTATGGGTCCACATCGGCTTTAGTCATCTGACCACAGAAAAAACCCTGCTTCCTGAGAAAATCATCAACTGTTCCCCCATTCTGTGCAAAACCATGAGGGGATTTTCTGTGATTTATTCACATGGTCTTGATCCAAAGCACTTTCCAGTAGACATCACTGAAGAGGTCGTTTAAAAGTCTACAAGAAAAACCCAAACATGAAAACCCACACTTAAAAAAATAAGTTATTAAATTCTCTTTTATCTTTAACATGTCTGAGAAAAGTTATCACTTGCAGACTGTGACTTTGATAACTTGCCGTAAGACGTGAAAGACATCAGGAAAGTCCTACGGATATATTCCTCTCTGCCATAGACCATAATTATTGTTCAAAAACTGCTAAAACACGTCAATGAGCCAACATGACACAAACATCATCTTTCTGCTGTAAAGCCTTATAAGAGTGTACAACACTGCCTTCCACCAAATCAAATCAAGTTGTGTGGGTTTTTTTTAACCAAACAGAGTTAGAGGGCAATGTAATCTCAGCTGTTGGACTGTGTTCAGGAAAGCAGGAACATTTTCTAAATTAAGAATATGCTCCATTTTGTGCCACATGCAAATGCAAGATTTAGGGAGATTGCCAGGGTGTATGGTGGAGATAAAAAAGACACTGAGGCCCACTGTGAGGTTAAGGTTAGGAAAAGATTACTTTAAAAATGGAAATTATATATTTCTGACCTATTTTTAAGGATTAGCAATGTTTGGGGAATCTTTTGAGTAGTAAGGAAGGGTAGGGAAGGCAGAAGGTATTGAAAAAAGATTAGCAAATTGATTTTATTAATTTTATTTATGTTACATCAAAAAAGATTTTGAAAAGATGTAAGTGGTTGAATAGTTAGGGGTGTTACATGCCTAGAATTGAAAATTACAATAAATTCAAAGAAGATGGGGGTCATCTAATTTACTTAGGCTACTCTTGCTCATCATCTGTCTTATTGTTAACAAAAAACTAAAACCAAACATATTCTGGGGTAATACTTTATATATATATTGGACTTTGGACATACTAGTCTAAAGTCCAATACTGATTAACCTAATGACTGTGGGTTTTTCAACAAAATGACAAATTTTTAGTGCTGCACGGCGTCAACGCGTCAGCGTGGTTAGCTTGTTAACGCGTTAGTTCCGTGCAGCCCCGCGCAAGGGGTGATCTGCGCTAACTGATGGAGATTTGCCGTGTTAATGCAGTTATGGCGTTAACGTCATTTTAATGAGATTAACGGTGACAGCACTACAAATTTTATTGCAGTATATGACATATAATTCACTTTATTAGCTACACTTTGATAGTAGCCAAATTGGACATCATTCTGCCTTCAAAACTGCCCTCATTCTTGGTAACATAGATTCAACATTGTGCTTAAAACATACAAATCACCTGTTCCACCACATCCGAAAGATGCTTGGATAGAGGTTTGGTGACTGTGGAGGCATATTAAATACAGTGTGCTCATTTTAATGTTCAAGGAACTGTTTGAGATGATTTGTGTTTTGTGACATGGTGCGTTATTGTGCTGGAAGCAGCCAGCAGAAGATGATTACACTGTGCTCATAAAGAGATGGACATGGACAGCAACAATACTCAGCTAGGTCATGGTGTGTAAAATATGCCTCATGCTATTACACCACCACCAGCAGTCTGAACCATTAATATAAGGCAGGATGGATCCATGCCTTTGTGTTTTTTGTGTATTTTGGCCCTACCATCTGAATGTTGCCACAGAAATTGAGACAGCTAATGTTTTTCCAGTCTTCTCCTGCCCAGTTTTGTTGAGCTTACATCTGATGTGGTCTTCTGCTGCTGTAGCACATCTACTTCAAGGTTTCACGTGTTGTGCATTCAGAGATGCTCTGCTGCATACCTTGGCCACATTCTTCCAATCTTCTACTGCCCATTTTTGCTGAAATAATGTAAATTGTAGCTTCAGTTCAGCGTTCAGAGATGCTCTTCTGCTTCCAATCAGCTTGAGGCAGTCTGGCCTTTTCCCCCTGACATCTGGCATCAACACAACATTTTCACCCGGGAAACTGCTGCTCACTGAATATTTTCTCTTTTTTCTTTTTCAAGTTGGTTGTGTGAGAAAATCCCAGTACAGTAGATTAACAGTTTTTGAAATGCTCAGACCACCCTATCTTGCACTTAAATCACATTTCTTCTCCATTCTGATACTTGTTTGAACTTCAGCACATCATCTTGACCATGCAAGTTGCTGCCATGTGATCGGCTGATTAGATGCTTGTGTAGTAACTGAACAGGTGTACCTAACAAAGTGGCTGATGAAGCTTTTAATAGGGAGGACCTTAATAGGTGGCCACCAAAGATTAGGGTAATGAGAAACTTGCTGAAGATTCAGTGTGTGTCAGTGTGAGGCTGACGTTTGACCTTTAACATTCTAGCCATGAGGCATTTGTATGAAACATTTTTAAAACGAATTCCTGAGTTAAACCTTTTACCAAATCAAACTCTAATCAGTTCATCCTTGAGTCCAAATGAATGTTTGTGTTGAATGAAGAAATACTGCCTTTATGTGAATGGGGCTCAAAAACATAATGCCTGAGGGCACGACTGTCACGGAGGAATAATAAAATCATTATTCTATCTTTGAAATTGCATCCCAGGCTCTTTGTTTAGTCCTCATATTAGTGCTGAACAGCGCACACATATCGCCAGGGTCAGGCTGTAATCACTGCTCAGCCTTCACTCACACAACGTGAAATGAAAGAGATGAGTAATGCGCAGGCTGGAAAGAACGGCATGGCAGAAGTTGCCTGAGCCCCTGGGAGTTAAAACCAGACTTAACAACAAACACATCTTCACAGAGCACAAAATAAACACAGTTTAGCCCCCTTTCATGACCAATACTGGAAACAGACTGTATTCAATGGAAACCCAATCATTTATGCATGAGGTCAGCATTTATCCTTCAATTAGAAATCCACATGACTTTATCAGACATCATTTCCACCCCCTCTCACCAACAGGTTTGCGCAAAAGCCTCTGCTTCTAATCTCATCTGACTGTCCTGCTGAGTTCTTTGCAACAAATTAAACCCTTCCTATTATGCAGAATACAAAAGAGACCATGTTAAGATTTGGTAGTGCTGCGGGTCACAGAATGACTCAACAGTAGATATTTAACAGACAAACTGTGAAGCGTCTCGCTCTGTTCAGAGACTCTTTGTTGAGTTTAGTTAAATTGGGACAGAAGAAATGTTCTCATCTCAATCCAAGTGTGACAGGTACTGAACTACTGCACACGTGAAGCAGATTAAAAGCCCCCTGCAACAAAGTTATATTTGACTAAACTGCAAAAAAGAAGCTTTTCAATTTGATCTACCTCGGCTCCAATTTTGAAAATATATGAAGAGAATTTGAATTCATGGAATATTTTGTAGTCCTTTGATCAAATTTGAAGGTTTAAAGATACTGCTTTCCACTGCCCCACTGATGATTGAATATTGCAGTGACATGTTAATGCTTATAAAGGAGCTAGTCATTTCTAGCAACGCTGCCAAAAATTAGCACTTTGATCTTTGGCAAGCCATATTTTAAAAAAGCAACCCTGGGATGTGTGTGATGAAATAATAAATCGAATGCCACTGACAAACTGAATTACCTCAGGTTGCGGTACGAATACCTTACCATTCAGTACTGAACTAGCTCGAAGAAAAAGCTGCTTGCAAATGAACGCACATATTTTGCCCTGTCCTCAGTGTTACATGTGACGTAAGACACAAAATAAACTTGGAAATGCAATTTTCTAAAACGCAAAAAAACCAACACAGGAAGATAAAACAAACAGAAACCAGCTGCTTTTTTTTTTGCATCTGTTTCCTTTTTTCTCTGATTTCCACCAGGCATAAACAAAGTGGAGGCTGAGATAGGCAGTTGCTGATAGGCTGGGTGACTCATATGCTCTGGATGACTTTCTGAAGAAAAAAACAGGCCTACCACCTTCCTCATAATCATCATCATCATGTTGTTGGTCTCAATAGTGGATTACATTAATATTATCCATGAGTGGAATGCAGCCAGCAGTCAGGAAAAAATTCATATTGCAAGAAGATGAAATTCTTGAAAACCTATAACACCTATTGGGTATCTTGTCTATTAGCAGTAATGGACGTTGGAAGCTTATGAAATCAGCATGTGGAAGTCGACATCTGAAGGCTTAATGGTATCCAGTGCAATGATTGCGATGATGATGTGATTGCTGACTCAGTGACAGCAGTTACAGAATTACGGTAGCATCACTGAAACATGATATGAGACAACACATTTCCCAGGTGAGAGCTCTCTTAACTGGAACCCCCACCACCCCACCACCCCCACCACCCAGCTGCTTGCAGACAGAATTGTGTCCATGTGCTGCATGGTCACCACAGTCAAGCTATTACCCGTTTAGCTTTGAATCTTCCAGATGTGTCACGATGAATCATCTCCCACATCCCTGGCTGAGATTGCATCTCCCCGTTGGTCTTCATCATGTAAGAATGCACGCTTGTTCTTGAAACACCAAGATTAAAAATAAATAAATAAGCCAAAGAACATGAATGTGTCACTTCTGGTCTTTGCGTTTTTTTAAAAAAGTAAGTGTATTATGCTATATTCATTTTTCTGTGGGGCAAACAGAATGCTGTTGTTCAAATGCATCCCATTTTACACACTGTCACTCCCGTCTCTGAAGAAAAAAGCCTCACAGCAGTCCAGTGATGAATTGAACAGTAGCAGGTTTATGATGTTTTATAACACATTATTTTCACTACTATGATTACTATCCCACTTCTATTGTTATTTACTACAATAATATTTCATAAAAATCTCATCAAAAGATAAAAAAAAAATGTGCACAATCAGTTTCTCGCTGCTTTTTGTCACCGTTGGTTTATGCCAATGCAATATTTAAACATGTTAACAAATATGTGCTTTCACATTTTCTTTAGAACCTGTTTTTATTTGTGAAGCTATAGGAATTTGCGAAAATATCCATCTGGTCCATGTGCGTCAACTACTAACCCATCCGAACAAACCTGAAATTTTTCATCAGTGCAATTTCTGAACTCAAAAGAAATTCCATTTACTTCTATTGTGTTTTATAGACTCAGAAATATGGAAAAGATGCACTTTTTGCCATTTTCTGAAGATGCAGAGCTGGCACTAGTAACATACATAACCTAGAATTGGTTATTTCACACGTTCCCATCCAAGATTGATTAGTGCTGTTGTCACAGAGAAATACACTCCAAAATTGCTCTACCTATTCTGATTTAATTTATGTACCGAAAAGGAATAGGAAGAAGTGCATACTTATTTATTCCCATAAATCATCAGGGAATATTTATCCAGCTTCCTTATTCATATAAATTAACTACAAGAGAAACAATGGCGCCTTAATCCCAGGTAGTAAACATGTTATTTTTGACACAAATTTGGGCCTTTTTTTTTTTCCATGGGACTCTGTGGGGACAGATTTGCTTTTGTGATCTTGCTTCAAGTGGACATTTCAGGAATTGCATTTTTATTTATTTTTCATTTATACAGCAGCAATAGCAAAATAGTTTTCCGTATAAATCTGTTTTATAACACTTCATAACAAATCCAGTTTTTAAAAACCAAAACAGAACTATCACGGTACTGAAAAAAACCTTTTCAATGTACACTCTGCTCTATGTGACTATAGAATTTACGGCGACCACGTCTTGTTGTAGTTTTTAATCTTTTTGCATTTGCTGACCATATAAACACATTTATCGGGATAAATGGTTATTTTAAGTTTTATAATGTTTAGTCTAGCCAATAATTAGTGCGGACAAACTTTAAACTACAGCAGTCAATAGCAGAGCCTTGAACTAGGGGCAGTCATGGCTCATGCAGTCGATTATCTAACAACTGGAAGGTCGGTGGATTGATCCCGAGCTCCTCCAGTCCTTGGGCACGATACGGAACCCTGAGTTGTCCCTGATGCATTTGTTATCATGTTAGTTAGCATCACGTCAGACAAATGAATGGGTGTGATTGGGTGAATGAAAGATGCCATATAAGTACCAGACAATTTACCTCCCATCTGACTCCAATAACTGCTGATAGATAACCTTAACTGTGAGGATGGAGACCTGACAAAAACAACTTCCTGTAGAGTCACATTGTTTCCTTTTTTTACTTTGATGTTTAACATCAGTTCAGTTCAATCCGTGTCCAATTCCAGTTTTATTTATATAGCGCCAATTCACAACAGCAGTTGGTTTGAGGCGCTTTAAATTGCAAGGTAAAAAGACCCAACATAATTCAAAAGAACCATCCACAATCACATGATCCCCTATAAGCAAACACCTGGCAATAGTGGGAAGGAAAAACTCTCTTTTAACAAGCAGAACCAGGCTCGGGGAGGGGCGGCCATCTGTTGTGACGGTTTGGGGGATGAAGGGAAAGAGACGAGAGCAGAGTGAAACAGGACAAAAGGGAAACTGTAGGACAGAGTTTAATTATTTCTAATGATTAAATAAAGCAGTGGTGTATAAACAGACAGAGTGTGAAAAGAGATAAATGAAGGAGAAACGCACAGTGCATCATGGAAAGCTAGCTAGTTAAATTAGCTAGATGAGCAGCCTAGTATGATCAGACTATTTTTACAGTATTAACACTTCATAGGGCACGAATTGTGTCGGCTGTTTCTAGTGAAGAAGGCAATTTCAGATTATTTCCCAAGGGTCACCACAGATCGATCCACCTGTCACATATTTTACACTGGATGCTTGTGTCTCCTCCCAGAATCAAACCGGGGATTTAGGTCTAAAAGGGAAACGTGCTAACTACTACATAGAACCTCTTTTGCCATTTCTAGAGTAAGCCATTCAATTTTTTTCTTTTTATTCTTAGGGTATATTTTATATACATATTTAGATATTTCAGTTCGATTAAGAAACACGGATATTTTTGAAATTCATAGTAATCTAAACATGCTTACACTTCACATTTTTTTTTGCTTATGTAAATCACTCATAATGAACCTAGTTAGAGGACCTGCGTCTGTAACTCCAACAATTAAATATAACACTAAATAACTAAATGCTGCAAGTCTAGCCTTGGGGAAGAGGCACTTGAATAGGATAACTTTGTCTAGCATCACATCATTTCTTTTGTTTACTTTGATGTCTTACATTTGTTAACTTAGTTCGTTGGATTTAGGACACGAGCAGCAGAGCTGAAAAGCTAGTATTTATATCAATACTTTATAACCAGTCTGCGTGGTGTAGGGCATTGTTTTGAAAATAAACACGTCCTCTCCAGTCTAGAAGGTCATTTCAGATGCTCTCTTATTTCCCAAGTGTCACCACAACAAATTCATCATGGATCTTTGGCATGTAAAGACAAAGAGGAAGACAAAGAGGATCCCGGCAGAACCACCTCTGCCATTTCTAGAGTTAAGTTATTTAAATAATTATGTTTTGAATTCTTCTTTAAATCGTCTTTTATGTTATTATTTCATATTACATTGAAAATTATAGTAAGTAACTTTTGAAATAGAAACTGTTTAGGTTTCCCATTTGTTTTGTTGGTGTCAGCTTATTTATAACACAATAGTGATGGATGCTCTTTGCAGGGTCATCCCTCCCTTTCTGTGAATTTTTGCTTAAGGTCCCAGACTCCACAGTTACAACTGATTTCTACCTTTCTTCTTAGGAAACCCGCGCGTCATCCGTTTGACCTCTCACCCACGCATCACACCAGATAGAGACTGAGAGAGAGAGAGAGAGAGAGAGAGAGACTGACTCCCACTGTTCGCGTCGGGAGCCTGAGCGAGAGGCAGAAGCGAAAGAAAGACTGTCACACAGCCTGGCTTGCATGCTTTAACTTGTTCTCATGTAACCGCCCGTGAAGGAAAGAACCACAAGAAGAAAAAAAACAAAGAACAATTGCGTGGATTTACAAATGCTTTTAAATCCCGTGACCACTGACCAGGGAATATGAGCCGGCTATGAGAAGTTGTTTGATCCGACCGGACGTGCGAGCGCTGCCGGCTCCAATAAAGAAACTCATGGTAGGTTTTATTTCACACAGCAGCCTGCTGTGTTCTCACGGCTGTTTAACCTTTTTTAACATCAGTTTTCTTCTGTGAAACCTGTTGTCTGCGCCAGTTCAAAATAGTTCATGCACTCGCTTCTCTGGCTGTGTGTCTGAGGGGAGCGGGTGCAGAAATGGAAAAGTTTATGGCTGATTTGACTGTGCGCGCACAGTGTATAGCTACGGCCGGAGACATCATAAGTATAACGGACTCCTTTCAGCGCAGAGGCGCCCGCTTTCCCTAAAGGGAATGAATGGGTCACTATGTATTCTAATCAAACCCAAGATTTGACTCATTTTACAGCGGCAGAGAGAGCCGCCGCTCCTGAGAGTTGCCGACAAGAGCGCCTATTGTGGGCGAACATCGTGGAGATCATTCGCAAAACTATCGAGGAAATCTTATTCGCGTCGCAATCAGTGAAGCGGTCGCTTTTATTCTAAAGTAACCACAGCGAGGTCTTTGGTCACATTTCCTGCGAGAAAATTTGGCTTCCATTCATGAGATGCAGGATTTTCAACCGTGAGAGACCAAACAAAAGGATTTCCTGCTGACCAATGAGAGCAGGAGAAGCCTCTGGAGGGACGGAGCGGTCCTCTCTTTGTCCAACAACACCAGACCGACCACTGATGCCTGCCGCGAAGCCGGCGTGATCGGGGGGTGTTTGGGAGGGAGACGGCATCTTTTTGAGATTGCGCGTAAAGGCGCACCTCACAGTCAAGCAGGATCTGAAAACACCTGCACATTTATCTTTAACTGCCTGAAAGAATTTGCAGGAGGTAGACATTTAAATTAGAATATGCTGATGCTTTATGGAGTCATGTGATGTGCTTGGTTAGTGGCTGACACATGCCCCTCGGTGTGAATCACCTCACTTTAACCTCCTTCCCCCTTAACTTTCGGCTTGGTTAAGTTAATGTGCACAGTAGCTACTACACGGGATTTTAATTACTGTAATTGAGCTTTTAATTGAGCACAGGTAGCACAGTGGCTGCAGTGGTCTCAAACGCTGAGAGAACTTAATCGGCGAAAGAGCACTTAAGTGGCAGGACAATGCAGAGGTGATGGGATATCTGTCAAGAGCACCAGTGCTGGCTGGAGCAGTTCATTGATTAGATGAATGCCAAGGAATTAATGAAGTGTTTAAAGAGCTGAGACATTTATCAAGCAGAAATGCCAAGCATCCTATAGCGACCATCAACTTAAATGATTTGTGTCACCGTACATCTCATATTTGTGGGTTTTAAGGGCAGTTAACTGTGCAAGCAATGTGAAGACGTCATCTTTTTTTTAATTACATATCATGAACTACTAAGCACTCACTCAAAAAATAAATTAAAGAACAACCAGTGATGAAATTAATAATTGCTATTATCCATAAAGAGCACTTATTTTTAAACCTTATATATCATGTCATGTTGTTTACATGGCGTGGCAGGATATATACAGTGTGTGTGTGTCTGTGCCAGGATGTGTAGCTGTTTGTAAGTTGACACAGTCTATGTGGGAAGTCGTAGGCGTAAGTGTGGTGGGGATTCTCTTTCTCACTGCAGTATATTATTATACAGTGAGTGGGATGGATGATTAAAATGATTTAAATGCCTCGACTGAGGGTAGCGTGCGTGGCCTCTAGCAGCCTCACTGTTTTTGTTTGAGCTCTTTTTAAAAAAATTCTACCCACAACAGATTTCCGGAGTGACTGAAGCACTTTGACGAATTACTCTGGCCAGCCTAAGTTGAGCTGTCATATCAAACTTCTGGCCGACTGGTGTAGCGTCAACGTTGCTCTTCATACTGGGCTGATGAGGCATTCATTTCGCAACTTGAAGAAGCAGAGCTATGAATGAATAATATTTCTGTCAAGTATGAGAAGAAAGATTTTTTTCAATGAGGCTTTGATTACGTGTAAATGTGAGCACAGCGGGATTAACAGCTTCAAACACTGGTTTTTCTCCAGTCCTGAAGATGATCACACTTCTTTCACAGAAAGGATAAGATCAGTTTTGATGTGAAACATCACTTCGTCAGAAAAATGCATGTAAATATGACGTGGTGAAGATTTTATTGCTAAGCAGGCCATAGTCTGTATGTAAAAGATGCCTCGGGTTCTGAAAAACGATGGGGAATGCATGAGCAGATCAGCAGAAGCCAAGAAGACAGAACTTTAAGAGAAAATAACCCTACTCCTCTCTTGATTTATGACCTCAGTATACTTTTCTTTTGTATACATTTCTTTATTTTTGGCCTAATTTACAAGTTTCAAGCCATATTTATTGCCAACACGTTCTCACTCCCTAAGGGTTATTGCAGCACTATAATTATTTTCCAAGACAAGGTTTAAATTGACGTAAAACACATGATAAGCAGAAAATGACTATGACAAGTTCTGACCTGATAAATGACTGACATGTGACTCCTCATCATGGGTAAAGAGTCACTTCCACTTCCACTCCCTGCCCATAACATCTGAGCAAGGAGTGGAAGTGATGTCAATGGCCAAAATGCAGAACTTATAATAAATAAACTTCCAGCTTAAAATTTGTCATCTCCAAACCATTACGTGTCTATATCTCATTTATAAAATCGATGGCTCACACTTGATGCAAATGATTTTTCTGCTGGTTATGAAGTGGAAGCTGCTTGTACTGAACTTTGCAGCTCTCTTTTTCAGACCTATCTTTGTTCACTGCAGTGGTGAGTTGTGCGTTTTCCTTTGTTTTTCAACCCACCGTTTAGTCCATGAATAATGCATGTTGCCTGGCTCCAAGTGCCTCTACTTTCACAAAGAATCTTTCAAAAGGGGCGGAGTTCATTTAAGTTGATATGAGATTTATATGTAGATCACAGGAATGTAAATAACAAGCTAAAGCTGTTTAAGCAGGGTTTGTTTTTCCTAATGGATTTTTTTATGTATTCAAAATCAAGCATTCTGTTGAGAAAATGACAAAGGCTAACTTTTAGTATATTTCCAAGGATGTAGTTTTATAAACTACACCCAAGCTATAGGCTGTTATATATTGTAAGTTTGATAAAGAGGAAATGCTAATCTATCTATGTTGAAATTTCTCAGGGGAAGGGAATGCAATAGACAGCAGATGCAGTCTATAGGAATTCAATTTAAGTGACCTTTACCATTACGATTACCGTAGAGAATTTAAAAGAAAATATGCAAAGGGCTGTGGTCTTTTCAGAGTCATGGATTTAAGGTCATTAGACACTGACAGTGATGAAACGTATCCCAATGTTTGGACGAAGGCTGAATTACACACCGGATTAGTGCAAGTGCACACGATGAACCCAAGTGTTTTGTGCAGTGGGGCAGCTTTTATTAGCAGAGAGAAGTGAAGACTTTCATGTGAATCGTGCCATTGTGCATTTAGTGTCACATGCATTTGCCACGTCGGTGCGTTTGTTTATTCATGCGGTTTTAATTTAGGTGTAATTTTCACCGGGATAACCCAGTCCATAAATCTTGAAACGCTTTCATATTCCGCCCCGGCGGTGTCATGATTTATCAAAATGAACTAGAAAGCGGAAGTATTAATGAACACTGGTGCATGGTCTGTCTTCCTGCCAGCTTTCTTTTGCCCCACATTTCTTTGTTTTCTGTGAGAACTCGTCTGGGACATTTTGCACCAGATGGGGCAACAGTGTGTCCCAGAACAGCTCTGTCTCATCCTAAAAGCCTCTGACCAGATCCTGTGGCATTTTTTCCCTGGTGGTCAAGGGAAGCCAAGTACCTCCCTTTCTTTTCAGATTTTAGTAGTTATTTAAAAGAAAAACAATCTGTCTAACAGTTTCAGTAATTCTTCTCCCCTCCTGTTATCTTTCTCACTCATCACTGAGGACTCGTCTGTAAAATACACTGAAGCACTGTACTTCTGAATGCTAGAGAGATTGTACCTGTTTACAGCTTGTGCAGGCTTGTTTGTGTTCTCAGTCTGTTATGCTGGGCCCTGAACATTTGATCTAGCTTTAAATGATAAGGAAGCATGGACAGTATCATTGTACATCAGGCAAGTAAAACAGGGTTTGTAAGCAAAGGTGCCCTGATTGCATTGGGAATGAATGCTTCTTTTATATTCATTATGAAAGAGAGCACACTGCATGTTGGTAAACTTCAGCATCGGATATGTCGCATACTCTCTGCACATCCTGTATCTGCATGTTTTGTGTAAAATGCAATCGTGTGGTTTAGGGTTACTGTCTCACTTGGCTTCCTCAAAATTGTACCTCACACCACACCACAGATCAGTGCTTTTGATATTGAACACATAGCTTTCTTTTTCTCAGTGACTCATGCATTCCAGCCCTGCTCTGATAACTGGCACCCATTTTGTTCTCTTACATGGCCTTTTTCCATCCTGTAGCACCACTGTGTTTTACAAGTGAAGCATCTGACCTCTGTCTTGTTTCTTTTTAAAAAAAATTCAGCCACTGCTGCAGGGTGCTTTATATCAAGTTTTCACTGGTGCACCGATCACTAGACATATCGAAATATGTAAAAAATCTGTAAAGTTTTCACCCTCCTTTCAGGCTTTTTACCAAACCTTTGTTTTCTTCTGCACTGGCTGCATGTTGCATGCTGTAGATTCAGTATGTAATCAACCCTCGGCAATGTGAACCCCTCCCACTCCCACGACATGACGTCTTTTCAGTTAAGCTGTGTCCTCAGGGTCTATGAGTCTGCTCTGAGGATTAGAGAGAAACTTACATTTTTGAAAATTCCTATATTTAGTATTAACCTCTTGCTTAAATAGTTTCAGTTCTGTTTAGTTTGAGTTCTGCTTTTCCAACTTTAGATATCTGCGTCATTTTTGTTATTACAGATTTTCAGTGTCATTGGAGCCCCGTTGTGCTACTGTTGACGCATACTGACACATCCATGTTTTCCTTTAAAATTTGAGGTGTGGTTGCTGTGAAGGCATTATCAGAAATGCAGCGTAGTACAGATTCTGCACTGTTTGGTCAGTTACTGAGTTTTGTGTGGGAGAATCGTATGAAAAGAAGCAGCCATAGCAAGATGAAAAGGTCGGCACGTGTCTTGGTCCTCGCTGTTGTTGTCCACTGTCACACCACAACACATCAAGGTGAAAACTTGCACTGAGCCAGGGCGTCTCAGTTGCTCGCAGTCGCTCATGGCATAGTTTGGTGTGACTAACCCCACCACAGTGGAAAAACCCTATAATACTTGTCTTCCTGCAATGTGCATTCATAAACTGCGCTCACGGCCACAGAGCAGTTTTGTTTTGAAAACTAATCTTTGTGGGTTAGACACCCACTTGGCTAAGAGATTTCTGGTCAGTGTTGAAACCCTCAAAATCTGTAAAGTGTTTACCCTCCCTTCATCTCAACAGAATATTGTCAACAAAACTAAAAACTTCCACCTTCTTTTTATTTTCTGTAATCAAAGATTTTCTCTTATTTAAAACTTAATATTTTTTGTGTTTTCAATGTTTGACCAAAACAAGTAATTTGAAGACTTTATTTGTCAGAGCTTTATCATTTAGCTAATTCTATGTCCCGTGAAGACTGCACATCTTGCAGACTTTAGTGGAAACATACATGTATCTCATTAGTATGCGAAAGAGTTTTTTGCGTCACCGTGAACAAACCGGCTGTCAGAAGCTGTGTTGTTCTCTATGTCTATTTAAAAATCTTAGGCCATTCAAGCAGTCTATCAAAAGAGACGTCAGCTCTTTAAGATGTCGTCTTCAGCTTCTTGCCTGTCACAGGAAATCCTTTGTTGCCTTTGTAAATTTTCATAAACAGACTGGTGTTTTTGTAAGCTTGCGTCTAAGTGACAGCGGGCTTCAGTGTAAGACTGAATGATCTGTACTAGAAACAGTATCCGGCTGCATTCTGGCTGTGTTTTAGTGTGGGAGTTGGACTTTGAAAATAACGGTGCGTGCAGGGTGCCCTGTGATAGATGGATCCTCCAATGAAGTCATCTTATGTATTCCTGATGAGACTAGTGGATCAGGGGAGAGGATTTATGTGGCTGTGGAGGAGCAACCACTCCAGAAGATGTTGTCTGTGTGAAGTGGTGGACTGAGGCTGTTTGTCATTGTGCTGAGCATCCAGTGATTAAGCTACCATGCTGACAGACATTCATCTGCTTTATCAAGTGAATGACTTGCATGCAAAATGCATTTGGCTCCAGTAAACAATGGGAAGTTTAATGGCAAGTCACATGCTTCATCTTCTTTTTGGTGTAATCCCATAAGTCACAAAGGTTTGCTGGGCAAACAGTGGTTTGTCTCTGGTTCCTTGCAAATTTAAAGCAATGAATAAAAAAAAAAAAAAAAAAAAGCTACTATATGTACTGATAAGTAGGAAAAATTAAAGGAAAGGAAAAAAAATCACATGAAAACCAACCTGTTTTAATGTGCAGAAATGATCGTTGTGAGAAACAATTTCAAATTTCTTCAATAACGCAGCAAACTGTGTGCTACGGAGATATCTCACTGGGACTTTGAGGTGCTGAGTATGTCTGGCAACTCACGGTTGCGTGACACTGCCAAGCTGGGGGTCATTGCTTGTATTAATGATGCATGGGGAGCCGAACTGGCTTTTATTTCCCACACCATCTGTATCCAGTTGTGCCATGTAGATGGATTTTGGCGAGCTGAACAACCCCCCTCAGCAGCTAGTGGTATGATTTATGGGACTGTGGCACAAAGGGATGATGTGTGCAGAGAAAACTATTTGCAATTATGCAAATATCCACATTCACAATATACATCTTATTTATTTAATGCAAGGTTTAATATTGTGTTTTCCACTAAATATTCAAAAAGAAGTTCAGTGATTTCAACTGTTTTTGTTTAGTAAAAGCAGAGACATTTATATCTTTCAGGAGAACATAAAAACTGAAAAGGGTTGGAAAAGGAAGAAAATTTAATTTAGATAATTGAGAAATAATTGAACAACAGAGGTTTGTGAAACCACAAGGTCTAGATGTGTAGTATGATATTAAAATAAGTAGTGATAAAGAAGTCTTGGAGCAGAGAGAAAAAATGGCTGATATCGAGAAATCCTACCAGTGGCTGGGCAAAGCAGGACTGAAGGACAGCACAGAGTCACTAATCATGGCAGCACAGGAACAAGCTCTGAGCACAAGATTCATGTGTATATGAAATATTTTTTTTTAAATATTTATATTCACAATATTATTGGATGACCACCTTTATTCCTAAAAGCAACTCTTTTTGGCAAGTTTTCTTTAAGCAGTCTTCAGGAAGCTCTCAGGAAGATCATGAAGCCTGGTTCTCCGGGCTTCATGATCAATCATTTCTGCTGAGGCTTTAGCCAAAAGTAAAGTGGATCAGCTGAAAGGTGAGATTTATCTCTCAGATACTGTGTCTGATCTTTTTTCCTATTTCTTAAGGACATGACTTATATGTTTATCTGCTGTAAAAAGAATAGTTTTTGTAATTTTTTGTTATCCACTTGACGAGTTTACTAATTTTCTTAAGGATTTGCTGCACACCATGCAAAGATAATGCATGATTTCCTGTAATAGCTGTTTGGGAATCATCTTCCTTGTACTAGTTGAGGCCTGTCAAACTGTTATCTTTGACATTTGTCATTCTATTATTTAGTGCTGAAAAACTTGTCCAGTGTGACCTTTCATTTTGTGACAAGCAGTCCAAACATTTCATGAAAAAATGAGAACAACTGTGAAACCTGCTACTTCTCATCAATTATTCATTTTTCATGTTTGTGAAATATTTAATTAATGTAAATTAAAAGCACAGACAAAACATATTTTCTTTTGGCTTTGCTAAAAGGTGCACCACAACGCTTAGGTGACACTGGGAGTCACCATGATGCTGAGCAGCAGGTACAGTGCTTAATACAGTTATTATACAACCACCCAATGTAAGGGCTTATGCCACAGCTGCCCTAAAGTAACAGTATTCACAACTGCCACAGTAATTTTTTATGTTTCTGTAATGGTTAATCCACCAGTATGCTCAAGCTCTTTATTCCTAAAAAAAAAAAAAAAAAAAGTTGTTAAATGGTATGCTTGATTAATTTCTGATTTTTCCTGAATATATATATCTATGTGTGTATATATATCTATGTGTACATATATATATATATATATATGTACACATAGATATATATCTCTCTCTCTATATATATATATCTCTCTATCTCTCTCTCTCTCTCTATATATATATATCTCTCTATCTCTCTCTCTCTCTCTCTCATATATATCTCTCTATATCTCTCTCTCTCTCATATATATATATATATATATATATATATATATATATATATATATATATATATATATATATGAATTCCATGTGTTGCCATTGAATTTCTTGGGGTTGCAGGGCAGTAGAAGGACAGAATTAGTGGTTCTCTGTGTGTGTGACTTCAGTATCTGTCTTCCAGATGTCACTCTAATGGGCCTCAGCACAGACCTGTGGGCACCTCAACAAAGTAGAGCACCACAGATAGATGTGTTGATTTCCCAATTACCCCTGGCTACTCTTTTTTTGATGAGCAACTGGGAAACCTTTCAGTGCCCCAGTCATTTCTCACCTGTGAGAAATGACTTAACTGAGATTTTTTTTAATAACTGCACTATGCTGAAAGCTTTTGCTTTTGGTTGTGTGTTACTCTGTGTTACTTGCAATGTATCTTAACACAAGGTTAAAGCTGCAATTAGAAGTACCAACAGCAACAGCTCGGGGGCTTATTTAACCCAAAGAAGAGGATGCATCTTAGCATGCACGTGCAACTTGGCAGCACGTCTCATTTAGCTGAAAGGCCAACACCGAGTTCCGTTTACCAGACGGGTCCGAAATGTTCAGCTAAAGTGTCAGACGTACCTGCAAGGCTGTTTACATTTTTGTGAATTTTTGGCAGTGAGGACACAGATGTGGCTTGGGTCACAAGGAATTTGTACAAATGTTATTTCCATCGCTTTAGCTATCATTTCGTGGGATTATCCCTGCCAAGTTAATTTGGAGCTGGAGTTTTATATCTGTGCCGGCAGCTGCTGCCAATATGAACCTTTGGTGTAGCAGAGAAATTGTTACACTTTGCAAGATGGATGTGCTGTTGTAGTTAGAGCATCCCTCAGCCTGCTGCAATTCATCAGGATATGGCCAAGCAGGTAGAATTGTGTATATATAATCTACTTCTAGGAGGAACAGGACAGATGCATTACTGTGATTTACCTGACACTCAAATTACAGTGTAAGTAATCCTTCTGCTAGAGGTGAAACATAGTGACAGCCTTATAAATTAAAATATACCATGGAATTAATCCTAGCTATTAAAAGGAGACCTCTTAATGCTAACCTTTAATTTGGAAAATTAACCTGCCTGGCTGTCTGTTAAGCCTGTCCAAGCCTTTGTTACTGTTGAGTCATTTGTATAATGTAGCAGGAAGAAAATAAAGCACAGCACCTTATAAGTTGAAAACCTACAGGCCAATTTAATATTATAGATCCACTCTGATGCCCTTTAGTAGCCTTCTTAAAACTGTTTGCATCAGACCTGCTCCCTAGTGAGGGAGCCAACTGACTTGGTAATAGCTTACATTTTGTTAATTCACACGTTTTCTTGGCAGTCATAGGCTAAGACTCAAACCATGCTCATAGCTGGCAAGACAAGCTCTGACTGCTAACTAGGTGTCAAAAACTATTGCATAGGATTACCATAAATATCTACTAGAGAACCTGCAGAAATCAATGAATTACAGATAAAACAAGAAGCTGCTTTAAACACATCATGGCCTTTGGTGCTTCTCCTAATCACAAGATAGTTGCAGATGAAAACTTGTCTGACTCCAGTTTACTAAATGGAGATGGCGCATTGCTGGGTGTCAAGAGCGTCCAAGTTGTATTTGCAGAGAGAGGCTGAATTTCTCTGATTGTGTCGAGTTGCTTCTGGAATCCTCAAAACAGCAGGATTTTACAAACATTGTATTTTTATTTCCTCCAGCTTTAGTCAGAGTCTCACAAGTAAACAGTTTATTTGCAGGAAACTGGAGTGGAGAAAGAGCTCAGTTGGATGTAAAATAAAAAACTAATTTGACTTAACATATTAGATTATATCTTACTTTCTTAACTATTCAGTACACAATTACTTGAGTTTGAATGAGTCCAGCATACCATCACTATATTTATATATATATATATATATATATCTTTTAGGCAAATACAAGTTTTCTTTTATTCAGCAGTTACAAATTAAGACAAATACCATCATACATATTACAAAAGAATCCTTGAACATTACATTAGAATTAAGATAACCGAATTGAACCTGGAGCTGCAATTTTAAACAAAAAAGAAGTTAACAGTTTGTACAATTTGATAGTTTTAATTTCATCGTGTGCTCAAATACATTAACAAAAACAATTAGATAAACTCATAAATCTGTTAACTACAGAAACATTTTTTCTGATCAAGTAGTTTCTTGCTAAAAGATCTGGAAAAAGGGCTGATTCAATGAATAGGAACGATAAGAATACTTAATTTATAGGTATATTTTTTCTTCCCTGGGATCTTAAAGTTGTTTTTAGTATATAATGCTGAAAATGTCACTGAATATCTTGTTCAGGAAAGCAGCTCAGATAATAGTGATAGCAATGAAGAGTTAAATGTTTTCACTTAAGGTGGTAAGATGGAAAATTATGTCCCTGAAAGCTTAATAACCAATGACCTTATAATTTTTCATTCTCAAAATACACAGAGTATATAAAATAACTCTGTATATACTGTATCTGTTTATGTCAGTTGATATATTGATTGATAGTCCAGTCTCAGATGTGCATGATGAAAACACATTGCTTCACTCTAAGGAGTCGGGGCAAGGCTGCGCTCATATGCTTAAAAGCTTAGGTTTAGCAGATACAATATTTATATTTCTTCAATATTACTATAATAAAATGTGTTTGTAAAACTGATGCAAATGAGGTAATAAAGAATATTTCAGGTATATTTCCCATTCATGTGGCAGTCATACAAACTTCTTTGCTCAATCTAGCTGGAAAAAAGGGGAACTCCGAGTTTGAACTCACACCACTATTTAATCTTTTGCTATTTAAATATATTTATGTTGGGGTGGCTGTGGCTCAGGAGGTTCAGTACAGCAGGTCATCTATTAATGGTTTGACCTCTGCATGTCAAGTATCCTTGACCAAGATACTGAATGCCAAGTTGCTCCCAATGCTTTCATCAGAGTGTGAATGTTTGTGAATGGCAGATACAAAACTTAGACATTTAAAAAAGTGCTTATATGAATGTGTGTTGGTGAATAAGATGTACTGTAATAGTATAGGTTAGGAAACATCTTCTGATCCTTAAACTTGGGTTACCATAAATATTTGTACTGGTTTCCATGTCATTGTATCTGTAGAGATGATCGAAGCACCAAAAGGCCACTTGACTCAATTTGAAGTCATTTCCAACCTGCTGTGGTGAAAAAAAACTAACGTCCACCATGGCCAATACCTTTAACACTTTATCATCTAATTCTTAAAAAAAACAAACAAAGAGAAAACAGACAAAACTGAGAGAATGACTGAAAGTTAGAGATGAGCTCAAATTCACAGTGCAAAAACAGATAAAAACACGACACTACCATCAGAACCAACAACCACACGGTTGAAAGATCTGTGTGGCTTCCTCCTGGCTCTAATTCTCTGCACCTGTGCTCTCAATGCCTTTCATAAATAGGGTAATGTAAAACCCATTCCCAGTGGTGCTCAAGTGACACTACTGCATAAACAAATAACAAAATGCACTTTGAATGAGATCTAATCTAATTTAGATAATTATCTGTCCAACACTTTATTTGTTACAGCTCAAGTCAAATGCTAAAATAGTTTGAAAATGCTCTCTAGAAACGTTCAATGCTCATGCCTTGTTTTGGGGAAGAAAACATGATGAGAATTTTCGCATAGGTCCTTTAATTTCTCAACCTGGACTCTCAACAAGTTCCACTGAGTGTAAACCAAACCTTAAATATATTTATGCATGCACAGCTGCTCCATAAAGTCGTATTTTAGTAGTGGTTCACCCTTGTGAAGTGTAGCGTGATTCCAAAGTATAAAATGGCATTTACAGATGTGTTTGTTAAGAGGGTCACTGGGCAAGACTCTGAGCATGGAAAAATACAACTGCAGTATTGTTTTACATCTAAATTTAGTCTTGACAGTCTTAACCACAGCATATGGTTTCTTTTTTAATACAAGTGTTATTGACTGAATATAGTTTCCCCTGAATTTTTCTGCGAGCCAATAGGGATCAAAATGTTTCATGCCGCTCTGTGGGTTGAGAGGCATTCCACTGGAAATGGTAAACATTCCCATTGGATTAATTACCAACTCCTTTTCCTCTGTTCTGTCTGTTTCTTGTCAGAATGGAGGTTAACAGTGGAATGAACTTTGGTCCACATGTAGAGAGTTTGCCTGTCAGGTCTCATAAAGCGCGAGGAGGTGAGTAGGACCAGGTGTCGGTGGATTGTTGAACAAATGAAAAGTTGGATGTCTGAAAGAAGAGGTCAGATTAGGTAAAAGGGACAAGTTCTAGCATCTTGTAGTTGTTTTTAGTGTTGTCTCTTGTACAGATCTTTGAAGTTTTTACAAAAGTGTTATTGCAAGTTTGAAACTTTCTATGTATATCTTGCATTGTTTGTGATTAGTCTTTTTTTAAACCTAACTTATAAGAAAACAGGTGTGTTGTTGGGATTCTGATATTGTCCGATATGTTATAGATGTTTGTGACCTGCATTTTCAACTTGCATTATTGCTATTTTAATATTTTTATCATCTACACCGTACCAGACAGGATAATACACATAAAAATGGACAATAATATCTGCACAAAAACTTTACTTTAAAATTGCAATGGCAATGTGCTGATGTGTCACCAAAAACGGTGGGATTCACTCTCTGGGGACAATGACTTTGATATTGGGATCAGTTAACAGATAGGTACAACCATTTACAGCTGCTACAATGGCTGATGATAAATGACCCAAACTAGCTCATTTCGACAGTTATCTCTATTTTTAAAAAAATCTGCCTTCCAAGAAAACAGGTGGTTTGCTCAGATTTTGATGGTGCACAATATCTTATGCATGTTTATGGCCTGCATATTCAGCGTGCATTGCTGGCAATTTTAAATTCCAGAAGTAAGCCTCCACTAACAGCTACTCTTATTACACTCAGTGTTTTTCAAACAGGCACACAGAGTTCACTTGAGCGGTCCAACCAGGTGTAACATCCACCTAATAATCCAAAAACAACACAGTGTGCACATTCCTTTTGCCTTCATTTTAAACAAGGTGAGAAGAAGGGATGTCACAATACCCAACTTGACACCCGGTTTGATAGCAAAGGAAAATGATTATCCTGCCTACTTAAATGTACACTGCATAGCATTAACCATTGCAAACATTTTAGCCTATGGAACGTGGGGGATTTTGCAACAGCAATGCCAGCTGTCTCAAATGATAACACATTCAGACTAATATTGGATGAAGTTGTTGAATTGAAGCACATTCACCTTTTTAATTATAAGATTTGGATGCTGGACTTTCTGGTGCTTTCCTAAATTGGAAGTATTTCCTCCCTTGAGCTGAAAAGCATGATAGCATTGTTTACATATTGCCTTTAGGAAATAAGTTATCCCCCTGCACCTTAATGCCTTCGTTATCTATGGATCGGGGTTCAGGTTCAAGTTACTGTATTTGTACTGGCAGATTGTTTTGGTCTCTTGAGACCTCGAAATGAGACTTTGGAAACCAGTGGCTGACGTCACAGTAGCTATGTCCATCTTTTATACAATGAACTTTCCCTGTGCCTGTGGTCATCATTCAGCATGTAAAGATGCAACTGAATACTTGTAGCCATATACTACCCCATTCTACTTACATGATAGACCTATGATAGACAAAAAATATTTCATGGTCGGAATTATGGTATTTTAAGGTATCATGAATATCGGTTCTGACAGCATCTCTGTTGAGATCTACCTCATTAATTATTGCTATGCTGAGATCACCAAGGCTACAGAGCAGAAGGATAATTATCAGCTAAATTTGGTGTCCATCTGCAAAATGAGTGACTCACAGGTGATTCAAATGTACTATTTGTCCCCAAATTCTTTGCTATTAAAAGATACAGAAGAGCACCTCATGTGGTATAAAATGGTCTTCTGCACTTTACAGCATTTAGAAGTCATGGCTGCCCCTCCCTGAGCATGTTTTTGATGGAGGTTTCTTCTAGTTAAAAGGGAGTTTTTACTTCCCACTGTCACCAAGTGCTTGCTCAAAGGGGGTAATTTGATTAGTGCAGGGTCTTTACCTTACAATATAAAGCATCTTGAGGTGACTGCTGTTATGATTTGGTGCTATATAATTAAAATCGAGTTAAATTGAATTGGATAAGTAATATAGTTTATGTGGGTTTGTCCTCTTTTGAACTCATCTCTACCATCACAAACAGAAAAACCAGTCACTGTGAATTAAACTGGTATTTCATGACATCTTCTTCCCCATTCCATGCAACTTACTGACAAGTTATTGCTGTATTCAAGATCTCTGAATATCTTTTATCACAAAATCTGTCAGCAAGGCATATTAATATTTCACAAAAATAAGAAGAATAATCAACATAAAGGAACATAGACAGACATGAAACACTTGATAAAAGAGAACAGACAAACTGAATTTAATTGACTGGAAGATTACTATTAGAAAGCTTAAAACAAAGGCAAAAAAGAACAGTAGCAGGGAAAATACTGAAATGTACACAAGGATCTCTTCAGAATTATTTTTACTCACATGGGTATAAATTTTCTAAAGTTAGATAATAAGTTACAGACACATCACATCGAAGTTCATCCTGATAAATTATTCATTTGAAACTGCTGTGCGAACGCAGCACTGTTTTGCATATGCCCCTCAAGTTTGAAACACCATTTTATCCACACACATACACCTTAATTGTTTATTGTGTTAAAGACAGAGCTCTTCAAATAAAACCATCATCCCTTGTTCAGGGTTTGATGTAAAGTATACTCCCATCCAACATAAGACACATGACCTGTCACTTTCCCTGTTATCATTTTCAGGCCTAGTTTATCCTCATTATTTGTGTTCTGTTTGGAGCCCAGAACAGCTCTTCACAGCATATCCATTACCACAATCAATAATTTAAATAGGAGCCATTGTTTTTCTCTGCTTTTTAATGACGCCATCATAAGCACTTATTCACCTCAGAAGGTGCTAAGGCTGTGGGAAGCTGCCGCTGAAATTAAAATAATGAATAAAAGATAAGATGGTGGAAAGTGCTGAACTGGGACTCCAGCCGTCTGAGATCCCAGCTGAGAAGCAGTTATGAATGCAGGGCAGAGGCCACGTTTCTCACCACCCTCCTCGGGAGTGAGAGTGGCTGATGGTTGTGTTTGTTAATTTGACCCGGTGTGCTCATTGGTCGGGCTGAGTTCAGATTGACTTCCTGGGGATTAGATTCTGATCTTTTGGGCCACAGAGTGTGTGATCCGGATGAATGTGATGGATGACTTCTCCTTGGGTAATATGACAAATGAATCCACTCCAAGCCACAGTGAATACAAATCTTCTCCATGTTTTTCTTATGTGTGGTTGTGATTTACATGATTGAACTGGGCCACAGACCTTTGGGGGTGCTGGAGAAGGAGTGATATATTTGACAGGTCAGGGTGCTCCTGCTCACTCTATTATCAGTCATCTTTGTGGTACACTGTAGACATGCAATATAATACAATCCCCTTTTCCAGGTGTTGTCTTGTAATCCCAAACTATACTAAGGATTAATTTCATGGTTCAGTAGATAGCTTTGGTTCTCACTTTATTTGCACTAACCAACCTTTTTCAGTTGCTTTCAAATAAACACATCAAAGTTAAAGCTAAAAATTCTCTTTTTGCCACATTATGAGTATTTAATAATTACATGTAAATTCTTGGTTGGAGAAAAATATATTAATATGGGTAATAAGGTTCACCGTCTGTTTTTACAGATTCTAACACTCTGTGTTAGATTCTAACTAATAGAATCTAACACAGATTCTATTAGTTCTACTGTTGTTTACTCAGATTGTATAAAAAATATGAGGACATAGCCACTGTGAGGTCAAATCCAAAAGCTATAAGGCACCAAACTGTTAAGCTAAGTAGGTTAAAAATGTCTCTAGTGCCATTATCAGTCAAATTACTAAATGGTAATAGGTGAAATTGTGGGTTACCTTACATGAGTTGCTTCCCTGACTTGTCCAAGGTAAATTTCTCCCAAGAGAACTCTGAGTAGAGTCGCTGCTTCTCCACATTGAAAGGAGACAGCTGAGGGCAGCACATGTTAAGAAGCTGAAACTCCTAAACCCTTTATCCAATTTCAATGTTGATACCCTCAAATGAAAGCGGAAAGTCTACACATTATGTCCATGTCCATTATCTAATTATAATTGGAATATTTTTTAGTAAACAGGTAACAAAACAAAACTTGTGTCAGTGTCTAAATATGTATGGACCTAACTGCATCGGCTGGCCTGGGAACCCCTAGACATTTCCCTGGATAAGCTTATCAGTTACCACACCTAGATAATGTTTGTTTATCTGATTTTTACTGCATTGCAAACTTCTTAAAGTACATTTTAAAAATAACAAAGAAATCAAAATGTTTGCATACAAAATATAATACTGTTCTCTTGAACATAAATACTATCCAGAGAGTGAGCTGCCTTGGGGGACGTTTGAGCTTTCTGAGTGCTTCTTGTTGATGTCTGTTTTTAGATTTCACTGATCAAGCCCTGCTTGTCCATGGGGCTGCACACCCATGTATCTTCAATAATGAGTAATTACATCTGATAAGGAGTTCAATACATAATAACATCAAGCGAGTAAATTTTTCACGTGTTGGAGCTTGGCATTCCTTTCATCTAATGCCATAGGGATACTCAACAAACCAGAAAGTAATGTCATTTATTTTTCCTTCTCATCTTTATCATGAGTTCATGCATACAGATGTCTGATAAATATTAGTAAGTTAATGGCCTCAAGTTAGTGACTGCAAGTAAAAAAATTTGGGAGGGAGAACTAAACAGAAAAAAGAATTGTATGTATTAATTTTATGTATACTATTATAAATCAAATTTTTACTATACATAAATGTGCATATTAGGTAGATCCATAGTGTAGTGGTTTACAAATATTCCTAACAAGTAAAAGATCCCAAGAAGTAGCAGAAATCCCTGGAGTGTTGTATCAGGAACGGGATCTGGTGTTAAAAACATGTGACACCTCTTGAATAAGGGAACAACTAAAAGAAGCTTTAGATTAAATAGAATCTTTCCACACAAATCAGTACCAGTTTGGGTTTAAAGCCAAAGTTGTGTGAGGAAAGAATTCATCAATATTCATGTGTTTCATCAATGCCTCCAAAGGTTTTGATCATGTAAATCAATAGAAAGCTATTTGTTAAATTGAGTCAAAGAGTGAGTTCTGGCTGCATCAACCCAACATTGCAAGCCTCATTTGGATTTTGTTGCAAGTTTTTTTTAATGTTGCTCAATTGCGAAAAACAAAAGCTGAGAGCCTTTAAAACTGGGTGTATGATTGGTAAGATTCTAGTGAACCATATTATTATATGTGGATAATCTTGTGGTTTATAGTCTTATCAGTACTGGTCTCCAGTAGTTCCTTCACATATGTTCTGTTTTTGGTGTTGAGCATGACATCAGATGTAATGACTGTAAGAGTGCTCCCATGACTTGGAGAACCAAGGAGGGCAAACATCTAGAATTTCAAAAATTAAAATTGTTAGAGAATATCTTATTATCTCTAATAAAGTCAAATACTTTGGACATCTTATTACAGATAAAATAATGGATAATGAAGATATTTATATGCGATGCTAGATGATTTACGCACAAACAAACATCCCATACAAATTTAATGTATGTACAGAAAGAGTGAATATTTCTCTTTTAGAGAAAGAAACATCAGATAATATACACCAAATACATATATTACTCCTAACATACATTAGCATACATCACATTACAATAACAGAAATCACTAAAAATATTCCAACGCTACCCTAAGGATGCTAATATATAAATATCACTAATCCAATATGTCTAGATAATCAGCACATGAAAATAATAACATCAACTTCATATAGAATGCTACTGCAGGTTGTGAAAAATCCTTACCATACAGGATTTAATATCAATAAAAAGATTTTGATAGTAAGTATTGCATTAAAGTTTGTTTGAAAACAGAAAATGATGTTAACACTTTTAAGATGCATTGAAGCTTATTCCAAGTTTGTGGGCCTCTACAGGTCACACTAAAAAAAAAAGTATTGTCAGTAAGTAAGTAAGTACTACATTATACATTTCACAGGCATTATAAAAAATACCTATGTAAACAACTCTATATACAACACACATGTGTGGATGAATTATAGGAAAGCAAAGTTTATGGAAACCTAATATAACTTAAAGATGCTGTTATAAGAGATAGTTAATTGCAAGTGAAATGTTGGTAGCTGCTCGAGTCAGTACATTTACTGTAATACCTTATTAAGAAAAATTATTAAGAAAAATCATGTCCTTATTAAGAAAATCATGTCACTGCTTCTGAGAATGAGATCAGTGGTTTAATGGATATAAGGTTTGACACCACACATTTGCAGTTTCTACTGGGGAGACATTAGTATAGTTGTGATTTGAATACATTTTATTTAGAATGTTTGTGTTTCCTTTGATGTTTTGTTTTTCTGAAGATTGAGTCTGAAAAAACTTGACTGATTGAATAAATTATGTTTGTAATTCCAGGGAAGTAACTGAATGAAAAAGGTGATCATAGTGAACTATGGTCACATGCAAACCTGCAAATCCTCAACAAGGTGTCACAACACTGTGTGGGAAACATCACTTACTGATAAATTCAGTTTTCATTGTTATCACAGTAGAGTCATTACAAAAGTCTGCCTGAAATGGAATGATTAAAAAAAAGTGAAAGACATACAAACAGTAAAATCATGTTCAGCTCTGGTAACTGATTCAGAGTGTGTGGGTGTTATATATGCAAAACTGCTGACTTGCTAACACTTTTGACACACCTTACAAGTGAGAGCAAAAGCACATTTAAACAGTAACCCACAGTCTCACACAGTTTAGCAGAAGCAGGTTGTTAAACCAGGAAACCGAAATGTTACACAACATTTTCGGGTTTGAAGCCTTGCTATTTTTTTGAAACCTCATCTTTTTAAAACACTCATCTGTAGATTGATTTATAGACAACATGTTAATGAAAAATTGATATTTAAATATGGGACATATGCATCATTTATTATGAGAGAGCTTCTGTCCCTTTATATCACTCTGGCAGAATAAAATAGCCTCAGCACAGGAGGAGGCAGTGTCATTGTCATCAGCAGCTATTTATCACAATCCCAATATGACCAATCAAGCATTTGCCGCAGTGTCACATGTCAGAGAGCATTTAATGGCTGTACCACCCTGGCAGTGGCCTCATGCTGAACTGTAATTATTGTGAGTGGCCTGGTTGAAAAACATTTTTTTCAGCTGACACAGCAACTACAATTCCTTTGTTCTTCCATCTTACTATTCTATCACATTCTTCCCCTGCTAGTACTTCCTGTGTTTTTGGTGGACTTCAACCAAATTCAACTTCCTGTCTCTTGGAAATGTTAAGAGAGGTGAGGCAGTAAGAAGGACCAGATGGTTTCACAGATGTGAACGTACAGTAAATCCACGTTTTCAGCTACTATTGGCTTTTACAGTCAGCTTATCAGCTGTTTTTGTACAAAACACCACAACAGGAAGCTGCCTGGAGTCTGCAGCCAAGTAGGCTCATTAGCTGTCTCCTCTGTTCTTCTGTCTTTCTTCTTTGGAGGGTTTGTAAGTGGTCCTAAAAGGGAAATGACTTTATAATGGTGTGTGGACAGGATCGTCCCAGAATGATAAACCGTTTCTTCACTATAACAATGCATAGTTGGAATCAGCCTGTCGAGAGCACTTCTGGGTAGCTGCCCAGAAGGACTCTCTGGACAGAATGTGCTGTTCTGTTCTCAAGGTCTCTCAAGTGACTCCACTGCAGGGTTTGCAGTCCACTCTGTCATACCGTTTTCATGTTTTATTTTCCTCTGCACCTTGAGCAATGCAAAGGTATTGAGCTCTCTGGCTCTGTCGCTGCAGAGGAAAGCTGGCAGTAGATTTCATTTTTATGGTATTGTCATATTCCACTTATGTTCATCTATTTTTATACCTCCATGCTGGAGATGGCCATGGCTAGAGGCATTATGTCTTTGGGACTGTACATTACTCTGCCATCCATTCATTAGTCCATCCATTCTAATAAATTTGAGATTTTGTTGATAACTTGTAAATGTTCTTTACATCTGCAATAACCTTTCACTTGGACTGAACTGATTGGATTTTGGTGCCCATAGTAACCCAAAAAAAGCCTCATAAAATACACATGTCACACTTGGTGTGATTGCGTTCAATTTAGTTTTTGTTTATATAGCACTGAATCACAGCAAGTCACCTCAAGGCATTTTATATTGTAAGGTAAAGACCCTAGAATAATACAGAGCAAACCCCAACAGTCAAATGAGCCTCTATGAGGAAGCATTTGGTGGCAGTGGGAAGGAAAAACTCCCTTTTAACAGGAAGAAGACAGGACAAAAGACAACTCATTTATGCCATAATCACTGGAAAATCTATGTGATTCAACGATGATTGATAATATTTTATAAGCCACAGATTCAAAGGTGAACATTACTTCCTCTTCTTTATTTTGGCTGCTCTGTTTAGAGGTCGCCACAGGAGATGACCTGCCTGACACCAGCTCCCAGTTTATCCAGACTTGAGACCGGCAGTAGGAGTACAGTGGCTTGTGTCCCACAACCGAGCCCTTGAGCTATGTTCAAAGGTCAACTTTAGTGCATCATCATACTGCTGGCCATTATTCACCATAGCCTCAGAACAGAAGTGGAAGAAATGTCCAGATTTTTCATCATTTTGAATTTGTGAAACTAATATTCGGTGCCAACGTATTACATGTCTTTGAAGCCATCTTTGCATGTATGTTTGGATTTACATGGTTGTAAACTGCAACTTGACTTGTTGGCAGAGGCGGTAGTTCTACATTTACTACTGTCACAGATATCACAGTCTTATATAGGGAGATTATATAAGGACCAATACTACAAGATAATATAAATGTTTGCTTTCTTCCTTCTATCTTGATTTATTCCTTTATCACCCACATTTCTGATTGAACACATGATTATAGATTGGGTTTCCGGTGACTAATAAATGCTTGAGGATTCAACAATTTTTCATTGAGTCTTTCTGGTGATATGAATCGGGCTCGCCTGAGCTTATCAACTGACCCTGTGCAAAACCTCATATAGCATTTCGCTTCACTGCATCTCAGCCACGAGTGCAACTTATAATCTGCCTGTTGCTTCTCCAGATAAGTGAAGTTTTAGCTATCATGCAGTATAAACAGCACTGATTATTAAAAGATAGTCTGACATTTAAGAACACCCAGAGACACAAGAGGACACAAACATATACTCGGCCAAGTTATCTTGCGGAACATCTTTAAGAGTTTCTTGCACAATGTTTCAAAGAGAAAGCATTTCCTGTGAAAATGGGTTAGTGCTTAAGCCAGTAGAAACAAGACCTTTTAACCTTCTCCATGAGTCAAAAATGAAGACAGCTATGGTATTTTAAACGTTTCCTGTGAGTTCTCCGTAGCCAGAGAAAGCACTACTGGTTTGCTTTGAATCAAAACAAAGACGGCCCATCAGCAGGCCAGCAATTAATTTCCACCATTTGAAATATCAGAGCTGAGGAAGTAGGACAGTGCACTCTCTGCTACACAGACTGTTTCTCCAGCCAGGTATAGCAATAATTCCTTGCCGTGGTTTGAGCAATGAATGGTTAAAGGGCTGTTGAGTGTTTTTGTCATTCTCTTTCTCTAAGAACGAGACCAAAACGCATGGACATGTTGCTTTTGTGTCACCACTTTTCCATTTTTTTGTGTGCAAAATCAATGCCAAAGAAAGAAAATTTTCATCTTCAGAACAAGCTGTAGCTTAGCCAGTTTAAATTTGATTTGCTACAGCCAATAGCGTGATAGTGATTGCCAACAATAGATTCAGATTGGTCAGAAAATGAGTTACACACAGCGGCTTTTCACACAAAGAAACATTTTTGTATTGACAGAAATAAACACAAAGAAAATAATTGTTTGTCAAAGAAGGGAAAGTACAAAAGAGAATAGCAATTAACTACTGGTGTGAGGAGAGCTGTTTTTTTTCCAGAGCCGGGATGGGAAGCTTGGAGGAAAGCAGACAGCAGACTTTAAACAAATCTGCCTGATTGGCTGTGCTGATATGTCCCTAAATGACAGGGTAGATAGTATGGAGAGGCCTCCCTTTCATGAGTTATTAAGACTGTGGCCAATTCCATTTGTACCACACAGGGAACGAGCCGTCAGCGCAGCACGTACACCACTACTACTGAGGCTTATGTATTCAAAGTTAATTACAGTTATTATGAATTTGAGTTATCTGTGTGGTTATGTGTTTGATCTCTCCAGCCAAACCAGTTTTCTGACCTGCGGTCTCCCTACATGAGTGATATTTCATTTCTCAGTGCCAATTTCTAATAAAATCTGAACCTACTGGTGGTATTGATTGTGCGATAATAATTTATTAAACATTTAGTGATCATTAATAATTTTACAAAGCAAGAAATCATATTATCAAATTTATCCAGTTTTATTATTCTGTGGTTTGAAAAAGACCTGAAAATGAAGTACTGATGCACACACAAAAAGCTTTTCAACAGGTTTTATACAAGAACACGCACACAAATGGTTTTATACTATATTCTACTCAAATCTGTTCTATTCAGATTTGAGCGTGCACACAATTTTTTTTTATTCATAGCTAAAACATCTCAGCCTAGTCTGATAAGTTTTATCTTTAAAAAAAACACACACACAGTCATTTGCATTGCATTTGAGTAAAGACTAAATACATAATTTACATATTTACAGATGAGATTTCTTTCTTCAAAAGAGGTTTATTCTCACTACTCACAAACTGCAGGGCATTGGAGCCCGACCAATAGGACTCTTAGGACAGATACCAATATTTGTCGATTTCCATAATATTTATTTGTAGTTTTTTTATTTATGCTTCATGCGATTCTGTTCAGATCAGCTGGTTGTTGTGTCTGTGGCATTTCAAACGTGTACTGCCAAGGGAAGCTGGTGTACACCTTCTGGTGAACATACTATGCAAAGTCAACACCCATAATAATATTGATGATTGAAGGGTGTTTCTCTTCTCTTTATAGATGTCAGTACAGATATCGGCCGATTATATCAACAGTAAAACTATACCTAGATTTTTGAGTTTCTTCTTAAATGTTGTTGGGTTGACTTTTCTTGTTGGTGCTATACAGTATCAGTACACTTGAATTTAAATAGGAAGAATTGAACTGAATAGCTAGCGGGCAGACAATAGTTTGAGATTTTTTCTTTTCAAATATTTGCCTTATTAATCCTTAAAATAGATTAATTACACATTATTGAAAGATTTATTACTAAAGCTTTAACTTAGTTGTAATATACCATTTCAGCTACTTTCTTACAGGCAATGTTCAGAGGCATTAAGGATGCTAAAGGTGGAAAAATTTATGTGACGGGTGTCCTTCAGTGCAGAAAGTCTTCAAATCCACGCTTTAATTATTACAGATTTGAAGGTTTATCAGCAAAAAAGGTAGATGATGCAACTTTGCGTCCTCTTTGTCCACTGCCCTCTACACATATTTCGGTTCCAGTTAAGCTATTTCATCATACTTGATGGACAGGAGCAACATATTTGCTTTATGAGTATAGCGGATCTGTCAAGCTGCCAGTCACCCACTGCTACAGCTAGCTGACTGATTGATTTAGATGCAACTTCCCTTGAGAGTGACATTGTTGTGTCAATGACACCATCCCTTATTTGCCTTTGCATTTTCCATCCATCTGTCTTTTTACCTGTCTCACTCTCTCTTCATATGTAACCTCATGCACCATTTTTCTTTCCCTTCATTCCCTTCATCACTTGTAGTCTTTGGCATGACTCCCCATTGACTGATGAAGGAACAGAGCAGAAGAGTGATACAGAAGAGTGATATGCTCATCAACAGTAATCAGTGGGCTTGTTAGGTCTAATTCTGTAAATGTCATCCTAACTTTAGTGCTGTGATTACAGTGTACTATCCTTTAACTGAAGAAGCTATCGATTAAGATCCATTATTCTCCTGGCGTAAAGCAAAAACATCTTTTACATCAGCGTCTTTTTTTCAAACTGAAGGTACCATCAGGTGAACTTCTTGTAGGTTGGAAATCAGCCTTTTCAGAGCAGAGCTTGTTATTTCGACACCTGTTTCCTAGAAAGACTGTTGCTGTGGGGTGAACCTGATGGGCCAGTGGGGGGTAAATGACATTGCTTGAGCAGGGAGGCAGTCACTCTGTCTTCTTATCAGCTCTGCCTGCAAGCTGCACGAATACAGAGCTGCAATGGGTGGCTGGGGGTAGACAATATCAGCAGCTGCGAGGACGAGCAATGACTCACTTCCACGGTGCCCTTATCTTATGATGTATGCGAGCAAGAGCAGGTATGGCATACATCAGCTTCAGCTGCATGGGTATATATATGCAGCTCCAAGTGTGAAGGTGGGAAACATTTCCAAAGCCTTCAGCTATAAAATCATTCTGCTCATCCTTTTAAAAAGTGTCCTTTTTGTCACCGTGCTGTATTTTGTTCACAGCAAATCATTATGGCTTACCTTTAGACACAAAAAACCCCCTCAAGGATAAAACCAGAAGGTAGTACTGCGAGAGCATTATCTTTAAAGATCAACAGTTCTTTCACCCTTTAGACATTGGCGTTCTTTTTTTATCTGCAGGCGAGTGTTGATCCAAGTGACTTCACAGTGAGGAATACCATTTTCTGATAATATAATCCCTCCTGTGGTCCAGGCCCGGCTGCGTATCTCTTATATCCATGTCCCTCCCCGTGAGAGTCTGACACGCAGCCTCATAGTTTCTGGGCTGAATGTCTCCCTCATCCTTATCGTTCCTTCCATATTGTGATTCCAATGCACAGGAAGGATGGGAGGATGGACAATGAGGAGAGTGCTGCTGTAATGTCTGATTGAAACAGGAAGTTTAAGAAGTCAGTCCAATTAGTTATATTTTTCTCATGATTATACCGCTTTGTTGAGGGAGAAATTTTGACATTTTGTGAGCTGCTGCAATTTTATATTTTCTTCATATTCACAGCAGGTAATTGCAATATAGCAACATAACAATTTCGCACAATCAGAGAGGTTTAAATGAGGTTAAGGGTTTTTTTTTTAATAATAATTCTGCTCTTTTATAATATTTCAGCCAGATAATGAAAACAGTGAGATAATGTTGACTCCTAGTCATCTCACTCAGTTTTCTTTCTTTCTCTGTCTCTCTCCATTTAGTTAGCAGAAGTCAGTGGATGAGGTGGGCTGTTCTCCATAACCCATTATGGATATCAACTACTGGCTATTTACCCATCTCAAAACATCCTGTCTGAAAGGCTCCTGCTCCGTAACACCTCCCTGTGTTTGAGCTGGGACACCCGGGACTCACAGGCTGTGGACATCATGACACAGATGGACTACAAGTACAGCCTGCTGGGCTCCACGGTGGAGGAATACCGCAAGAGACCGCTACTCCTGCAGGTGGATGAAACACCTATGAACCTGTTTGCAATTCTGGAGGTGAAACGGGATCTACCAAGGCGATGGAGCAACCTGGGGTGGTTCCGAAAGATCCGTGTCTACAGCTTCCTGTTTGGCCTGGCTGTCATGTTCCTAATCACGGCTTCATACATTCTGACTGGGGACAAAAAGGGCCTTCTCCTCACCCCTTCTCCCTATCACTTCAGCAGCCTGGTCAGCCCAGGACCTTTAACCTTTAATCTCTCCTCGGTCAAGGATTACATACATATTAAAGTGGTGGTCAAATCCATTGCATCTAAGGTGGAGTTTCAGAGCAGTAGACAGCTTCCGGAGCTTAAAGCACTGGTTAAGAGTGAGCCACATGTGAGTATCCAAATTATTCTATATCTTCTTTTTCCAATTTAACCCATGGACTTTGGCTTTGAATATCAAATGCTATCACAAAATTGATTTATTTAAAACTGATTAAATTCATACTTCAGTACTATATAACTATTTATATTACTCCTTTAATCAGCCTGAAGAGCCTTGTGCTATAATTAAATGTGTTGAAAAGGTGATTGAAATCAGCATTCCTGCCTACATGCTGTCTACCCAGGGCTGAATACGGCTACTTTGGTGTAATTCCCCACTGGCTACAGTGTCTAATTTAATTCATAAAGAGATAAACCTGCACCGAAATCCTTGTATAACTCTTTATGCCAAACCAGATAATTACATAGGTCCTCTTAAGCTCAAAGCCATCCCGAGGTCCTTCAGCATGTTGGCCTTGAGGCTTTCTTACTGTCCGTCTGGCACAATGGCTTGTGCTTGGGCTATTTGCAATATAACTAATTTCTTATTGAACAACCTAATGAATTGGAGAGAGTGGCTGCAGGACAATCAATACTGCATCTGTGGACGGATCCGGCATTAATTGTCCTTAAAGTAGCCACGTCTTACAAAGTGCAAGCAAGTCATAGTGACGTGATTATTTGCTGTCTTTCATCAACAAAAAGAAAAAAATAACATCTTAACAATGTGAAGGAATGCATGCATGCTCGTGTATAGTGCTACCAGATAGTGTGAGATGAGATTAGAGGTTAATCTGGTTGCAAGATTACCAGAATGAAGGTTAACATCTTGTGAGTTTGCACTTCCACACTTACTCAACAATGAATTTGAAGCTCTTTTTGTGAGTGTGGGTAATGGATCTGAGTTAGATTGTTTTTATGGCCACAAACTGTAATGTTCCTGTCTGGCCAAATCAGTCCTTCAAACTCAATTCAACTAATGTTCTTTTTTACTGTTTGAGACCAGACTGAATGCAAAAAAGCCTCCAGAACAAGGAAAAATGTATGAATAGCTGGAGTATGTGGCTGAGCATCAGCAGCATAGATATGATAGAGTGTGCTGGTGTTTATTGGAACATTGCTCAACAAATTTAGCATGAAGCCACTTGCTCGTGTTTCCAATTTATTATAAGTCCGATCTGCCCCAGACTACATTCTAGCTGCACAAACTTGTCATGAACACACACACTGCTTGCCTAGTCCTACCAAAATAATGGTCTGTAGGCTATACAAAAAAACCTATTCTTCTTCTACTTGCGATGATAATAGAGAATTTACAAAAAGTTTTGCATGAAATGTCTAAATGGCTAAACAGACTGATGCAACCTGCTTTCTCTGCATTTACAGATGTTTTCTGTTATCCCTCGCAAATTTCTGCCTGGTGTGAAGAACCCATGCTGGTATGAGGAATACGCTGGGAATATCACTTCCGACCCATACAGGACAAACTCATATGGACGCTATTCGCGACGCTTCAGAACAGTTTTCCAGCACTTGAGGAACACTTTCCATGAACATTTGCTTCATCACAACAGGAAACTCTACCGCATGCGGTGCCTTCCTTATTTCTATATCATTGGTCAGCCAAAGTGCGGCACAACAGACCTGTACGATAGACTGAAGCTGCACCCGGACGTCAAGTTCACAACTTTCAAAGAGCCACACTGGTGGACCCGCAAACGATTTGGTGAGTAAGGAACACGTAATTTTGAGCGGTACGGGCACCCAGCCTGGGACCATGACATATGTTAAGCTCAAGTCACTATCATTATTTTGGCAGTGAAATAGCCTCAGTGGACCCCACAAAACCACTAAGTGACATAATATTGAAATTGTCTATACCATAACTATCATCATATTGTTACATGTGTGAATTGCAGTTTCTGCACATTTAGTAGGTAATTTGAGTTCTTTGGATATTGACTGACAATTATGTTAGAGTAAGACTTTTCTGAAACAAATACACAGTTATGTATTTGTTTTTACATTTCTGATGCATATAGTTCAGTTTCCGGCTGTCTCGGGTTATCTACCAATTTCTACCCCGGCTGTCCAGTATCTTATGTATGTATCTATATTAGTATATTATATGTTATAGTAGTAACTTTGGGCAGGATACTGACCCCTGATGCCCCAGATGTTTATGTGAATGTTAGATAAAAGTGGTTAGGCATAGATAAAAGCACTGTATGAATGTGTGTGTCACTGGGTGAATGAGACTTATAGTAGAAAGCACTTTCAGTGCTCAAAATTAAGAAGAAAGGTGCTATATAAGCATTTCCCAGTGCAATTACAGTACAATTACAGGGAAATTAATACTCAAAACAAAGGCATTACAATTAACAGAAACTGCTCATTTTCTGCCTGAGAGTTGACCCAGATCAACATCCCTAATTGTATATTTACAATCTTTATGCAGCAATTTGAATTATAACCATTCCCTGTTCCCCTCCTGCATACTTTTACACCTTCATTAGGCTCTTACCAGTGCAACTTTCTCATCTTGGTATGTGTGGTTAAGCTTATGTGCTAACAAAGCTCATTAACAGCTCGACTAGAACCATACGCAGAAGGATCTAGATTAACTGTACTTTACTGTCATCTGTGACATAGACTTTTCTCTGTGGTAGAAAGCACTTGAAAGGAACATAAAAACAACTGAAGCTTCTTTAGACACACTGAACCCACGCATGCTGTTATTTTGCACTTGTTTAGCACGTTAATGTTGCAGTCGCTCCTTGCGACACATCTCTCTACTGTGAAATTTGCTTCCCTCAGCTTCTAGGTGCATCATTTGGGCTGTTCCCACTGTGCATAAATTAGAATTTTATACTTTCCTTGAAAAGAGTAACAGAGCAATTATAGGTTTATTTAATTACACAACAAATCTTTTCATTTTATGATAGAGCTGTTGCATAAAGGCAATTAAAGTTGTTACTTCTTATTGGATAGAATATTGAATAAATAATGGATAAATAGTGAAAATACTGGCCAATTTCGTGGAGAGTTTAACACTATCTGTTAATATATTGGCTTGTTTGTTTAGACACACACAAATTACTGCCAAAATTCCGGCTTACAATTTTGGCACTCCAGGCGTTTGAACAGGTGGTAACTCGAACAAGTCATTTGCACAAACAAAGAGAAAACCCTGTGCGTCAAGAAGTAAGAGCCGCCTCGCAGCAGACATCTGGGTCGTATGGCAGTTCTAACAGTGTGGCTGACATTGTGGTGTTCTTCCTCCACGAGCATCTGTGATGTAAAAAGAACCACCACACCATCACAGATGGGATTAAAAGCTACGCAAGACCCGGGAGTGAGACTGAATGCACCTCATGTGAGAAGAAAACCCTCTGGACACCCTTAAGTTTAATGTTAAATTGCTTGTTTGGTTTGATTTAGTGATTTTTGACACCACGAAGGCTTTACTCTATTTCCTCTTACATCTGAAATATTTTTAATTACACATTTAGCTGATAATAAGGCTTGTAGTAAAACTTAAGTAGGCCAAGATTTATTTTTCTCTCTTGCATTGTTGTCATTAAACAAGCAGACCATCATCGCCAATACCTATGAGTTTTTTTGTTTCCCTTTGATACTGAAAGAGTCATTAGGACTCATGAATAATGGAAATCCTTCATCAGCCCAGGATGCGGACATCAGCGAGTGAGTCGGTGCGTGTGCGTCGCTAATGTGTGCCTGAAATAAAGAAATACAAAGCCCAGCAGTTAAACTGTAGGGCAACAATCTGCCTTTTGACCGATGGCTCTGTTTTCAGTTCTGACTTCAAAATCAAAAGCCAATAAGACAACAGCTTTATACTGAATTTTGTATACGCAGTGCTTAGATTATTTCATAATTATCTTTTAGTAAATGAAGCTACGCTATAACACGAGTGCAATACGAGCGCTCAATTTTCACCCTGATTTCTGGGGACGGGGGCTATTCTTCTGCTCAGCAACGACTGATTTGACATTTTATTTTTCCAGCAGCTGTCTGTCTAAAGGTTACTTAATGATTTGAATAATTTCACTCATGGCTTCGGTGTACTACTTGTTAAGGGCACTACATACAGTATTGGCCACAATCTTTGGAAAAACAAAATCATCCAAATTCTCACCACAAATATCAAAAGAGGCTTAACTGTCACAGCCAAATCTATCCCTTTGAAGTTTATCCAGTTGCTGACTATGCCCCTAATCCTTTCGAGACTCACAAAACCTAATTGGTGGATTGATCAGTCTGCATGCAATACTTATTTTAATGTGTTGGGTTTAGTTTGAGTTGATAATTATTTGAAGCTCGTAAAGCTGTGGGTTGTGGATGAGTTGTTTGCCTTAATTTGTCTGCCTCATGCTCCGTGTTTTCTGCTGCTTGTGATGTTGCGTAGCAGCAAATGCAGTTATATCCCAAGGACACAGGTCCCCCTCAGTTACTGTCCCCCCTCGTTTGGCGCACTTTCATCTTTGCTGTCACTTTCTTTCTCTCTATTCCTTCTAGTCATGAACTTCAGGCTGCTAATCAGCACTTTTCTCTTAAGACATCCTTTGAGAGCTCTCAGAATTCAAATGGTCTTGTTTTGTATTTATTTATTTCGATCCCCCTCGAGGCGCTGCTCGGTCGATGCAGTAAAAAGGTGATTTGACGCGATCCGTGCTACATAACTTTCTTAGAGGAGCATTTTGAATCTTAAGCAGATGTGTCTGTTGTGTACAGTTCCCATCTAGAAACGCAGCCTATTTGAGAACTGCTCTACGCTTAATTCATATCAAAAAGCACAGGGACGGGAGAAAAAAAAAAAGAAAAGCACTCAAGCAAGACTCACCAGAGCCATCACACCTCATACAAGTGTGACCGTTCTGGATGAATAATGATGCAGACTGGGTGTTTGGAGAGTTTACTTGAGTTTTCTAATCATGTTTTTCCTACTAAGAAAGGTGTTTTAATAGGACACCATCAAAGCATCGCTGAAAGTAACAGCCGCCTGAGTTACCTCATTATCCTTATGCTGCATGGATACTCCTAAGTCCTAAACCGTATCTCCACGATAGCCTACTAAATTATAATTATAATGTGCACCACAGCAGCTAAGATGGAAAACACATTTGCTAGTCCTGCATTTAAAGGATTAACTTGACATTGGCCCTTAATTGGAAACACAAGAAAGTGAGCAGAGACAGTACTCCCTGCTGAATTTGGATTGGATCTTTACTTGGATTTTATTAGGTCATCCTGCAATCAGGACAACAACAAAGCCCTAATGACCCCCTTTAGTGTGAGCACAGAAACACATGTAGAGAAACAGGAAGGCAGGATTAAAACACACCCACTTTTGCTTCTAGAATCCCATTTAAAGCCAACGCATCCACTCCAACAGCTTTTTAAGTGTAACAACTTAGCAAAAAAGTTCTAAAATATACCTGCCTAAAGTCAACGTCTTTTTCTCTGTCAGGTATCATTCGTCTCAGTGAGGGCTTCCATGATCGATACCCAGTGGAAGACTACTTGGACTTGTTCGATCAGGCTGCTTACCAAATCCAGGGCAACCTCACAGCAAATACCAGCGGATCCAGCCAACCTAATATGATCATAGGTAAGTGAAATGACAGCCAGCTCCCATTTGTAGAAATGAAACTATTATAACATGTATTATTGCAACACTTTGAATTAAAATGTATTGAAGCATTTTCTAACTGGGCTTTGCAGCACTAGTTGTTAGCCAGTTTGGATAACACGGATAATCCTCGTCTTAGTAACATATTGCAACCAAGATTTATAAAATAGATTTAAAAATTTTTGGGGCAGCATGGTGGTCTTTACAGTAAGAAGGTCCTGGGTTCAAATCCACCATCTGGCCCAAATCTAGTTTGATTTCCGGGTGGTTGAAAATTCCCTCTGTGTTGTTTCTACTTGGTGCTACTGTAACTTGCTAACAAAGGCTTTAAAAGTTATACAATGGAAGATAAGCTTTAGAATTAAACAGTCAGCACAACTGAATACCTACATATACTGTAGTTGCCCTATGCCTACTGCACAGCAGCCTCCAGTGGATGTGAGCAACATTACCTTCCTGGTTTATGTCCCATTGCAGTAATTTAATGGATCTAACAAGGACTGCCAAAGAGCAGGGAAAGGTCATAAAACCTGGTACCCATTGCTCAGATGATTAGCAGCCATGTGGTATAGGTACTAACCACTTGGCAATTGGTTTGTCACGCATTATGCAAAATGCTGGGAGCAGGAGCAGAGATTTAGAAGTGGAAGTTTTGCAAGCAAACAGAAATGACTTGAGTGCAACGATATAGGGGTTCAGTTAGAGGACAAGATGTCTGTGCGGGCAGCAGTCCGTCTCAGGGCAGACATACAATTTTGCGCAATAGAGGAACAAATCTATGTGATCAAGGTTTATTTGAGTCCAAAGGCAAGGTTTTGAAGCGGACTGTTGCAATATTTGAACAAGAAAACAAGAACTGATGCCCTCAAATGAAGTGTCTCTTGAATAAATACACCGTGAGTAATATGAGGTGATAGAAGCAGGTATAATTCAAACGATGAACAATAAATGAGTACCTAGCCGTATCCTTGATAACACAGTTGTGAACCTCTTGTGAACCTCCTGTCATCAAAACCTTCATATTCCAAAGTGACCCAGCTACATTTTGCATTTAATATAAACTAAGATTGCGCAGAAGAAACACTGAATACCATATTCCGCTTTTTGTGCTATGCAAGCACAGTAAATCAAACTTTGAGAAGCACATTATGACAGGAAGCTGCATATCAGCATTTGCCCACACAAAAAAATACCCAACTATTACAGACTGATTATCGTCAGAATAACATGTTTTTGGGTAGCTAAGCCAACAAGATACAGACGATAGTGTGTAAAACGTTGCGCTGACTTCTTGCTAATCACATCTCTTGGTAGTTTTCGAAGCGGAAACATTTCCTGTTGTGTGTAACCTCTGTCTTCCTGTTTTCTTTCACTGTTTCAGGGAACAGCTATTGTTTCCCCACTGTCTACTGAGAATCTTATTAGTTACTTGGGTCATGTGATCCATCTATAGAAGGTGGTCCAGCAGCATTCTGTGCCCTCGTCGGGCTGCAGCCAATAGCATTGGGCCTGGGGTGACCTGACACTTACTTTAAACTTCGCTTGTAATCTTGTGTCCAATATTACAAAACTACTATTAAAGCAGCAGGTAGTGAGGATGAAGCATGGGGCCGCTCTGTAGCAGCCACTTTCACTTCAGTGAGGGAAGGTATTTCTAAAAGAGCTAGTGACTCAGCCTTAAAGAGAGGCTCTAACAGCTTAATAATACTGGACTTCCTTCTGCCTCACTTAGCCACTTCACTGAAGTGCTGTATAAGGGAATCATTGTTTTGTGTGTGTGAATGTGTGTGTGCGCGTCAGGACAGCAATAATACCTGCAGTGGGGTAGTGAAGTCTTACAAACCTCCTTCCTCTATCTGCATATCGTGTCTCCAGCCCCTCTGCAACTATCTGTTTCTGTCTTTTTTCCCCCTCCATCGCTTAAACACCGTGTCAAAGAAATTGCTCGGTCGCAAAGAAAAACTGATTTCAATTTTCAACAACAGGCTTTTCACACTTGGCTCGCTGCATTGGGTGCAGCTTAGCATGTTGCACTGTTTTGTTTGCGATTTCAAATAAATAATCCTAGTTAGAGGGGTGTGGGGGAGCAAAACCCCACTCAGTATTCACACGATGCCCTGAGAGAGCCCAGCACGGCGCAGGCCTATGGCCAGGATCTTGGGCTTCTGATTCTTTTCAACCCCCGGCCAAGACCCAGCCACTATGAAACACCAGAGAGACCAGTCTGGCTCCTGCATTTGTTTGTCCTGTACAGCCTCTCCTTCTGGGCCAGAATAAGCCCTTTTAATGGATACAGAGACCTTTAAATAGACTTGATCACAGTGTGTATCATTTTAGGTGTTAACAGCATTAACAGTGATCCTGTTTCACTCTCACCGTTTTCATCGGAAAAAAAAATAGGCCCTGGCTATCATCCCTTTTTTCTGAGGAAGGGAGGCAGATAAGGCTCCTGTTGTGTTCCTTCCAAATACAGCTTTGCTTCACAGATAAGAGGATAATGAAGGCGCAGACAGTCTAATGAATCCAGGATATCATTTCTCAGCTTGGCTTGATAAAGTTTATGGTCCTAAATTGTTTGAGAAACAATGTCCTCTGACTTGGTATGAGCACCAGTCTGGACAAGGATTTGAAGACTGCAGTCCTTGTACTATTTAGCTGCCCTTGCTGTTTGTCTTTTTTCTTTTTTGTCTCCCATTGAGCACTTGCTTTAGACCTTTTATTGACCTTTGCTTCCATGTTTTACTTCAAGGTTGAATTTAGAGGCTGTATGTTTCAAGTTCTAATAAACCTCTGAAAATCAGATAAAATTATAACAACGTGCGATTTAAATCTCAATCTTACCCGCAATCGTTTGCAGGTAATGACAAACTAAAACAGAAATAAAGAATGAAAATGGGCTTAAAAATTGCTGCAACAACAACAATTGTTTTCCCAATACATGCCCATTATTTCTTAATAACCAAACTGTTTGTTTTGTATGGTCCACCATCTAAAACCCAACTTTCAGTGATTAATAACATTTGGCCAGTTTACGTTTAAGCCAAACAAGATACCAAATTCTGGGTATTTTTTTTTTATATCAATCAACATCACATTTTACAATAAAATATGTTTAGCGTTACTATTCTTATCACCATAAAATAACAATACAAACGTTTATTAGTATTATTTTTATGTTGTTGTAGATTATTAGGTGTAAAATAACATATATAACAGTAATTTGATGTAATTTAACAGGGATCCTGTACTGTGTATATTTGGAAAAAATCTACAAAAAACACAAATAATGAGCCTTACACCAAAAACTAAAAGTGTCTGTGACTGCACAACATTTTTGTGTATGTGTGCATGTTTTTACTTGAAGCACTGTGGCTGTATTTTCCAGGAGAAGCCAGCGCATCCACCATGTGGGATAACAACGCTTGGGTATATTTCTATGACAACACAACAAAGGGAGAGCCTCCCTTCCTTATCCAGGACTTCATCCATGCCCTGCAGCCTGATGCCCGCTTCATTGTCATGCTCAGGGATCCAGTGGAAAGGTGGGAGAAATCTGCGATGATGCAGATCCAGTTCTGATGTGCATGTCTTTGCACCCCTATCATAAGTGTTTACACTGCTGACACAGACAGATATTTTCCAGGTTTATAAGAAACAAAAGACCTGTTGTCACAAGAGATGTGTTGGCTTTTACTCAGGCAGGCTGCCACAAAAGTATCATTATGATGCCTTTATCAGACATGTGAAGACCTTACTGCTGAATGCCTGTGATAATCTGTTTAGACGGGGGTGGGGAGGGTTCTTAACGCTGTTAATGTTGATTTTTACTTCTGAGAATGTCTAAGCATGCTCTGTAATTGCTTCTGTCTGTCAAATCGTGGCCCGTGGAACCTCTCCCCCGAAACAATTCTAGGAAAAAATGAGTTGCATGCTCAATTAAATTAGCTGTGTCATTTTTATTAGGTGAGATCTGTTTACACCCTGTACCGCATTTCCTCTATACCATCTTACATTTCAAACTAAATTGCAACATAGAGTTTATATGGATCAGTGTCGCCACCATTCCCTTTCATTCTCATTTGACAGGAGGCAGCAGAAACATGTTTTCAGTCATAGAGTCAACCATTAAGAACTGAGTTGAGTTCACTGTGAATATTTTTGGTTGACTTAAAAAAAAAGCCTAAATACAAAACATTAACAGACTGACTGGAAACTGGAAACTACAAAATACCAAATTGTAGATCCTAATTTGGACATCTGGGTTTCTCTGTAAAGGCCTGTCAACTCTGGAACCCATTACTGACTGATCAAATTAATTACAGAGAGAACATTTTTCACAAGGGCTGGCTGAAAGCAAACAAGAGTAGCAATTTTTAGTAAATTGAACCCCAAATGATTATTTTGATTAATTTAATCGTCACTTAATCAGGCAGCTTAATTAAAATCAAAATATCTTTTTTCATTTTAAGAGAGAACAACAGAAGTATAATGGAAGCACTAAGATGACAGAGATAAGAGTCAAGACCAGCACCAGCATCAGTAAACATCTGGCTGGCTTAACAAGCTAAAAGAATTTGTTGTCAGAGGAGGCTGAGGCACTGGGGATTCCTCTTGCTGGACCAATATGATGACTGTCTACAGTTTAATTAGAAGACATATTAAAAATACCAGAGAAGAGGAAATATATCTGTAATATTACGGCTTGTAAATGCTTGAAGACAAAAACCTGAAACATAATGAGGTGTCTTTTCCATGTTCAAATTTGTCTCTTGTCTTGCAGGCTGTACTCTGACTATCTTTACTTCGGTAGTGCCAATAAGTCTGCAGAGGATTTCCACGAGAAGGTGTCAGAGTCACTGCAGTTGTTTGAGGGGTGCCTTACGGAGTTCACAATGCGCTCCTGTGTGTACAACACCACCGTCAACAACGCCATGCCAGTGAGTGTTCCCCGCCTCCTGCTTTTGTCTCAAAGCCCCGCTGAAAAGCGGCACTTAGTGACCAGTTTATTAGCTGGTGGGAACGAAGAAAGTAAGAAAAGACAGATGGAGAGAAGTCCGTGCTTCATTAGCAAACGCTAAAGTTCGCAGGACAGACTTAATGGAAAGGATTGGCAGCACTGTTGGACCACTGAGCAGTTCAACACCTCAAGCCTCTTTGTGTACTACAAAAGCTCGTTTACCATTCCTGTGAACTTGCTTCTTACTCATGGACCACGTATTAGTGCCAGCCAGTGCCCGGCCTGGTGTTAGGTCAGCTTTTCTCATAGCACCCTGAGGCAGACTGTGTGAGATGGGGATGAGGATTGTCCTCTTTTGGCTTTCCCCTTATGCTGCCTTGTATTTAGAGGTTCTCCAACAGTCTTTATGGCCCTTCATGAGCATGTTTGCTCTCTAGCGATGACCTAATTGTTCATCCACAAATATCTATAAGAGTTATTAGCCCATGTGAGAAGCATTACAGCTGTCCCTCTCATGCCTGTCGTTTCTTGATAAAGGTTTTAGAGCTTGGATTAGTGTCTTAGGGAAAAAAACAAATAAACCCCAGCATGAGAACACGACTGACCTAAACTGTTGTACCAAATTGATTTAACAAAGAAGGAATTGCTGAGCTGGCTTGTAATCATCGATTCTAAATGGCCTTTCAGTTTTTGCTAAAAAGGCGAAAGGACAAGGTATTTTGTGCACACCTACTGTTCTGCAGTCAACTGTCACAAAGGAATCCAAAAATCAATTTCAACAAGGGTTAGGCTGCGAGCAAATGCTTTGATGAGATCTCACAAAAGATCAGTGTGCTCATTTATTTCTGGGGTTGATGAATTGTAGTGTAGTGGTTTAATCTACGTCTCAAATAAAACCTCAGAAAATTAAAAGAAACGTCTATCCTGGGTTCCTAGAGCCCAATCTTTAAAATATTAGTTTTGTCCAGAAAATAATTTAAAGATTATTAAATCTTTAGATTATTTCAATTTGCACTTTTACAAAAGAGGGAAAATCACCTTATTATGATGCAAAACTAAATTGGCCATGTTTGGCCATAAAGTATTTAGTTTGGTTGTGATGATGATGCAGGTTTCCCTCTTTCTTATCTCCCTCTATCACTCCAAATAATAAACACTACACATTTACATGCCTACACAGCGTCTAGCATCACCGAGCCGAATTCATGGAGAAGACGAAAAAGAAAGCAGTTAAAATTTCCTCCCTCTGGCCTTCCCTCCCTCCACCTGTTTATCTCTTTAAAGAAGAGGATGCATGCACCACTTTGCTAAGAAAAAGTACCTTGCATAGGAATTACTTATCTCATGTTGACTTTCTTCTTCTGTGCCTTCAGGTCAGATTGCAAGTTGGCTTATACATTGTGTACTTAATGGACTGGCTGACCGTCTTCAGCAGGGAACAAATTCTGGTCCTGAGGTTGGAAGACCATGCCTCTAACAGGAAATACACAATGCATCAAGTCTTTGAGTTCCTTAACCTGGGTAAGTGAGCAAGTGAGTAAGTGTAGTAATGGGGACTCTGATCAGTACAGTAGCAAACAGTGCCCTAGATACATACAAATATGGATATGTGGTGTAGCGGTGACTGTGATTATTAGAAAAATGAATGCGCCAACCCAAAACCTGTGCTGATCAAACAAATGTCACTTTAAATGGCATGCAACAATATGATTAAAATCTGTCGATGCAGAATACGGGAGTATAAAAATCTCCTATTAGGAGTAATCCTGAACAGTTTACCACACACACACAGGTTTGAGTGTATGAATATGAAAGCCAAAAAACAGCCCCTTCCAGCTTTGTGGAAGCTTCCTTATCTGAACTCACTGGTTTATCCCACAGTGTAATTGCCCCAAAGCTCAGACTTAGCTCTTCAAAGAGCTGCCAACACCATCTAAGGTGTGATTACCTTCCAGAGAATCTTTTGCTTCAGAGTCCTTTCTCTCTATTTTGTTCCATTTGTTTAGTGCTGCGTCAAAATCAAAATAAGTGGACCAGAACGAGGGGGTGTGAAAGAAATGTTTCTGTGTTTTTCACAGGGCCGCTGACAAAAGAAATTGAGTCAGAAATCACAAGAAGCCCAGCGTCAAACACCAGGAGGCCAGCTGACAAAAACCTAGGACCCATGCTGCCCATCACTAAAGACATCCTGCGGGACTTCTACACGCCGTTCAATGAAAAATTGGCCAAAGTGCTGCAGAATGACTCCTTCCTCTGGGAGAATAACTCTAAACTCTGAACATCACAACATCACAACTCCTGTTATTTTAGTAAAAGAAAGAAAGAAAGGAAAAAAAAAAAAATACCACTGATGTGTCAACCAGCCCCTTTGGACTTCATCTCTCTCAAGTGCCCATTAAAAAAACAAAACAATAAAATCTATGTTTTTTTATTTAAATTATTTTTTTAAGTTATAAAAGCAGAGATGAATCAAAGATAGAAAAATAGCACAAGCAAGTGTGGTGGTTTTGTGTGAGAGTGTGTGTGAGAGAGTTGTTCTTGGCCTTGATTGTTGTTGTTGTTTTTTTTTAACCAGATGTACAAATATTAAATAGTGAAACTGAAGATATTACGTTGTCTTTTTATGTTTAATTAATTTAAAGAGGAAGAAGTCCCACAGGACTGAAAGATAAGATGAGGAAAGATGAGATCTAATAGTTTTGGTCCTTTTCTTCCAAGATAGCTATACTCAAAGAGATAAATTACTTTGATTGTACCTTTATCAGAAGGATTGTAAATATGGCATAGTGAGGGCACAACGGATTAGTGAAACAACAGCGCCCTCTACTGTGAAGCAGGTTTAACTGCAATCTTAAAATTGGCCTCATTCAAGACTAAAAGGTTAAAAACACAGATGTGGAATGGAATATATTTAAGACAATGGTTTGTCTCATGTTAAATGTTAGCAGAGATTTTAGGAAATTAAAAGAAAAAGTTTTTTTCTTAATTAAATTGAAGGACTTATTATCTGGCAGATGACTTCCTGCCAGATAGTTATATTGTATTATGCATAATAGTCCATGTGGTGTGAAAGATTTCCTGTATCTGTTTTTGTCACAGCAGAGCTTAATCAGTGTGTTAGAGAAGGTGCTCTGCTGCCTGTTTGGTAAGAGGTGCAGAGAGTGGTCAGGATTATCCATAATGGATAACAGTTTGTTCAGTAACCTCCTCTCCACCACAGCTTCTGGGCTGGGTCTGTACAGCCACAGACCAGCCTACCTCATTAGTTAACCAGTGCTGGAGTCACTACCTCCTATGCTGCTCCCCAAGTAGACCTCAGCAAAGTACAGTACACTCATCACAACAGACTGATAGAAAATCTCCAACATTTTGCTGTACACATTGAAAAATCATCTCTTCCGATAGAAAACAGAGCCTGTTTGTACCTTTTTGGCATACAGCCTCTGTATTGATTCAGCCTGTTGCTGACATGGATGTCCAGGTACCCTTCCACCACATCAACATCCTGGTCCACAAGCTCTATAGCTGTCCTCTGTCTTTTATTTGCATCCAGAAGCAGACAATTTCTTCAAGACTCCACAAAATTATCCAGTAGTGCTCTGTACTGCTCCTCATGCCACTTTCCAACCTCATCCAACCACTGTGGAGTAATCAGAGCATTTCTGCAGGTGGCATGACCCAAAGTTACAAAGAAGTTCTGAGGTTTGCAAGGAGAGCAGGAAGACAGCACCGTCTCCTGTGGAGCTCCTGTACTGAACATCACCAAATCATACAGAGCACTGCCCAGTCTTATGTGCAGTCTGTCTTGTCGGGTCATCAGTAATCTATAAGCAGCATGTAGACAATTGCAATGTCCACTCCTCCACTTTTGGATTTTCTCTAGGGTAAAAAAAAAAATCTTTTAATAAGTGGTGCTGAATGAGTCACTGCTTTGCCAACGTCTGGAAGAAGGCCCAAACTGTCACCCCCAGGGCGAGGGAAAATTGATTGATAGCATTGTTTATTCTTGGACTTCTGTAGCTGCAGGGTGTTGCTGAAACACATTGCTCAAATTAATTTAACAATGCAAATAATTTCACAGCTTATACAGGGGTACAGCTACAGAGGATGTGACCAGAAAAAGTCCCCGAAAAAACATTATTTCACGTGCTTAAAACAATGCTGCATGACTTCAATTAAGAAAATATGAGACTGTGAAAATGAAATTAGAGCACAATCCATTCTCTACACCAGAGGGCAGACAAGACTTAACTATACCTAGTTGTAACTTAGTGTTTCGTAGGACTTTTAGTAAGTTACAGCAGTACAAAATAGTAACGCCATCATTAATGAGAATAATTATTAAACATTGTGATACTTTAAGAAGATGTGCCTCAATTTTGAATATGGGTTAAAAAAAAACAGAACAATCATACAGTAATTTTTCTTTCCGGACAATATTGATAGTTTTCCATCTTAACTTCAAGACAACCTGACCCAAATAGCTATGAGAGACCTCAGTTCAGAAACTTGAGCTTAACAGTTTAACGACATGAGATCCTCTTCTTCTCGCTGCTGTTTTTCAAAAGGTAATGCAGCCCTTTCACTCTGCAATCCCAAAGTGCCAGCAATTTTGGCGACTTTATCCTCACTGAAATCAAGACAATCTGAATGGAAAAATAGTGACTCCAAGTCATTTGCACACTGTGTTTAGAGTTGGATGTGTATATGACTGGCTGAGGGAGTTCAGCTTCAGTGAGAGCATCCAACCAATTTCAGTTGTCTTTGAATTCACAAATATTATCAAATATCTTTCATTCTAATCTGGCTGTATCAGAACACAGTGACTGAGAAGAAACTGAAGAAGAGACTTTCTGAAATGCACACTTAGATTACACTATTTAAATTTTCTTAATGAAAAACCAAACATGGAACAGATTGGCATTTAGGTTCTGATCTCAACACTTCCCACAGGTATATACTAAAACTAGCACTGCAGAAGCTGGAGAATGAGGAATTTAAACTTTAGCCCAGGGGAACTTTGAAATTTAGCCCACAGATGAATCCTGCTGATGTAGGTGGAGTTTATGAAATGCTGCAGTGCGCAGCAGAAGAGCTGGACAGAGCAAGCATAGCAGGGCAAAGGGCAGCAAAGACTATAAGGGATGGAAATCCATCAAGAAACTCATAACACGTATTACAAATAAATATTAGCAAATAAACTTACATGCGTAAAGACGTGATTCCCAACAGCTCCTTCAGGAAAAGTGGTCACCAAAATCCCAGGAAGGAAGAAGAAAATCTAGCATCAAAGCCTCTATAATTGTTTCTTCTCCATACTGGCCGGATGCAACATTATTAGCTTTCAGTTGTTTGCAGGGTGGCTTAATTATGAAATGGTGTCATAAATGATAAAGTAGTTTACTTAGAATATAATGGAACACCAACAGTAAAAAAAATGACTATAGAATATAGATATACGCTAACCCATTAGACACTTTGTTAGGTACACCTGTTTAACCTCTTATGGCAGATATATGGACGTAGTCAAGATCACCTGCTGAAATTAAAACCGAGCATCATAATGGGGAAGAAAGATGAATTAAGTGACTTTGAACATGGCATGGTCGTTAGTGCTGATCTGGGATTTTCCCACACAGTCAATGGAATGGGCAGAAAAAGAGAAAATATCCAATGACCAGTAATTCTCAGGGTGATAATTCCTTGTTAATGTCAAAGCTCAGAGGAACAACTGAGCCAAGGTATTCAGAAAACCATCTGCGAACATATATAATGTCAAAACTTGAATCTGATAGGTGACAACAGCAAAAGACCATACCAGGTGTGTCAGGCTTCTGGGTGGCTGCTCTGGATGTGTTACTCACCTTCTCTGCTAGGGTGGCGTCTGGACACCTGTGCCTTCCTGGATCCTCACCCTCCTTCTACTCACCTGATGCTGGTTCTGGCTGATTGCACCTGATGCCATTTAAGGCCACAGTGGAGTGTTGGTCCTTGCTGGATTGTTGTGCTATTTTAAGTTAGTGTAGCCCAGCTCTCTATGATATTTTTCCTTGTGCTCCCTGGTTCTGTGGCTAATCGTTGGTTCTCCATCTCCTCCTGCAGAGACCTACCTGGACCCCAGCCTGCCTTCCCTTGAAACCCTTTGGATGAGCAAGAGTGTGAGTGAGGAACGGTATGGACATCTGGACTGAGTGTGTGTTTTTCACAAGCGGATTGAAGAGGAGTGTGAGTGTGACTGTTCCCCAGCCCTGGACCTACCCCTGGAAGCCCTGGACCCCTTTTCTCCCTCTCACTGTACATATGTAAATATTCCACCACTTGAGTCCAGCCTAGTCACCATGACAAGGTGCCACTTCTGTTAGCTAAGAACAGGAAACCGAGGCTACAGTTTGCATGGGTTGACCAAAATTGGACCCCATAGAAGATTGGACAGATGTTGTCTGGTCTAATGAGTCTAAATTTCTGCTGTGACATTGGGATTATGACCACAGTGTACCCATCAGGTTGAATATGAATTCACTGTACTCAAATGACCTCTACAGTCACCAGATCTCAAACTAATAGAGCAACTTTTGGATGTGGTGATTTGCATAATGGATGTGTAACCTACAAATTTGCAGAAACTTCTCATGTCAATATAGACCAAAGTCTCTGAGGAATGTTTCCAGCACCTTGTTGAATCTATGAATCCTGGTACTAGACAGGTGTAACAAATAAAACAGATGTCCTTATGTCCTGTGAGTGAATACATAGCTCTGGTATAGTAGCAGCATTTTTCAAATGTCAAAGAACATGTGAATGAGACAGGTTGCTACACTGTTTTTCATAATGTTCTTTCTTTTTTACTATAAACACGTCCACTCTCTTATTTTCAATCAGTCTGCACACATGTTAGATCCCCACCGCCACTTTGTGTTAGAAGCAAAGGTTTGCGTATAAATCAGTGGGCTGGGGTTTAGGTTTTACAGACAGGCTAGGAAGGTTGGAAGATAATGAGAGGTTAAAACATTCTTTTATATGATTTGTTGACGAAACGGAAAACATGAAAAAAGAGGAGTTGGCTTTATCGTCATAGGGGGTGTATGCCAGCAGCATGACGATGGAGCTCTAAACCTGTAACGTGTAGGGCAGACATCGTGTTTCAGGTCACATTTATGATATTCACTACAGGACTTTAGATGTGGTTGGGAGACATTTTCTCCCCAGGTCCATTTCTTCTCTGTCAGTTTGGATAAGCTTCGAAGCCGGGCTTTAGCAGTGAGGGCTCCCTGTTTTACGCCATCGTTTTTTCTTTTCTTCTCATCAGATATCTCTTAACTCTTTTGCTGTCCTCCTTCAAGTCTTCTGCTGTCCTTCTCAGCTCTCTTTAGTCTTCTGTCAAATTAAACTTTCATGGATCTTCCGGGATTCTTAATGCTATAGTGGTCCTTTAAGTTAATGTTAGACCTTCAGACCTTTGACCAACTGGGTATAAAATTATGTTAGGACCACTACTGCTGCTATTCTTGCTCATAACCATCCCTCAAATGAGCTGAGAAAAAATGGAAAAAATATATTCTTTTGAATCGCAGTTCTGTGTGTCTCTATTGTCGGTAAGAGAGAGCGCCACAGAGAGTTTCTTAGAACAACAAGAAAGAAAGATCTGGATAAACAAGTTTATGCAACAAACATTTGCAATCCATCATGCTAATTGAGTGCTCTGATAGCCTGCCAGTTGTATCTGAAGAGGCTGTGTGAGGCCCAGTTAAGCCCACTGACGTTAGAGAGAGTGAGGAACGCAATCTTTAAAATAAAACCAATTCCTCAGTTAGGTAAAATATAGCAATATTAATCAGTTAACCTTTTAAATAATAAACACAGGAATGCAAAAGTAAGCTGATGATATTAAACAGAACAGTCCTGTGAGATCTGTTCAGCTTTCTGATTTGTTGGAAGGGCTCAGCTGAAAACATCTGCTTGTGATATACAGTGCTATGCAGTTTTATCTGTTTTGGACACACATAGAAATAGAAATGGTCCTTGGCAGAGATTGTGATTACTGATTGGCCTGCTTATTTTTTTTTTTTCTCCATATAGTCTAAACTAAGCTAAGACACTATTGTGATGGCACTGTTAGAAAGCTGTTTCTCCACAAATAAGGGAAGCCACTGCCTTTCATGCTTGTTTACCTCCTTGTCCTGATATGGTTCTGTTTAGTGTTGACAAGTCTCCATATGGCATATTTGTCAGTTCAGCTATATTTAATCAGGGCAAATTCTTAAAAGCGGAGAATGTGTTAAACCAGATGTTACTTCTTTGCTTCTTCTGTCCTTCCGAGCCTCTTGTGCCCTTGAAATTGTGTCATTGTTCAACAAGGTTCACTGGATCTACGGTCGTTGCTCTGCATTAGCTTTCACCTCAGACTCTAGCCAAGCATTTGAAAACAGCACAGAATTCTAATGTGGTTACATCTGTGTCTGGGCGGATCCTCGTCTTGAAGAAGAAGCAAAACTGACACATGTCCTTAGAGGTGCCCACTCTTGAACAGTGCTTTAGTATCAGTTTACTGGATGCAGCTGCAATATCAAACCAGTTCGTTTCAGTCATTCATTCATTCATTCAAAAAACTCTCTCTTTATATCATTGACATTAGATGTGAACATCTGGCCTGATTTTGGTCACATCCAGCTGGAATTTGCCCCAGTCATAGCCAGGGCAGATTTAGACAAAGAATTAGAAACACAGGTGTTCAGGAAGGGAATCTTTTCTGGGAGGAAACTGAGGGCGGCTGTGCTGAAACACATCAGCACAGCAACAGGATCCAGGCCACTGTGTTATAAAACTGACATTGCTGAAGAGCAGCTTGAGATCTGAGTATGTGATAAATAGATAAAAACGCTTTACAGGTCTCCAGTGGGGCGACCTTCTGAGCTTAACAAACCAAAAACGGAAATAAATTTCACGTAATTGCAGAAATAGAATAAATGTAATCGTTTCTACAGTAACCACGCAGTGCTGTTATATGAGAACACGGTCAATGCAAAAGTAGAAAACCAAAAGACTGGTTTGTACCCAGTGTGAAAGACAGATGTCCAAGTATATTTAGCTGGCCTGAATAAACCAGACACTACACACAGTGACAAACCACTATTCACTTCCAGTTTAAACATTTGCTTTGAGGATTTAGAAAAAGTAACTTTAACAGATTTTTGAATTGAGGTCAGTAATATTCAGCCCTGAAAGTATTATAGAAATAAGCTATAAACAATGTATAATTGCATGTAATACTAATACCATATTATGAATTATGAGTATTCACTTTGCTTTGCACCAACTAACTGCTAATTTTAAGACATAGGGTGTTTTTTTTCTGCTAGAATTAACTGCTGACAGCTTGTAGAAATAATCCAGATGAAAAAGCAATCATAGCAATGTTCAAAGTTGTTGAAATGCCTTGTATAGGACCTGCAGGACCTACTGTTAGAGTGCGGCGTTTCATGCTCCAGTCCAGACAGGGCAGTTGGCTGCAGTTCTCCTTTAGCAATATTCTCATTATAAAGATTAGGAAAAGATGTCACTATGCTGCACTAAATATAATTTGATTAAATATATGAATAAAAACAAAACTGAAAGAAATGAATCATTTGAATGTCATCACATCAGTCCATCCATCCATTTTCTTAATCATCTCTCAAAGTCAGGATCATAAACAAACATATGATACATTGTGGGGTTATTTTTAAAGAAAGGCAGATATGAAATGTGAAAGTGAGATCCGAGGAACCCCCATATATAATTCCCTATATGCCTATATATTGGCAGTACAAACAATACCAGTAAGAAACTTTGTTTTAAATAGCTCTGTATAGCATTATTATCAATTTGACCTTCAGATCAAACTATTGACCTTAAAGAAGGGGTCAGAGGTCAAATGTGACATGACATTTTAAGTCTTTTGATTAGTTTACAATATACACTACTCTTGTAAGAAGTTATACGGCTTTCTGTCAGTTTTCAACCAGTAAATCATTAAGCTGTCCTTAGTTGAGGACCTTGGTGGATGTAAGTCAAATTTTAGTGGATTATTAACATGATCCCGCTCTATACCCCTACAAAGTTGTATCAGAATTCAATAAAAACCTTTGGTGCTATCTTGTTTTCAAACAGAAAGTGTGACACACATACAAACGGTACCAAAAACCTCCTTGGTGGAGGTAATTAGGAAAGTGTTTACTGAGGTCACATATCAGTTGAGAAGTAGGCTCATTTTGTCTTCTATACAATTGGACTTATTATTGCAACCACATAAGTCATCTTCTGCATGCCATTAAAATATTAATATAATTCTAAAGTATTTCTATACTGTCTTTATATCCAGAGGCTAAAGCCATCTGCTCAAATCAAATAAAAGTGAAAAATAGAGAGGAGTGTTATTTCATTTCATTTCATTCATTCATTATAGCATTACACTACAGCGAAGAAATCTCACCACCTTTTGTGTGATGTGATCCCACTACCTAAAGCAAGATTAAGTACTGGATCTATTGGCTATAATCAGACCAGTAAAAATTTGCTGGCATCTTGAGTGGTGAAACAGGCTGAGTTCCATGAAGGACACCATGAAAACATAAGCCGACACAGACCTCCAGTCTCAAAACAGACTGCTCTGCATGTGTGCTGGTCGAGCAAATTGACCATTGCCACATTTCTCACAGTTTCCATGGACACAGGAGAAATATTGCTAAGACCCAGCACTGGGCTGTTACCTTCCTGTCAGACTATGCTGTGATGAAAGATGTTCACCACTTAATTTCACCAATTTTAGTGATACAGACACAGTTTCTAGACTTTTTTATGCGGCAGACATTCCTTTTTTATAGATTGTTAAATATGATCATTCTAATATGCATTTCAAGCCTTAAGAGTGTCAAAGCTCTACTGCACTTATTCCTGCGTCATTTAGATTAATATAGCACCACTTTTACATTCAAACTCTGACAGCACCAGCCTCATCCTTGTGTGGAACACATTTACCTTTCAGTGATTTAGCTTTCAGCTTTAGCTTGCTTGCTTGTCAGACCTAGTGCCAAGATTTGAGAGTCGTCCCTAATGAAATGTACACACTTTGAAGCAGTAAATCCCAAGGTTGTAATATGCCCCGTTTTGAATCTATAAATGTGTCATATTACATTTTGTTTTACATGTAAATAAACAGGTCAAGGTAGGTTTGTCCAGCTCAGGGAGGATAAACTGTTTGGATGTGAATTTAGTAGAAATATGGGGCACAAGCCAGTGTGGCACATCCAAGGTTGTTTTTGATGGATGATCACTGAAGGTGTTTGCATGCATACATTTCAGCCTCTTTGTGTGAGACTTTAAAACATTAATAAGGTTCTCTCCTTGCACGAAAAGCAAAGCACTCTCCATTTTAAGCACTCATTCCAATTACCACTGTACACCAAACTTGGCCTCACCATGCCCTACTGTACCATTGGTTTTGCCCGGAGATTCACCGTCTCAAGTCAGTGTCCCCTTTTTCATCAGTTACATAGTGACAAAGCAGCAGCAGGGAGAAATTTGCCATTGAGTTTCCAACCTGTCACTCTAGGCACTGACGCCCAGTTAATGAGAATTCAGCCAGGGGATTTTCTCCCTGTGAGAGATTATGGAGAGAGGCAGAGGCCATCACTCCTACCTTGGGTGTTCTTCACTGAGAAAGACAGCTATTGTCACAACATTCCTGCCTCAAGCTGCTCTATACTTCACAGCCTGATAAGCAGCTGTTTGATCAGCCGGCACCAGAGCAGGTATATTAGTGCAGGCTCTCTGACGTCGAGTTTAGGAAATCATTTCATGCTTTAATAAATGTTAACCAAGATTAAATTGCATCTGTGCTCCAATATATACGTTCTGTGTAGGTCACGTTTCTACTGACAAATGAAGTGGAAGGTGTATAGATTACATAAGGTTTGTTGGGCCTTTTTGCTATCAGCATTTCATTTTGAAAGCTTCACAGCAACAACAGCGAAAACTAATTTTCAAAGCAAGCCAAGGAATCAATAACAACAACAGGAGCTTGAAAATAAAACACAAAGACAAGTGGAGTAGTACCTAGATAATTCTGCAGACTCCAAACACCTTCATTTTAGTCCACATACACACACTCTCTTCTCATAATATTAAATTATTATTACTTAATCAAACCTCATCCAAAAAGCTGCCATTTCCCCCAAAATCTTTCTAATGCTTCTTATATGAAACTTTGCAGGGTGAACCTGTTGAAACTGCCAAAATGATCTGCCCACTGATGTCACAAATATTATAATGCACTGACGCCAGTGGTAAATATTTGAAGAGCGTGTTTTGTGCACCATGTTAAAATAAAAAGAAAGATGTGCCTGAGAATAAAGATAAAGACTCAGCTGATGTGCAGAGGGGTAAAAGGGGTTATTTAATTCTTGCATGCCTATTTTGCATTTAGTAAAACAAAATATAGCTTCCTTTTAGTTAGATTCAGTTTCAAAAAAATAACTGGGCAGCACAACTTGTTTGAGAATCAAAGCTGAAATCCTAGAGGCTGTTTCAAAGAAGCGATTCAACAGCATCTGTCATATTACCAGCTTTTAATACAAGACATTCTTGTCTGCAGAGGCATCACAGCCACGGTGCGGTCCTGCGTTTGAGAAACTCACTGACAGTTGTGGTTGCTTTAGCAGAAAGGGCTGACATTTGTCTCAAAGCATGTGCAGTAAAGTTTTATAGTCCTTTTTGGATGCCTTCTTCTCATCCCTCCTTCCTTTCCTCCCATACAGCTAAGGATGGGTGTAGTCTAGATGAGAAGTGGGCGAGCAGTGAATGGCTGCCTAGCTGGCGAAGGATTATGCCAGCTGAACAGAGTCTTCCAGCCCTGAGCTGTCCACCCACTCCAGATCCTGTTCTTCTGTGATTAGCCTGCAGCCTCTGCCCACTTTAGCCTCCGTTCAGACGCTGTCTCAGTCTCAGGTGTGAGTGATTTCCAGGCAACCTTTGCAGTTTTCTGTCCATCTACATGAGTTATGTGTAATGAACCAGCACATTTAAATTGGGCAGCATTCAGGCAGGCCACCAGGCTTGTTAAGGGATTATTATATCTGCCTTAGTTTGTCTTGCCTCAGCTTGATGAAATGTCAGAAGCTGTAGTTATTAGTTGTGCGAGTGCTTGGTGGAATCCCGCTCCTTATGACTACATCTTTTAAGCCCAAGGCTAGACATTTCTTTTCTTAGCATTAACACAAAAAAACCACACACACACACTGGGAGTCTCATGAGAAAACTTTTCTCTCTATCTCTTTTTCCCCTCTAATTTTACCTAAAGAAAAATCTCTTCAGCGGACAAATTATGGTTTTAATAAAGAATCTGCCAGTTTGACTCTCGCTTTAGGCTTTGTTATCATCTTGTTATGAAAGTGAGGCTCCATCAGCTGCTGCAGTCATGGCTGTATGAAAGCGAGGGAGAGAGAGGGGAAGAAAAAAAAGAGGAAAAGCTTCATGATGTGATAAGCAGTGACACACAGGGCAGCGCTCCATCCCTGTGTTGGAACATGCCTGAATGCTCCACAGAGACTGTGTTTTGTTAAATTTCTGCTGCTTGTTAACTTGCAGATTACTGAAGAGTCCACACATGTCTTGGCTGAAGCAAAGGATGTATGATGGTCGCTGATTCTGAACCCGTTAAATACACTTTTACTATCGGATGCACACACATCTGTAACCGACTCGTCAAACTAAAAAGGGGTGGATCACGGTGTCTGTTTGCTTGGTGATACGTGTTGCGCCAATTTAGACCTCATGTGGGCACAAGAAGGATACTTGCTGCTGCTTTTCCTTTGAAGATCCAGAATTGGAAACTGTTTAAGGGTTAAGTCTCCCAATTGCTTCCCCCACACATGATAGAGTAAACTTTTCTCTGATCGGAGAAGGTAGGAGGAGATGAATATGAAAGCTGATCCCAAATGTGTCAGTTTCTGTCTCTACCATGCCTCGTGGCATCCTAAACAGAACTGTATTGTCTGTCTTCCTGCCTCTTCCCTTTCTGCTTCCTCATCTCCTGCTCTCTGTTTCTCCCTCCCTCGCTGCATTTTTCTCAGGCAGAGGCGTCCATGGACCCTCTGGCTCCCAGCTTTCGTCAGTGACTTGGAGTGCTTTGAAAACTTTGTGAACTCTTCCTGTTGGAGTGGGAAGGGAGAGAAAGGCGAGCAGTTGATGGGACGCTGCCCGGCAGCAACAGCAGGCTCCTCTGGAGACAGCATCAGGACTCTCGACTGGAGGTAATCCCCAGAAAATGATAAGAAAACACCTCAGGCTCCTAACCCCCCTGGCCCTGCTGGGACTCCTTGTGGGGTTGGCAGACCTTAGCCACGGCTCTGTCGGGGAGGATGAGGATTACTACATGCAGGGGCTGCTGACAAGGGAACAATACAACCAGGTCCAGGTGTTGGAAAAGCAAAATTCCTTTATACCCGATGGTGAGGAAGACCCAAAGGAGCATCTTGCCAAGAAGACTGCCAAGGCAAAGTCAGACAGCAGTAAGAAGACAGATAAAACCCCAGCAGATGCAAAAACAGGTAAAAACACTGCTGTGACTTAGAGAGCAACTTTTAAAAAAAACAATATCAATGAGTTTTTATCAGTTTTTTGTGTTTTGCTGTAAATTTTCTTTTAGAAATTGTCTACAAAAGCATGATCATTAGCAATCAATGAGCATTAGTGATCTTTAACTTTGGATAACAGACAATCTTAACAGTATCTTGTGCTGCTGCAACCTCTTTTCCTGTTAAATCCCCAGGAAAGGTAAACTTATGAGACAGTGTTGAGACAGGTTTCAGTTTCTAAAACAGTCATTCTAGCATTTTATTTTTCATAGTGAATATTAGTTGGAATTAAATAACATCACAAACTTCATATTATTTGGCATTTTGCATCATTGGGTGCTTGCTGTGTGGAAAAAGTGAAACATCACTCATAATCACCTTTTCTCAGAGTCACCTAACACGCAGCCGACAGTCATGCTAATCGATGAATAGAGATGAAAAATTTGGAGGCATCGTATTAAACCCTGATGTGCTCACTGACTCATAAAAATAATGATCTCATGATGTAGTCATCCTCCTCACTACTCAGTATGCATACAGACCCATGTTTCTGTTTGGCTGCAGCACAACAGCAGGATTTAAAGCTTCATGCATGGTTGAGATTAGGATTGCACTGTGTGGTGGTGCAGTGCACATGTGAAACCTTTGCTATCCCAAAAAGTAACAAGCACCAGCAGTGCGGTCTTGCTGTAGTCCATGCCGAAATGGACAGCTTGAATCTCGTCCTCAAGGAGCCTCTGCTCATGCAGGAGCAGGTTTGTAGGTATGTTTGAAATACTGCCAGGTGATTGGGAGACAGTAACAGGCTGTGAGAGTTTGTGTTGGTTGGTGGCTGATAGCGTAGTGCAGCTGTGTAGACAGTGACCTCATGTTTCAGGCATGTGACTTCACGTGTCTCAGCAGAGATACCTGCTGCAGGTGAGACTGGAGGAGGAAGGTGTTAACAGTGATACAGAAGCTGCTTCTTCCCTATTACAGTTTTTATCTAATTAAATGCATCTTAATCACTTTAGTGTCTTCCAGATAAAGTTATCTACAGTATCTGAGTCGGTGTGGTGGTTTGCACTGTCACCTCAGAGCCTCAGGGCCTGGGGCCTGTCTGCGTGTGCTCCTCATGTTCTCTTTGTGCCTCTTTGGGTACTTAGGCTTCCTCCCACAGTCTAATGACAAGCTTGCTGGTTTATTGCTGAATCTAAATTGAAAGTAGGTGTGAATAGATGTCTGTTTCTCAGCGTTAGTCGCGTGGCAGTCTGGTTGACCTGCTAAGCACGTACCCCACCTCTTACCCAATGACAGCAGTGATAGGCTCCAGCCCAGATGCAAACCTGAATTTTAAACTGTTTTCTTTTTAAATATTAATTGTACCTAATATTAACTATCTACGTCTCTCTGCAGACAAAATAGGCATCTAGTTACAGAATAAAAAAAGCTGTACGTTACCCTTTTCTAACAGGAATGCACAGAAACTAGCTGGTGAACAAAGCTAGTGTAGGACCACTAGTTAGAGGTGCGTCAGCAGAAGACTTGATTGTTTCCTTACATGTTATATATGTTGTATTTCAGGCTTGCACGACTGCACTGAAGTGCCAAAAACTACAAAGAATTAGTCATGAATTGAGTTTTGCTTTCAACTTGAAGCCACAATGACAATCAATATTTTACTTTACCTTAAGAGTATTAAAGAAAGAAGAAGAATGGAAGTTTCTTAACATCTTAGTGTAAGTGTAGGGAACAGTTTAAATGTGGAGAGTGAGCATTTTTAATTGATGGTTGTTGCGTGGAAGAACCCATCCCTTCACTGCTTCTCGTAAGTAGGATCTCTGGAATTCATCTAGTGGAGTTTAATGTCATATTTCTACTGTACTATGATTAACTAAATGTCATGTGTAGTGCTAGTATTTCACCAGTGTCTCAACAACCATATGCTGATGCTTTCTTAATCGGTTTTGCTGAAGCACATGTGGAGCTCAGAGCGCTGCGGAGTTGAACCTGTCCCCAGAAAGAGATGCAGATAAAGACTTACAGATGTGAGAAGAGCTGTTGTCATGTGGAGCCCATCCCAAACTTCAGTCAAATAAAAAGCATTTTCAGTACCTTTAATGTTAACTCACTGCCCCATACCTCGCATGTACTGGGTGTATTTATGATGTATTTGAACCTTAATTTCCTGATTATTTAATACAAGAACTTCAAGAGAAGTGCAATTTAAAATGCATTATTTATCTAATGTGAGAGGCAGACAGACTTGAACTGAATGTAGGGAGCACAAGAGTTAAATGTTTTCAGATTCTGTGCCCAGAAATGATTTTTTGGTTCAGTCCCCATTCCTGAATCCATTACCCTTTTCTCCTTTGTCATCACTTTTCCTATCAAATTCTGCATTGACATCAGTGGATCAGCAATTTAAAATGTGATTCAGCCTTTTATAATTTTCTTTTCTTTTCCCTTTTTAACATTTCAATTCCTTCCTTAGTAAAATCACCCAACAAAAAGGCAGAGAAGACCAAGAACACTGCAGTGAAAAACCCGAACAGCGTCTCAGAAGGAGAACAACAATACAACCCGATAAAAGACGGTGAGTAAAAAATCCAAATGGGCAAATCAAAGTTGACACTCACTTGTTACGTGAAATTCATGATCTCGTGAAAATTCAGCTATACTCCACTGTGCAAGGATCATTTCTATGGTGGGAAAAAAGATACAAGCTCTCTCAGAGATGACAAATCTTTTGGGTAGAGTAAGTGTTTTCAGAAACCATATTTTCCCTGAGAGGAAAGGTCTGGCAGTATAAGATGATGCTCTCAGAACTGGAGTCTAGCCGCAGAGGCACTGATGTCTTCTTTGCCTATGAAGCATTGTGTTTGGTTTCCATGGATCACAGTATATTTGCTAAACTAAAACCAGGATGCCCCAGTTGTGTTTTTGGCACGTCAACTTGCTCCACTCAAAGTGTGATTCAGTGCAAAGTGTGTGTGCTTTAACCTCACAATTTCCACAACTCATAATGTACTAATATTGCCATTATTTGACTTATTTACACAGGATAAGACCTTTCTTTTATTGCAGGAAGCTCTATTTATTAATACTGGGAAATTAAGAGTGACTGGGGCCAACAGTGATTTTATGTGTTTATGTTGAAGCTATGCAAACAAGACAGGGAGAAAGTTTGCCATTTTTAATTTGGCATTCATGCAGCAGAACAGAAAGATGGATACTATTTCATGATGGAAAATAGGAACTCTATGCCGACACGCCTGGCATGCCTTGAACTGTCAAGATGTGGTGCAGACTTAAAAAATCATGTTTTCATGACTTAAACTTCAGTCTGGTTTTTGAATATGTTTCAGCAGCTTCTGGTAGCAGCTAATTAATCAGAGGCTGGAATTCAGGGCTTATACTTTCTATAGATCAAGACCTCCAATACTCAGAACTCGTTCCACTCTGAAATGTTAATTATTTGGCTGCTGTCAAAAGTCAAGGAGAACATGAGTGTCTGCCACATGCACATACCAAAACAACTGAGAATTTTTGGACATCTGAGACCAAAAGGGATTTTCAAGGTTTCATTCAGCAGATGTTTCAACAGCTCATTCATTATTGACGTCGGATGTAACAGAAATCAGCTGAAACAAATATTTCAGCTAGGATTTGTCACATGTACTCTGCAAAGCTGCAGATGCTGGCTTTGATAAAACCCCATTCTTCTTCCTGCTCGGCTGATGAAAAGTGAAAAGAAAAAATGTAGTAAGGGTTGTAGGGAGGCTTATTTCTGGCACACTGAGTTGTTAAATAATTTTTCTATTACGGCGAAACAATGTCGCTTTTGTAAGAGGAATAAATAGTAAGTATTGTGTCATTTAAAAATGAGTTACAGAGTCTTGGGAAATGTCGAGAAATTCAGCACACTGGCGGGTGCCAAAGTTGACTTCCTAGCACTGGATGCAGTACTTACTGATGGTGAAAAGTGATCGTGTGGGCTTTGTAACTCAATGGATGGTGATTCTATTGACTTAGTTTAAAAAACTAAATAAAGTTTACTGGAAACAGTTGAAGTTGTTGCCCAGCGGTTCAAAGCGTTTCCTCAAAGTGTATCTAATAAATAAAGGGCTGACTTCTTTTAGTTTGGAAACAGTTTCAAACTCACAGTGCATAAACATCCTAATATGAATAAATCATACACAGAAAATATTTCATTATTATACCACAAAATTTAAAATGAGAGCTTGTAACTGACTCCAGAATCAGGTTTTGGCCTCAGCGATAAATAGGCAGTTAGCCTAAATAGCAATGCTTTCAGTATCTATTTTGTCATTTTTATTACACATTGCTTTTGAAGGCAGATGTGTGTATGTGGGGGTCCTCTTGTGAAGGATTGGATGCAGATGGTAATGATGATTTAGGACTTTGCAGGAAGGCAGACAACCATCTATTTTTTTGTTCTGCTAACCTTGATCCTTGGGCTGCTTTGTGGGCTAGGCTTGTCCCTAATATGTTGTGATCGCTGCATTCAGAAGGCCCGCGGACTTACAGTGTGAATCTGAGAGCATTTTAAATATAGTCACAGGGTCGCAAGTGCAGCAACACATATTTTATTACTGTATAGATTTACTATAAATACTACGCTAACTGGTCTTCCCAGCGGCTTTGCCTCTGGCTTGTTAATCAAATTTTACGCTTCAGTTTTACACCAGGAATTAATTTGAGCTCGAGCTATGTTTGCTTTATGCATCCAACATAAATCATGCATGTGCAGATTCTGCATGCTTATCCTCTTTGTCTATGGTGTCTCTCGGGGACTGTGATTGGCAATGTTTGAGATATTTCAGTCAGGTATGCAAAGTCAGCTTCATTTTTTGGAAGAAATTTAAACCTTACTGCAGAGGTCTTTGCTGAGCTTCACATGCATATATTCAGTTCACATTTGAAGGGTTTTTGAAGAAAGTTCACTTCTCTTTTTTTACAGCCTGTTACACTTCTGGTTGTTCATTTATGAAGGCCAGCCTGGCTGTGTGACAGCGACATGTGCAGCATATGCCGCATGTACAAACACTCTGGTGCCCAATCGGAAATTCTTGCTCTGAAATTCCATTGCTGTGATCCAGGGAAGTCTGCAAACAGCCTGATCTGACCTAAAGAGCTTTTGGGCAGCAGAGATTTCACACGTCAACTTTGATTTGCCCATTTGGCCCTCACTGGATGATTTCCCTTGCACTGTTAAAAGATGAGCCAATCTCACCCAAGGAGTTCTGTTCAGTATACACCACCTCAGTTTCTGCAATCACTTAAATACAGGCATCTGTCCAGATAAACTCCAAATGCTCTACAGCAGCAAACAAAAGCTCTTTTACTGACATGCAGCTCTCAGGGACTGAGTTTTATCTGCGTGTTTTTCGGAAATGTATCTTGAGTATGGCTGCTTGGCAACCAACCCATTGCTGTAGCATCAGTTGGTGATACTGAATAACTTCTGCACTCACAGAGATAATATGAATTGATTATTTGATTTGATGGCTGCTAATTGTCATCACTGAAACTATCAGTATTTTATGGGATCCAGTGGATAAGAGAATAGACATCTCTATATTGGAGTTGCATTCACGTAGATTTCTAAATTTGTGATTTGGACTTAAAACTGTAAAGTTTAGGATGTAAAAAAAAAATGTGGTGTCATCACAGTTTGTCTTGTGTCAAGCTTGTGATAATAAAATTAACATTTTTGACACTGTGAAAGTAGAAAGATATACCAGAGAGACTCAAGTGAGGAAAAGCTAAAAGAAAAAGACAAATAAGATCTGCAGTTAATTAGCATGATCTGTGCAAGCCAAGTGTATTCTGTTTACACTTTAGCATTTCTGCTTGACTTCATACTGTATGTATGGTGGTTAAATGGGGACTTTCATTGTGAAGACAGTCGCATGCTCTGGCTCTGAAAGTCAGAAAGTCTGCGAAATGATGATGCATCCAATTAGTATTATTTTACCTTCAGCTTATAAAAAGACTTCAAAAATAAAATAACACACATGGTGGTTGTGAAGTTTATCTGAAAGGGTGGGCTCAGGATGCATTGCAGGAAATGATCCCACAATGGAAGCCACATCTTGAAAGTTTTCTTTGGCCTGATCCATATAAGAGATTAAATTTCAAGATGTTGTTTTATTGTGGTTATGGTTTTATCTATTTTAATAAATTTCCCATAATTCTAACCCTAGCTTTACGCCAAAGAACATAAAAAACAAGTTATAGAGAGATCTGTTTTTATTTTTATCTGATATTCTCATTATTTAGTGCAGGTTAATGCATGTTAATACAGATGAAAATAGACCCTTTTCCCCCAATTCAAGCTGTGTTCTCATTCATAACATTAAAAAGTTGTCTGCAGGCTAAAAGCAGTAGCTGCTACAATTTCCCCTTTTTTACCTTCTCTTGGGATACTGATATCACTTTAGTCGTTTTAGCTATTTAATCATGTATTCAGGGTGCAGATTGATGACTTTGATAGGTGTGCTTTGCTAAATTATAAAAGCACGCGTTCAAAGCAGAGTCATTAATCACCCGTGAAGGCTGACACGTTTTGGAATTCATATCAGTTTAAAAATCAAAACACAGATCACACTGTGAGACTGTTAAAGTAAATGTAGTTCATGTGAGACCCCTATGCTAAGTTGGACTGAGGGAAAAATGATCATCAACAGCTATGATAAAAGTTGAGAAATGTTCCTTTTACTAGAATGAAAGTGGTCACATAAAACTATGTGTTGTATCATTAGATCCTCTAATTTTCTTGTGAAAAGTCTAAACTGTACCTTACTGTTTACTCAAGCTATACAGATGCATTGTGTCTGACTCAGGGCATCTGTATACTCTGCAAAAAGCAACTTTCTACCACAGCTGCACATGATACATAACATTACCATCACAAGCCGATTTGTAATTCTCATTACCTAGAATGCCCTCCCATTGGACTGGAGTCATTGAAGATTGATGATTTTCAGCTTCATGCGTCATCTACCAAACGCTATGGCCTTGGTGCACACAGAGGTCGCCTTAACATTCAGGTGAGACGGAAATGTAAAGTGTTGGCATTGCAGGCTTACCAGAAATGTTGGGACTCGTATTATACCCTGGGCTATCTCGTCTTTCCTTGGAAGCTTTAACATTTTGTGAAGGCATTTTTTTCCAGCTCCATATTATAAATACAAAAAAATAAGATTGAAAGATAGTATTATTTTTAATCCATATTTAAGCTGCGCGCAACGATGTGAGCTGTGATAACTTGGCTTTTCCCTTGTAAGATTGAATGACATTATCCTTCTGTTTCAGCTCACTGCATATTTTAATACCCTAAAGCTAACTAAACAGTGAAAGTAATAGCATTACCATCAAACTAGGGGCACATCCCCAGCCCTAATAAAAAATAACTGGCATCTGGAGAAGAGAAGTATTTCCTGTTAGTGCAAGCTTTGCTTTGAGTGCATTAGCCTGCATGCAGTGTACAGCTAGCCTCACATTCTGCAAGCTCCACTGCCCCAAATCTATCTGCACAATTAATGACATGCACAAATACACTTAATTCACTCAAGACGACAATAAATGGCAAACAACAAAACAAAGGATTTGTTGTGTATGTGTGTGCGTGCATGTGTAAGCGCAGACATGATAGAAAGTCAGATGGTGTCAAGAGAATAACACAAAAAGCAGATGTCTGTTGACTCAGGCCTGTGCTCAGTGTTATATGTTGTTTAGATGAAAGATACTAAGATTTAACTATACATAACACACTACTATAAGATAACTATATATAACCCTAACCCCTAACTATAGTTTGAAAGACATGCATTAGAAGGAAAATCTATGGAGGAACAAAATTGAAAGAAAGCAAAACCAGGGAAAGTAAGCCCTATATAAATTTTGTATCTGTAATACATGTAATGTAAGAGCTTCAAAACGGAGTCTCCATCTGGTAGCAGAACATACTGTATAAAGTGATGGGCCATCTTTCTTTTATTCCACTAAATAGTTCATGAAAAGGTCTCAGTGTCTGCACCTGGACACGACACATGATATGGGAATCAATCGTTTTTTCCATAGCCAGTGATTTCATCTTTCATTTAAATATCTCGAGACACCCTCTTACATTACATGTAACTGGCTGACAAACAGAACATAAAAGAGACTACAAATGTCATCTATGAACCAGGTGTTTAGTTCAAATCAGCCAAATATTCTTACGGCTCGAATACTGTGCAAAACTCTTGAGTCCCTCTATATTTCATTATGTTATTCCAGTAAAATGGGGAGCAAGGGCAGCAAAACGTGCAAAGATAAATAGAAGTGAAAACAGAGCCTCATTGGTGCAAAAATACTATTTCATATAGGCCAAGCTGTGATATCTTTGGCACTTTTTGCTGCTTTGACTAAAGAAATTAGTGTTTAGTAACAAAATGCCTAAAAATATAATTTAAAATCGGTTCTTTCCTAAGTTGTCTGTTATGTGTAGACACAACACTGGTTCATGCCTGAGTTAGGTGTCGTTTTTATTCTTGAGTAATTTGTCGGTCAGTGTTAACTGCCTTAGCAAACAAGAACAAAAAATATTTTCTGAAAACGTCAAGGTTCCAAAGGAAAATGTTGTCTGAAAGAAAGCCTGGAGAACTATCATGAACACAACTTTTTAAAAACTGCAACAAAGTCCGACTCTGTGGAAGGAAAATATAAAGAAATGAGGAGTGACTCAAGACATTTTTACACACTACTATAAATTAAAGAAGCATTTAAAGACATTCACATGTCTGTTGGATTTCATAAGTTAATGTATCTTCCCTTTCCTTGCCTAACCCCTTTGTAACTGGAATTAGGATCAGCTGTTGAATTTATATTATGGCCTTTAACATCCTAATCTTTCTGATTAAAGCATGTGAAAGTCATGGTAAGGAGGAAATGACCCCATGCCTTTAACATCTGTAGTGAAGCATCTCATTGTAATGTTTAAATTTAGATGATAAAAATAAACAGTCAAGCCTGTAAGCATGCAATATGAAAATGAGTATTCGTACTCTGAGCCAGTGTGTTGACTGGTACAGCACAGGCTTTACAGAGTAGCATTTGATCCCTTATAATCAGTGCAACATTTTCAGCTATTGCACCAGATTCGTACATCATACTAAAAGAGTTGCACAAAAACAGAAATGGTGGGATTTGGAAAGAGTTGCAGGAGAGGAAGAACAGTTTTCAACGCTAAGCCCTGTTTTATAGATGTGCTCATTCCTATAACTCTGCTTCACTGGCTCTGTTTTTTCTCTTGTTCGCTCTTTTTGTGTGACAGAAAAAAAGAGTAGGCTTGTACATACATAGTAAAATTTATAGTTAATACATCTTATTTCAGAAGATATTTTTCATACTTCACTGTCTCCATTATAAAACACTTAAATAGTAAGTTTTAATTAGAATTTTATAAAAGAAAAAATGTTCCAGTCAGTGTGTTGGACCATATTCAGACTGTAAGCGCACGTGGAATTAAATTGCCCTCCGTACGGCTTTTTCTGACCTGCAGGCTGGCCTTTATGAAGATGACCTCTATGAAGGGGCCTGGTGTGCTGGGAGAGATGACACTCTACAGTGGTTTGAGGTGGATGCCAGGAGGCTGACAAAGTTCACTGGGGTCATCACACAAGGCAGGAGCTCCCTCTGGTCGTAAGTAGGAACCCAGCAGACATGTATGGAGAGTTGCAGATGGTTGCACAGTGAGGATCTAGATTGTTCTTGTCCATGAAACATAACAGGATAAATATGTGGTATGGATTTTATGCAGGGTATTGGAGCCTGGTTTGATATATATGTGAAAAAAATTCTAAAGAAAATCTGCAAGGAGATTTATAACTGAATATCAAGTGCAGTGTTATGTAAAGTTTATGAATGCAGGCAATCTTTGCATTAACCAGTTACCTTGATTAAGTCCTTTTTTATGTTTTATACAACAGGGAGATAAAATTAAGACTGAAAACATTATTATGCAACCATTTACCTGAACTTTGAGTAATTTTCCATCAAGAGTAAATATTGAAATATTTGCTTTGCAATTGTTGTTTCTCTGCTCTTATGCTGTTGTTGTTCAGTACAGTATGGCATCGTACTGTTTGTTTAAAAGTTTCAGTATGAATCTGTAAACCTCGCATGGCAGAGTCACAGATTTAGCTTTGCCACTCATGGAGCCGCGCCCTTAACGTTGCTAATACAAACTCAAGCACAGTAAATGGCCATAAAACAGATTACATATTGCATGAGTTTCAAAATGACGCTCCGTAATAAAACTGAACGTAGACGGACATAACCATTCCGAAACTCTTGGATTTTCCCTTGAACCCATCTGGAAAATTTAACTCCATGAACATAAACAAAACAAGCTTTTCAATCTTGTCTAAATGGCACCGAACCTTCACTGGTGTTTGGCCTTTTCATGAGGCCTTTCTGATCCCCTCACAGTGGGATTAAGGATTTATGAATATGACTGATTGGAGTGCAGCCTGATTCTTTCATTACTCTTAAAAGGTCACCACATTTTTAGAAATAACACTTCTGAGAGAGACTGTACAGCCTTCTGGACTTGTTGAACACAGTCAGATGTAGAGGGGAAAAGAGATGCAACAAGTAGGGATTATTATTTTTAAAACGCTTTTAGAAAGAGTGTGCAGCTAAAAGTGTATGTAAGACAAAAACTGCAGCACCATAATGGCTCGGTGGAGTCTTATGTATTTAATTATAAATATCTCCCACCTCCCACTGCTACATCTGAACAACAAGTGTGCCAGGTCTTCTTTGAGTATCCACACATGCGTTTACTCTTAAATTTAGAAACCACCTACAAGTCACTATTGCTTCAATTACTGTGCCACAGTGTATACTGTTTTTAAAGCCATTTTAAAATCAGATCAGGATGTTTTCCACAGCACAGAGCAGGAAACAAACACTTCACTGTGGGTAAGAAACCATTTTATCATCCTCGCTGGAGTGAGTAGAGTTATCTAAGTTTGTATCATTTGATTTAAGACACTGCCCCAGCTTTGTTTCAGTCATTTTGTGTGTAAGCATGTGTGTAAGAATGGTAAAAAAAAGATTTGCTTCATTCCACAACACCTTGTCATCTTCACTTTTTGTTATAAAAACTGCAACTATACATGTTAGTACATCAAAAGAGCTTTTCCGCTACCAGAGACCCACAAATGTGAAAAAAAAACTATATTTAAATTAGATTTGATTGCATCCCATGTAGCCAAAAGGTAACAAAATGCGCCAACATTAGGCTTAATGATACTATTTTTGTTCAGCCTTTTCAATCTGGTCAGTTCATTACTTACAAACTTACAGGCGTTGTAAAGAAAGTACACAGTCTGTCAATTCTAAGGTTTTATATATCAGGACATAACCAAAAATTGTCTGGCACTGTAGCAACTTCTGAAATTTTTAAAATAAGACAACAGATTTTATCATGTCAATGTTTTAACAAAAATGAAGCCACAATGCAGAAGCAGTGCTTTGAAAAAGTAAGCGCATCCAATGATTCACCAGCTTCTAGGACCACTTTTAGCTGCGTATGTTGAAGTAACTGTTTTCTGTATGGCTCTATGAGTCTGTCACATCATGGAGGCATTTTGGTCCATTCTTCTTTACAACATTGCTCTATTTTATTGAGGTTTGCAGGTGGTCGTTTACACACAGCTCTCTTAAGGTCACACTACAGCATTTCAGTCATGTTGAGGTCTAGACTTCTCTTCTGGTTTAGTCATTCTGTTGTAGATTTGTTGCTGTGCTTGGGATCATTGTCTTTTCATGATACAATTGTGGCCAAGCTTTAGCTGTCGGACAGATGGGCTCACATTTGCCTCCAGAATACTCTGGTGTACAAGGGAGTTCATGTTTGACTCAATGACTGAGAATTTCCAGGGTTCTGTGGCTGCAAAACAAACCCAAAACAAACCCAGCACCGTGCTTCACAGCTGGTATGAGGTGTTTGTGCTGATATGCCATGTGGTTTTCGCCAAATGTGGCACTGTGCATTATGACCAGTCTCCACTTTGGTCTGGTCTGTCCAAAGTACATTGTTCCAGAAATCTTGTGGTTTGTTCACATGCAACTTTTTAAACCTAAGTCATGCTGCCGATGTCTTTTTAGAGAGAGGAAGCGTTCTCCTGCCAGTCTTTACAAACAAGCCACACTCTTTCAAACTTTTTCTAATTGTACTGTGATCATCTTTAACTTTTAACATCCTAAACAAGACTTGCAGAGTCTGAGATGTTGTTTTTAGACTTTTTATTTTTAAAAAGATCTTTGAGCATTGCATGGTCTGACCTTGGGGTGAATTTGTTGGGACATTCAGTCCCAAGACGATTGGCAAATATCTTGAATGTTTTCCACTTGTGAATAATATTTCTAACTGCAGTATGGTGGACTTCACGTTATGTGGAAATGCCCTTATAACCCCTCCTGTACTGATGGACAGCAGTACTTATCTATTAAGCCTCAAAGCCTTAAATAAATTGTTAGAATAAGCATAAGAGCAATTTTGACAACAAGAAAGTGGAAAACTGGAGGGAACTGAAGACCAAATTTGCATTTTAGCCGAGAAGACCAGCAGATTTTCCCCTGCCATCTACCTTTCCCGACTTTCCTCAGCAATATTATTTGAAACTTCGGACCTTTGTACTTATTAATTGGAATGGGTGGCACAGACTTTGTAGAAAACTGCTATGTAGTCAGAGAGCAAGGTGAGAGACTTTACCAAGCTGTGTTTGTAATTTTCCTTCAATGCTGGTGCAACCTAATGGCACAGAAGACACAGATGCCCGAGACAGAATTTCTCTGCAATTAGCTCTGTAGGGTATGTAACTGTCTGCAGTGCCAGCTCAGGGGCTTCCTTCTATAACAGTGCTTTAATTAACAGAGCTGGGAATTCTTACCAGGCTGGACCAGCTCAGCACTGATGTCTTTATCCAGAAGCATAGGAGGCACAGGGGAGTCACTGCCAACCTACATGCTGCAGACTTTGGTTAGAGGTCTGTCTGGTGTTATGGGACATTAAGCCATCTGTGAGTTCTTTATATAGGCATGCTTAAAAGGCATTGTACTGAGTGATGTCTCACCTGTCTGCGTTCAGCATAAATTACCTCTAAAGGCAATAGCTGGTATATTTGCACACTTAATTAATTACTTCTCCTCTGTTCCCATATTTATGAAATTTCTCTTTTTTTATCTTTGACATTTCTTTCTGTTTAGTTTATTTTAGTTTGTGTAAAAATATGTATAACTGAGTTTTTTTCAGTTTTTTTCTAACCCTAACCCTTTCAGTTCACCATTTATTTTTCAGTATGTTTATGTTTAATTGCAGGAGTCTGCCTATGTAACAGTCAACATGATGAGTTTCAAATGTGCAACGTAGCCCACCAACATCTCCCTAAAGAAAAATTGTGTCTTTACTGGAAGTAATGGCCCTGATTGTTCTATGATAATGCCGTTGAGGGCGGGTCTTAAAAGTTTGTATGGCGTAACTTTAGGAAGGATTAATGCATATTGTTCTCAGTCTTACAGATTTGATGCTCACTGTGATGGATTAAACAGCGTGAGCAAGTTACAAGAGTGCACTAATAGATTTTATTCTTTAAGGAGATTAATAGAGCTCAAGTGATGCCTGGAAAAGCCTGGAAAATAGATTAAAATGACTAAAAGACAGAAGGTTTTCAGAGCCCAGAGCCCATCTAAATAAGATAACTTCTTAAGCCATTATAATTGAATGTTTCCCACTAGACCCCCAGTGAATCTGGCACACTGCTTGGTCTAGGCCTGAATGCTCCTTTTATTCAACATGATTAATACTCTATAAAATCTTTATTTTATAGTTGTGGTGCAGTTTTCTAATGCACTGCCTCAAATGACATTTCTCCCTTATTCTCCGATGTTCCTGTAATTTTTAACAGGAGTGATTGGGTCACCTCGTACAAGGTCATGTTTAGCAATGACAGCCATACCTGGATAACACTGAACAATGGCTCAGAAGACTTGGTGAGTAACAATCTAGACATTTATAATCTTTTTCCACCCCTCATTTCTTTATATTTTGCTTACAAGGAGCCAGACTTTCTTCTGAGTTTCTTTAGGCTTTTCTGAATTTCTTTTTTGCATCTGGCCTTTCAGCTGATACATCTGCTTTTTATTAGAAATGGTCTCAGTGGAAGAGTTTCTATGAATAAGTCGTTCTTAAAGAAAGGAAACGGGGATAAAAGGCTGAAGTATTTCTAATTACGCAAAAACAGGACTGAAAATCAGTGGCAACAGGTCTTCTGGAGTGACAAATCCAATTTGTGGTTCAAATCATTATCGATATGCATGGAGGAGGTCAGGAGAGAGCTACAACAGTGAGTGTCTACTCCATCTATAAAAGACGGTGGAGACTTGTTTAGAGCTGTATCTGTATTGGTGATCTTCAAATTTCACAGAATTATGAATGTAGAAAAGTATCATTAGATTTTGATCCAACATGCAATACCATCTGGACAGCATCTGAATGGCAACAGCTTTGTTTCTCAGCACAACAATCATGTCAAACACACTCCAATGCACTAAAACATACCTGCATAGAAAAACATACAACGAAACACTATCAGTCACTATCCAACCAAATATTGCCTTTCAAGCTTGTTAGAATTGCACAAACTCATATACTGTATTTCCACTCAAGACTTTCATACAGTATTGTGTATTTAAAGTCTTCTGACATATGTATCATACTGAAAAATACTTATACTGTTAATATTTCGAGCCTCATCATTTTTTCTCCCTATTAACCATAGCTTAATAAGGATTCTTGTTTTCTGTGTCCATGGTTGGATGGAACCATTTTTTTAAAAAAAAGCTACAGAGCAATTACACAGAGAGATTTAGACGCCTGCTTATTTCTTAGTTTAGCCGCAGTGCAATAGAAAAACAGTGAGGATGCTGAAACAGATAGAAACTTCATCCTGGCTCATTGTCAGAGATGGATCTTTCTCCCCACTTAACACTTCTGCAGTTTATGTAACTGAATAGACAGAAACCAAATACAGCTGAAAGAAAGAAAGCAAGAAAGAAAAAAGGAAAGATTAATAATCTCTTCTGCACATGCAAATCGGATCAAGTTAATATTTTTGAGGAAAATCATATCCTCATTGCTCCCTCTGTGGTTCACATCCCAGTTAATTAAATTTTGGTGTAACTGTGCACTCCCTTGGCTGGTGATGTCATCAGTGTGGGAGATAATATCCCTATGGTAATTTAATGTCTGCTACAAGCCTCCCTCTCACCCACCTTTTGTGCCAAATGCCAAACTGTTCTGTTGGTCTTTCAAAATGCCACAAGGTGCGGATAAAAGCTCCAACCGTGGGTGTTAAAATTTACAATAAACTCCCAGTGGTATCAAAGTTTCATGACATTTTATATTTTTCGTTGGTCTTTGCAGGTTCTAACTGTACAACCTCTTTTTCTTTTAATAAGTATTTATATTTATAATATTTGGGGGTTTTTTTTTTTATATTTTAAAAGCCTCTTTAGCATTTATTTTATGTAAGTCTATCTTTTTGTCTCAGTAGATATTCAAGGGCAACAGGGAAAAAGAGATCCCAGTCCGGAACATCTTCCCAGAACCTGTGGTCAGTCGATACATTCGAATTAACCCTCGCTCTTGGTTTACCAGGGGCAGCATCTGTATGCGAGTGGAGATCCTTGGTTGTCCTATGCCAGGTGACGGGTTTGTATGGACAAAGCAGACACAATTAGTCCTTAATTTTTCTTGCAGGGCAGATTTTGCTTTTATGCATTTACTTTTGCTTTTCCCAGTTAAAGGTTTTCTATCTGCAGAGATTATCCACAGTAACACTGTTGGTGCAAAAGATAGGACAAGACTAGAAAGAAAATGTTTTCATTTTGCACAGGCTAAACCTAAACTGAAACCAAGAGAGCAAATTTTAAATCTTTCCGAAGCTTTTTAATCTATAAAAACCAGTAATTGTATGTCTTCTGATTCCAGATCCAAATAATTATTATCACAGACGCAATGAAGTCATAACAACAGATGACTTGGACTTCAGACATCACAGCTACAAAGAAATGAGGCAGGTGAGTTACAGTAAGCAGACCGGTATGTGCCTCCTTAAAAAAAGAGAAAAGACTCAACCTATTTCTTATTCAGACCAGAGCGTGAAGCAATAAAAATGGTGTATAACTTCGAGCCAACACAAGACAAGTTACGTCCTTTGCAAGAACAAAGTGTACGAGTGTAACAAATGAAGCGAACAGTGCCAGCCACATAAAAATTCATAAAGCATCTCTGCTTGTGACATTACTTATTCATATAGTTGTCATGAGCAGAAGCCTAGTTTGTACTGAGAAGGAGGACAGCTGCATTTGTCACTGCGTACACTCTGCCAGGGTGACTGTGAATTGTAATTGTCTCTAATGTAGCAGTTCTATGTGTCAAACATTCGACTACAGGTGCTCTGAACTGCTCTTTAGCACACTCAGACTGCTATGTATGGGTCTTTAGAAAGCTACTGTGACTGCCTGAAATTATATTATAGAAATATCAAAGTTTCTTCTTTTCTTTGCTTTCTTTTCTTTTAAAGCTAAAGTGTCTCACACAGGGAGTTCAGCCCCAATAGGCCTCCATAAAGAAAGGAATGGCTATTTTTAAAACTCCTTTTGTAGGGCTCTTGCACCCTTGGCATTTTGCTTCTTCTTGTATGTACCATATCTCCCCTTCATCTGTTGCTGTTTAAATACTGCTGTGCCAGAACTTTAAAGTGGAAATAGCCCTGTGCGGCTTCCCGAATAAAGCACATATCCAATGAGGGGAATGAAAAAGATATCCGTTATGATGCTCAAGGACTGTCCTTTCCGTGGACCACGGCTGATTATAATACAGCTTCCTTGGGATTACTGATATTGCCAAACACAGACAGTGAAAAGACATTATAAATGGTGAGGAAAGAGCACTTTTCACACTCTAAATTAATATTGCCCAAGAACACTGTGGCTGAGATGCTTCTCTTTAATAACAGCAATAGCGTAAGTAGAAAGTTTAAGCGTGTAGCATGCACCACGTTCTGTTTCATTATGTTTCTGTAAGAAAAAATGACAGAGAATTGGGCAAAAGATTCCTTCTTCTAAGGCAGAATGTCCCCCAGTGATCACGGTAAATAACAGCCCAGGTTTATTTATCAAGGGCATGCTGTGCTTTATTGAGCTGAGACTTAGGATCCTATATTTCTATCAATAAAAAGCAGAGGTTTGTTTAATGATTTACATGAGAAGTTACGTTAAACACAGACTTGATTTAAACCCCATGACTGTCTAATAACTTCTGCTGCAGCTGAAAGAGCTAGCACACACAAATGTCTGACATTACTGTAGTTTCTTTACTTAACAGCTAGTTAGTCTTTCTCCAACTGCACATGTTCTTTGTGTCACCACTCTTACAAAGAGGAGTATACAATAATTGTTTCTATTTTAATCTGCCTCTGTGGGGGACATTCAATGGGCCTTTCTTGCAGGCTTCATAATTGCCTTGACTGCTGCTGCAAAGCCCCTCTCACTGGCTGCAGTGTTATTAAATAAGGGCTTTAACACAGCACTGGAGAATGTGTTTCTGGAGTGTCATTTATTTTTATATTTTTGCTTTAAGGATATGTGCGCATGTTCTTAAAACTAGGCAAGGCCATTATTATGATAGATAGATAGATAGATAGATAGATAGATAGATAGATAGATAGATAGATAGATAGATAGATAGATAGATAGATAGATAGATAGATAGATAGATAGATAGATAGATAGATAGATAGATAGATTGATTTAGTGCTCTTGAACAAGTTGTTAGCAATAAACCTCAAGCTAATCACAATCACAATTGCTCCAAAGGGCACTAATAACACAAACAAGGTAGAGAGGTCCAGTTCAGTGAATTAGCTAAGGTGACCTCTTGCGAACAGCCAAGGCATCACTTTGCTTAAAGGTTACTGTTTGGTCTCACGCAGATTAACTGTTGATTTAGATTTAAGTGATGGATCTTTATAGACTTTTAATCTGGCTGTGCAGACGTGAAATTTCCAATGAGGTGCATGTCAGGTTACAACATAGGTTAAGTTGTAGGAGGCATTTGCAGTTATGATATACAACATAATCCATGCAACTCAAAAGAAGCTTTATCTGTTTCCTCAGACAAATGTGAAGAATCAGACAAATCTGTGACCAAACCCACTCGTCACCATTTTCTGATTGAAAAATGTGGAACTTTAAACTAGTGCATATGTTGAGCCTAACAGTTTGCTCATTATCTTGAAAACAGCAGTTGTCAAAACAATCTCAACTGAAGGTCGATTTGCTCGCTTGTTGGGCAGCTTTCAGAAGATGACAGCTGTTCTCTTGTCATGGAATGACTGATGTGCTGTGATTTTCTGTTCCTCTGAGCACTTCTGTGACTTTGAAAATTTTGTATCTCAGCCGTAAATGCCACAAAAATTCCACCTAGGTGTTTAAATAAATGTATTTTTTGATCTCTGGTACCTCTGGAAGTAGTTTTTTGGGGCCCCAAAGATAATGTGAGTTCTGCAGTAGATACTAGCTCTCACATTTAGGTCTGGTTTTATATAGAGTATCAGTAGCTAATCCCTCATTATTTGCTTTCCACAGCTTATGAAGGTGGTTAATGAAATGTGTCCCAACATAACCCGGATCTATAACATAGGAAAAAGTCAGAGCGGCCTCAAATTGTATGCGATCGAGATCTCTGACAATCCGGGAGAACATGAAGTTGGTGAGTAGTTAAGTAAGTGGATTATGATTGCTGAATTTAATGCAGAAAAAAAGGAACATCAAAGACACACAGTGTTCCTAAGAGTTATTTTCTTTCTACAGCTGTGGTGATGGCTCTATAAATTTCCGTCTGTTCTCTCTCTCCATCTCTCCCTTAATGTGAAACTGTTGATTAGGCGAACCAGAGTTTCGTTACACGGCAGGATTGCATGGTAACGAGGTGCTGGGACGAGAACTGCTCCTCCTGCTGATGCAGTTCATGTGCCTGGAGTACCTATCTGGCAACCAGCGGATACGTCACCTGGTGGAAGAGACTAGAATCCATCTACTGCCATCTGTCAACCCTGATGGGTACGAGAAAGCCTTTGAAGTGGTACGTCTGCAAGACAGCCATTTGTGACCTCATACCACGATCTGGCCTCTGGTGAAAGCAGCATCTCTCTGCTTGGTCTCCTCCTAATAAAAGTGCATGTGGTGCTGGAAAATTAGTTTGAATGATGTACAGAAAATGAACAATGTGAGTGCACGCTGCATACTGTAACATACTTTTCACAAAAGCTAACAACCGGTTTCAGTGTCATGTCTTACTTCAGTACATGCAAAGTTAAAAGAGATGAAGCTACTGAACCCTGTGATGCTTATATAAAGCCAGCAGGCAAGCCAGTTTGTTAAAACTAAAGTTATCATGTTTTCTTGGCTGATTAAAGTTAATAAAGTTTTTCTTAAGAAGAAGCTACTTTTGGCAGCTCACTTATTCACCAGGGGTCGGCACAGCAGGTAGCTATGTATGTTTGATTTGGCAGATTTTTTACACCAGCTGCCCTTTCTTATGCAATCCCAAAGGGATTTGTGTCTCCTCCCAGGATAAAACATAACTTCAGCTTGTTAGGTGAATGTGTACACTACACCTTGGAGCCATGGATTAAAGCTTTTTATGGTAACACTTTATAATTCGTCCCGCAACTAAGGATGTAATTCCCCCATAATTCAAATGGAACTTTAATTAGTTTAGCCATCATCCAAATCAACATCATGAAGATATAAAAAGGCAAGATTAATCCATGCCATAATTCAGCCCGCATTGTTTAACATTACTTAAAATTACTTCCACATTACTTAAATTCAGTTAAATTCAGTTTTATTTATATGGAGCCAAATTGCAACAACAGTTGCCTCAAAAACCCTAAAATGACAATTACTTACAATTACTTACATTACAATTACTTCTTTGTTTCCTGTAAAAATCAAACTTGTTGCCCCCTTATTCTAGTGTACCTACCTTTAGGTATTTGTAGGTAAAAATAATTACATTATAATTTCAAATAAAATATGTTGACATGGCATTTTATTATAGGGGATTATGCCCTTAGTTGTGGGCTGTATTATAAAGTTTTAGTGCTTTTTTCAAGCTTGACTTTTTTATAGTTTCTTGGATCACAGTTTCTTTTGTTCAGCATATAAAAGTCTTATGTAACATGAAAACTGCTGCATTCTCTTAAACTAAATGCTCAGCTCTGCATCTCAACTTAGCATTTGGTCCTGTGGCTCTACATACCATTTAAGTTTGAGTTGGCTCCTGCTAGCCCCAAGTCTTATCAAACCATAGCCAGTTAGTTTCAGCAAACACTATCAGTGTCCACTCCCAAACAAGCAATGAACATAAAGAAAGATGTAACAAATGGGTTAACCAAGCTAGGAACGCAGATTAAAAACTTTAGGCTTTATATTGTCAAATAAAAATCACTTGCCATGGCACTCGGCAGCCACTGGTCAGATATTTTGGCATACAAGACCACTAACTTTAATTTCAATGGTTTTAAAGCTGCATGGATCATCAGTCAAATAAAAGCATGGTGACTTTGCCGCAAAATACTGTTTTGCATACAAGAAGGTAGATATCTTCCATAAATTTCTATTAAGGATGCTTTTAAACTGTATTGCAGAGATCCAAAAAAATGACTTAAAGCAGCTTTAAGCCCTTTTTGCTTGCAGGTGATGACCTTCCACTCTACAGCATGTTGTTTGTTTGGCAAACTGTGTGGATGGACCACAGGATTTTTTGATCAGTCTCTGCAACCCATGTCCCTCCTGTGCCTGGCTTGATACCTCTGCTAAGCCTCTTAATGATAACTCCACACTTCCCACCTCCACTGCTGACAGAATTCCATCTGTGATCATAGATTTGTGTTCCCCCATCTTTGAATTTTCCAAATATTGTGGTTTTCTTTTGTTTTACGCAGGGCTCCGAGCTCATCGGCTGGTCTCTGGGTCGATGGAGCAACGATGGAATCGACATTCACCACAACTTTCCTGATCTTAATGCTATTCTGTGGGCAGCTGAGGCAAAGAAGTGGGTTCCTCGTAAAATGTTCAACCACCATGTCGCCATCCCAGATTGGTACCAGTCCACAAATGCCTCAGTAAGTCAGTAAATCTTCCACGTGATAGTCTGTCTTTTAAATTGTGATTGCCATTTGGTTTCCAGTGACTTTTCCCTCAGGTGACAAATTCTGACACTGTATTTTTGTCTTGGACTCCCTAGAAGCGTAACAAACAAATTTCATAGAGAAGATCATCAGTCTTTTGAAAAGGGTAAACATTTCACGGGGGCATATCAGCGCTGTCTATTTTGGGAGAAGCGGATGCATTCGCTGTGTGACGACAAAGGGGCTGTGAGCTAAAATATACCCAGCAATCTATTTAAAGCTCATCCTCACGAGTGTTTTGACGTTGGTGAGAGCCCCGAGTGAGTCATACAAAGCCTCCAGAATAGCTGCTGCAGCTGTAGAGCTGGGATCCCCATCTGTGCTCACAAAGCTGTGAAAACTATCCCTGCCTGCCTGGCTAACTGGTTCAGCCTGTGCTTGGAGATAAAAGGGGTTACGTGAGCCTGAACAGCAGGGGCAATTTTATCAATTTCCTGCCTCTTGATGAATATTTGTCCACTTTTTAAAGTGGATTTTACTACAGTTCTACTGCAGTATTTTAACATTTAAATATTGTTATTATTCCCTCTTGACAGAGAAATTGTTTTCAGCATGAGTTAATTTAGTGACTGTGCCGAGATGATTGCATGAATTACATTATCATTCCCTTTCCTGTATCCCCCCCTGCCTGTAGGTTGCCTTGGAGACACGAGCTCTGATAGCATGGATGGAGAAGATGCCCTTCGTGCTGGGTGGTAACCTCCAGGGTGGGGAGCTGGTGGTGACCTTCCCGTATGACAGAACTCGCTCCCAAGGGGTGGTCAGGGAGCAAACCCCGACCCCAGATGACCACATCTTCCGCTGGCTGGCCTTCTCCTACGCATCCACCCACCGTCTGATGACTGATGCCAACCGACGGGTCTGCCACACACAAGATTTTGCCAAGGAGGACGGCACCATCAACGGCGCATCCTGGCACACTGCAGCCGGCAGTTAGTGTCCATATCTGGGGGGTGGATTTCTCTGCTCAGCTCTGAGCCTTTGAGCTGTAGCTCTAGTTAGCATATATCTGCATATTTGGAAAACTTCTGCTTTCAGAGCTTCTAGGTTTTAGCCAAAGCATTATGTAATAATTCACAGACAAACAAATAATAATGAAAGGCTTTTTTAAGCCCACTTCTAATTTCACAGATCTGGCCAGTAAGTGAACTAAATCCTGACCTAATTCTGCCGGCTTCTGCTGTCTCTTTTTCTTGGCAGGTATGAATGATTTCAGCTATCTGCGCACAAATTGCTTTGAGCTGTCGATGTATGTGGGTTGTGACAAATTTCCTCATGAGAGTGACCTGGCTGAGGAGTGGGAGAACAATCGCGAGTCTCTTCTTGTATTCATGGAGCAGGTACAGAGGCAAAGGAGCCCCTAAAGCTCACACATGTACATAAAAAACTAAACAAATAACCAATAAAGGCACTTAAACACGAGTATGTTTAATATTTTAGAGCTTTTTTATAACGTACATGGTTTTAATTTAGTCATGTTATACCAATACCATAACTGTCTTATACTAAATGAATGCTGTTGTCAAATATAGGTTTAGCTCGCTGTTTTTTAAATATCGGTGCTGCATGAGGAGGAACTATATTATAGCATCCTTAACTGTCAACATACGGTACACCTCACATCATTAAATCACACATGATGACATGTGCCATGCTTCCACGCGCAGGTGCACCGTGGGATCAAAGGTGTAGTCAAGGACCACCAAGGTCGTGGAATAGCTAATGCCATCATCTCTGTGGAGGGCATCAACCATGACATTCGTACTGGTATCCTGCTGCTTTTACCTGATTCTTATTACTGTGACATTGAGGTTATTATTCAGTCTATGAATCCTCTGTATGTGTGTAAACATGGAAAAATATTGTCCTGGTGACTGGTGCTGCAAAGTTGCCTGTGAGCACTTTGCTGTGTGTTTATTTGTCTGCCACTTTATATGTATGTGTGTGCTTGACATCTAAATGAAAGGCCATTTCACTGTTTTTAGTTTTAGTTTTCTGAGATCCCCATTAGCTCATGCAATAGCGGTAGCTACTAACTGTTGATCTCTGTGTGTACTCTGAGTCATTAATGGCTGATGGTTTGAGCTAGTAACCCAGTGCAAAGTAAACATATTTACAAGAAACCCCCCTTCCAATTGTCTGGACGTGGGTAGCTGTCAGCGTCTGTTTTGCAGCAGTGTTTTTGCCTTTATCTGAAATTTTTTGTGAGTAAGCTCAGATTTTGCAATCAAAGCAGAAGAAGCTGCCTCGGGGCGCTCTGACTCAACTGTCTCCGCAGTCCAGCTTATTCCTCAGAAATGAATCATTCTTGCAACGAGTTGGTATTTCGGTATAAGACGGGATAAAAGGCACAAACAAAAGCAGGTTATGTATTTTAGCGGAGCTCTGACTCAATTCACAGTCATAGCCTGTGCTGCCGAGGCCTCCTGCTCCGAATTTAACAATCGAGTGTGAGTCCTCAAGGCAATCTATTCTGATGCCTAAAAAAATGCAGCCTTCCAAGCCAAAGTAGTTTTGTACTTAGAGCGTGAAATCAAATGTTCAAAAGGACATTAGCCATTATTATTCCTGGAACTAAGTTTAAGTCAGTGCTTCCTCTTAGGATTCTCGCTATTCTCAGCTGCAGAGAGGAAAGATGTGAGGGTATGTACTTTGATGATTGTACCTTTTCAGCTGCTTTGAATTTCCTTTGGAACTTTATGGACCTTTAGAAACAGGCGTTTGCAAGGCGGTTTCTCTCTTATCAAGATGAAACAGCTGTAGTCACCAAGAAGACATGACAGAAAGCTTTGGTACTGCTGATACACTGATATCCAATAGTTGTGTCTCCAGAATGAAAATACACTCTAGTTCCATTGCTTTTTTCATGCAGTGACTTCAGAAAACAATTCAATTCTCTTCTTCCATCTAAATGCTACTAATATGAGCACAGATGCTGTTGTGTAACTATTTGGACTGACAGCAGCAGAACCAGACCTGCCTTCATATTTCATTTGTCTCAGTGGCTGTTCAGACGCGTCAGGTGGGTGTTTGGATGGCAGGAGGGATGCAACACTGTCGTTTTTGTGAGTGAGTCAAAGGCTGAAAATATTCCATAGGCGCACTGGTGGACTGAGGTCACGTAAAGGCAGCATTTGGCACAGAGAGACCAAGAAAATCCAACACGACAAAGCAGAGCTCCTTTTAAAAGAGCGTCTTTCTACTTTTACACAACACCTGCCTCGTCAAAAGTAGAACACACAGAACTTGCCAACATTTATTTTAGGCATCAAATGAAGGCTTTTATGATGCTTGTTTTTCTGCCACTGCTTACTGGGCTGTTCAAATTCAGATTTCTAGGACAGAATTTGCATTTTGCAACTGTGGCAAAAATAGTGTGCTTTAATGTGTTTTCACAGTCCATAATATGTAAAACACTTAAGGGTGGATCACATATAGTAAAATTTCTTACTCGTGGCTGTGCCAAGACTATAGAAATCAATTTCACCATAATTTATGCTTCAGCTTTATATCATGGCCTGTATATTAAAGATGGACGTAGTCACTGGATTAGAAAAATGAAGCCACTGGGGGGGGGGGGGGGGGGAGCCTAAAGATGCAAAGGGCATTACAAAACTCTGGATCTAAAAGACTAAAATTCATTAAGTGTCAGCTTCTATGATGAAATGCTGAGTCAGTGCATACTTTCCTCAAGTCATTAAGATGTTATTAGCTAATTTACCCCTTCTGGTCAATGTGCTCATCGCGCTTTTGAAAAAAAGAAAAGAAACTGGTTGGCCAACAGTATAACTGAAGTGAATAATAATTTGGCTGTATGGCTAGTATGCACAAGCAGATCACGGTCCTGTCAACTGATGAAAAGTAACTAATTAATTGTACCATTTCTGTTAATTAAAGGTAATAATTGCATGTTTTTCTCTTTTTAAGACTGACAGTCATAATTAAGGTAAAATCAAGCAAAACAGAATAGAACAAAGTTTTCTATAGAATCTTAAAATGGAGATATGTTCCTTATTTTTTGTTTGTTTTTTATTGTGCAATAGTCTTGAGCCACCTGTCATTTCTTTATATTTTGTTTCCAAGGATAATTTTTTGGGTGGTCTTGAATGGTAGTTTTTCAGGCTTTCAGAACATTTCAGAAGGTTTTTCCATGAACACTGGATGCTTTTTCACTCATTTTCCATCCAGTCCTAGCCGACCATTTTCAGAGGAACCTGTTTTCTTATTATTTTTTCTTTTTGTTTGTTTTGCTTTTTAAAATTCTGGCTGGGCTGAGACCTTTCTGTGTGATTTCTCCATGTTCTCCGCCCCAAGGTTTGCTCCAGGTACTCCGGCCTCCTCCCAGATTCCAAAGACATGCAGTTTGTAAGGTTAAGTTAACTGGTGATTCTAAATTGCCCATAGGTGTGAATCCTTGTCTGTGTTAGCCCTGTGATAGACTGGCAACCTGTCCAAGGTGAGCCCTGCTTCTCGCCCTGTGGCAGCTAGAATCGCCTCCAGCTTCCTGTAACACTTAATTGGATAAGTGGAAGAAAATTGATGGATGGATGGTGTCGCATTGTTTGTTAAGCCACCTAACACTGACCTGAAAGCAAAGGGAAGAAAAGGAAATTGTATCTTTAGACACTTTGATACTATATCAGTCTGTCAAAAAAACGAAAAACAAAATGTGTTGCTATTTATTTTGTTGAATATGCCAAAAAATGCCAACGATAACACAGTTTTACAGACATGAAAAAAGTATTTTGGTGCCAACAAGGTGATTCCCGAAGAGTTATTACGTAGAAACCTGTCACAGTACTGTATGCAGTGTGTCCTTAAAAAACTTGATGAAGCTGGAGAAATGGAGGATGAAAGAAGCGGGAAGCCTAAAAACAACAGATGAACACAATCTGAAAGTTATTCATTTAATCGCAGATGCTAACATATTAATTTTGACAGCACTAACTGCTTAGTATTTTTAAAATCTGCTCACCTCCTTACTCAGTGATAGCCATGACAGCTACAGCACTTTCCTACGAACAAAGTTAATTTTCAGTGTTTGTGTCTTCAGCTGCTGACGGTGATTACTGGCGCCTGCTGAACCCAGGGGAGTACAGAGTAACAGCGAGGGCTGAGGGATACAGCCTCGTGAGCAAGAAGTGTGAGGTGGGCTATGAGATGGGTGCCACCCGTTGCGACTTCACCATTGGCCGCACCAACATGTCACGAATTAAAGAAATAATGGAAAAATTCAAAAAGCAACCCATCAAATTGCCCATGAGGCAGCTTGCAGCCCAGGGGTCCAGAAGGAGACGTCTGGGAACATAATGACCGTATGAGGTAGCTGGAGGAAGAATTAAAAACAAACATCTGCTCTGATCAGACTGCGGTGAAGGCCAAGCCTGGGTTTGGACCTGTGTCAGATTCCTTCTGAGTGCTGTCAGTGGAATTAGTGTTTTGAGACAAAAAATGTGGATTAATTTAAACGGGGCACTCTATTTGATTTTTTGTTTGGTTAGAGCTTCTTTGCACTCACTGTCATCATCTCAACTTTTCTCTCATCTCAACAGTAAACATTTATGCTTTTCATTTGGTGGAAGGTCAAGTTTGTTAATAGGGCAAATCTTGTGGCATTAGCTATAACAGCAGATAAGAGATTGTCATCATTTTAGCGCTATTTTTTCTTTAATAAATGACAATAGAAATTTTAAGCCACTGTGAGGAACAACCATGAATGTCATTATGCACATACTTAATAACTTATGTAACACAGTTATGTAAACAGTTACAAAAGCTTTATTACCAACAACTGTATAATGTTGAGTCCTTAAAAAGCTTGTGGACTTAGTGACCTTAGGTTGTCATTGATTCTGTTTTATACACTTTTCTTTTAGTTATTAAAATAAAAGCTGTGTTTTGCACAAAGTGAACTCGTTCAGCTGATTATGTTGTGTGTGAATTCAGCTCATGAAGCCAAACTGTGTAACATCTTTTATACAGATTTTTGCTAGTCATTATGCCTGACACCACATGTATAAAACTTTGAGCTTCTAATAATTTGCATCCTGAAAAAAGTTACACATCAGAATCTGTAATTTTGGAGAGACATATCCAAAAAAACTAGTGACAATTTCTTACATATAGAAACAGAAATTAAGAAAATGCTGTTTTCATTCAATTTTCATGCTGAACTGAGCAGACTCTACCACACAAAAAAAACAAAAAAAACAATATAGTCTAATCCAAATAGAACCAATTGGAGTTCCCAGATGATTCTATAATTAGAAATAAGGGAAATTAATTTTGCTAAACGGACGGATTCTTTCATTTACAAAAATATGCACATTGCCCTAGGTGGGGGGTGGGGGCTTCAGGTGAAGTTTAAAACATTCAAAGAGGTATTAAAAACGCAAAAATGTAATTTTTTTGCACATATATATCTAAATAAGTATTTGTTATAAGAAATTAAAATTTCACAGCAATCATTATAAACCATAAAATCATGACCATTGATTATTGCCATCTTGCCAGAAGTGGTTATGTAGATTTACAGGGCGTGGGTGAGCCATGATCTCTACATGCTTATTGCTACTAAAATCTTCTATAATACACAAAATCTGTGTCTGTCTGTGTGGTGAACTCTCCCTAGAGATCAGAAGCTGAGCAACCAAACTTGACACACAGGTTCATCTTAAGCACCTGAAGGTTCTTATCTATATCTGATAATATGATGTCATCATGGTGCCTAGCAACATCTTAGCAGTGGGCAAAAATTAACCACGTTTAGCATGTATGCACATAATAACATGTGGATAAATCATACATAAAATATCCACTATAATAGCTTATAAAAACAATGTATCACTTTAGTTTCTAAAGTATTTCAGCTTGATAAATTCTACAAATACAGTCTGATGTTACTCAAACAGGCCAAACAATACTGTAGCATCTATATGCGCCAGTAAAAAAAACTGCTTGTCAGATAATTTAATTAAAAAACTTAAAAATACATTAAAAAGTCTTCAGAGGTGAGCAGCATCACAAGAACAGTCAGCAGGCCCAGTTCAGTGACTCAGATAACTTTGATGCTTGAAGACAGGTGACAGCTTGATGACAGCTACCTGTCACTCAAAGCGATCATGCCGTAAAACATGCATAAGTTAAAACCTTATTATTATGAAGTCATATAAAAGTTCAACCCCATACAGAAATCATGAAAGGGAAAATTAGATAAAAGACAAAACCCTTTTAGATATACCAGGCATTTTATTTCTGCTGCAAAGCTAAGGATTTTAACATGAAAAAATGACTTTCTTGCATCTTCATTTGGCCTCTCCAGGAACCGAACATCTCAACAAAAGCTGAGGAGGCAAAGGTAAAATCCATAAAAGCTTCACTGAACCATAAACCCCATTTATTAGAGCTATGTTATTGTTTCTAAATGGTTAACTCAAAATGTACCTACTAAAGCTTGTTTGTACAATGTCATTGCTTCCTTGAGATCAATGACAACATATACCAGTGATACTATAAATATAAGTAAGTAAGTAAAGACACCTTCTCTGTTAAATTCCCTTTTTAGACACTGATCCCTACCAAGGCATCATGAGTTGGATTTTGTCTCCACTGGGCAATAGAAGATAATCATTCCAGCAGAGTGCTAACACATACTGACAGGCAAACATCTACCCTCAAATCCATCAGCAGTGGTGAGCATTCAGCCCATTGAACATGCACTTTAGAGGGAGTGCAGTTCAATACTAAAATACTACTAAAAAAACAAGCAAGATCATAAACTGATTAAGCCTTTAAAGACACAAGAAATTCACTATGATGTTGCAGGTTATGTATATGATTAATTTTCAAATTGAGAAACATTTTACTTCCACCTGTTGACTGAAACTCCCTGTTGGAACTCAATTTCAGTCCCATGACATACTGTAGTAGTAATGACTGTGGTTAATTTTAAGCACCATCTAATTTGATTTCTGCAGTGGCGAGTCATGCATCGTAGGAGTGTCAGGGTAGGAAGACTCTAATTATCAGAACTCTGTTGGGGCTTTTACAGATCACTGGATTATTCTGACAACAACACCAGCCTTCTTTCTGTATGACCAACATGCAATTAGAGGAAGACCTCAGCCTCTTAACTCATTCTTCAAAGATTATTGAATGGAGGCTCGCAAACCTGTCATCATCTCAGAGCACTGGAGAACAGAAGAACAGAGCTTGTTAATTTGATGTATTTTCTGCAGATTTATATCACAGCAAGTGAAACAGAGATGTATATGATGTGTAGATGGGGAGATGGAGAGTTTAAAACCACTAAAACAAACCGCAGGGCTTCCAAACAGTATATATATATTTGTACTGTACAGCACTCAGAGTGGTTTTACTTCTGCTACAGATATTTAGTAATAAAAAACAGAAGAAGCTGGATTTTAGCCTGCCAATAGTACAATAGTTAATACCATTGGGGGGGGGGGTATAGACTCACCGGTCACTTCATTAGGTACACTTTGCAAGTACTGGTTTGAATTTTCACTGGTATATCATTGATGTGAATCTAAGGTTCCATCCTATGAGCAAAGGCTTTGGCAACAGTGGGAAGGAAAACCCCCCTTTTAACAGGAAGAGACCTGCAGCAGAACCAGGTTCAGGGAAGGGTGGCCATCTGAGCCAGAGGTTAATAATAACTCTAAAAATTACCCATCCCATTGGCTGGAAAATGCAGAGAGGTGTATAAAAACATAGTGAGTGAAAAAGGTGACTGAAGAAGAAACACTCAATGCATCAAATGCATCATGGGAATCCCCCAGCAGTGTACACCTATTGCAGCATAACCATCTCTCGAATCCAAACTGGAAGCTGGTTCCAGAGAAGAGGGGCCTGAAAACTGAAGGCTCTGCCTTCATTCTAATTTTTAATTAGTTCTTTGTTCTTTAGTCTTAAACTCAACTCAACTGAGTGGCAGAGCAAGATCACCATCTCATCATCCCAACAACCCAAGATCACCATATTTATGAGTTAGTCTTACATAGTAACTCATACTTTTTTTTTATAGTCGTTGAACAGTTACACTTCTTTGTACCTCTATTTAAAGTTTTTAATAACTTGAAGTCTCCAGCTCAGCTTTTGTTGCTGTTTCTGTAACAAATCAGAACCAGGGTTCAGCCTTTGATTTAAGTGAAGACCCTTTTCTCTACTGTAAGAGAAGAAATGTAGTTAATTTGGTTTCACCACACCTTCGAATGTAGAGATTTAAAAAAAAAAATACTTTATGTATTTATGATTATGTACTTAATTTACATTCCTATCCTTACCTTTGAATGTCTTGCATGTTACTGTATTTGTAAATGTTAAATCAAACAGCTGCTGAATCCACCTAAAGAAGCGAGTCACTTGTTAAAAATGGGACATTGGACATAGATTATAAACAAACTAATGATACTTGGTCCATATGGATAGCAGACAATCCCTGTGAGATAAAATCTGTGTAAATCGTGACAGAGTAGGAGGGTCGGGGAGTTGTACTGTAAGTAGGGTGTGTGCAGTGTAGCTGCTGTGGCCAGCAGCTGTGATACCGTGCAGATGTGTGGGAAAATACAGGCACCAGCTAACCTTGCCAGAAGCTAAAAGGCCAGTGCTTCTTCAGAAGTCGGTCCAGCCTTTGAAGTGTTAGAGCTTCATTCTGGATATAACAGGAGTGAGACGTCACGCAGCTTTGGTAAACCAGCTCTTAACCTGTCTCCCCTCTGCTTCTCTGGAGCCTCCGAGACAGATTAGACACTCTGGTTTTGATCTAATAGTGACAAGCACATCCACGAAGACAGGGTGGTTGAGAAGTTTTGTAAACTCTGGATTCATTTTACTGGACACATTATACCTTGTTTACATTTCCTTAACGAGCATAAAACAAATATTTCAGAAAGTCTCATTTAGTTGTTTCAATCAAACCATGAGGGGAATTCAAGTTTCATTCAATTCTGTGTTGGCTTTAGTTTTCATGCCTGGTCATATGCTACATAGCCTGTTTAAGAAAGTAAATGCCAATTTTAAAAAAATACAAAGTCTGATGAAGCAAGAAACATGAGCAGTCAGACAACTGAAAAGTTTTAAACAAAGCTGTAATGGCCACATTATTCTGGAAGAAGGCATCACAATTTGCAGAGAGACTTTGATTTTAGATTTGGCCTCTTACTGAGCAGACTAGTGGTGAAGTCTTGTGTGGGAGGTTGCAAACAACAACAAAAAAAAAACTGCAAGAAGAGGTTACCACCCAGTGAGATACACTTTTTAAACTGTAGCAGCTCCAGCACAGATGTCACAGGTTATGAGCAAACCAACTGCAACCACTACCACAATGCAGGGAGTGATCACACACAGATGGTATTCTGAAAGATCTGTAGTCTACTTGGGAGGTTTTGTACGCTACTGTATTTAATGTTACTTTCAGTGATGATAGTCAGGTGAGCTTAAGGAAAAATGTATAAATGCCTTTTAATGCTTTTTGCTAGATCGGTGTCAATGGTCAATTTTTTTATTGAATGCCCAAATCGAGAACGCAAAGTATTCGTTTGTCTGTATTCACATACATATGAACTTAACTGACATGCCATTCTTATTCCATAGGGTTTAATATGATGTTGGATCATCCTTTGCCGCTTCAACTTTTATGGGAAGGCTTCCCACAATGTTAAAGAGTGCATTTATAGGAATTTTTGACCATTCTTCCAGAAGTGCGTTTGTCAAGTCAAATACTGATACTGGAAGAGAAGGCTCGGCTCATTCTAATTCATCCCAAGGGTGTTCTGTCGTGTTGAATTCAGGACTCTGTGCAGGCCATTCAAGTTCTTCCACACCAGCCTTGCTCATCCATGTCTGTATGGACCTTGTTTTGTGCAGTACTGTGCAGTCATGTTGGAACAGGAAGGGCCATCCTTAAACTGTTCCCACAAAGTTGGGAGCATGTAATTGTCCAAAATGTGTTGGTATGCTGAAACAGAGTTCATTTCACTAGAACTAAGGGGCAAATCATGAAAAACAACCCCACACCATAATCCCCTTCCCAATAAACTTTACACTTGGTATAATGGAGTCAACAAACCCAGGCTGACAGGTGCAGATGTGTGACTCAGAGAAGACATCGCCACTGCTCTAGAGTGCAGTGCATCCGAAACTTTGCATTGCTTGGTGCTTGGTGATGTCAGGCTTGGATGCAACTGCTCAACCATGGAAACCCATCCCATGAAGCTCTACACACTGTTCTTGACCTAATCAGAAGGCCACATAAAGCTCGGAAGTCTGTAGTGATTGACTGCAGAAAGTTGCCGACCTCTGCCCACTTACCGCCACAGCATGCGATGACGCCGCTCTGTGGCCTACCACTTTGTGGCTGAGTTGCTGTCATTCTCAACTGCTTTCACTTTGTTATAATACAACTAACAGTTGATTGAGGAATATTTAGTATCAATGAGATTTTATGAGTGGACCTGCTGCACAAGACTTCACTCACACAGCAAGCCTAGGTACTTGACCATGGAAGGGACAGGAAAACCTGAATTCAATGATATGGATCAGCGAGTGAATACTTTTGACAATATAGTGTATTCAAGATGGGAACAAAAACCACTTTGGTCATTATTGCTAATTACCAACTTTGTGAAAACTATAAGAGATTTTTTGTTTAAATAACAATTTAATTCAGAGGCTCTACACTGTGCATGATCTATTATTAGAAGTAGGTCAGCTTTGATTGGCAGGTTGGCTGCTAGCTGACTGCTAGCTGATTGGTACCTTTAGGAACATTTTCAGTGCAGTAATCTAAGAAATAATTGCTGTATGGTACATTATAACCTAAAAAAGTTTACAAGTGTTAGTGAAATTCTTTTATCATATTGGTATGTTATTGATGCTCATTAGCAGATTTGTATATCTGTTTGATACACCTCTGGGCACACCTTGCTAATAAAGCACTTCATGTTTTTGTGTAATGGGCTGCTTTGAAAAAGTGTAATCAGACAAATAAGTGAAAGCATGTATAAGGATGTAAAAAAAAAAGAAAAAAAGTAAAAACAAAGGAACAAAAAAAGCCAAACACATATATCATTTTAGTGAAAGTACATTCATGCAGCAGCCACACATAGCAGCATAGTGAGAATATGTCACACATTTTTTTAGACCATATAGTCAAACAAAAAGCATGTGGTAGCATATGGGAGAGAAAGAAAAGAGCAACTGGAGGAATAAGAACCACATGTTTTGGGGTTTTCACATAGGAAGATAATAATCATCCTGAGTTACTTTTAAAAATTGAGCTCTTACTAATTAAAAGTAAAATACGTGCCTTTCAGTTATGAAAGCACTTGTCAGAGGCAAATGCCAAAATTGGAATTTTGAAGTTCAATATTCACACTTGCTGCTATTGATCTCTCTCTTGTACCAGTCCAAAAGGGATATTATTCTACTGTTTTATATTGAAGATTCAGTTGTGCTATATTTACAGCATAATTTAGTTTTACAAATCATACCTATGTTACATCAAATAAAAAAATAAAAAAATAAAAGGACTAGAGATCAAGGCGTAGGTTCTGAACCTAATCTAACCAGTCCCAAACAAAAGGATCATATGGAGAAAAAAAAATCCCAACATATTCTTCTGTTTTGCAGTGTGAGGTGTCTACTTTTCACTTTGAGTTGTGGTATATTTCTCACTGAAGGGAGCCCGAGTGTGCTGAAGCCAACCACCATTAAACGGTGTTAGATGGTCAGTGCCACCCACCTGTAGATAATCACTGGCTCCTGGGGTGGTAATCAGTGTACAGAATATCAGTGTTTTACAGTCAGGCCCTTCTCTGTCAGCTGGTGCTGTTTCATTACCACCTGCATTGTGGTGTGAACAGAAAAAATGGCATCCCTGTGACTCAGACTGATTGCTCGTGGTAACAGTCTGAATTGCCGCAGATACATGAGAGTCATCTCGTCAAACCCTTGCATTTTTTTCCCCTTTCTGTCCAACACAGATGCATTCTCAAAATCTAAAAAGACTGGAGACTCAAGGCACTGATTTATACTCAAACAGAGATACAGTCTCCCTACATCAACCTTTGAATGGTTTCATCCTTTTCACTGAATATCTTGAGAAGACCCAAATTAAAATTAAATAAAAATGCATAAAACACTTGGTGACAACACAATTCATTTGAGCTGTGTTACAGCAAGACAGACGGTCTATATCTATTCACCAAATAGTTATTGCTTGTTCTTGCTAAAGCAGGAAGTTAAAGAAAAAAGAGGGAAAAAAGAAGGAAAAGAAATATGGCTCCTGACAAGATACAATGGGCCGACTGACACCAACACCAACTCCAGCAACTCAAAGACTTTGGACCACTGAGCAACAGTCCAGTTCTTTTTCTCCTCAGCCTGGGTAAGACCCTTCTGACATCTCTGGTTCAGGTGTGGCTTGATATTAGGAATGCATCAGTTGTAGCTCCTTTCAAGAGCTCTGTGTGTCTAGCCCTTCATGCACTGACACAATCCTCAGCCCACTCCTTGTAAAGCTCCCCCAAGTTCTTGAATCAACCTTGCACGTCAGTCCTCTTAAGGCCGCGGTCATCCCTGTTGATTGTGCACCTTTTTCCTTCTGCGCTTTTCGATTCCGGTCAACTTTCCATTAATATGCTTTGATACAGCACTCTGCGAACAGCCAGCCTTTTTAACAGTGACCTTCTGTGGTGCTTTGTGGAGAGTGTTAACGACCTTCATCTGAACAACTGCAAAGTCTGCAGTCTTTCCTGTAATTGTGGTTGCATGTAGCGAATAAGACACTGTCTGAAAAGCAATATACTCGAAACACTAAATGAAATGTTCTAGTAATTTCAGATACAGGGTTTCTGATTGTCATGAGTTATAAACCATAATAAGGTACATTAAAACAAAAAGGCTGGAATTATTTCACTGTGTGAATTTTACCTTTTTGAATTAAATCACAAAACATTTGACTTTTTTACAATATTCAATTTTTTAAGATGCACTAGTGTTTATGTCTGTGAACAAAGACACAAAGACTCCATTACGAGAGGCTGAGAAGCTTCATGAAGACCTCTTATGCATTCATCTTATCCATTATGTCAAATAGAACTAAAGTTATATGCGCAACTGTGAGCTGTGTTTCTATGGCGTGAGTGTGAGAGTAAGTGTTGCTTTGTTGTCGCATCAACAACAGTTGTCATCAGTTTAATCATCATGGTTAAAATCTAAAACAGTCATCTTTGTCATTTTTACCAACATAACAATTACAATCCCCATTAAAAAAAAAATATATTATGGAAACAGCAATCATCCCATCACCACCAACATCATCAGTTTGTCATCTTAGCCATCTTTAGCAGCAGCAGCATCGAGCCATGGTTTGATAAATCAGGAGGTACATAACAAAACACTTTAGGCAGTCAGGTCAGCCACTGATAAACAAAATGAGGTATATTACACTCCACTCATTGCCACCGATCCACAACAGGTTAAACTTCATTTGCATTTGTAGCAGCACATTCTGTAAAACTCAGACATACAATAAATTGTCTCAATAAATTACATTTACATAGAAAAGACTCAAAAATACTTTTCACATTGCTTTTCATCTAAATATGTCGACATGTATCCTTTTAGGTTTCGTTTTAGTCATCATTTATGAGAAACATTTAATGTGGGCAAGTGAGAACTTCAGGAAATCAGAATTAGAGGATAACAAAAAGGAAGCAGATTTCGAGTAACGTTGATGAACAGAAGTGAATAAGGCAATTATTGATTCCAGTAATATAGTTCTAGATGTCTATATGTCTGAAAAACTTAAAACTAACATATTATAGAATTTAAGGCATCAGCTGTCTTGGAGCGTCATACAATGCATGATATAGTCAAGACAACTGTTTCTCCTTCCTAAAATCATGAATCCTTACACCCTACATAAAATAGTCTTCACTTCTTTTGTTTTCTTCTCTGCTTTTAGAAAATTAATTACTTCTCCTTATATTTGGCTCACTGGGCATCATCAGTAATTTTGGCACTGCATTTCACTCCCTATCTCACTGTCAGATGTACAGCTTAATGCATTTTGTTTCCACATGACAAGAAAAATAAAAAGAATTAAAATGTACTGTAAACAAGTAAATATAACTGTTTTTCTATAGTCTTCTATAAAAGTCTTCTATAAAATCAAATTCAGTATCTTTGGATGTTTGTTTAGATTTAATGGATCAAACCAACAAAATAATTCTAAATTGCTTAAAACTATTATTTTTATCTCTTTACCAAGAAAAAAATGAAATAACTTTTGTAGTATCAGTAGTTCATTTTGAGTAAAATTTTATCTGGCTTCATTATTTTCCTTCCAGCTGGACTGTGTAGGGTTAGTGGGATAGGTGGGTTAGAGTTAGGGTCCAACTGGTAGCCTGGTGTTGTTAGAGACTTGTTTATTGCACGTCCCCATTAAATGAAGTTTATAAGGTCATAATCATTTCTATTTGGTGCCTTTCACCATCATTTGCCAAAGCTTTATATAAATATAAGTGGCACTGGATGATTTTCATTTGCCTTCTACTGCTTTCAGGTGATTATTTAAAAGAAAAACCTTTTTTATCAGCAAAGACAACAATATGCTATATTTATAAGTACAATTGAGTCCTTCCATTAGTCCTTGCATTAGTATCAATATCTAATATCTGTGTTAGTAGCTTAGCTGCCCACTTATCTATTATCACTACTAGCTCTTACCTGTAGCTGACTTCCTGGCAAAGTAGTTGGCAAACCTGCTGCTGCAGGCTATCTGAGAAAAAAAAAGACTAATGGGAATCACAGACTAGGATCATTCAGTTTTCCAAGTTGTCCAAGTTATTAATCCTAGCCTAGCTTAGCTAGGATTAGCTTACCTAGTTTTGAGTATATTCAGTAATTCAGACTGATTTTAATAATATTGTGTGGTAAAAGTGCTCTCAATTATCACCATTGCACATTTAGTTGGCCTTAGCTGTTCAGAGATTTTTCTTTTTTTACTTTACCCATTGAAACTGATTATTTCTACATCCAGACGTGCTTTGCTCTAATATTTTCTCGTGTCCGTGGCTGTCATCTCTATTAAATCATCTCATCTTTTTGCCAAAAGACATATCCCGTGCATTTTCCCTCCTGTATGTGTGAAAAAGCATCGAGCAGTCTCTACGGGTCACTTGTGACTGTGAGTACAAACCCAGGCAAGTACAGTTGATCATGCTTCACTTGACTAAACAACCTGAGGGCCACATGTCAGTCGTGACAGCAATGGCAATTGGTTTGAAGGTTTTTTCTTTCCGCTAAAACTCTGCTTGGACAGATCAGTAAGTCCTTAAAATGGATGCTAAAGCACAAACAATGCCAGTACACATAAAACAAAATATATTTAAATCCAGTGGTACTAATGCAGCCAGATAATGTACTAAAAAATAAAAATACCCAAAGAATTTGCTTAATTCGGACTGGGCTATACCTGAGCCGTCCTGTGCAGTGTGCACAGTCTGCTGTATGTTTTCATCTGTAATACAATTTGGGAACTTGTTCTTCTACTTCGTCAAGTTTTGGTTAGACTAGTCTTCAGTGCTACATACAGAATTCATGTATAAATTACTGCAAACACTTTGCACAGACTAAAACACACATACAGCCAACCCCCCTTTTTTAAGATAAAATGAATATTACAGTTATGTCAAAACAAACAGACACACTGCAAAATCTGTATATAATAAACTGTATCTCATATCTGACTGAAAGCTACCCTAAAATAATAAAACTTTTAGGTGGCCATTCATCCTGGGTAAGCACATCTGCCTCTCCAGGTGGACATGGAATCTGCTGCTCTTTGTTGTCCTCACAGCAAGTTCACTGCACTGATTTGCTGTTCTGGGCACTCGGTATGAAAGCGCAGTGGTATTCCTGTACAGGGAGTTGACCTTGTCTGTTCTGTTTTCTTTCCTTTTTTTTGTAGACCAAATTCAAGCAGACATGGACAGGAACTACCAAAATTTATTCCACTTCTTCATCGACAGTAAACTAGGTTCTTATTTCCCTGACAGTTGTCGGGTTAACCTTCCCATCGGGGCAATGCCGGTCACTCCACGGTGGGTATGCTGTTCACCTGGCTCTCGTGCCGGCGTCCGGACGCGTTCAAGGAGCTGCGCTTCAGCAGCTTGTTGATGATGTCAGTGCATGTCTTCTTGTACTGGTGTCGGAGGAGGGAGTACACAAATGGGTCGCAAGCTGCCTTGCTGTAAGCTAAGCACTTGGAGACAATTCCCCAGTGAGGGTTGATAGGCACCGCTGGAAATAACTCCACGATCCTGCAGGGAAGCATAAACAGAGGGTGGTGAGAGAGAGCGTGGTAGAAAGGCAAGTCAACATGCTGGAAAAGACATGCATGCCTTAAGCTTATTGTGCAGAAACAGAAATACATTTGCAACACAGTGTTCTATTTTCCCCCATAGTAAGCAGGGAGTTACTTACGAAAATGTTCTGCTTCTGTATAAATACAGCCATCCCATTAAACACATATTTGTATAAAGTTATTTTTCTCATCCACCCACAAGAAAAAAGTAGGTCTTTCTCTCGAATGTGGATTTACAGTGTGGGGCTATATTAGATTTCATTTCTAACTTGCAGTCAGCAGTATTTAAAGCCAGAAAAGACAAAAGAAGAGTAAAACAGATAAGCAGTAATGAGTGTCTGGGAACAAAGTTTGATTGTAACTGACAACCAGATTAGACTGAAGACTGAGCAGAAAATGTCAGTGAATTCTTCCAGTCTGGGAAAAAACCCCACCAACTCATTAGTGCATGATATGATATAAATATTTAATTTAAAGCAGCTCTTAATAAGCTTTACAGTCTTGTGAGGTCTGCATCTCAAAGCAGTTCATGGCACTCCCAACTTGTTTTTGCTTTTAGACACATTTGTGTGAAGTGTAAGTTATTAAACCATCATAAAGCTGTAAAAAACCGCTGATTGTCTACACTTGCACTCTGTATGATTAGGCCATCCAAAATAGAGCTCTGTCAGCGTATTACCACAGGCCTTACATGGGCTACTAGCCATCCCTGTCATTTGTTCACACACACTCCACAGAACCAAAGAGTGTAAGTTGGTCACAGCGCCACACAAATGCAAAGGTGTTTTCTCACATGAGTTAACACAGAAGAAGCTAGAACTCCATGAAGCAGAGAATCATGAGAAATCAGAAAATTTAACATGAAATGAATACCCCAACCTGAACCTCTTGGAAACTGGTTGAAGGTGCAGCTAGTAGGTTTCATCCCATTATACAGAAGAACTAAAGATGTTAGGGAAATGGTAGGCAGTGGTCCAAAGCAATTTTAAGCAGAGTCCATTTTTCAAAATCTTTGTTTATCGTACACACATACACAGTTAGCACAAGAGCTTTCAGCACATATGATGTAACATTACATAGGATACTGTAATTATATTTACAGTTACATTGTTAGGAGGGCAAAACTGCTTTTCCAGGAGAAAGGAAAGTCTCCAGAACTTATGGCTTAGGTGATATGACAAAGTAATTTGAGGTCATACCTACTTTTGCAGCTCAGCTTTGTTAACCACTGAAAACACAATAAATTAGGAGCACTTGTTGTCCACATAGAAGAACATGTTACTGCTAAAGCCTACTGTATTTAACTCAGATCACTTCTACTTCTATTTTTTTCTACTGTGAGTTTTATTTACAGTAAGTTACTGGCATCCAGCTGCCATCTAGTTGCTGTAGATTTTACAGCAACCTCTTTACAGTGCAGCAGGTCTATGTATAAAGATTCTTTTGTCAAATTTCTTCATCTAAAACTGAAATTCTGCACTTCAATCACAACAATCTTGATTATTTGATTGAAATTCTATCATGGTGGTGGACAGATTCTCATTGTCTGTATTAAAGTAAATGTCTCACATGACAGCAAGCCGATGACTTATGTGTCTCACTCACTACAGGCCTTATTTGTTATCCTGTCTTTGTTCAGTGATTGATGTGAGTGGATTCTACCTGACAAACTGATATGCACCCCGCGAACTTGAAGAGAAAAAGTGCTAATGCAGCAGCAGCAACAGCAGAGCAGAGGCATATTACTTATCACAAGGTCAGCCAATCTCATCTTCCAGCTCTGGCCAGTGTTGGGAGGAAGCGGAGGGGAGAGAGAAAGGAAGCAGGAGGGGAGGGATATGGGTAGCTGTGACTGGAGAGCAAGGAGGTATCCAAGGGTTGCATACACTGCATGGTGGTCCAGCAAGGATTCCCTCTGGTCAAACAGTCTCTCTACCACTCACCTCGTGATTACATAGGGAGCGAAGCAGAGCATGAAGGTGCCGATAAAGGTGCTGATCTTCCTCGTTGCTCTCTGTCGTCGCCTCTTCTGCTCCTCCAGACAACGCTGACGAACACTACAAGCACAGACACATAAAGAGGGATGCCCACAAAGTGGGTTAATATGAGACAACAGGGAGTGGGTGTCATGTAGGGGTAAAGCATAGGGAGATCCAATATAGGGTGAGTTCAGGTAAATCAACTGGGTCAACTTAAAGGCTCAAAGTGGGGATCTCCCTTTTAAGAATTCCAGTTTAATCATTTTCTCTGTGCCTGTATGACTTTGTGCGATACCTGAGTGCACCACAGCTGTGATGCCATGGTGACACATTGCTTTGGACATTTTTTTTATGAAATAGAGGACATCTGTGTGAGTAATAACAGGATTTACAATCTGCAGTAGGCTATTCAACCACACACACACACACACACACACTCAGAGATTGTATAGTATTTCCATGGGAGCTATTCTGCATGGAGACAGAATAAAGCAATCACCCCAGATGACATTTCAGTTATATTAGATTTTGAGCGAGGACTCAATTCATATTTGAGATTCGCTGTTTTCGATAGGAGAACAAAAGAGGCTAAATCCTTTCTTCTAACTCATTTTTAAATACTTTTCAAGCTTTACAAATGTAAAGGTACCAGATTGCTATACCATATAACGTTATAGTTGCAGGATTGATAACTTAAAGTCGCTCACCTGGGGTGTATATCCACTAGAAGCACCAAAGTTTGCATTGTAATAACGTCGATCCTCTTACAGTGAAACCTTGCTACTTTGAGTACTTTGAGGTATGTGACACATAATACTATGAAAGACAGAAGAAAGGTGAAAGAGTGGAAAAAGATGGTGAAGACGACAAACTGTGTCCGACTGCTCGCTCTGGGGTTGGACAGGGTGCAGGATGCGTAAAGCCGGTGGTATCCAACCCAGGAGAGACAGGCGGCCACCGTGGAGAAGGACATGGAGTGCGCCCACGTGTACCCGAGCACAAAAGCCGCGTCTTTGTGGCGCATTTTGGAGTGGTACCTCAGGGGGAACACCACCGCGATCCACCTGTCGATGCTCAGAGCTGCCATGCTCAGCATCGAGTTCGTGGACAGGAAAGTCTCCAAGAAGCCCACGATCTGGCAGAAGCCATCTCCCCCCGGCTGAGCTTTACTGATAAGTCCCACTAAAGTGAGCGGCATGTTGGAGACGGTCAGCAACAAGTTGCAAAAGGTGAGGTTGAGGTTGAACAGACCGGGGACTTGCTTGCGGATCTCCGGGTTATACAAAAAGCAGATCAGCACCAGGACGTTGGACAGCAGCGACACTATAATAATCACAACCACCAGCACCGAGAGAATTACCTCCGCAGTGTCCATCCTGTGGACACCCGAAACTCACTTCTCCCCAGTTTTTCTGCGCATATCCAGTCTTTATTTTGCAGCTGCAAAATTACACTAATCACCCGTAACCGTGTCCATGCATCCCCGGATCTCTTCACCGGTGGAGATTCCCTTTTCTTTCAACTACATTGTTTCCTCTTCGGCAAAGATATTCAGGAGGCTTCCGACATGATAGAAAACCTATGTTTGTTAGTTTTTTAACGGACTAACTTCCTTCTTTCTCCCCACTCTAATCTACAGAAAACAAGCTCTCCTGCCAAAGCTGCTCTCTTCTGGCACTGCGTCTTGCAGTGGGGTTTTGTGTCCTGTGATGCGCTCCCGAGGCATCACCCCTCCGCACACACTGCACAGTGTGTGGGCTACTTGATCTCTCTCCTCTCTCCTCTTCTGGGTAAAAGTAAAAAAAAAAAAAGAGCATTAGTTATAGCTAAAATGAGAAATTATTAAGCTCATTTAACGGGAAATGACAGATGTGGTCAAATTAAGCGTGCTTGTTTTGTTTTTGTTTTTTTCAACAATAAAAAAAATTATTGTTATTTTGGACTATTGTAAATGTTAAACTCGCAAAAGCCGTAAAACGGCTTTTTTTCCCCCATTTTAAACTCTCCGTCAGGACTCTTGTAAAAGGAGACTTGGAATTATCTTGACAATAAATGCAAGATAGACAGCATAATCAAGGTGAAAGAAGAATACAAATACTACACTAAAGAGCATATAAGGTACACATTTAAGAGGCACGAATCTGACTTTTCACCACATCACCTAAAATCCTTAATTAAACCTGCCAAACTCATTAATAAAACAGAGATTAACATGAGTTCTCGTGCCTGATTCTGATCTCATTCTTCCAAATCACGACTGCATTCCAGCAGTATTGCTTCTTCATCTTTACTAATTAACTCTGCATCATCACATTGATAAGGAGCAACATCCTCTTTTTCCCTGAAAGCTGGATAACACCCCCACACTCTGCTGCCCCTCTGGACTCCAGTGTGGGGAGAATTTTTCCTCTGAAGCGTGGGATTCAGCGGAGTGTGCTGTGGCACGTGAGCCACTGAAGGCGCTGGAGCAGTATGTGTGAGGTGGTGGTTGTGGTTTTCAGAAGGGGAGGGGGACGGGAGGGGGTAGTGTGTGGGTGGAAGGAGTTATTGTTACCGTGCACACACACATACATGATATTTGAGTGTGAGGATGTAATAAATGCAGTCTACAGTGTCCTCTTTCTTTGGCTAAACATGAACAGAAACAGGCGGAAAAGAGGACGATTTGTGTTGAAAGTGAGCCTCATTAAAGTCATATCCTATGAGGTAGTGGAGTATAGGGGGTGATGTTTGTTCTTGATGCAAAGAGAAGGTGGCTGCAGGGGTAGACAACCCTGGCAACTGCTGCGTATGATTAGGCTGAAATGGAGCTCCATCTTGGACCCCATGAGGCTTTGGCTGTGATGGATGCATTATCAGCATGTTGTACATGTGATGGGACAATCAGCTTTTGCAGGAGGGGACACTTGCATACTGTCAAGCAACTGCTTCTGCGGCGTTTTCTTGTCACTTAAAGGGACTTATCAGCACAGAGCCACCAGTTGATCTCAGGCACAAGTGCAGCTTTTTGTATGCATCATTTTAATTATTCTTTTCATAATTAAATGTCAGGTCCAGAGACAATAATGTCTCTAAGGAAAGTGCTCTAAAAATATGGCTTAGAAGGGACAGAGGGACATGGATGAATAATATCCACAGACAAGGGGATACTACTTATAGTTCCACCTAAAAAATATTCTTTAAAACGCAGATTTTTTATTAGGATTTACTATTTAGAGCATTCACATTTCTCCACAGCACTACATCACATTAGACAAATATGCCAAGGAAAATCTTTTAATGTTAATACCACCTTACAGAAGGCTTGTTTTCAGAGAGCACTGTGTCTTTACAGATCCAAATATGGCCTGGTTCAAGGAAACATGGGTTCTGATACCTCCCAGCATCCCGTGAGATTACCCAGAATAAAAACACTGTACACAGCTTCTGTTGTGTCAATTAAATAATGCCACACAAATCTTATCGACTGTGGTTTATTAAGAATTACACAAACTAACATTATGGAGGTCATTTACTGACTCATCAAACAATGCTAAAGAATGACACATAATTCAATATGTTGTCTCAAGTTTGTGCCTACTTACAACCAATATTATGTTTGTCAGTACTGATCATTCAAAATGGTCCAGTCTCATGTGCAAAAATACCAAAGCTACACATCTTTACACAAACATTGATGGGTCTTGATTTCTGGGCTTAATTGGGCTTATTTCCTTTGGGATAAATTCTCATTTTTGTTGACTAATACCCTAACTTGTTTAATAATAAAATTTAGGTTTAGGGCTTCAAGATGTACACATTGACTGGTCACTTCATTAGGTACACCTGTTCAACTCCTTGTTAATGCAAATATTTAATCAGCCAGTCACATGGCAGCAACTTAATGCATTCGGCATGTAGATATGGTCAAGATGACCTGCTGTTCAAGTTCAAGTCGAGCATTAGAATGAGGAAGAAAGGTGTTTTAAGACTCTTTCAGTGTGGCATGGTTGTTAGTATTGGTGGAGTATTTGAGAAACTGTTGATCTACTGGGATCTTAATGCAAAACCATCTCACATAAAATGAACACATTGAACCTTGAACCAGATAAGCTAGAGCAGCAGAAGACCAATCCTGTCAGCTAAGAACAGGCTACAACTCTCACTCAGTCATCTTCTGAACAACAGAAGATTTCAAAATCATTACCTGATGAGGTGTTTTGATTTTTGCAGTGACATTTTGTTTGGGTAAAACTTGGTTGTTGTGTAACGGTGTGGGGGATATTTTCTTGGCACCTAATTGCTGAATCAAAGCCACAAAGAATTGAGGCAGTTCTGAAGGCAAAAGTGGGTCCAACACATTTTTAGCAAGGTATCCCTAATAAAGTGTTGATTGAGTGTATAAACACTCTTTGTCAACATACCCCACTCTCATTCTTCTGGACATTGGGACCATAAGTTCCAAAATAAAATTCATGCTTTACTAAGTAAAACTTGAAATTAGCAATTAAGGCTTCATCAGGAAACTTTTTACTGAAGGCATGGATCAGGCTTCAATGAGAGACTTCTATCCAGCTGCAACTAGAGGAATTTACCCCCTGCTGAGTATTGAAAAGAGTGCAGATCTAAGACATTTCCAAACAGACTTCACTTTTAAGACCTGGAAGGTTTCTGATACAGCCTAAGATCATTTGAACAAAAACAATAATCAAGAATGAACACTATCATGATGTCAACAGATAATTAAACAATCAAATTCATCTATAACATTTCTTTCTACATACCTAAATGCACTCATTTGCTGCCATGTGATTATGGCATATTTGTGTTGATGAGCAAGTGAGCAGGTGTACCTAACAAATTGGCCAGCCAATGTATTTCTCCCAGTAAGTGAGACTTTGTTTGGTGGCACAAGACCTGGACCAAACCAACCAACTATATTATATATTTCTATTATCGACTGGAACAAGAACAAATAGGATTCATCCTCAGGTCATTCATTCTTTTTTCTGTTAAATGAATTTCACGAACATTTTGTCAGGAGATGGAGAGAGTCTATAACCATCACTTTACAGAAAGGCACAAAAAGGGACAATAGCACTTAATAGACAGTGATAAGGCACCTACTGTCAATGCACTATCAGCTGAAATGTCAGGAGGAGGGTTGGGGACACAGACTGCATTATATGAATTATTATTGTTATTGAGAATATTGATATGTTCTTAATTTTTTTTAATATTACAGCTTTTGTAATTACACAGTGCCCCATAGTGTGTAACTTAGGGGTTTTATTACTTAAAATCTCAGTTTTGTAAGGAAATCCTTAGGGTTTACTGTGGCTGAGAGAAAATCTCAAGTCTGCAGATCTTCACTTTGAAGATAATACCTCTTGTCAAAAGATTTAACAAGTGCAGGACTTGACTGTGAGAGACAGTAGGTTGAGAGAGAGCCTGCGGCACTCCTCCTTTATGCTGTGACAGTGTGAATTTGAATTTGCTGCCAGTTCCAATTCCACCCTTGACTTCCCTCTGATTGGCAGGCTGGTATAAATTTAAAACCCACAGTTGATATAGGCTGTGCTTTAGCTTCTTCGTTTTCCTGACTCTTGTGAATATAGACATGTCACTTATATTTCCAACCTTCCCAAGAAAAATGATGCAGGATATCTGAGCCGAGAAGAAGTTGTGCTGCAAATATGACAACTGGAAAACTTGTAAAAGTAAGACTTGAGTCTGTGTTATGTAACTCAGAAGAGTACATGCAAGCTGTAGAACAGCAGCCTTATGGCTCATAAAGGTCTCACGGTGAAGACGGTAGGGATGCTCACTCATACAAGAAGCTTTATATAAACATAGTGAAGTGCCATTTTGCAAGTAAGGAGAAAAGGAAGGTGTTTACACAGTTAGCTATAACGCTGAGAGGCCAGTTTCCTGTCACTCCTGACTTAGTCATCACCAATGCAACCAGTCTGATATCTAATAAAGCTTGTACATATGTTAAAACACAAAGCAGTTACCTGAAGCAGCGGAGAATTACTGAGTGAAGCTGGTAGAGTGTCTGAAACCTATTACTGGTATTACTACCTTGAAGCAGATATTACTGGTTCTCAAAGTGGAGTCCCAAAACCCCCAGAGATGTGCAACCCATAGGTGAGAGATCCACATAATAATTTGTTGCAAATGACTAAATTCTGCCATATAAAAAAGTAAAAAGTGCATTTATACAGGCAAAGGACATTTACACCAATAAAAGGTAATTTTGTTTTCATAACTTGGCCCCATTGTACTTCATGATGATGTATGGAGAGTCAGGTGATTACCGAAGTCAGTGTGAGTCGTTGTCTAGGAACCATAAAGTGAGTACTGATTAAAAATAGAAATATATAATAGAAATATATCAGTACGGCATTGATTATCCAATGTACTGGAAACACTCCCCAGAGACTTTGGTCCATATTGACATGATAGCATCACACAGTTGCTGCAGATTTGCTGCCCATCCACCACATCCCAAAGGTGCTTTACTGGATTGAAATTTGGTGAGTGTGGAAACTATTTAATGAGTCATGTTCAAGAAAATTTCTTGAAATGATCTGAGCTTTAAGACATTCTTTGTGTTATTATCGCGTTTTTCTAAGGAGCCCAAACTGTGCTAGGAAAGTTTTCCCCGTGCCATTTTCTACCACCACAAGCCTGAACAACTGAGACTCAATGCTTTCATGTTGTTTGTGACAAATCAAAGACTCATAAGTCCAGGCAATGTTTTTCCAAACTTCAGTTTCTTGCTCTTAGCTGATAAGAGTTGCACCTGGTGTGGTCTTCTGCTGCTGTAGTCCATCTGCTTCAAAGTTCAGCATATTCAGCATTCAAAGATGCTCTTCTGCATAATGAGCTTGAAGACGTCTGGCCTTTCTCCTCTGACCTTTGACATCAGTAAGACATATTTGTCTGGAGAACTGCTGCTCAATGGATATTTTCTCTCTTTCAGACCATTCTCTGTAAACCCTAGAGATGGTTCCCAGTAGATCAGCAGTTTCTGACATACTCAGACCAGCCTGTCTGGCACCAGCAACCGTGCCACTTTCTAAGTCACTTTTATCACCTTTTCCCCCATTCTGTTTGAACTCCAGCAGGTCATCTTGACCATGTCTACATAAGTGCACTGATTTGCTGCCATGTGATTAAATCATTTGTTAATGAGCAATTAAGCAGGTGAGCACCTAATAAATTGGCCAGCCAGTATATTTCTGCCAGTAACCGAATCCTCTGGTCACTATAAATGTATAAACAAAATGTCAGCAATATTTATTTAATATGACTGTTAAAATATCACAATATGGCCCACAGTACAGTAAAAGTTCTGAATAGGCTCTTGATCTTGTTTAAATGTATTGAGGTAGTTTTTCACTTATCAGTGGCTACATTTCTGCTACATAATTACATAAATTTTGGACAATCTTTCAGTTCTTTTCCTGTCATCATTTTCCTGAAAATGTTGTACTCCACTGAACTGCATTCAAAGACTTTTAAAACGATATCGAATTCTAATTTATTATTGATGCACCAACATCCAGAAGTACTTGAAATTAATTCCAACTCGATCAGCTACATTAAATGCGACTGATGCCTGTGGGTATTATGCATCGGTCACAATAACACAATAATGTAATCACAGAAAATGCTGAGTGCTGCATATGAATTTAAAAAAGCCTCCCTCATAAGAAGCTTTTGTTCATGTCCTTCATCTGTATGCCCGGCTGAGCTGCTCACCGTACCGATCCTCCTGTAGTATCTGAGACTTGTCTTTCCACATGTGGCGAGGCAGAGAAAACCCAGCACCCATTCTGATCTCACCACCAGAAATTTATAATCAGTGCACAGTTAATACAGATGCTAGTACAAGCTTATTTTCATTATGGATCCTGGAAGGCGCTGGCTGTGTGTGTTCAAGGCTGGCCAACTCCTACAGACACAAGCACAAAGCATTCCAGCTTGACAGTGTTTTATTATAGGTGCCGACAAATTGCTTTCAGCCTCCTGCTTGATATTTGTACTCTAAAACATTGGAGTGCAATAATTATCTTTAGCAGGACAGTTTTATGCAAACATTTGCTGCCCAGATTTTGTAGGATGGTGTCAGTTTTATAGCATAATTATCTAAAACTGTTGAACCTTACAGGAAGGAGCTGGAATGAGCTATATTTTTTTCTAGTGTTGACAAAGGAGAAAGAAAAAAAATCCAAGGGAGCTTTATATCAGCTGGATAAGCTTAAGAATAAATAAGAATAAAAGACACTTTCACTCTTGTAAATTCAGGTCATTTATCAAGTCAAATACATCCGTCTTTCATCTCTTGATTTCACAGACGAGTTCACAGCGACACTGTCAGCCGTTCCTCGAAGCCTGTGGTACATCAAAGAGAGAAAGCAAACACAATTTGCAGTGTATTGATCTCATTATTAGCAATTCTCTGGCAGAACACGAAGTGTCAGGATGTGACGCTGAGATGCAGAGTTTGTTTTTTTTATCTGGAAGTATCTAGATGAGCACTGATGGGAGAAATATGTTTTGTCTAGTGTTTCTGGAGCATGAGAGCTTTTTATTGTAGTGCACTTTAGCAGCCTGTATTTTTTCATAATGCAGTTCACTTGGACTTGATTAGATTCCTCCCCCATGTTGGACTGTGATCTGAACCCTTTCCCCTTGACAGCATTTAAATCAGTTTTTCATTCAGATACATAAAATAGGAAGCAATCCTCTTTTTCCTGTGGACCCAGATAGTCAGTTACTACCAACAATTTGATAAGAGTCACTCACCTTAATGCAGGCTTAAGAATTACAGAGCATGTCTGACAGGTAATCAGTTCTCCCTGTGAGCCATTGAGACATAGAGGCTGAACCTTGTGACCCAAATAAAACCTGAATCTAATACCTCTGAATTTCACTTCTGCTGTATATTTATCTTCCTTTGATATCAAATCGTGAAATTTATGCTGTTAATAGCAACAGTTAACGCAGTGTGCCAAATTTGTTATTTTAAGTGTGGGTGTTATCCTGCCATCAAACTGTAGGTGAAACCTGCTTCACTGACAGTAAAGGTAGCCATAAAAAGTACAAATAATCTATCAGATTGTGATGAGAATTATCCAGGAGCCATTTGGTTCTGTTAATTACTGAAGTCTAAAAACAAAATGTTGAAAAACTCTAAGGTGTAAAAAAATAGCAATGATAACCAAGACTGGAAAAAAAAAAGATAATTTAGAGATAATTTATTGATACTATTTGTGATAACATGGCAAATAATGATTACACAGACTTTCCCTCAACCCTCCTAGTCTCTGTAGAAAAAGTTGAATTTGACAGATCATGTTAAAACACCAGATGAGACTTAGAGGAAACATTAAATAATTTTTTTTATAAATGTGTTAATTCACAGTCTTTTTAATTCTACAATACTGATAACAGTTATATGCTTGTAAGAAGTCTGTCTGTACGAAACTGGACCTGGAAGGCTGTCAGTCTATCTTAGCATAAAGACTGAAGAAACTGATGAGAAACAGTTGTGTTCAAAGGTAGCAAAATCTGTCCTTTCGCAACTCTTTGAATTCAGAGATTTCTCTTATCATCTGTTAAGAAAGGAATAACCATAAACAGACCGGTTACTTTGTTATGTACATCTTTTTAGAATTTGGCTGAACTCACTTTTTACTTCAGAGCTGCCCTTATTCAGCATGCTGCTGGAAACATTCCTCAAAGATCTTGATCCATATTGAACTGACAGCATCATGATGCCAATCTCCTGGCCCACCACATCCCAAAGGTGCCCTATTGGATTGAGATCTGATGACTGTGGAGGCCATTTGAGTGCAGAGAACTTGTTGTCATGTTCAGTAAACCAGTTTGAGATGATTTGGGCTTTGTGACATGGTGCGTTATCTTTCTGAAAGCAGCCATCAGAAGACACTGCGGTCGTAAAGGGATGGCATGGTCAACAACAATACTCAGGTAAGCTGTGGCATTGTTGTAATACTGTGGCTGGCCCCTGGGGTGGATGAGGTTCGAACTAAGCTCCTGAAGGCTCTGGATGTTGTAGGTCTGTCCTGGTTGACAAGACAGACGTACAATGTTGTGTGATTTGGGGAAGTGCCTGCAGTGGGCCCATTTTTAAGAAGGGGGACCAGACAGTGTGCTCAAACTCCTCAGCCTCCCTGGGTCTAAGGAGTTCCATCCTCCGTGGGGCTCTTCCTGCGACCTGGCTCCAGATAAGCAGACGGATGGATGGATGGATGGATGGATGGATGGATGGATGGATGGATGGATGGATGGATGGATGGATGGATGGTTGTGGCATCAGGGACCCAGATGATGCATTAGACCAGGCAGTGTTTTTCTACTCTCTAACTGAACCTGAGTAAATCATAGCCTCAGTTTTCTCTTCCTAAGTTGAGTCTGGTGTGGTCTTCTGCTGCTGTAGCTCATCTGCTTCAGTTTTATTTATATAGCCCCAAATCACAATGAAAGTCACCTCAAGACATTTTTTATTGTAAGGTAAGACCCTACAACAATCAGACAAGCCCCTATGAGCAAACACTTAGCAACCTTTGGCAGAGCCAGGCTCAAGGAAGGGGCAGTCATCTGTCATGACCAGTTGGGGGTAATGGGAGGAAGACAGGGCAGGTCTTTAAGATAAGACTGGGCTTAATGGGCCTTGTATGCAAGGAGAAGAGTTGAATTCAGGATTTAACATCTGCTTCAAGGTTCAACATGCTGTCCGTTGTTCTGCATACCTTGGTGTAACGAGCGGTTATTTGAGGCACGTTTTGTCTCCTCCAAGCAGCCTGGCATTTTCTTCTGTGCTTTACCATCAACAAGGCATTTTCCCCAGAGAACTACTCTTCACTGGATATTTTCTCTTTTTTCACTCTCTTCTTAAACCCTAGAGATGGCTGTTCAGGAGAATCCTAATTGGTCAGCAGCTTCTGAAATACTCTGACCAGCCCATCTGGCACCAACAGCCATGCAATGTTCAACATTTTCTAAATCACCTTTCTTCTTCATTCTTCAGATTGAACATCAAGTTGTCTTGACCATATCTACATGCCAAATGAGTTGCTGAGTTGAGTTCCGGCCATGTAATTGGCTGATTAGATGTTTGAGTTAACAAGCAGTTGAAAATGTGCATTTAACAAAGTAGCTGGTGAGTGTACATTAGGTATGTACACCCTCATATTTAACATACAAAAACAACAGTTCTATAAGTCAAAAATAATATACTACCTGGATGTGGTTTAATCTGAGGTCACTGTGGAAATACCAGCAAAATACAGTGATGGTATGCAAGAGCATGTCTAGAGTCAATGTCACATATGCACTTATGTGTGAGAGAATAAATCGAAGTGCTCTGGAGTAGCCCCAGATTAAAAGAAGAATCAGTTTCTCGTTCCTCTGGATTTGTTGTGGATTCTCTGCTCCCACCTAAATGTAAATAAGGTACTTGCGTGGTCAGTGAAATAAGAGCTGTTGCCATGCCTCCTCGATAGTAATCTGAACTCGGCTGCTTGCAGTCCTTGTGCTTTATATCAATCCCACCTTCTCATCCCTGCTTTGTGTTGAAAAGTCAATTTTCCCATTCACTGATCTAATTCATTGCAAGGATTAATTTGCCTTTCTAATTTGATTTCACAGTAATTTAATAAGTCCCCCCAAAATTTCATCAGTGGTCCATTCACCTTTGAGAGAAGCCCTAATTAGAAACGCATAATTATTCTTTTATTTCCGGCTTAAGCTAGCCAGCACATGAATACAAGAGAACAAGGGGATGACAGCAGATTTCAGCTAAAAAAAAATAATTTCATATCAGCATGTTTACACGAATGTGTGTGTCTATACCCACCACCCACCACCCTCCATTTGCATTGAGGCACCTTATCAAGCTTGACGGAGACTGCAATTAACTTCTGGTGTCTCCTCTCCAACATGCAGCTCATACAGTGATATAACCATTAATGTCTCATTAAGTTACCAGCCTTTCTTCAACACATATGCTGTTGTGCAGATGGAAACCTGATCAGATTTCTGAAGGACAAGCTTAATTAAGTTTATGAAGGAATGTGATGTAGCCTGGTAGCTTGGATTTAGCACCAGACCATTTAATTATAATTTAATTAAAATGCTACAGAGAAACCTTCTTCACAGCTCAGTGATCACTGCTGTTAAACTAAAAAGCAAAAAGTGTGCCTGTCCTGTTTGTTCAGGTGGTTTGCTTCTGAAAGAGATGGCCTTGCAAGTTAATTGCCAGGATCTCGTTCGTTTGCTCATGTATTCCTGCCATCTAGTGAAACTCTGCAGTATTACAAGCAGTCTCCAAGGTTTTGTTGAACTGTTGGAATGAATGAGACTGCAGCAAAATTTAATCAGTGGGTCCTCCTTGTGGCAAAGCAAGGTCAGTGCTGGTTTTATCCACTTTGTCATTCCTTCTGCTAAAGTACCTGACTCCTTGAACATAATCTCTAAATTGCTTGCCCAGCTTGTCATGGTTACATGAATTATTTGACATCACTGAAGCTAAACAGGACGTGTCCCATAAAAATGGCTTCCAGCCAAAGCATATTTTTCAAGGTAGTCCAAAATGCCAAGATGCTTGTGCTAAAACTGGATTTCAGGCAAAGCAATATTCTTGATTTTATTCACAAAGTAATGTTAAGCAAATGTAAATTGCAGCTATGGTGATGTCAGAGGTCAGAGTAAAGGACCCAAGACTAACTCCATTTAATCTGAGCACTGGTTTGGGAGCGTTGTCCTGCTTCTGCAGCTGCCGTAACGCCACTTCAGTCCTTGTTGAGATTAATAGCAGGCGCACACAGGAGCCATTAATGCTGAGGAGCCATTGTCCCACCTCTTCCCCAGTGCTACCCAGGGAGCCACAACCTCCATAATGGCTCCATTCTCTATATTAATGATGCTCCCTGGTCACATGAAAAAAGAAAAAAAGAAGAAAAAGATTTTTAGCTGTAAGCCTCGGTGAAACAAAAAGGAAAATGTGAAAGGGGGGTAGCAGGGAGACCTTCCGTCACCAAAAGAAGAAGGTGTTTTACTACAGGGGACTCAAGGTGGCTCATTATTAAAATTTAATGTGTATCGTGAGACTTTCCAACATAAATAATGGGGATATTTCCACAGACTCAAGTTCTTGAAAAAATGCAATTGTGATATTCAGGGTAATATTTTAATCTTATTTTTACATTTTATCTATTTCTATTGTTTTAGGGAGTTTTAAGTTTCCTTCTTTTGTTGCAGGTCATTGTCATAATTGTTGATTTATTGATTTGTCAAATAAACTATTGGAAAGAATCTGTGTGCTTTTACTACCAACTGGTAATTTAATTAAGGTGTATTATATTCATATTTTCTAGAGTACAAATCCCTGGGTGGTGTTGTTGGTCTTCTTTCTTACACTTCTCTAGTTAGTGTTCCCCGACACTAATGAAGTTCAATTTTTACAAGCCAAATTCAACTTGGATATGGTCAAAAATAGCCCTTTTGCCACAGTTTATGGGCAAAAGTATTTGTCATATGCATTATTAGGCTTTGACTTTAAAACATACATTTTAAAATGGCGTTTATCTTCCCATTTATCTTATTTTATTTATTTTTTATTACAAGTATAGAAATTATACAGCAGGAAGAAGTGTTTCACTGAAAAAACTCCGGCTAGACTGACAGGCTGCTGCTTCAGGCCCCACCTTAGGATGCTGATCGTCCAGTCCTGTAACAGTATCCAACTGGAGATAGACTGGTAGAATCTATCTCCACTTGGACCTCCGTGGTCTACTGTCATCAACCAGCAGAGGACTTCCTAAACTTTGTAGCAGTAGACATAAGATCCCAGCACACCAGTCAATATGAGAGTAGTGATTGGAGTTTGTGGTTTTTACAAAGCAGTTTGTATACTCTATATATAACTAGCTAGACAAACAATGTCTTATACAACAGGCAACAAGTGTAAACACGTCAGTATATGTTGGGCAGTTTCAGTGCCTACTGAGTCCTGCAGAGGGCGAGGGAGACAGCCAGTCCACTGAACATCCCATCCACCTGAAACCCAAGAAGGACCTCTTAAAGAGAGTCACTTGCAATCAGAAAGCCCCCATTTAATTACAACACACAGGAAATTACTGAGTGAATGGGTCAGGCGCTGATAAGAGGCTGAGCTCTGGGGATGATAGCTCCTGAAACCCGAGGAGCCCCAATCTCAAAGCCAAATTATCACAAAGGCCAAGTCTGGAAGCCTGACAATCTGATTGTACTGTCATCCAGATTCATAATTAATACATTTATCAAATTAATCGCTGAAAAGAGCCCCGGCCTTGTGAACAGTAAGCAGATTCATTGGCCACTGGCTCAGCTTACCACTAATAACAGTGTTGTCAGTGGAAATAGGCCCAGAGTGGGCCGATGACCCGGACTTCATGACAGACAAATTGCGCATCAGTGTAGAGATGATATGGGGAATTTAGGGAGTAAAAGAAAGAAAAAAATGTCATTGTTTGGTGACAACCACAATTGTACCCTTGTTTCAGATTGTGAATGCCATGTTGGAGGAACATGAAAGGGATATTTACTGTTTGGATAGAGCTGAAAATATCTGCTGTTATACCTGGTCTAACAAATCACTCATCAAAGGGTCTTTCAATGTCACTACCACAGGCTGTAATAGTGAAAAAGAATGATCTTTATTATTAGAAATGCAACAGCAGGACTACCATAAAATTCATAAATGTTTAACAAGTGATTCGTGTGTTAAATAAGTGCACCAAATCGCTTGAGAAAATGAAAAAGGTAAAACAGATTTTTTTTAAAGCAACACCTTTTTTTAGGCTTTACAACAAAAGAAACTAACCAAAACTCTATTTTGTACTTATAAAACTAACTAAATCAAAATAAAATGTACAGAAATTGTCTTAATTTTTAGTTTTTGCCAATATGATTGAAGTTGTCAACATTTTAAACATTAGAATTTATTATGCCATTCATGTTTGCTTGGAGATATGCATGTTGTATAAATTATGTTTCGTCCAGTCTTATTAAAAAAAATTTCCTGACAAATTCCAAAGTATTGTAAGAATTAAGAATACAAGAATGTAATGCTAAAAAAATTTATTAAATTTACTTTTTTTCCCCCCTTATATCGTAATTTTCTACTCTGAGTACATAACACAATTTATACAACTTGCGTCATTCATACAATCACTTTTTTAAACATAAGTGCTTTCTATCTAACATTCTTGCCAATGGATATTTGGCACACAGACTGCAGCAGACAGGTATTGAACCACCAACCTTCGGATTAGGAGGTGCCCTGGTCTACCTCCAGATCCACAGTGGGGTTGCTGTGGCTCTGTGGGTAATATTAAAAAATATTAAATCATAACTGCTGTAAATAGGCAATAAACATATACAATAGTGTTTCTTTGGAACAAAAGCTAATGTCACATTAAAAGAGTCTGACGCCATAATGAGTAAAAAGCATTTTTCAAACCCAGAACAAATGTATGTCTTCCCTGTGGTCGTTGTTTTGCTAAAAGAAAAAAAAAAAAAAAAAAGAAGCTTTTTTTTTTTTTTTTTTTAAACTCGCCTTACTAGTTAACATAAGAAAGCATCCAACTACCTTCCTAGATCGTGACAGCCTGACAGAAAACTAAATGTATTCCCCCCTTAGCAGAGCTCCAGTGTTAGCAGGCTGCATGATTATTTGTTGCACGGCAAATGTGGACAGAAAAATAGTTCCAAATTTTTCTGAGTCACAGGGTCAGGTATGAAACCAAACACATGTAATTTGGATTAATTATATATTAGAGAAGGCAAACATTCCTGCAGCTGACAACAATATAGAAAAATAGCTTTACTGTGTTAACATTTTGGAAGTTAGTGGTTCCCTGACTACAAATAGGATTAGTCACAACCCCAAAAATTTCCACGTTTAGTTAAAGTAAAATCCCTAGACTTCTATTTTTGTATTTTGTTTTTATACTTATAACTTAACAACTAAACTGCTCTTAATATCGTGATTATTTTTCATCGATTTCAGTCATACAGGATTTATTTTTTTATTACTTATTGTCAGAGAAATAAAACTGATTTCACAGTTCTGTCTGTGTAGATTAAAAGTGATCACAGACATCTTGTGTTGTCACCTTTAATAGAGTAGACCTTTTCTCTGCCGTGTCATCCCTGGTGCTACAGGGACTAATCACACATTGGTCACACGTGGTAATTTAAAGCACTAATGAGAATACTGAAAAGCTGCTGGGTGAGCTCCTGGATTTCCATCTGGGCCCCTGAAAAGACCATAATCACTGGTCAACAAGGTCATTAGAAACTGACGATAGTGCTGTAATTACATGCTAAATGTCTGTGTTACAGATACCTACAAACACACACACACAATGAGAAGAACTCTACAAAGCCTAATATCTAAATATAATTCAATTTAATGTCTCACAAAATAGTTTATTTATTTATTTATTTATTTATTGCTTGATTTAGCATATTTGTTGTTTTCTTCAGACTTCATACAATTGATACTGTGGATTTCTTAAATAGTGATTGCCTCTTAATTTACTTAGTCCTTTTTAATATTTTTAAATATTTTCTCATAAAACATAATGAATCTGACAATAAGGACATTGAGGAAAACTGTTTGAAATGGAGCAATAATGTTTTTGTACATTTTCTTATCTTACTGTTTCTCCAGAGAAATTGAGAAAACAACTGGGAAGTACTGCATCATGAAGTACCTACATCAGCAGGTGAGTAGCGCTCCACAACAAACACATTCAGAAGTTTCAGTGTTTCAGTGCAACCTTTCACAGGTTGAAATGTGACGTACTCATACTGATTTCGCCCTCTTTTCAAAACGAGAAGAAACAAGCGTTTCTTTTCTGAAAAGACTGAAAGCTCAATTCGTCCTCTCTTGTTTACTCTGCGATAATGTTGTTTTGACATGTAGTCCTCAGCAGTGCTTATATAGTTGGTATTTATGCTGTCTATCAGGAGCTGGTTGAGGTCCTTTTCTGCACTGAGAGCCTGTCTGGTTCAGCTCTGGAGCCTGAATGGACCCACTCTTCACTGCCAACAACTGCAGCAGGCAGGTAGCAAAGGCTTTTCAGCAGGGCCAGCATGCATCACTCAACTTAGGTAGAGGGCTCTCTCTGTAATTGCCAACTATTACAATACGTGGCACGAGGGGTTCAACACTATTTTCAAACCTGATGAAATGGCATCAAGGCATCCTCTCACATCCAGTGATAATTGAACAATTAAACTTTAGCAGACAAATTAGCTCTTCATAAAGCACAACTAATTATAGCAGCAGGCCAGTCACAAAGAAGCTTCTCCAGGGTCAGTCCTGGGGCTGATGTTCAGATTTTCATTATTAGATCAGGCTTAACCGTATTTATTGTATCAAATACAATTTTATTTGTCCATTTTGAGTTTTCTTTTTTATGCAGCATCGACTTTTTTTCAAGCATCCAGTCTGTTTCAGGTGATGTGGCCCTGATTTTGCGGGGGGGGGGATTATGACCTAGGATATTTTCAGACCATTTATTTGAGTTCATCCAGCTGCAACCCCTCCTATTAAACATCTTGATTAGACAGGATTTAAATCACCCTATTTGATTGGGGCAGTTAAGCTCTTTATACTCTTCACTGTAAAATGCTAATTCTCTGTGAAACGAATGGACATGAATCCTCAGAGAGCATATGGAGAATCTCTCATATAAATAATTCACAGGAAATGAGTAAAAATTAGTGAGCAGAGCATCAGTGATGTTGCGCAGTCATTACTTCTGCAAATGAGGTATTTAATATGAAGGATTTAAAATGGAAATGTCTTCAGTGTGAAAAATGACCTCCTTTTGCTGTGCAAGACACCATCATGTACACTGCAGCACGATACTAGCAATGTAAATGCATGAAATCCATACTACTAGCATTTTTTAGATTATGGTGTTTCCTTCTACTACAGCCACCAAGCCCTTTACAAAATAGTAGCTAAGCCCCCAAGTGTGAACCCTAAGCCTAATTACCCTCTCAAGGGGACGCAAAACCCCTCAGAAACTCCTCACGTGCATGCTGTGGAGCTCTTCAGGTGCATTAGGTGCAAATTATATTAACGCTAACAATGGTGGCTTCAGGATCCACTTCAAGGATGCAATAGACTTGAAGAGTGCCCATATTTTAGCCCAGGACAAAAGGCAGAAGATAACAGCACAGGTTCTGCAGCAGCAGTATCTATAAGCAGTTTCAAATTTATCTGCAAAATACTTCTTTTTGAAAATTTGATGAGCCTAAAAGAACATCGAATGAATCAGTGTAAAGTCTGTGCCAGACAAACACGCACTCATGCCAATATTTGACACCATAAACTCCTCCCTTGGCCAGTCACAGATGAGACTCAGAGATTATGAATTTGATATTAATGCCGACCGAAAAGGCCAAACTGGGAGCACAGAGCACATTTAATATCTAAACGTGGCTCCTCTCGCACACACAAGTCATTTGCAAGTTCCAATACAAGATGATTATATGTGTTGATACATCAAGGCAAGAGATGAAATTGATTGCAAATGTATCATAAGGTGGTGATTGTAGACAATATTAAACTTCACAAAGGAGCTTTTGTTCTCAAATTCCTGCGGCAGTTCAGCCAGTATCGCCTCTGCTTTAATTTAATATCTATTTATTTTACTCCATTGTACGGGTTTTATTGAGGTTGCGCCTGCTTTATCGCCCCGATCTAAACCAGAAGTGAAGGTCAGGAGAGGCAGAGTGCCTCTGTTTATTGGCTTCCATTGAGCCCATATGAGCTGATTTGGCTATCTGCTCTTTCATAGTATTTTGTGCTATCCGGATATTGTTTATCACCGCATTGAGATATTCACTGTGTATTTACTGCTGAATTAAATATTCTTCATCACTTTTGTAATATCCTCTCTGTAGGCTCATGCAGGATGTGAGAATCCTGTTGGATGTGCCAGCAAATCCTCACTGACGATCTATGAGTTCAGGAAGAAAAAACAGCGTGGAACATATATTTGTCATCTGTGTATGCTTTGAAAATGTTAAATCACACTATTTTAGACAGCTTCACTAAATTATTTTGAAGTCTGGACTTGGGAGTGTGAATAAATCCTAAATTCACTTTAATCTTACTCAGCTATACCATAACATTAATCACCCAACTTAGCTGGTTATAAACAAACACAACTGAAAAGCACATTCATATTCATCAGTATGTCCAAGTTGTTCCAGCGACCTCAGATACAGTGTAATGTAAAAAAGAAAAAGCCCAGAAAACTCAGTTCAATACATTTGTGTGTATTTTCTTAATGTTTGGCTTTTCTTATTGCTTTTACAAATAATTACATATTTACACAAAGGTTCTGGTAACTTTGTTTGTTGTTTGAATAACTATAACTATAACTAAGACTGTACCATTCTGGTTTTGAACTCAATACCTTTCACATGATATGGTGAAAAGGTGGTAAATACACTAACTACTACCTGGACAAATAAAGGTTATTCATGTATGCAAAAGTATTGACGTACCTTTCATTTCCTTATATTTTGCCTCCAAGGAGCCAGACTTTCTTGTATTTTTTAACATGGTTTTGAGCAATAGTTCTCCAAGTTTTCTGATTGTCTTTCAGGATATTTTTTTTAATTTGCTGCTTTCTTGATCATTTTCAGTCTTCAGTGATTCCCTTCAGTTGCTCCATTTACTGTTAACTGAAGCCCTAGTCAGAAATTGTCTCAGTGGAAGGATGGCTGTCAAGAAGCCATTCCTAAGGAAGGGAAATGGCTGAGATGTGCCAAATTATACAAAACTGGACTGAAAATCAGTGGCAGTAGATTGTATGAAGTCATGAATCCAAATTTGAAATTTCTAATTCAAGTCGGTGTAAATTTTTTAGTGAGGAAGTCAGGAGAGACAGTCAGGAACAGTGAGACTCTACAGCCATTTGTAAAACAGGGTGGAGGTCCTTTTATGGTTCGGACCTGCATTTCAACCAGTGGTGTTGGGGATCCTTTGATGGAATTATGAACGCAGAAATGTAAAAATATGATTAGATTTTGATCCATCACGCAATGCCATCTACAAAATGCCTGACGGCAGTTTCATTTTTCAGTATGACCATGACCCAAACACAAACTCCCAATGCAGTCAAAGCGTTCGTGCAAAGTATCAGTCATGGACTCATCAGAACCCGGACCTCAACAGATACCAGAACAAAAGGCAGACAAGATCCAAAGAAGACAAACGAATGTCCAATGGGTACCAGTTATGGAGCTGTTTATCATACCATGTGAATGGAGTGATCTTTTTCCTCCCAACACTATTTATTTCTATTATCTATTTATTTTGAAATTTCATGAAAGAAAACTGAATGATCATGAAGTAAAATTTAAAGCTGCTAGATGATAAAGACACATGAACAGTGAAATAGAAACCAATTAGGAAGAAAATGATACTACATCAACCTTAACCTACATCTTGCCAGTTGTCTGATATTGCACAACTGTCAGAGGTGGATCTAGAAAATTTTACATGGGGGGCAAAAGAGGGGGAAGAGGTATACAGAGGGTGGCACATACCTCTTCATTAAACCATGTGAAAACCCCTTATATGTAAATGGAATCAACAATATATACACAAAAACACTTTAAAACTATTCATTGTATCATGATCTCTTCTTAGAAAACAAGTACAATTTTTTAGGTATAAATAAAATAAAAACATTTCCAAAAAATAAATACAAAACAAATACAGCAATAAAGAAATAAAAAGGAAAACAAATGCAGGAAAAGAACTTAAATTACTGTACAGGACTGATTCCAGCTATTCCTTTTAGGAGAGCTTAAGCTTGAAGTAGGGGGAAGGAGGGGTAAATAAGGCTCTACAGCAGGGTGGGCAGTTGACCCCTTTCCCCCTCTGTAGTTCTGGAATAAGCTGTATGGCGTCACTGCAGCCTCGAGAGTCTTGCATAATGTTGCCTCTTGTTGGTTTTTTGGGGGGTTATTTGTTCCTCCTTTACACAGGAACTGGAGGGGTCCTGTTTTGCCCGTGTGTGTGAAACAGATGAAGCTTGGTGTGATATTTTCCCTCACCTAGACTCTGCTACTGTTCATTTTTCACTACGTTAGTCTCCAAATACACCTACACTTGTTTATATTTACTCACACATATCATTGTGTGGCTTTTTCCTGTACCGACTTTGTACTTTTGTACAGTGTTATTGCGATTTGCACAGCGGATGAAAACAACAGTAATGGTTCCCTGAATGCATCATCATGCAAACACTGCAGTGATGGCTGAGTGACGTCACTCCTCCGTGGGAGAAATCTGATGCTGCAGGTCTTGCACGTGGTCTGTTGTTTACTTCTTCCAGGAACAGTGGAAGTGCAGTCAGATAGGGGGAGGAGGGGTAGTCGGCAGAATTGTGAAACAGCTGTCCTGGATAGAGTTACCTTGGAGAGGGGGAAAAAAGACGCGCAGGCTGACGTTAACACCGGGAAAATGTCGAACTGAATTCTCTGATGTTTCCATCTTCAGAGGCTCCGTAAACAGCGCGATACCTGAACAGTACGTATTTGTTTGGCGTCAGCATGCCGCTTTGCTCTCGCTCTTTGTTCTCCTCTTTGAGGTTCGTTAAAGTTCAAGCGTCCAAAGACCGTCAACAAAGCTGTTAACCCGAGTGTAGTTACGAGCACGCCGTTAAACGCAAACAGTGCAAATGCTGGAGTGATGAAAATTGTGAATTTGTTTTGCTAAAAGTTTGATTGGACTGAAAAAAGAGAAAAGAAAGGGGGGGGGAAACAAAAGAGGAAAAGTGTACACAAACATGCTGGATTTTACGACAACATCGCGTTTAATAAAGGGTTTCTGCTGGTCTCCAGTTTATGAGTTATGGGAAACATCTCCCGTTACATATAGACAAATCATTTACATTTCCTTACAGTAGCCGTTGTCTTTCTGTAAATATACCCCAACAACTATAATGCTTATGCTTTTCTTTATTCTCATTTTGTTTATGTGCTTATAATGAAGACTAGGATGTTTCAGCTTGGAAGTCTGCTGAGCCAGCTCCATCTCAGCTCCAAAGCTTCAGAAGCTGCTCATGGCCAAATCCCAAAGCAGACACCGACAGTACCTGACTTTTTACAAAGCGTGATGTAAGTATTAGGTCAACTTAAATCTGCATTAAATTTAGTTGTACAGTTAGTGTGTGTCAAGTGTGTACAGGGACACACTGGCAGTGGTAAACCCCCAGGGGCACAGTTTACTGTGGAGGGGGTCACCTGGGTCCTAAACAGGGCTTAGAAATGATTGAAGTCCAGATTTTTCTTTTTCTTGATGCATCATATTAAAGTTGTAGCACCTGTGCTCTAATGAGCAGCAGAAGAGAAAGAGTGACTGTGGTCCTGCCTACCGTTTATAATCCGTTACAGGTAATGCATGAGCCAAGCCCCCAGCTAGCAGTATTGTGGGCAATAAAGCCCATAATCTTTGTTTTGGGGTTTTTTTGGTTAAGTTGGGTAGAGTTGTCCCTTATAACGATCTTTGCCTATAATTACTGTTCCCCTACCCACTGCTGAAATCAATCCTCTGCCCATGCACTTCACTCTGAGCATTGCAGTGTCTTTCAGTTCATTGTTCTTGTCCATCGCCTACAACCTGCAACCCTAACACTGGTGTCCACAACCTGTGACAGCACTCAACAGCATAATAGTGGAGATGGAGCAGCTTAGGATGATCTAATATAACCTCTATCGGGGTAGCATTGGTGGAGTTTAAAGGCAACATGATAATTCATCACTATTCTGCTTGCAGCTTGTACCACTGCGCTCAAGTGGAGTAACAAAAATATATATTTTTACCATTTACTTCCTCTGTAGGAAACTCACCGGGCTGAAAAAGGAATATGTTTTCTGTAATCTGCGTATCCCCGACCAGCTTCAGACAGCCAAAGATGACATCAACCTTGTCATCCTTTCAGGTGGGTATCTGCTGAAGAAATGCATGGAATAATATGTGAAAATAATATACATATGACATAGGGATGTAAGATTTAGCATCTCCATCTAGATGTTTAAGATTAATTATGTGGACAACAGTTTTTGTAATTGTCTATTTTGCTGCATGCTACGAATTAAAATGGCTTTAGGAAAGAATAAGTTATATTCTAACAGTAACACTAATAGTATAAGACTAGTGACAAGGATTAATGTTTCATGATCTCTTTGCTAAGGTCATGGAATCTTCTGCATAGATGTTAAACCCTGGAGAGGCACAGTGTCTGCTCACAACCAAAACTGGCATGTGCAAGTGAAAGAAGAGGACCAGAACTTTACCAATACCTGCATTGAGCAGATTGAAGATCCACTCAAAGCTATCATGGTAAAAAAAAGACAAGTTTTATCTGAAATGTAGCAATGGCTCCATGAAAACCTAAATGTCAAACTGTCTGGCACACTCGAGTCCAAGGTCCAACCAATTGTCCAATACACTGTTTTCATCCAAACTGTGGTCGGGTTAAGAGATTCTGAGTCACTATAACAATTTATATGGAAATTTTAAATACAGAAGTGCTTCCTAAACTTCCCAAGTGGGCACTCTTCATTTGAAAGGCCGTAATTGTATTCACGGTTTGAGGAGGATGGGGGTGGGGGGTGGGAATGAAAGCAGGCAGGTGCCTAAACACAGCTGTCACCTTATGTGGCTGGGTCTGTTAGGAGTCATTCATTTCCATTTCTATAGATGCTCAAATTGGACTTGAAGCTTGACAGAACAGTTCAATGGCAAACACACACTGCAATATTGAAACGTGTTCTGCTTGAATTGGATCTATTAACTTCATTAATCTACACAAAACACGACAAATTTGAGGTTACATAATTTCTCTAAATGGGCCCTCTTTGAAATTAAAAAGTACACATCTACATCGTGTGTGTTTCAGGTCATCGCAGGAGGAATGTTGAGACATCCTGTGAATGTGAGCACATGCTCAAATTGATGAGTCTCAGCATTGTTCACGTAAATACTGGAACATTTAATACGTTAATCAGCTGGTCTTTAAATTAGATAACTGCTGGACATTTTGCTACTTTTCTCCAGGTGTTTTATGCAAAGTGGATATCAGTGTTGGCTGGTTGGATGAAACAAATCATCTTTTTAACCAAAACAATCCAGGCTTCTGAAAAGGTTTTTATTATTTAGATACTAATAAACAAACAAAATAATAAGTATCTACCTAATGTCTGTCTCTTAGACTAAAACAGCAAACTTCTGCAGTCATTTGAAGAGGAGTGGAGTGTCTGTGCGCCAAAGTCTCTTCTTCCCCAGAATCATCTTCCTCTCACCAGATTGTGAACTGGATAAGGAGCTGAGGAAGAAGAGGGAGCTGGTCTCCCACAGCCAAATAGAGGACTTCCTCAAATCTTTCAAGGAGGGCTATATTGCCTGGATATCAGATGCGCTGACGCCCTCCTGGATCTCTGGTGAATATGCATTAACACTTCGCTCAGTGTTCCAACACATTGCAAAAAGAATTGATCTATAATAACACGATATATGTCTGTTACTATGTCCTAAAACTTGTGAAGATATCCACTGCTGCCTAAAGTTCTGGTGGAATCAATCGCAAATTTACAGACACTCATCATGGGCAAGAATGTCATGGTAATTTGTACAGCATACATTTATCAATTTTGAATTTATTTAGGATTTTCTCTAATCCACACATGGCCAAAGTATCAATACAGGCCTAATATAAACATATACCCCCACTAATATTTGGTTAACTGTCCCTTAGCAAGTTCAACACTTTTGGTAGCCATCAACAAGTGTCTTGCGTAATTCTGCCTGGATATATGTTTAAATTGGTTGGTTTCTCCTGACATGGACCCGACGTTTAAGCATGGCCTACAAATTTTTAATAAGGTTGAGGTTGGGTCTTTGGGAGGGCCATTTCAGAAGCTTAATGTTGGCTTGCTTTATCCATTCCAAAGCCAACTTTGATGTGTGTTTGGGATCACTGCAACTGATCAAGCCGAAGAAACTGAAGGTAATCCTACTCCTTTATTATTCCATCCACTTTGTGCAATGTACGACTACCACTGGCAGCAAAACAGCCCTAGAGAGTGATGCCACCACCACCAGGATAGTGATGCTAGCATTCCAGCAATTTCTAGTTCAGGGCAGGCTTGGTGGTTCCTGGGTTGGTCCTGAACATGGTAACCATTTTCTTCTCATTTGGCAAAGATGTCATACATTTGAATAACTTGTACTTTCATACAGTTGTTTGAGCTGATGGTCTTGGAATCTGCAGTTTACCAATTCCTCCAAGAGACCATCTCAACTTGTGTAACTCTATAGTGCTCTTTCTTAGATCTTCACTGAGTACCTTCTCCATTGTTCTACGCGTCAATTCAACGAGAGCTGTCAAACATACCCTTTTTATGCCGAGAAAGAGAAACTTTGTGGGCCCTGGCCTTGTCAAGTTAAAAGACATAGTATAATTTTTAGCACTACTTATTAAAATATTGAAGTAAATGTATGTATAGATTTTGTATGGATACTTTTGACCCTGTGTGGATTAGAGACAATCCAAAATCAACTCACAACTGTGAACCCCTTGTTTTATGAAGATCTATGCTGTGCAATTATTCCCACCTGTAAATAGAACAGTTGAAAGAAATCATTTACAGCCCCAAATTACCACGACATTCATGAGTGCTTTGTAAACTTCTGACTTAAATTTAGCAATAAATATGACTGGCTCATAAAAGCCAGTTCAACTTGTGTTTTTCTTGTCCTGCAGGTCATCTGTCGTACAGGCAGATGGAATCAGTGCGAGAGGTCCTGAGGAGGGTGGGAACGTGGGATTTGGTGCGGCTGCACTGTGGCGAGCAGCTAAAAGGAGACTTCCAGAGCTGCCCGTATATCGCTCTCAACCGCCGGGAGACAGACACCCTCGAGTTTTCCAGTGTCAAGACCCTTTCTGCTGACTCGCTTTGGGCCCTGCTGGGACACGCTCCTCAGGTCAGTCCGCTACTGTGGTTCTGATGAAGCAGTCACAAACATAAACACCATTTGTAACTTGGGATCAAATGCTTTGTCCAAATGATAGTGTGAAGCATCACGCTCATCATGAACCAGCAGGTGGCAGTAGCACTTTATGACTGCCTCTGTCAATTATCCCGTTCTTCTGGTAACTGGAAAAACACAGGTTTGATTTGTGCTGAAGACCTCCAGAACATGACACCAATTTCACAATTATTTGAATACAATTAGGATCATTTCTGTTTAGAAGTATGAGAAAATTACTGTATAAACACAGATGAAGTGATACAGTTTAGCAATTAAGATAAGAAAGTGAACCGTTTTTTCTTTTTTTTTCACCACACCACAGAGAGCAGTCTAAGCGAGTACAGTGTTCAGCATTTAGATATAAATTAATTTAAATTGTACTGACCAATTTTCCAAACAAATGCTTTTTCACAAAATGTAAATGGTTGAATTTGGTTCTTTTTTTTAAAAACCACTTCGACCACCTACACTTTCTCTCTCAGATCATTTTAATGGACACCCTGGGTGTTATTGAAGCGTTAGGGCAGGTATTTTGTTTGCATCACAGTCTAAAAGGGATAATTTGAGCTGATTAAAATTGAGTTTATGTTTTGGGTTAATAAGCAGATTTCATTCAGACTCTGTAAATGTTGCCTCTCGGGATGCGATTGGCAAATCTTAGCAGTCACTAGAGCAATAACCGAAAAGGTGGTTTATATAGAAGTTTTTTTTCTTCCAAAAAGCAGTATCGAACCTTTAATTATTTTCACTTGGCAGCGGTGCCTCATTTCTGCTTGTCAGTTAACTAAATGTTACCTCTTTAAAGACCAGTGAGTGTGACCCGGCTCAGCATCCATTACAGATTCACACCCACCCTCGGCACCCAGACACTCAGCCTGCGATGTCCATGCAAGCCTGCTCAGGCATTAGTTTGCCCCCACCACCACCCAGCACCCCAGACTGTATGTACTCTCCCCCCTCGCCTCCAGCTGCTGTGTATTTGATACATGACCCAGCAGTCATTAGACAGTCTCCAGTGGGCTCTTTTCTTGCCCAGGGGGACACAAAACATGACAAGAAAATATATTATTTTCAAAGAAATATTTGCAAATGGAGGCACAGTGATGCAAAATTCATCCTCATATTAAAAACAAAAAGAAGGAAATTGGAGAATAGATGGTTAATATGCTTTTGTGAAATTGGTTTTATTTCTCTGATCGGGTTCTAGGTGTGTTGATGCCGTCCGCACCAGGGGAAATCGATTCTGGCACTGAATTTGGATTTTAAGCATTTGAAGGTTTTGCCCTTTTTAATTCAACGACTGTGTCACCTAATTTGCCTTTAGGAGAGAAAAAAATGCTCTCTGCTCATGTGCAGCAGCTGCCAGGGGAAGTTTGGGGGGGCAGCAAAGAAACCTGATAGCTACCCCCATTTTCAGAGCCTACAAATAATGCATGATTTTGATTTTTTTTTTTTAAACTTGTAAACACAGGCTAGAAGATCTCCAACATGACCTACGGTTTCTCTCGGGCATCTGTTAGGTTGCATGAAGTGGCACCAGATGCATTCAGAAAGCTGCTGTGGAGGCAGTAGGTGTGTTTTCTGTGAGCGCAGGCAATTACTCTGCAGAGAATGGGATGTCTACATGCACCAAAGTGGAGAATGATTGAGTGGAGTGGCTGTAATTTATTAATTATGGTCTATATTCTTAGACCACGGTTCTGGCTTCATTCAATTTGTATGGATTGAGGGGTAATTACGGTGTGTGTGTGTGTGTGTGTGTGTGTGTCTGTGTGTGTTAAGGAGAGAGAAAGAGCTGAAGATCTATTCATGTCATAATTTAAAGTGCAGGTTACTTGTGATATTCATCTTCATATTGTCCCCTCTTCTAATAAGGCCAGTTCATATAATGCAGTTTATTCAAGAGAAGACCCTGATTTTAAAAAAAAAAAAAAAAAAAAAAAGTTTCTGACTTGCAGTCAGCCTATACAGAGCCATCTATTAATTGCAGAACTGTGAAGCAACAATTAAGTTCTTTTGAGCGTAACTTGACTACACAGCCCCTCCTAGCTGATTAATAGAGGCAAAGCCGGTAGGTGAAAATCTGCAAATTCACAGACAACATCTCGGCTAACGGAGAATGGTACAAATAATCAGATCTCGGTTGCCGGAGATACATCTTGTCTCCCTGACAAGCTACAGATTCCACACAAATGTAGCTTGTTAATTTAACTCCACCATGACATTCCTCTCCATTTGGCCATCTCCCAGGCTGCACGCGTCACGGGCCTGTAATGGACAGCTGGTGCACTTGGTGCTTAGCACAGAAAAGGCAGAGAGGGTAGACATCAACTGCTTTGTGTGATAATGAATGGAGGCACACAAAAGGCCAGGAGCAGGCCATTTACAAAGCCTGCAAATTCTGCTGTCTAAATAGATAATATTGTCAGCCACTGTGTCTTTTTGGGTTTCTTTTACTGTAGTGAAAAAACAGCATTCATCCTTTTGAGGTAAATATATGCCTTCCCCATTACTTTCAAATATTTATGTTAATCATTAGAAACCATATTCTATGTGTTCTGTATGAGCATGGCAATATCTCCACTTATCAAAGGATCTGTTTCACTAAAAGAAAAAAAAGAAAGAAGACAGCTGTAGTTTTTTTTATTTTCAGTTATGCAAAATTAAACAAAGCGCACTTTAAAGTTGTGTCACTGAGACTACAATTTAGGCGCTAATTCCAGATTCATAGCTCACTTATTTCATGGCGTGCCCAACAAGCCTGTTGGGACACAGTGCGTAGGATGATATCTCCACTGCGGAAAAGTTTTCAAAGAAAAGTTTTTAGATGGATTTTTTTTTTTCTAGAAAGAAAGATCTATGAGTTGCATTGCATTTCCCAACAGAGATGAAAATTATGTGGACACTACCGTGATGTTCAGATTTCTGTAATTGGAGGATCGCTCTCGAAAGGAAACTGGAATTGGAAATAATTCGCGCCAAAGAGTGTGTAGGAAGCTATGGAGGAAAAATAACCGCGCAATTACGCATGAGAAGAGTGCTGCAGATTCACAAGTGTCTGTAATGAACTAGTGAAGACACCGGCACTTATACAGTGGAAGGCAATGATAAAAGCTGCCTTGTAATAGCATGTGATTAAACTTGGTAAAAAAAGAAAAAAAAAATCTATTTTTTCACTCGAGCACTGAACCACAGTGAAGAGTCCCGCGGAGAGATTCTGCATCTGTCAGTTTGAAGATGACTCAATGTGTTTCCTCCAAATTCATCACCCAGCATGCAGTTCCAGTCATTTTAGAGGGCTCTTCAAGTGCTCTTTTGTTAATTTAGTTAAACATGAAACGTTAGAGTTCATGTTTTACACATTCCTACTTAACACAGGTGGAGTTTGAGTTTCACTAAATTTGAATACATGTTTAAGATTAAGCTCCAAGCCATTATTATTCATTAGCAAATAATTTCCGTGAATGTGGAATGAGCCGGGGTTTGCAGGGCACTGTGGGTAATAATATCTGCTGTACTGCATGCATATATATAGAATATTAATTTGTATACTTTGTCTAGAAAATACAGTGCGTGCATTGATAGGGTTTTGTAATATGGTTGCACTAACAGGATTTTCTTTTTAAATATGTTACCACTCAGTTCAAATACACGAATGTTCAGCTATGTAAAATGTTCAAATACTTTTGAATTGAAACCATAAGAAATATTGTATAGGCACATTATAAATCGTTAGAGGATCAAAACTCTGTCACTGATCTTTTTGCAAGATAACTAAAGAACTAGGATGAAATTTTTCCCTCTTTTGTGCAGTTTTACAAAAAAACAACCTACAAATATGAAATAACTCCAAAGTATTTGGTAATGAAAATCATTAGTTATATATTCCTGACTGTATGATTCTGTAAACACAACTGAAAGTCAAAAACTAGTAATGAATTGTTGCACAGTCCTTTGTCGCAGCACATTTAATAAGACCCTATAAGCTTTTTTTTTCCAGTTGATGATTCTGTGACATTACCTAACTTGGCATTAAAAGCTGGTTTTAGTATTTAAAAGGAACTTTTCTGTGGTCATTGGCCAACATGTTAATTTTTATCTCTGTAGGCTCAGTTATTTGTTTTATGGATTCAGGATATTAGAGTGATCCCCGCAGCATAGGTTCTAAGATATGATCAATAGGGATTCATGAATAATGAAGAGGCCGAGTGGAGCAGAGGCACTTAATTACAGCTTCAAAAGCCATTCTCGTTAATTGAGGAGAATAAAGGTGCTGAAGTGGCTTGAATGGCAAAAACTGTAATTTTTTTAACTATTTTATTTTTTTAATTTAATGTCACTTTTCTTTTTTTTAAATTACAGCAAGTCTCTACCTGAAAGCCAGATGGATGCAAGTTCTCACCTTTTTTTCAAATAGATACATTTGTGTTTTTATATTTAGTTTATTTTTGTTCTCAGGCTTTCTTTGACCATTTGTGAGCAGACTCTCATTCTTTTAATGTAAATGCTAATATGCTGCATATCCAGACAGTGTGTGACTGCTGTGCACTGCAGATACAGTATATAATTGACAGCCCTGCCATCTGTTACAGTTATGTGAAATTATGGATAAACTAGTTAACAGACACTTTGGCCCATTGTCTGTTGTTTTGATAATCACCCTTAATAACGGACGGCATCAATATGGTCTTTAAACCTGATTTGGGAGTTAATGGAGTCAGATGGGGGCAGTCAGTGTATGCTCTGGGGGTAATGCTGTTAGAGATGTTCGTAAAGAGCAAATTAAATCAGTCATAGATTGTGCCCTCTCAAGTCAGCCAGACAACCAGACCTATTGAGGAGAAAAAGGAGGGGGATTCATATTTTAACCTCTCGCAGAAAATGCACTTATGTGGATGGAAATACAGTCAGAGCTGGGTGACCGCATGCAAATGGTTATTGCCCAGCCTAATGGCTTCCTGTTAGCTGAGGCAGGTTGGAAGGGGAGTCATATCTAATCGGAACTTAACCGGGCATTTTTTAAAAATATATATAATTTATTTATTTCTTTTTGTGGCCTCAGACGAGCACAGTTATTAACATGGACAGAAATGTCACCACCTCTATCTTAATGGATAGGGTTGGGAGTCAAAGAGAAACTCATATGATTCAATATGTTGCCCACGATAATATTGGTATCACAATACAGCCATTCCAAGATTCAAATAAATGAAAGAAAAAAAAAACAAAATACAGAATTGAAATGCTTAAAATTAATTGATATTCACTTTATTTCAATAGCTCTCTGATTTGCTCTGATATGCTTCATGGCATAGATTGAACAAGGTGCTGGAAAGGTTCCTTGGATGTTTTGATCCATATTGAAATGATAGCAGCACACAGTTGCTGCAGATTTTTCTGGCTGCACATCCATGATGCAAGTCTTCTGTTCCACCACATCCCAAAGGTGCTATATTGGACAAAGGTCTGGTGACTGTGCAGACTCTTAGAGTTCAGTGAACTCACTGTAATGTTCAAGAAACTAGTTTGGGAGAGGTTTGTGACATGGTGCGTTATCATGATAGAAGTAACCATCAGAAGATGGGTCAGGAACAATACTCAAGTAAGATGTGCCATTTAAATGATGCTCCGTTGATACTATGGGCTCAAAAAGGGTATTCTCAAAAGAATATCCCCCAATGCATTATACTGCCTCTGTCAGCCTGAATTGTAGATGGACTAATGCTTTCGTTTTGCCAAATTCTAGCCCTCTATTCAAAGCTCTCTTTCCTAGCGGTTCATGTCCCGCTCATGAAGGGTCCACATGCCTTCCTCCACTTCTTCCTATCCAGAGCGTCTTCTGGTGTGACATTTGCAGCCTTCATATCATCTTTGATTCGGTCCATCCAGTGATTTTTTTTTTTTTTTTTTTTTTTTTTTTTTTTTTTTTTTTTTTTTGGGTCTTCCTCATGGCCTGTTGCCGCCCAGGTCTAATCGTTGGGCTGTTTTAGCGATCAAGTTCTCATCGCTACAGACAACATGGCCGTACCATCGGAGACTCGCATCTTGTCCGTGATCGGCGCCACTCCCCATCGTTTCTTGACGTCTTCATTCACTCATTCATCACTAGCCCTCTATTCAAATGTTACAGCAGAAATCCAGACTCATGAGGCAACATTTTTCCAATCTTCTACTGCCCAGTTTTGGTGAGCCTGTGCAAACGGTAGCCTCAGTTTCCTGTCCTTAACTGATAGGAGTGACACCAGGTTGTGGTCTTCTGCTACTCTTACCCATTAGCTTTGAGATTTTAAATGTTGTGTCTTCAGAGATGGTCTTCTACGTACTTTGATTGTAACAAGTGGTTATATGGCAGTCTGGCCATTCTCCCCTGATGTCTGGTATCAACACAGCCATTCCTGATGCCTGTTTTGAACATTTGGTTATCTTGACCATGTCTACATGCTTAAATGCATTACTGCAATGTGACTGGCTGATTAGCTGTTTGCATTAATAAGCAGTTTAACAGGTGAATTTAACTCAGTGGTTGAATGTATTGTAGAGATAGAGATTGGACTCAGAATATGGGATGCTGTTTACATTTCTTTTTTTTTTTTAAATATCTTGTAAACTCAAAAAATAGCAGGTAAAAACAAAATCTTATCATATATTAAATTAGAATAAAGCTGGCTTATTTACTTGAGCCACTTCTATGGGGGGAAAACACTTTTGGCTGATTGTTAATCAGATTCTGTTTTGTGTCTTAATGGAAAATCATTGAGTCAGATCATCAAGATCATGACTTGCGTTGAATCAAATTACCGCTGGTAGTCACTCACTCAACGGATTGTTAATATATTCATCTTCTGAGCCAAACCACACAGTGCTTACCTAATTGCCTTGCAAACCATTTTTGGTCCATTTCCATGACATTTGGCCCATCGACAAAGAGGTTTGGTGCGCCAAAGGTGTGTTGCTCAGTGTCCCCCCCTTCGTCCGTGTCTAGTGAGACACGAAGTGGAACAAAGAGCCCGTCGTCTGAAGCTGGTGTGGCTTTACGCTCACTCAGAGTTCACCTGAAACACTGCACCATGGCTCCAGGTAACAGCCTCTGCTGACTGATACACCGCTGGGATTCTTTGACTTTATCAGGGGAAGAATCTGAACTTTGTGAATGGCAATACATGCAGGTGGTGACATGTCCCTACCCAATTACACAGTTCCTCGGATTTGTCATACCTGTCAGACCTTAATGACCAATAAATACATTTATACAGAAATAATTCTGTAGTCACGATTAAACATCATTGATTCATGTTGGTTTTATTAGCAGAAGTGATTTAGGACTCCTGAACTATCTTTAAAAGAACTAGCTCTAAATCTGTGCCATGAAGATCCCTGCAGATGGGAGATAAGATAACCACTGGAGATGGCTATCAGCAATTTGCATGGAGAGGTTTTCAGAGAATGAGTTGTCTTGTTGAGTATAAGAGGTTAAAAGGTGAACAGTGAACCAGACGTAGGATTTATGACTAGTAGCAGACGGTAAATAAGAAGAAGTTGTCTTGTTGAAATGTGAGGAGTGATGTCATTCACATGGCTCCTGCGACACTGAAAGTGAGAGGGAGATCAGGGTAGACACCGTTAGGTGAGCTCTCAGCCCTTTGTGTGACACCCAGCCTTAGCCCCAAGGGTCTTGTTCTTTCCATGAAATGCACCATTTTGGCCTGCTGGTGCTTGAAGTAGCGATGGTTCTCTTACAATTGTGAACAAATCACAGAAAAACCTAATACCTAATTTTAGTGACTTTAAAGTGTTCGTTTTGGCTTATTGGAGAGTGTGTCGCTGTGACATGTTGCATTTCATCTTAAGTGTCGGATAGATGACATTTTTGTTGCTATCAGCAGCTACTTTACTGGGGGGTTTTTTTCTTCTGCTGCAAGTCAGATACAGAATGATCTTTTACTCTTTAACACACCCTCTCATTCACTTGAGGGATAACATGCACTGACAGTTCCTGTACCTGGCACGCGGTCTGTGCTGAGCAACATCTGGCAGGCAGCTTGTCTAGACCACACAGAAACTTGTTTTGCTCTTTTGTATTTGAAATCTGTAGCTTACCTGCTTGGTAACTATTGTTTGGCGGATGATGCCGCAGAAACGGACGATGATGAATTTAAATGGCTGTAAATTAAATTTGACACAATTCATCTCTACACTAACATTCTCAGACAGGATTTACGTATACTCCAAAGCAACCACGGGCAGCAAATTAGCATGGTTGTTACTGTAAATATGTTTCTTAATATAATTTGCAGGATTGTTCTGCGGCGTGTTTTATAGCTTCCCTGCTTCTGTGTGGGTTTTGTATTGTCTGCCTCTTGTGCACTACAAGTATGGAAGTACTCAACTTTGGCTCCATTAAATTAGCTAATTGCTGATTATGAACTATTGCGCTGCGCTGTGATTTGTTAGAATAATTCCTTTCTGATGTCTTTGTCTCGGTTTGTGTGCCTCTCTGCCACCAGCTGTCATTAAGCTATTTTTTCATGTATCCCAAATTAATAGACACTCACTCACTCTGAAGTGTCTGATGCTATTGTAACAGAAGCCACGTGGCATTCGGCCAAGGCTGCAATATAAGACGCAATTGTTTAGCTTTTTTTCATCTTTATCCCTGTTTTAATGCACAGTAATAAGTAAGTAAATGCTGGAAAGACGTGTGTCTGAAATCGCAGTGGCCTTTGTTGTAGATAATTAGGTTAGCAGCAAGAGTGTGCAGGTGTTGAGGGTGTGCTGTGTGCTCATGTTGTGTTATCGACTTGCTCATATTCGTAGGCTGTCAGGGGTGTCGCACTTTCCATCAGCCCCAAAGCTCACCAACCTCTTCACTATTAAAATGATCACTTTCAATAGCAGACAAAGGAAAGAGGGAACATATCTAGTGCAGGGTATTTTCCCCACCTCTAATGCTTATCTGCCTTTTGATGTCGGCGTAATAAAAGGCCTATTGGGCTTTCACAATGACCTGCAAAATGGACAAGGGCCGATATACTGGGCTCTGACTGTCGCTACCATTAACTAAAAGGCCCAGACATTATGGAGAGCCGGGGATGAAAGTACATGGAAAAAAAAAATAATAATTGAAAAATTGCCTAATGCTAAAGTGAAAGAAAATGGAACTGTGAAAAGGCACTGTAATATTCTGTTATCCCCGGTAAATGCAGCCAAACAAGAGATGCAGCAAGGCATTCTTTTTGAAATGGATGTGGTTCAATTACCTGTATGTCTAAATCTAGTTAAGGCTTCCATTGTCGGGCTCGAAACATAACAGGCAGTTTTTGTAGTGTTAAAGCGTATTATGCCCTACAACCTACATAGAATCAAGAGAGGTATGACTCCATTCAAGATGCGGAGGGAATTAAAATTCACAGTGAGACCGAGGTTAATTTATGATTTAGTCTGTTTCGGGCTACTGTTTGGATCACTGTTCTAACAGAGTTCGAGCTCAATATTCGAACAAGCTCGAGAAGAACGTTTCTAAATATGTTTTAAAGAGTATTGAAGGATTAGCATCCAATAAAAGCAGAATCTGGTTTGTTTTACTGTGTAAAACAGTTGACTAATTCAGACTAGACTAGGCTACGTAGATGGGCATGATATTGATGAACAAAACTAGCAGACTGGCAAATATTTTACTAGTTTTACCTTTTCTTATATAATTTATTATTTCTTTGATATTATGTATTATTTATATTTTCAGTTATAAAGACACACAAAACCTAACCTGTAAACCTTGAGTTTGATGTTTAAGTAAATGCCTTAATGTTGGTGTGTCTGTGATAATCTAAAAAAAGAAAAACATGTGCCTTTAACCTATAATTTTTAAAAAAGACATATAGTAATATAGTGCATGTATTGATTTGTTTGGTCAATAATTTAAGATCCCAGTTGTAATACACATTGTACACATCTTACTTGAAATGTACCTGCCCCTGATTGGTTAACCTCAAACTGCTGACTTCATAGTAAATAAGTGAACATCTGTATTTAGATCTATTCTGTATATAATACACGAATGATTAACAACCACAAAAAATGTCAAATTAAAAATACAGTTTTACAATTTATAAAATTTTAAAATTTACATGGGGTTGTGCAGTCTTGGTGGTCGTCAATAACTTCTTCTACTTTACCATAATTAATCGTCATCTGTTGAGCTATATGTCTGTGATATCTAAGAACTTAATTTCTAATTCCGTATTCCATATTTAGTGGCGAGTCAGATACAGATTTAGGTATTATAATACATCTTTTTTTTTTAAAACATATAGATGGTTTCAGATTGGCCCAGCAGTTAAGGATGGGAGGAGATGGGGTGCATACAGACATGTATGCATACGCTACAATTATTTTAGTAAGGTTTACATATTATAAATTGATTCTATAGTGTTGTGGTTTACACATTGATTTATCCAAGTCGCTGGTTTTATTCTAGCTGAAGACATAAATCCCCTTTTGGGTCGTGGCATCTGGCGTTAAAACTCACTAGACATGCAGAGCCACCCATTGTAACAAGGAGCAGGTGAAAGTACCTTCATTCAACATTGTTATAAACTGATACAGTGATTACAGAAGAAACTGTAGATTTTTTTTTTAGTCATGAAAAACATCATTACCTGAAGTACTACTTTAGTAAGTTGCAGGTGTGATGCATACACGGTCCTAAAACCAAGAAATATCCAATGAATTTACTAATTATTTCTCTCTGTGGCACTTTGCAGGTAACTGTTAAAATGTATAAGCGCGGATCTAACAGCTGGCTGGGGAAATCCCTGAATGCCACCACCACCATCCCCTCCAACACCTCTGTGATCTTCAGGATCAGCGGCGAAGAATCAGATGCTAAAATCCCAGCAAACGCCATTCACAGCATCACGCTCAGCATATGACTGTGTGGAGATAATACAAACAGGATCGCCATCGCAACATGGCACTGAAGAAGCAAGGGGAAGAAAAATTGCTTACTTGTGTGTAGCATCTTTTTTTAACTGAGTGCCTTTTAACATGCAGTGTTTGTACTTTGCAATATTGTAGGACTTCCAGATGTTTTTATGTGCTCATTTATTGGGGAAAAAAGGAAATAGAAAAAAGGTCCTATTTGCCAATTTCCCTGATTCTCCTTAGTGACAATATTATGTTAATGTAGATGGTTTCAGACAATTAGCACGATTAGCTTTCTCTTGTTTTGAATTTCTAGGGCTGGCCCACACTTTACACTAGCCATTAATGAATCATTATGCAAGCTGATTGTGTCACACCGATTTAGGACTGAAGTGTTTAATGTGTTAATTGTGGCGGTTAAAAACCGGTGGCCTCCGGCACATCGAGGGCCGAGGATGTAACTGCCTCTGTGGGTTTAATGGGAAGTTATTTACGGTCTGTTTAGACAGTGGAACTGTAAGGTGCTTTATTAATATGCTCCACCGCACGGAGGAGATGATAACTATTCAAGAGCACACGGGCACAGCAACCAGCACCATTCATAACTGTGTCTGAGTCACTTTCCATCAGTTGCCCAGGCTTCCACAGCTGCGCTAACAGCTAGCAATTGCATTTACTGGGCCTGGCAGTGGTCATAATGAAGTTATTCCCAACAGGATATCAGTGCCTTTAGCTAACAGCTCTCTCTGTTGATGGTATCTTTCTGTATGGCATGTCTACCTGAAACATCATTACACTGTACTCAAGCTACTCACTTTTTCAAATGTCTGTTTACTGGTTTACCTGAGGGGCAGATCATTGGTGGTTTTAAAGCCATCACTGAGTTGTTTACATTGGTTGCTGCATATTTTTGAGACTGGTTGTTTTGTGGTTTGAGTCAACATTGCTTGAAATTATAGGTGTTTTCATGAATTTATTGCCTATACATATTTAAACCTACATAGTCCTCAGGAACTGTTTTCTCCAAAGCACTTGACAAACAATATTTGCAATATCAGATGGTCTGGTATGGGAAGGACTTCAAGGAAATTACTATGTGGATATCTGATAAGTGGTGGGTGCATGCACGTTTTACTGTAATTTCATTATACATTGAACCATGCTTCTCAGTTGATTTATTCAGGCATGTTTGCTTTATTCATTGGTGTGTGGGGTTTTTAGGCCATTGAGCTATCAAATGTTTGTACCACGTGTTGTTGTAATAAAGAGATGTGACTATTGATTGGTTCGGTTAGTTATTTATACCATTTTTGGACTGAAGTGGCCTCAACCATCTCAGTCCTATTTTTTTTTTTTGTTTTATTTTTGTAGTGTCATTATTGAATCATCTTAGGATACAGCAGAATAACAGGAATGGTTTGGAATCAGCCGATGCAGCTCTATCTCTGTAGTTCTTAGTTGTTATGCTGCAGCATTTTGGTTTAAATTCAGGTGTTTTAGAGTCCAAACTATTGTAATGTTCTTAATCATCCAAAAGTAACAAATGCATATTAGTGTCTCATAACAATTATACACTCCCCAGCCACTTTTTGGGGGGTATCTGATCAACTTTGGGGCTAAGAGTTGCCCACCAATTTGAATGACAGTGTATCGATCACTGAAACCTCTAGTCTGCATGCCAAATGTATCCGCGGTCAAGATATTGAACCCCAAGTTGCCCCCAGTGTATTTATTCACTGTCTATGTGTGTGTAAATGCACTTACACATAGGTACAACTCCTGCATGATTTTTTAGTGGAAAGTGCTTTGAGTATACTGAAAAGCAAGGTGCCAAATCTAATAAGCCAATCACATGGCAACCACTCTATTCATGTAAGTAGGACAACCTGCTGAAGTTCAGTCGAGCATTGGAAAAAGTTTTGTTCATGGCAGACGTCAGAGAATGGACTACTTCGAGCTGATAGGAAGGCAACAGTCAACCCAAATAACCACTCATTACAACAACAAGGCGTGCAGAGGAGGAACTCTGAACACAAAACACACTGAACTTTGTAGCAGATGAGCTACAGGAACACAACAGGTGCTACTTTTGTCAGCTAAAAACAGGAAACCGAAGATACAAATCACAATTGCTCACCAAAATTGGATTCTTGCTTTGGCATAATCAACATGGATGGCTCATGGATCCATCCTGCCTTGTATTGAAGTTATACTGCTGCTCATGGTATAATGGTTTAATGAAGTCTTCTTGGCCCACTTTGGCTCCTTTAGTACAAATTGTGCATTGTTTAAATGCCACAGCCTACTTACCTGAGTATTGTTGCTGACCATGTGTCCATGCATTTATAACCACAGTGTACCCATCTTCTAATTGTTGCTTCCAGAAGATGAATGCACCATATCACAAAGCTGAAAACATTCCAAAGTGGTTTCTTGAAGATGATGATGAATTCACGTACTCAGATGACAGTTACCTGATCTCTTAAACCAAATGCTCCAAATACAATTACTTCAATTATGTCTGAATTTAGAATCATGGATTGTTCAGACCTTTGTGTGCTCAAAATACCTTTGAAGTGTGACATTTGATCAGTACACGGACAAACATAAAAAACACTGTTTTTTAATATCACTGATTAAGGAACACATTTGTATGGGGAAAATTTTGGTTTTTATATTTTTGTTAATATTATTATATTCATTTTCTGTTTCCTTTAAGGACAATATGTTTCATTGTCTGTATATAATTGCGTGATAAATGGGTGTCATAGGCAGGATTAAGATAGAAAGACAAATGTGAGGATGAGTCAGTCGTCTAAACCTATTTCATGATTGTTGGTCACTTTCACCATTGCTGTTACTTTGCTTTGATGGACTCTTGACATAAATGATTTGAAACTGTTTTTCAAATATTTAAGAAGTAAAAGTGAGGTTTGCTGAAAGACTTGGATCAAAAGTAGGGTTTTTAGGTAGATGTTTTTACTTATACTTAATATTGTACCTAATTGCTTCCCTAAAGCTATAAGGTATCTGTAATAGTGAACCCCATATACAAAGTCATTTGTCACTACTGGGCCACAAGGTTTCTTCAAAGCCTTATTAGTGAGATGGAGGGCATCCATCAACAGCTTACCCTGCTCTTTGAAAGCATGCAGCATGTCTCCAGCACAGTAAAAGACTGGAGATTAGGAATGGATGGCTGGCCACAGGGACAAAGAAAAGTCTGTTGGACAGCGCTGTGGTGACTGGGAGGGGAGGCTGAGCGGAAATGGACATGGAGATCAGACCAGAACATAGTGTGACAATGTAACAAGGTAAACTGATCCAGGCTGTAATTCCTCTAAAAAACTGAATCAATGAGGGTTCTGTTAAAATGGAAATTCTCCAGGATATCGAGTTTAGGTGAATCTGGGAGTACATAATCAGCTGTAAATTTACAGCTGTCCCTTGCTGTAGCTGTATGAATATGTCAGGTAACCTGCGGATGGGTGTTCTGAACATCTCTAAGTTACACGTCATTGAACCAGAACATTCATGAATTGAATCTATCGTTTGAACCTACAGGTGTCCAACTTTGACCTCTAGTCATTCAATATGGTCCCAAGGGTGGCCAGGTCAGGTAGCTGGTTTGACCTTTTCTTTGTACAAGACATGGGACTCTTGCAACTTAGAGATGAAGGCCTAATCCCTCTCAAATAACAGCGAACGAGCCACTGTCTCAGCCGCAACCCTCGTGTTTCTACGCCACAGTAGCTGTATTCACATAAGTCCTCAAGTACTGACTGACCTAACTGTTTTTCCTCTCCAAAATGTTTGCTGCACTCCCTTTCACCTGCAGTTTCCCACTAGAATGTCAGCACTGCGCAAATCCAACAAACAGTTTGACCCCATTATGTGAGCGGCACATCTTCTGTGATGTTGCTGCTTCAGCTCGACTAGCTCAAAGGTTCTGATCAGACCCAGGTCAATGCACTCTTTTTAACTGTAATATTTTCTGAGATGCAAGCCTGTTTCATCTGTAGAGGGCCCTAGAGATGAAATTGTGTTGTACTCAGAGCCTAACCCTACGTGATAACCCTGTGGTTTACTGTAAGTGGGGAAATGGGTAGGAATAACTCCTGGCTCTGGTTGTGCCCTAACATAAACACTCTGAACATCAAAATGCCTGAAATTGCCAGTGAATTTGTATTCAGCAGTTAACAATTCTCGACTTTACTCTACATCTCTTATCTACCTGTAATTACAGCGGCAATTTTGGTCTCAGTTTTTCCACTTTTATGTATCCTGAACTCAAAAAAACTGGAAAAAAACTTGCACAATCACTGAGGCCAAAGCAAGTCAGGTCACCCAAATTTGAAAATGATGTTTTTCTTTCTTATATGTCCATTTTTGAGCTATCAGTCACATGGGATTTGGCTAAATTCTGTGTAATTAGTGTAAAAGCTAATTATAAAAATGGGTGGGGTGGGGGAATAAATCCACATATTTTGAGAAATTTCACCAAAGCAAAGCAAAACATATCAGAAACCCCACAAATATTAATCTAATTATTACAAAAGCATATGTATGAACATTATAGAATACTGTGTGCTAGTACTAAGATATTATAGCAGCTAAGTAAAGAAACTTCAACAATCAGAAAGTGCTCTATTATGAAGCACTTGGTGAAAGTGGGAAGGAAAAACTCACTTTTAACAGGAAGAAACCTTCAGCAGAACCAGACTCAGAGATGGGCAGCCATTCGCCATGACTGGTTGAAGGTTACCAGGTTATGGTGTATGTTTTTGGTACCAACAGCTGTACCAAATTTTATGGTCATGCATTTGACAGACCAAAAAGCTTACATCCATCCATAAACTCACACAACAAGCGCAGCTAAAAATTAATGGATACATATTTTACTCTCCAGTGAACATATTTTGCTCTTTATACTAAAGAAATAATGGGGTCAGGATTTGTGAAGGTGTAGAAAAATAAATAAGGAACAAAATTCTGCTTCCCAAAACTAAAAAAGAAACAATCGAAAGAGGTAAATCAGTTATGAATCATTGATTGAACTGACAGCTCAGAGATGTGGGTGACAAGAGGGTTGAAAAAGGCTTACAAGCAAACCACTGCTATACTTTAAAGTGTTGTGATGTAATTTTATTGCATGTGTGAATAGTAAATGCTTAAAATACTCACATATAGCACAGTATCCACGAGGAAATCAAAAACTCATGAGCTGGGAATAATCCTGAAAAATATCAGCAAAAGCAAATAGTAGATATTCCCCCTGAGAACTTTCTTGGCATCTGTATTTTTATAAAACTGATGTATGAGAGGGTTAAGAGTGCTTAAGAGAATAATGTACTGGTGTAACACAGCGAAAAATCTTTGAATGCATTTTACTGCAGCATAAAGTGTAATTGTGGTGAAAATACAACTGCAAGCTACATTTTACAGGCTTTTATACAACTACTACAATGTGATGATAAAAGGAGACGAGCCGCCCCTCTAATGCCCACCAACCCCTATTCTGTCACCACTACTTTGCTGAACAGCAATAAAGCTTTCAGAGTGTGAAAGCAGCAGGACTCGTAAGAGATTAAATATTTTCCCGCCTCTTGCGGATGTTCGAAATTAAGTGTCATCGAAATTCTATTAAATGTTCAATTAAATGTTTAGTTTTTAACACATTTCAGTGTCCAAAAAAAAGAAAAGAAAAGAGGAAAGAATCAAACAGTTGTGTATTTATGAATAAATAAATAAATGGCCACGCAGGCAGGAAGAGACAGGAGGCTGCAGAAATTAGCCGGTTTTGAAACTACTTTCAAAAGCACCACACTTGAACGAACCTACAGGACAACAAAAGACATACAGGAGTGAATAAAATAAAGCTTCCTTGCCAATTACTGTTGCGAATGCGGCCACGGTGGGGCTTTTTGTGCTTCACACAAGCAGTCTTTTCTCCCCTTATCCCCGGCTATTGAGAGGGATACATTAGCCTGGCAGGATGGATGTGGTGGAGAGGAGCAGAGCAGAGAGTTCGCAGTCATACAGCTCACTTCACGCCCAGTATTACAGATCTCTCTTATGATTTCACTCACAGTGCTCGCACACGATGTGATTTTTACCAAGTCTTTTTCTGCTTCCTAAGACTTCCACACAAATCTGCTCACTGTGCTCTTTTATCTTAAACATTTGGGTATAAAAGAGCTTTTAGTCTTTGAAGTCAGTTCATTAAAACACAGACATTTAAATGTTGCTGAAAAACTGTAACCTAAACAAGTAACCCGCTTCGACACTGATATGCTTTATTATGCTGAATATGCTTTATTTTATTTATTTATTTTGTCGCAATCATACCTCTGGACCACCTCGGCTCTTTATTATTTATGACAATTCCAGCGGGCTCTTCAGGGTCACAGTTATGTGTGAGTAAATGCTGGGTTAATGCTGCGGATAACAGCATCCATCATGCAGTTTCATTAGCACTGTCCTCTGACCCCTTCCACATAATGTTGTGAAATGTGTCAGGTGCCAGATTATGGGGAGGCATGACGATCAATACAGAAATAAGAGAGACGCGTGCGATGTTTCTGGCCCGGCTGCAGAATAAACCTTCATCCAGCATTCTGCCGCCTGTCACAAATCTGAAAAACAAATGCACTTGCCCACGGCAAGAGCCATCAATAATAATATAATGTGTGGACAATGATGAATTAGAGCCAGACTTCTCAGTGCATTGCTGTTCTACACACAGAAACATTATTGGATGAATGAATTGATCTCTGTATTCACATTAGTTTGCTTAATCTGTATTTGAGTCGATGGGACAACATACTGTTTCACTTCATCGAATTCAAAAAAGTTTATCATGTCCAATAATCAAAAGCTGTTTATGAAAGCATCTCCTTTTTGTCTCATTGATTAGGCACCATAATGCAGCCCAATCACTAATCACTCAGACAAAATGCACTTAGAAAATGACAAATGTATTTTATATTCAATAACATCGATTTTTTCTCCCCCTGCTTAGGTAACAGGTTGGAGCTTAAACAGAAGGGCAATCAAATGTATTTCCGCATAACAATTACCGACACTAACTGTGAACAACGAACATGTTTAAAATAGGTCGCTGTGTTTAATCAAAGATGTTGTAGTAACAGTTCAAATTCCCTTCAGTTTTTGTCACTGAACTGCTTCGGATCTGGGATGTTGCAATATGATCACATCAACAGTTGCTGCAGGTTTGTTGGCTGCACATCTTTGATGCGAATCTTTCTTTCCACCACATCCCAGTGGTGCTCTGTTGGATACAGTGCACTACAGTAAACTAATCTTCATATTTAAGAAATATCTCTTAGATGATTTGACCAGAACTTTTTTCTAATGTTCTGTTGTCCACTTTGGTGAACCTGTGTGTATTTTACCCTCAGTTTCCATTTGGTTGTGTCTTCTGCTGCTTCAAGGTATAACATGCTGTGGGTTCAGAGATGCTCTTCTGCATACTTCTTCATACTTCATACCTCTAACCTCTGGCATCAACAAGGCATTCCCTAGAGATGGTTGTAGGGGAAAAATCCCAGTAGATCAACTGTTTCTGAAATACTCAGACCAGGCCATCTGGCACCAACAACCATGCCATGTTCAAAGTTTCTTTAATCATCGTTTTTCCCTAATGATGCTTGTTTTCAACTTCAGCAGGTTGTTTGGCCATGGTCACATGCCTAATGCACTGAGTCATTGCCATGGGATTGGCTGATTAGATTTTTGACGTAATGAGCAGTTGAACAATTGAAAAGGTATAACTAACAAAGTGGCAGTTGAGTGCATATTATTAGTATTATACTATTTAGCACCAGTAATCGATGCCAAATATCGTAGTATAACTTGTAGTTTTTAAACAATACTATGGTCAACCTACATAAACGTCCACAGGTCCTTGTATAAACTAGTCAATATTACTGAATATAAAGAAAGCTAATACCAGAAAACAGCTCCAAGCAGCTTCATTTAAGTAGTTATGTTACTCTAGACCCATGAGATCCTCATGGCCCACAATGACAATAGCATTGGTATACATGTTCCTGTGATCTGTGTCTTGACCCAAATGTCACAGGGCATATACAAACACAAAAAGTAATAATAGTGCTAAGTGTTTTCATTTTCTTATGATGCAGGATTTAGACAAATAAATGAGAAGCAAATATAGATTGATAGTGAAAAGGAAATGGACTATATTGATTTGAACTGAAAATGAAGGCCACTGGCTACTGTGGCTTTGCCTTCCACCCATTGTGACCCGAGTGTTAATATAAATGCAAGTATTTAACCTTAAGCTATGCTGTATATAATTGCATGGTAAGCCCAGGTTTAGCTGTGCCTTCTTCTATTTGACACTAACACTTAATTGTCTGATAATGGCTGTCTTGAAATTTTATTCTGCAAGGGATTTTGCCAATAACCTCTAATAAAGCAGGTTGAAATGGATACAAGGAGTAAGTTAAATCTTGGCCACACTCACCCAGAGGCACAGAGGAAACTTGAGCCTCAAAGATTTGGTGCATTAGTTCTGCTAAGCTAACCGTGAATGCTAATTGCAGGAAGGACAAACTGTAACCCCTGCCCTGTGGCCATGAACCCATTAAACAGCACAGAGAGTTCATAGGTATGGAGAGTGCACAAAGAGGCTTGCCTGAAAAGACCTGCAATCTGATTTCAGTTTAAATGGGGATACCTACTTACTGTTTTTCAAAGGTTCCCCAGGGATGTGCCCTCCCTGTATTCAAAGTAAGACTGCTTGTCACTCCAAAACTGACCGCAAATCATCTGTACAATGCAACAGGTTCTGGAGTCTGTTGTGTGATACAGAGAACTTGGGTGTCTCTCTACAGGACACAGATCAGTTATGTCTAAGTGCTTGTGGTTTCACGCCCTGGAGGGTAACAACCCAGTCATGGTAACATATGACACCCTGTACATGGAAAAGGTGTTCTTTATGATAAGGAGCAATAAAGCATTGCCACTGAATCACCAACCTTAATTATTTAGATTGAACTTTCATTTAGGCATAGATTGCTAAAAACACACCAGACAAAATACAAAACCATGCTAGTGATAAAACATTACCACGAATGCTATTATGCACACAACAGTATCCCAATTTAGATTGATTGCTTGCTAATGTTTGCTGATTAGCACCAAACATAAATGTGTTTGTTCAAAACCAGATGCTGGACAAACCAGATTCTTTATCAAATCTGACATTTGATAAAGTTCATGATTTCTTAGTTTTGTCCATATTTCTCACACTTAAATGTTTAAAATCTTCAAATAAATGTTCATATTTGACAAAGGTAACTATAAAAAAAAAATCTCAATTTTATTACTTTATGAAAAAGTCACAGCTACTTTCTGAATGTGCCATCTGCATCTGCTAACCACTCTTCTGCAGAATAAGTGGTCAAATGGTCCATTTATGAGGCCTTGGACAGTTTACATTGGTGGAAGATACACACAAGTGTAACTGATAACCTGGTAGCCGAACGTTCCACGTATTAATGCTTACGTTTGTTTACGCTGTTTGTGTAAAATACAGAAATACATTTATTATGTGATGCCCTTTATAGTGAAGTTAGTCTAAATGTAATACCTAATAAGATGTGGTAGTGTGATTAACACAACAGTGGCTGTGTAATTTAAAACAGCATCAATTTAGTTTTTATACAAGGTTGTTACACTGATAATTTCTTTCAATTTCTACAGTTTCCAAAGTTAATATCATGGTCTTTTCCTCCCCAGATTTAGCATGCTGTGTCCACTTCATCCAAACTTCGGGGAACGAAACCCAACCCTTTCACTCGGACATGGCTGTGGCCTGCCTCAGCACCTCGCTCCTATCTGCCCCTGCCCCAGGGAGGCTTTTAAAGGAGCTTTGGTGGGCGAGACAACATCTTCTCAAGAGCATTGTAGTTACATTAGAGCGTAATTAGGCGATAAAGCTTAAGGCCATGTAACCCACTGCTAGGTGTCACACTCACAGCTATCCATCTCTTTTACAGGGCTGACAGGGGACAGGGGCACTCCTCTGGGAGCTGGACTGTAGTAAATTAAAAATCTCTGGGCATGACAAGGGGGGTCACAGTTATTTGGTTTGACGTTCCATTTTGGCTCGTAAGCTTTGCGCTGGAGATTAAGTTAAATACAGTGCAGTCCAAATCCTTATTTAAATCATTTAAAAATTTAGTAAAGGTCTCTAAAATTATTAATTTGGATTACATTTCTTTATTAAATTAAATGTATGAATGATATTTTAGAAAAAATATAAAATAAATAACTTTTTAACCTCACTGGTGGCATAGTGCTATGAAAAAGTACTTTCCCCCATCCACATTTTTTTTTTTTTGCACGTTTTTCACATGTGTTTGAGATCATCAAACAAATTGTAATTAGACAAAGATAACTAGAGTGAATGCAAAATGCTATTTTAAAATGATGGTTTCATTTATTAAGGGGAAAAACCTATCCAAAGCTACCTGACCCTGTGCCAAAAAGTAATTGCCCCCTAAACCTAATAACTGCTTGTGCCTCCCTTGGCAGCAAAAACTGCAATCAAGCATTTGTGATAACTGACAATGAGCCTTTCACATCACTGTGGAAGAATTTTGACCTACTGACAATTCTTTTGATTCAGCCCATTGAAGGTTTTTCGAGCGTGAACCTTCTGTTTAAGGTCATACCAAAGCATCTCAGATTTAGGGCTAGACTTTGAATAGGCCACTCCAAAACCTTCATTTTGTTTTTTTGAGCAGAGGTGAGTTTACCGGCATGTTTTGGATCTTTGTCCTGCTGCATAAACCCAGGTGTGCTTACGCTTTAGGGCACAAACTGATGGCCAGACTATCACACTACCGCCATGTTTCACTGTTGGTATGAAATTTGTATTATGAAATACAGTTTGGCAAATGTGAGACAGCCTTGTTTGGTCAACAGTAGTTTTCACCTTGAAACTTTCCCGTGGGCTCCATCTTTGCTCATCCTCTTTCTTATTGTTGAATCATGAACTCTAACCTTAAATGTTTTGGGTGCTTTTGTGACCTGGATGAGTCGTCGATGCACTCTTGGAGTAATTTTCATGAGCTGGCCCCTGCTGGGAAGGTTTTCTCTCCATGGTTTGCTGGAGTCCCAAATCCTTAGAAATGGCTTTGCCACCCTTTCCTGCCTGATAGATGCCAATGACTTTGTTTCTCTGCTAATTCTTTAGATCATGGCATGATGTGTTGCTTCATGAGATCTTTTAGCCTCCTTCACTTTGTCAGACAAGTTCAGTTTAACTGAAACTAAACTCACTTTTCCAAAAAATGCAGTTAATAACATTTAATTTTTAATTTAACAAAGGGTATATTTACCTTTTCTCACACAGGGATACACAGGTTTGGAAAGCTTGTTTCTCTTATTAAAATAAATCATTATTTGTATATACTTGGGTTAATTACTGTAATTTTACAATTTGTTTGATAATTTATGTAACAAATATGCAAAAATAACTGAATAAAAACCAGGAAGAGGGCAAACATTTTTTCATAAGTATTAAAGGAGGCTTTGTTAGAAAATGACATTCACAACATTCTGCTCTTTATGCATTTACTCAACACCGCCCCCCCCAAAAAACCGTAATACCTTGAACACTGAACCATATTAGGTGTGCTGATATGGTTATGAAATCTTGTAATCAGTTTTCTTCCAGCATGAAATATAATTTATGCTCATTAAAGATTACCATAGTCTAATTTTTATGATTTAAAATTGTGATTTTACAATGAAAGGCTTGAAGGAAGTGCATTATAGCATGGTGTCACTGTGTGTCTTTGTGGTCTACAGTAAGTAACAATGAAATGTAAGACAAACCAGAATGTGGTCAATAGTTTCCTGATGCATCATGTGATTTCCCCATTTTTCCCCAGCTCACGAAGGACGCAGGGCTATCATCAGCTTGATATAATATTAGAAACCGGTCTTGAGAGATAAGGTGTCTGCTGAAGGTCATCTGCGCCCTCTTGAGTGAACATAAGAGCCCTTTGTGGTTGGGTTAAATGCACCTGACAGGCTGTTGGAGGACAATCACCCATTTTAATTGTCATGTAACGGTTTCATGTAGAGCCAAAGTGTCTGCAACACTTCAGTGGTTGGAAATCAGAGCCCAGCCACACAACCACAGATGTGGTTATCTGAACATTTGCTAGAGGAAATTTAAAAAAAAAAGACATTTGGAAGAACATGCTGATAGATAATCCAGCTATCTGCAACAATTTGTTAAATTACAGAGCTTAATAAATCTTTTAATAAAAGGGTTGGAAAAATACTAACTGCCTTAATGCACCTTTCAAATAGACTGCTAAATTACTTTTTCCTGTGTAACACCTATCCAATATGGGTTTAATGAACACTCACTAAATTTTGCAATTTAGTAGAAGCCAAAAAATGACAGGAAACAAGGTAATTCACTACAGCCACAATAACAAACCCCTGCCCATTCTCCCTCTATTTCCATGAATGCCATTTCATATTAAGCTGCAGTCCTAATCCAACGTCAAAGACAGACTCATTATCGACAATCATGGGAATTAGTTACATCATTTCACCAAAGTGGACTAATCATTTCCAGGATACTGCAGAAGCAGATAAAACCATTAGGAAAAAAATAGGATCTCTTAAATAGAATAATTGACATCTATATCTTCTCTCATGCTTAGGCTGAAAGGTTTCAGAAACTGCATTAGATGCCATTGAAAATCTGCAGGAAAAAGACATCGCTTATATTTTTCCAGAGCTGCGCTGTGCCAGTCGTATATTACCAAATACTGCATTAAAAAAGCCTGTGTTGCATCTAATTCTGTCACCAGTGTAACAACTGGCACAGTCTAGCAGATAAATTCAGTGATAATACACTTTTAAAAAGTTTTAGTCCTCTGAAATATCACTGCTGTCATCTGCTAAAACAGCAGAATTAGCTCAGTGTTTATGGGTTGGATGTTACCATAAATCCACTACTAAGGGATCGATCTATCTATTTAAAAAAACGACTAAACTTGATGACCCGGCCTATTTAATCATCCTTTTTTTAAAAGGATGATTAAATAGGCCGGGTCATCAAGTTTAGTCGTTTTTTTTTTTCTCCAAATTTTTCCACAGTAATAAACCAGGATCTTGTTTAGGCCAAAGACCTCTGATGTCTATCAGCAGAGGTCACTGTCTGGGGGCAAGTGGAGCCCACAGCAAGATGAGTGGATCATCACTTTCCCTCAACACATCATCAAGAGAACAATCCTTATTGCCTTGACACATTCCTAGCATTTCTCCAGCTGTTGTTCATGCAGGTAGCATGTGACAGAATATAAATGAACTTCATGCTGGTCATATTTGAACATTTATTAAATTCCAAGTATCAAACTGTGAGCATTGAAAGACTGATCCAAGAACAGCTGCAACTGTGCCTTGTTAAAATGTCAAAATACCAAAATGACCAAGGGGAAAGAAAAGTCAAAAAAGTACAGTATATACAAAAATGATTTTAGTCAAGAAAGAACAAGACAAATACATGAAAGAATGACATATTTAACACAGACCAGAAACGAGAAGAAAATGTAACAACTGTTACTTAAATTACAAATGCTGTTTGGGAATGGAAAGAAATGACAGGAAACGATATAGTAATGGTACACTGGATGCCAGCAGATAAATCCAATGTGATAAAGGCTTCAAAGGCAGAGGGAAGTCTTCCTCTGTGCACTTAGGTTGACCTGTAAACCAAAAAACACAAGAAGAGATTCAATTAACTTGAGCAATCACTGAATAGATACATGGAGACAAGTCATATCCCATTTGGTAACTACAGTTTTGTATCATTGCTTCTTTTCAAAGTTCTCGACAAAAGCCACTCGCCTTTAAATTAAGTCGGTACTTTAAAATTACTTTTAACATCTGCTTATTGAGATTACAATCAATCTTTCTGCATCTAAAAGCTGCAATGAAAAAAAGCACATTTAAGGCATCCTGAGGTGAAGGACAAGATAACCTTAAAGAGATTTGGATTTTTTGGCCAGAGTCCCAGTATAGTCATGGCTATGATATACACCACAAAGATAAGCCTCAAAATGCCAGGTCGTGGTTACCAAACACATGACAAGAAACTGTTGAGCTCTGCAACCAAGTTCTAGGGACAAGTATGGCTGATGGTGAAAGAGACAATCTGGTATTTGAAAAGTATGTTGTGATGTTTATGGACTATTATGGATGTTTACCTGCCAGTACCTATTCAGCTTACTCAAATAAAGCTGAAAATGAACTCTATTAAAATCTATGATTTATTTCAAATTAGATACAGATGGAAATATTAAGAATTCCTTTTAAAATACTTTAGGTCTGGATTGAAAAACAAGTCAAAAGAACACCTCAATGCTTTTGACATTGATAAAACAGGGGTAGTATTTATAACAGGCCCACTTTAATGGACTGCCTCATGCTATACAGAAGGTTTATATTTATTTGGTCACTGGGTGTATATTTATAACAGCCATAGATGTACAAAGTGAAAGGGGGACTTCAAGTTCTCATCTATCTTTCACTATCGGATATTGAAAAGTGGATGGACAGAGATAAAGATCAGCATATGCTGCAGCTCGACGTGCACATTGTAAACAGCACTGCTCAGAGATTCAGAGGTATGAAACTGCCATTCTGAGCAGTACTTTGCACAGCAGACAAGAGGAAGACTCACTTGGGCTTTGTCTCAGCATCTGTGACCTGGCGGATAAAGATGGCATCCTCTGGATGGCTGATGTCTCCTTTCTCAAACATGTAGGAGGCGGCGATTGCAAGCATGGTGCCATCATTATTAAAGGCCAGTGATGCAATACTGGTCGGGTACCGATGGAACTGACACAGACGCTTCTTGTTGAATGGATCCCAGATGTTCACAAAGCCATCTGAGCCACCTGGTAAAAGGAGAGGTTCAAGGTCAACCTCAAAAAGTTTTTAAGCCTTGGTATTGCTGAGATTTGGATCTATATTAACAAGAGTTCTGGATGCAACCTTGGCAGTTAAGAGGTGAAGGTCAGAGAAAAATCTGAGATATTTTCTGTAACTGTGACTTTTTTTGTATATACATATATAAGCTAAGAAAGGTCTAAGAAGAAACAAATACCTGCTTTTGTCAAGTACTAACTAGCCAATCTTACCTGTGGCAAAGGTGTTATGAACACTGTGAAATGAGATGGCATTGACAGGATAAACATGCTCGATTCCTTCTTCCTTCAGCCTGTGGCACTTGAAAGCGTATTTCTTCTTCTGAACTTCCTGGCTTGGGTCCAGGTACTCCACAGCTACACGTCCCTCAATTGAACTCAAGACATACCCCTGGAGCCAAGACAGAAAATATGAGGTTAAAATTTGACTCTATATTATCAGGTTCTATTAAGAACAAATTATCAGCCAGGTTTTAACACAGTCTTTATATTTTATAAAGTCTACCTGTTTGTTGGGGAAGGCTCTAATGCAGCGCGTCTGATACTTCAGACTGGACTCTCTTCTTTGCTGTACATATCCCATGTTTCTCAAATCCCACACCAGTACTCGTCGTCCTGCTGTGCCAACAATCAGCCTATCTCCAGCCACAGAGAGGGTATACACCTTTGACAGAGACAAGTTATGAGACAAGATGGCGACATCACTAGCAGTACCAAAAATCATATGAAATGTATATGCATATGCATACAACATTACTTAACCACATGCAAACATATTAAACTTAACATCTTTTTCTGTGTTAACCATTATGGGAAAGTAAATGAATACAATGTCTAATGTAGGGAGCTTTCTAGAAAGTATCTTAATAGCTACATCACTGTGTACCAGTATTAGGAGTAAAGCCAAAATAAAATGTAAATAAAATCCATCAAAAAAATGTCCTGTTTTCATTAATAGTCTTATCAACTCATTCTCAATAACAACTGCTGAACAAATGCCCTCCCGAGAATCCAAAATACTTTGTTGCTTTGAAAAGCATGAATCTCCAAAAATGTCATGTTTTCTTTTTAAACTTTAATAGCAATTCTGAAAACATGTATATAACAATCTTATAAACAATGTGATTAAGCTCAGTGGTGGCTCGACTGCTTTACCTTGTCTGGCTGAGTAAAGGTGCCAGCGTTGCAGGGCGTTCGTGGGTCCCACAGTCGAACTGATCTATCCCAGCTACCTGTTACCATGACATTAACTTCTGGGCAGTACTCTACACAACGAATGGCAGCATCATGTGTTCCAACAATTGTGTCTGTTTAAAGAGAAGAAACCAGCAGAATATAGATGAAAGCATTCCAACATATATGTTTTACTACTACTACTACTTCTTAATCCACCTACCAGATTAGTAACATACCTTGGTCTGTGTTCAAATCATGCATTTTTAACTGTGCATCTAAACCTCCACTCCAAGAATGTGTTGGATCCTGAAAGTTAAAGGTTTCATCATTTGAGCACACCAGACTTCAAGGTTATAATATAACAAGAAGAAACCTAAGCACAAAATATGTGACCTACATAAAATGCACAATCCAGAACTGGAGCCGTGTGCTGGTACTTCATTCGCATGGTGTTGCCTCCCACGTCATAGAGACGGACAGTGCAGTCCCAAGAGGAAACCAGGAGAAACTGTGCTGTGCTGGGACTGAACTTGACAGCAGAGATGCCATCCTCTGGTCCCTGATTGAGCTTGTACTCGTTTGAACCTGTCATCTGCAGCAGAGAAAAATGAGCAAGCGATTTAAACTTTAATAGTAATCAACCCTGCAAGGTGTTTTAATGCAACCTAACTGACATTTAGACTGGAGTCACAACAAAACACAACAGAGGTCAAACATTATAAACTGGGCTGTTAATTTCAATCTAACTACCCAGTTTTAAATACTGCTCCACTATGAACATCTATGACACTGTCAAAACACATATTTTATTCATTTCCTCATTCATTTGGAAAAAAATGTCTGTATAGAAATTTTTAACACTTTATTGGGTAAGGAGCTATATTTGGTAACTTAATAGCCAAAATTAGCACCCCAATGCTTCATATTAAGATTGTAGAGCCATGGATTCCTCCCAGTGAGTCAGCAAAGATCAGGTTATACACACACACACACACACACACATATGTATATATACACATATATATACACATATACATATATATATGTGTGTGTGTGTGTGTATGTATATATATATATACATACATACATACATACATACATACATACATGTATGTATATATATATATATATATATATATATATATATATATATATATATATATATATATATATACACACACACACACACACACACACACACACACACACATATATATACATACATGTATACGTGTGTATACGTGTATATACGTGTACGTACGTACGTACGTACATACGTACATACATATATATATATATATATACACACACACACACACACACACAGACAGTGACCTACACTTCAGTATTCTTTCACAAATTGGGGAACTGTGTTTTTGACCCTTATCTACTCCCATACCATTCATCATAAAATTGAAATTAACACTGGTAGCTGTGCATATAGTTCCAGTTGTATAGTTGTGATAGAAGTTGAGATAGGTGTTGTTTGTTCAGGATTTCTGGAAATTTGAGACATCTGTGGCATAAAAACGGTAGCAACATATTTGATCATATGACCTGTTCACCTGAAACTGGTACAAGGGATGTCAAGTCCACTTTAGACACACAATGGATGTATCTAGCAAGCCATACTTGTGTTATGAAAAACAAAAAAAATAAAAAACTATTATAAACGTAGGACAGCAGATGTCAATTGTATATTGAACCTTGCCACAAGTTTGTGTGATAATATAAAGTGATTCAGTGATAAATTTATTCCACTTGACATTTTCAGGCTATAAATAGAACCACAGATGCTATATGTAGTTCATTTTATAAGCATACATCCATGTATTTTTTACCGTGAGTCTTGTTACTGCTAAAACTGACTTAGTATTTCAATATATGTGAATAATTTATTTTTGACTGAATCACATGTAAGAGAAAATAAGTGGTACCACCACTAGTTATACCATTTTTACTCCTTGTTATACATTTACATTCTGCATCACCATTTTAGATTAAGGCTTCACTGTTAATGCTCACCTTCAAAGTTGGCTGGATATTTATGTTCTCTCTTTTATTTTGCATTTGAGTAGTTGCAACCTTTTTTAAGTACCATGCCACAAAATAAACCCTATATCCGGGTGGATACACATGCAGCGAAAGAGCTTAAATTGTTGCTGGAAATTATAAATATTTTGTTACAATGTCTTATTGGAAATTATGTCACCTTACAGAAGCTTCACCAAGTATCATAAGGCCTGTGACTGAACAGGACTGCTGTTATCGTTGTGACAAATGCCAGTATTATACAAGATAAAAATGTTTCCCTAAAATCGTTTTTAGTTTTTCCAGTACTTTATTTTATATACACACACTTTTTGGAAACATGTTTACCTAAGATGGGGAGGAGTGACTATACTGATTGTGATTTGCAACACAACGTGCTCCAATGACACTTCAGATTTGAAATTTTGAATTTCCACGTCTTTCAGTGACTCCCTTATAAAGGGTTACTATTACTTAGAAGTTATTAGTGGCTTCAGTGAAAACCAAACATGCGTTTTTATACACATTAGAAAGCTAAATAAATTACCTGGTCGCAACCACAGCCTAACAGCAGCTGGTTAAAGGCTTTGTTGCTTGTTTTTAATGCAGCCCACCGACAGAATACCCGCCCCAAATAGTAGCTAGCAACCATATAAACTAAAATACATGTTTATATGCCTTTCTGTCAGTTGAATGACTGCGTTACTTGTGACTTTATAACCGCATTACTTTTTGTTCCACACTGACTGGACTCATTGTTCAGTTAAATCCAGGAATTACACCAAGCCCACTACTACTACTCTTGCCACTGGTGTTAGCTAATGCTAGCTTGAAAGGGTAAAAGCAACGAGCACAAATGTTAGTAGTTTCACTTCACTTACCGCTTCAGTCAGATGTCGTTCGGACGTGACCAGTTGGTTTATTTGTCAAGAGCGATTATTATACCTTTTTAGTTAACTATAAAATATAAAAATATATGAATATACGAGAACACAATGTGGCTGCGTGAGGCTAGCTCGCTACCGATGGTCCACAAGGCGCTGATTGGTTGAAAGAAATGTTCAAGTTCGCGCCTGCGATTTCATTGGCTGAGCTGATTTCTACGGTTATTTCCGTTGTTTCAATACAGAACACGTGACATGGGTCCCTTTTCCGTCTTACGCCGTATTTCTTACTAGAGCCTACTTTCTAAGATGATTAGCCCTGATATCTATCTATCTATCTATCTATCTATCTATCTATCTATCTATCTATCTATGCAAGCATTTATCTGTAGTTTTATTCTAAAATCATGAAGTTGTATAGCTCATATGTTAAATAAACAGGTAGCAGAAAAGCTGAGAAAAAAGTGAGCACATTTTGAAACAGGCACCTGTACAATGTGCCTTTTTTGTTGTCCATTGTTTTGCTTTTGGCTTTTTGGTTTTGGTTTTTGAAGTTTGACGAGGAATTTACCACATACATTAACCACCATAAATCAACCATATTGAGGCACATGTAATGGTATATTTTAGTTTAAGTTGCTCTCATGCGCCATTCAATAAGGGAAATAATAATAAAAATTAAAAAAAAAAGAATAATAAAATAAAGCATTTAGGAACGTGATGAATTTATGAAAAATTAAGAAGCCTGGCTCTCAATCTTTCGGATTCATTTTGTAATTTAGGCTAGTACATTCTAATTTGTGTGGATATATGACAGTTTTGTTTCTTCTAATTATAGGACATGTTTTCCGCAATATTTTTTCTTAATTATATAAAGCAAAAATTATATAAGATGATGAGATTTAAAAGAGCAGACGCTGAGGCCTAAATGCTTCACAGAAACCCAACATTTGGTTCATCCAATGTTCCTATAATTTAGAATGCAGTTGTTTATTTTCTAAGTCATCGGTATAGATATTGTTGTCACTCTAATGCTGATCCGTGTTTTACCTTCGAATAAAACACGGATCAGCATTAGAACAGACTTAAGAATCCTTAAGAACAGACCCCTCACAAATGTTTGAAACCAAGAAACGACATCACTTGAATAAACATTCGTGTTGCACACACCACAGCTATATAAAAGGAAACATTTCTTGCTTGAATGAATTTTTACTGAGTGCGAGACCATATAATATACAGAATTTCAATAACAACATCAGAAGAAAACCATACACAAAAACAGAGGCTTTTTTGGCTTTTTCATGGCTTTAAAATTACGCCAACCACTGCGTCATAAAGACAAATGCCTGTATCATCTGCAGTTGTTTTTTTGGTGGTGGGGGGGTGGGGTGGAAGGTATTTTAAGAATGACATGATTGTCCTGACTATTACAAAGTGAGCTATAGGCCTATGGGAGACAAAGGCTGGCAGCCTAATTTAAAGCCAACAGTATTGCACAATATTGAAAAATATTAAAATATTTAATCCCACATTCAAACACTGACACAAATCTCTGTAAATTACATAGCCTATAGACAGCCAACCCTGTTCAACTGAATAGGTTCAAATATATGCACCCATTTCGAAATCGATCGTAATAATTAAAAAGAAAAATAAAATAACCAGTAATCCATTACTTTTGTTCCCCACACGCGTGGGAGCTGTAAAAGGGACCCTGTCTTGCTCAAGGACACTTTAGTAGAAGAAAGCATGATTACACATGATCATCATAATAATAATAATAATAATAATAATAATAATAACTACCGTGTCCGTTCAATCTACAAAATATACAAAATTGTATTTTTTTTTTTCCAGTTAATCACTCTCATTTAAAAATATATGTACAATGCTTTATGACACAAATGTTAAACGGGTCTCAGCAGTGGGACTGGGTGAGAATAGTACATGTGATGGGGGAAAGCCAAGAGTGCTTGGCCGCCCGGTGAGTTTGTAGCAGGGCCCCCGCTCGTTTCTGGAGCTCCATTCTCGTGGTAGAGTATGGGAACCCGCACAATCCTCTGTGCCGCCGCATGGCTCAGGTTGGCCGCCTCCAGCTCGGCGGCCAGCTGCCTTTTCCACTTATTCCTCCGGTTCTGGAACCAGATTTTCACCTGCGTCTCGGTTAAGTGCAGGGACGCGGCTAGGCCTGCCCTCTCTGAGCTGCTCAGGTAGCGCTTAATGTCGAAAGTGGACTCCAGCTGAAAGACCTGACTTCTGGAAAACACGGTGCGCGTCTTTTTCTTCCGACAGGGCTTCTTCTCGGAGTCCAGCTCGTCGTTTTTTCTCCTCCAGTCGTCCTCCTGGTCTGTTTCTTTCTTTGGCTCCTCCGAGTCACTTTCATCCAGGGCGATGTCATCGTCGGCGCTTTCATCTTTGGCATCTTGATCACTTTTCTGGAGATCCGGAGAGCGCCTGTCCGGTGCCTGTGATGCTTCTCTTAAGCTGACCTTCTCAGACCCTGGAGAAAAACACATTTTATTTTGTTAAAACCTACTCTTCAACGACATAAAATTCTGCCGTGAAAGCTATCCTACCTGCATTCTATTTTTTCCCCTTTATGTAATAGGTTTATTGTTGGGATACATTAAGTTTAATTTAGAGTTTTAAGTATTTAAAACATTTTATTAAGATTTACGTATCCATTCACGATGTTAAATACACCACAGCTTTTCCGATAGAAGAACGTGAATTAATATTAAAACACTATAAGTCCCTCGTCTAAAGCAATACAATAATTTACCTCCAGTCCTAAAATGTGCTCCAAGCGTGTAGGGGTACCACCAGGTAGATGCTCTTTCCAGATATTGCGCGGATAGTCCAATTCTCTGTGCTGGCAGCTCAAATCGAGGAACAGACAAATCACCGAACCGAGAAAAGAAACTGCCTTCCAAAACCCCCTTGTGCGAGCCGAGGATGCTTTTTGGCTTCGTGGGTTTGTCTTCAATATTCAGCAGGTTCTTTATGGAGAACGGCGAGTCTTTTGCAGGTTGGCGAGCCTCTTGAGTATCAGAGTCTGCCATCACCGTTTAGTGTCCGACAGGGATCACCATCAAAAGCTGAAAAAAGATATTAAACAGATCTAAAGGATTCTCTGGCGTTAAAGTCCGAGCTAAAATAGTTCGCATAAGATGGAGGGAAAACTCGGAAAGTCGCGTAAAGCTGCGCCCAGCTTCCCCCCCACGAGAATGATCAGCGTGAGAGCGCAGAGATCACTGCGTCAGACTTGCTCCGGATCGTAGTGATGAAATAAAAATGCCATCCGAGTTAAAGCGTGCTCGGTGGCTGCTATTGGACAGGTACAATAGCAAATGGGATTTGAGATGAAACCGCGTGGGGGTCTGACAAGAATGGACTCCAAAGAAAAAGGCCGCGCGAGAGTTTTGGCTTCGGGCTCAGCAGTACGCACCCACTTATCAACCAATTAGATAAAAGAGGAAAATGTATCAGGGTTATGAGGGGCGTGCGCGAGCCACAATTACCTGTCAGTAAATTGAATAAATGGTCCATTGATTAAATGGTCCAGCGAAATCAAGCAACTTAGCCTTATTAAACAAATTACGCATAGGTTTTACGCTCGAATGTAAGCTACGATATACAATAACAAAACGGCGAAGAACTATTATTCTTAACCCACAAAAAGATTCAGAAAATTGTTAAATATTTAGTCATTTAATGATTTTTGTCATTAAAAGCGGACGCTGAACACTATGACGCACGATTTCGGCGTGCCACTCTTCTGTTGCGTCCTGACGCGCATGTGTTCGGCAGGAAAGCTGTCCATTTCACCTGCACCGGAGCGCATTGACTTCGGTGTAATTTTATTAGCCAGGAAGCGCTACAGGCAGACATCAAATTGAATGCTTAACCATCGTGATAAAGTCTTTTCACATCAGCTTAGTACCAAAGCAGACAAACCCACAGGGGCAGCAGGTGATCTAATGCGCGAGGATGACAATAGGCCTGTTTCTGTCACACACACACCAGTGCTAGTACTTGAATTAAGCAAATTTCAATTGTGTACCTGAAGAGACATGTATAAGAGCTGTTCGGTCACATTTTATTTGTGCGTATGATGAACGAAAGAAAGACCAGGAAAGAAAATGAATTTATAAGCACACTGCTTTTCTGATCTCTATTTAGACTAAGGGCATATATCTCTAAAATGGAAGAGATATCAACATTTTGCGTGTCTGTGTATTTGGTATACGCATACTCAAAGAAAAAATGAGACACTAAAAAACATTTAAGATGCACCATTTAAACCAAAGTTGAAGCAAATGCAGAGAACTAATCAAACAAATTGAATTTGCTCAACCTGCAAATATGCAGCCTGTCCTTTTAGCTCGTGGAGCGCTCTCCAGCTCTAGAGGACAACACTGTGTTTTGTGAAAAGCTACTTGAATCCTTGCATAATTAGAGGTCTCATAGCTGTGTTAAAGATGGGGGCGGAGAAAGAGGCTAGCTGAGCAGCATTTTGCCGAAGCAAAGTGAAAAGCGGATAGCTGTGTTTTCATCAGATTATGTTCATTAAAGAGAGGTGGGGGGGGGGAGGTCCACGAGTCAGAGTGGATCAGAGGGGCAAACAAAGTACACTCAATCAGTGATGCAAATGCAGGCTTGATTTTCTGTTCTATCTTTATGTGATTAAAAAAAAAGAAAAAAAATCTTTTACTTAAACATTATTCTAAGAGAAATTTAGGTTTAAAGAACAGGTGTTTGTATGCAGTTACACTGGAGCCTAGCACGTTTGATTCTAACTTCTATCAGCGAAGTCCCAGCAGTAAATAACGCTCAATTCATCTTTAAATTCAAAGCTTTTGTTACAGATACAGCGGTGGTGTCAAGAATTATACTGATCTTTAAGAAACACACAGGTAATCCTAGAATTTTTATGAGGGCAAAGACATTTTAGTCCATTTCACTCTTCAAATGTAAAAAGATTAACAGCTGTCGTTTCTGATCAGGCCACACAAATTATTATACAAATACATGAAGTAAGAAGCAAAAGCAAATCTTAATATAAAATTATCTGCTACAAAAACATTAAGTTTCTGTATTATAGCCAGGAAACGGTGTGACTAATAAAAATCATCAAATAGTATCCATGTCTGTTTTAATTTTTCCCTCTCCATTTATTTAACAGTAATAAAAAATAGCAACACATAACTATTTGCAAGACGTCTTGGCTAAAAGCTTAAAAGCTGTTTAAACAATAGACCTTATTTTGCACAGCACATGTAGCCTGTGCAAATTTAATCAGTCACACCCACAAAATTATCAATGAGTCAATTATGCAAGGCGAGCTCTTTTCATCTGAAGCACCGGCATAATTAAATTGATATAAAATATCATTAGAGGTGACAAGCTGTTAAAAGACATGATAATTGACTGCCCCGTCTGTGAGCGGCTGTCACTCGGGAAAATGCTGCCATCTAGTGAGAGGACTTGGTATTAACCTGGACTCCTCAGCAAATACAAACGACCGTACATTGCACTACAGCATACTTCACATTTAATAGTACTGACAGATCATTCTTTACAGATGATTTCCTGAAAGTATGTAGAATCACTTGCTGTACAGAGAACACACACCTTTACATCACTGATCTCAGTAATCGCAAATCTTCCGAAGGCACTGAAACATAATCCTAATCATCAGCTTTCAACAACTGACTCCCACATTGCAAATGTATGGATCATTTATGTTACTGTTACATTAATAATCATCCTAGAAGAAATGTGGGGTGAAGTTAGTAAAGGTCTTAAAATGATATACAGTTTCTTACTCATTGTCTTTGAACCGATGGAAAGCTCACTGAATACAAAAAGGAAAAAAAACATCATTAAACCAGAGCAGCTTTATCTCTAAACCTGAAGAAATGTAACCAAAACACCAGTAACTATGAGCTGCTACACGAGAACTAATCTATAGCAACATGGTGTGGATCAATCCCATTATAATCACTGGGGGGGGAAAATGCGGAGTGTAATCGTTTAGGCTTTGCTCATAAAGTTTCAAACATTGTACTCCTTATCAATGAACTTGGCCATAGTGGACAGCTGGATATTCGTCGTGCCCTCATAAATGGTACCTGCACAAAGAGAGAAAACAAAGCATTAGCACAGATTCCTGACATACACAACAAAGTCCATTTTGTCAAACTCTGCACACTACATGAATCCGCCGCTTTCACAAGCAGGAGACAAGGGGGCTTAGCGAGCAGCTAGGTCTGTCGGTGCTCCAGCCGGAGAGCTCGGGAGCCAAAGTGGCAGTGATGAAAGGAAAAGTAACATTTTGCAATGGCAGCTTCCTTGGCTGTGTGCTGGTATAATGGCACTCTGAGGGGTCAGACTGGGGAATTCCAGCAGAGTCCGATTACAGCCACTGCTATCGGGCCTTCTCTCTCCGCCCCACTCTGGTCCAATCATGAACATCTACACCTGACCCTCCTGTAGCACTCACAAGTTTCGCACTTTTCACAGTAGGACTCCAGCCACAGTTACACTAACTACAGCTTATTTAAGCAGCAATCTCACTAACAGCATACAAACACAAGCCAATATTTGCAGAGTGGTCCAGAGTCCAAGCACATTTGTCGAGTTAGGCTCACCAATTTTACAGTCTCTGTAGTATTTTTCAATAGGGTAGTCTTTAGTGAAGCCTACTCCTCCCATCCACTCGATGCACTTTGATGTGGTAAGGGTGGCAACCTGAAGAAAGTAAATAATAAAAAGAGACAGAGAAAATAAAAAGACTTTTTGAGTTGAACATGAAGAGTCTCAGCAAAAACTTCCACTTCTTCTACCGTTGGTTATATGAACTCATGACACAAATAACTTTATGACAACATATGTAAACAGGTCAGAAAAATATCCTTATTCTGTCCTACAGTGTACTACCATGAAAACAAGATGCTCACCTCTGCGCTGAAGTATTTAGCCATGCAGGCTTCTTTAATGAAAGTTCTTCCGGCTTCTTTCAGACGAGCAGCGTTGTACGTCAACAGCCGAGCAGCTTCAATCTGCGTTGCTACATGGGCAATTTGGTGCTGCATCCCCTGGAATATAAGGAGCACCAACGGCAGCATCAGAATGTATTGAACCAAGCCTTATCACCACAAGGTGTTGTAAAAAATCAGAGTCCAAATATAGATCGTGACCTGGAAGTCAAAGATACGTTTTCCAAACTGCACCCTCTGTCTGGTGTAAGGAACAGTGTGATCAAAGCAACCCTGCGCCAGTCCAAGCATCTGAAACACACACAAAGTTAGAGCACCACTCTGCTGAATTTGACATTTTAACAGAGCAGATTTTGTGTTTTAATTTACCTGTGCAGCTATTCCAATCCTACCCTCGTTCAACATCCCGATGGCATACTTATAGCCATGACCGACCTCTCCTAAAATGTTCTTCTCTGGCACCTAGAACAGAGAACAGAGAAGTAAAAAAAAAAAATCTATCTAATGCACTTGCCAGGCATTTCTCTGGTAACGTACACGATGTATGGTCTCACCTTGATATTGTCAAAGTTGAGCGGGCAGGTGGAGGAGGCCCGCAGTCCAAGCTTGTTCTCCTTCTTGCCGATTTCTAGCCCCTCGGTGTCCCGGTCCACGATGAAGCAGGTGATGCCTCTGTATCCCTGCCAAACAAAGGTGACTTTATATTTACCTTTCTGTCACAGGGGAATGCATTTAATCACGACAAAGCATCAATACAACCTATAGTGGGTGGGTCTTATAAAGTAAAGTTTCACTTGATGTTTTTATTCATTGGAATTTGTTAAAAAAAATCCAGCATGTCTTGGTAATTTCCGAGACAAAAAAATAAAAGCAATCAACTCAGAAGCGACTGTTGAGAGGGGCCTTAAAAATCTAGGCTCAAAAAGAAATACTGCACACTGTGAGAATAGAAACATCAGTAGCTACTCACAGCAGAGAGATCCACATTGGCCATTACCAGGAAAACACCTGCATGCTCTGCATTACTGATCCACATCTTGGATCCATTGATTACATAATAGTCCTTGTGCTTTTCAGCACGCGTCTTCAGAGCAAAAGCATCGCTTCCCGACTCTGCTTCAGAGAGACAGAAGCTTCCAATCTGGTACAAATAAACATAATGTAACAAATATGAAGAAATTTGCACACCCTGTTTCCAAAAAATAACAGCATATAATGTAAATAAATCTCTTTGACTTAACAGCAGATTAAACCAGTACAAAGAAAACAAATCACATGATAAATGATAAAACAAAGAATTTTTCCTTTTTTTGGGGATGATTTTTGGAATCATAAATACCACATCTTTGGGCTAATGGGGAGAAAGATCATCAACTTATTAACAGTGCACAAGTTCAAAAGTCAGAATTCATGACAGTAAGGGGACACATTAATGCATATCGAAGGTTTCTTATTCAGAGAAGCGCATGCTTATTTCATGATGGGAAGGCAATGAATCAAATAACTATTGGTTATGACCAAGTCCTGCAGAAGAGCATTTTTCAATGCTCTTGAAGCAGATGAGCTGGAGCAGCAGAAGACCACACCAGGTTTAACTTGTATAAACTAAGAACAGGAAACTGAGACTACAATTTATAAGGGTTCACCAAAACTGGGCAATATTAAAATGTAAAATCATTGCCTGAGATATTTTCTTATTACCCTTTAGGCCCCTTAGTAGCAACTAAGCATCATTTAAACACTTCATTTAAACAGTCTTGTTGCTGACCATGTCCACCCCTTTATGATCACGAAGTACCCATCATCCAATGGCTGGACAGCCATTAGTTAACTATTGCTTTGACTCGACTGCTGTTGTGATCTTGCACTAAATAAATAAATAAAACTAAACAGAATTGAAAACATGATCAGAAAACATTAATCAGTTGCACTGGAGAACAGTAATGTTGGATTGTTGTACACTGGTTTTTTTTTTTCCAGATTATGAAGCTGCTCACCATGTCCGTTGACAGTCGATTGAGGTACTTCTCTTTCTGAGCTGGGGTACCGAGTTTAACAAACAGCGTGTTGATCAGAGTGTTCTGGATGTCACACAGTACAGCCACAGAGGGATCCACCTTCGCCAGCTCCTCGATGACCAGAATAGAGGAGAAAAACGAGGAGCCAGTCCCACCATATTCGGGGTCGATCTCAATGCCCATGAGCTACAAAAAACAAATGAATCACTCGAAGGGAAAAAAAACTGACACTGGCATATTTTTAATGACACTTACGTTAATTCACGATTAAATTAGTTACGTACACCTTGTTCAAAGAGGGATTTGATCACTTCCTCATCCATATGCGAATTCTCATCCATTTTTGACACAAGTGGGGCGATGCGCTCCTGTGCATATTTTTTCACTGTCAAACAGCAATGCAGATATTCAGCATTTTAAGAAATCCTGTCTCCAGCTGTGCACTACAACATGAAACAAGAGGTCCTGCTTACCTGCTTCCCTCATCATGCCTTCCTCCTCTGTGTATGTCTGAAGCGGAGGGAAGGAGGAGGCCACCTCGGCTGGCTGGTGTGAAGCCACATCTGGGGCAGATCTGGAGAAAGTGCTTCTCCACCCTGCCTGGCATGCCCCCCATGGACGAGAGAGTTGTTTGAAAGACTGAAAAACAAACAGCAGTAGAAATATGTAACATCGTTTAGTAAATAATTGGCAATGAACACACAGTGTCACTGAGCATTACGCAGTAATGTCGGGCACGGTTGAACACTGTTTGAGGATTAAATGTTGAAACTGTTTTGGGATGAAACTACTTAGTTTTGAGCTTTAGCAAACATTAGCATCAGTTAGCTAAAAACGTCACGTAGGCAAGAGCCAGACAGGTTACACAATTCAATGATAAAAAATGGTTATACCGTAGAAAAGATATTCAAATGAGCGCAGAAACTCTTCAAATGCAAATAATAATAACCTAAATATTCTGTATAACCTTTGAGAAAATCCTGACCAACGGGGCAGCCATGATGTTTGTTATGAAATGTTTAGCAGCGTACGTCCACCAGAGGGCTCATTGCTGCCTTCATTGACCTCCTGCAAGAGTCAGACACAAGAAGTTACACTGTGTGGGAGATTATAACTGCAATACATTAATCATTAACATGTACTTGTGGGATTATCTTTATGAGCAGGAGTGGAGAAAAAACATACATGGCAAGTGATTCACTGTCTGTAAAAGAAAATCCTGTTACTCTTGTGAATCTTTAACTTTGTGTATGTACTTATGAAATTAAGAAATCACACGAAAGAGACAAACTTATGCCAGTTTCATTACGTGTGTCATGTGCAAAATTATAAGGCCATTATTGTAGGCTTGTGAGAATGTGTGTGTGTTTCCATCTGTTTGTGCGTACTGAAACCCATGTGAGCGTATTCAGATTTCACCCAGGTTCTTAACTGTCTGCCATTAAAAAAGACAACGACAGACCTACACAAAAACAAGCATAGGTTATATTTTTCCTATAACAGCGAAGGCAACAGTTGCGTTTGGGTGACCGCTAACATATCAGAAAAAACGGAAGCGATCGCATGTTCGCCAGGTAACAGCATGAGATGATAAACTGTCCCCATTAAACTCTGCTGTTAGCTCGAAAAAAGGGTTTGTCAGAGTTGTTATGGCAAAATATTGACCACAGTAACGATTGTGCTTAATTTGGATGTTAAAATTTAAAATACTAGAGCTTAAATATATAGGTAATGTTAGCACTGCTGCTAAAAGCTGTAGGCTAGTCATTAAGAACGCTAGCAGCAGTAGGTTAGCTGCTGTCAGAATACCAAAGCAGACTTGTAGTACATGTCGCTATCACCTTTTAATCTTTTATTTATCAGGCTCAGCACATGTGAAGGAACATGGAGGAGATAAAGACCGAGCCCGTGGATTTTGTAAAGGAATTTCAAGAATACCTGACCCAGCAAACCCAGCATGTCAACATGATTTCAGGCTCCGTTTGTGGTGAAAAAGAGACAGCGGAGTCCTTTCAAGCCGGTGAGAAGGAAGCACACTAATATACAAACAACGTATTTACGTGTTTACTAAGCAAAATCAGATGTTGAAGTCATGCTGTGTTTGTTTGTAGTTGCCCCAAGGTGCGAGCAAAATGGTCTGGACCCCCCGTCTGTGGAGGTGAGACTGTCTGTGGAGGATGGGTCAGATGTGCAGATGGATGGCCTGGAGAGGACCTGCGATGGAAAGTATAAGTGCAGCTACTGCAGTTATGCAAACAAGGGCATGGCTCGCTTAATAGAGCACATCCGCATCCACACAGGTCAGATTTCCCACCTTGTAAATATCCTTGATATACAGCTGATAAAGTGAAATACTGAAAAGCTTCACCTTGTTTAAACCTTGTGTAATAGACACTTCTTTTCCTCAGTGCACACCATCACAGTAAAATATGCTGGTTAATATCAGAGTTATAACTGCAGTTATTTCCTTGCCCAGGAGAAAAGCCTCACCGCTGCCAGCTGTGCCCATTTGCATCTGCGTACGAGCGTCACTTGGAAGCCCACATGCGCTCACACACAGGAGAGAAACCGTACAAGTGTGACCTCTGCGCCTTTCGATGCAGTGACCGCAGCAACCTGTCGCATCATCGGCGACGCCGCCACAAGCTTTTGCCCACCAGGGTGGCACGCTCTCCTTTCTCCAACAAGAGAATGCTGAGCGCTTTGCAGAAGAGGACGGCCTCGCTGGGGTTTGGACGGCGCCTCCTCATCAATCTCAACCCGCCCTCCGTGGTGATGCCAAAATCGGATTTTCTGAATGACTTGTCTCACAAAATCCACCATTTAAACAGCAGCGAGTATAAGAACGCTCCCAGGGTGGATGAGAAGGAAAGTCGCAACAGGAGTGCTAATGGTTTGACTTTTAAAAACCCACTCGACCACATGTCTACACTAGCCGGTCAGTTGGCTGAGCTCCACCCTGAGTCTCAGACTCCCGTGTCCCCAGACAGGGAGTCAATAAAAGATGAGAAGCCCATCCTAATACATAATGTCTCCAGTGAACAGGTTGCAATGTGCTCAAATGGAGTGCAGATATCATCACCTAAAAAAGAATCTCCCACCTCATGCCACGAGAACTGTAGTCCTGCTCTGAGCCTTGGCTTTGAGAACAACATGAACGCTCTGACTGGGTGTGTTAGCAACAGCCAGTCGGGCACACCCACCCCTGCCCTCACTATACCGGACCAGCAGGTCATGTATAAATGCCAACATTGTGATATTCACTTTTCTGACAATATCCTCTACACTATTCACATGGGCTGCCACGGCTATGAACATCCATTCCAGTGCAACAGCTGTGGGCATAAATGCGCAGACAAATACGATTTTGCCTGCCATTTTGCCCGTGGCCAACATAAAAAGTGATTTCTGGCAACACAGATGCATATGGAGCTTTGTTTTTGTTATATTGGTTATATTTAGCAACTGAACATAGTGAGACTGTTTTACATTTCATGTTTTAAGTTGTTTTTTTTATTTTACACTTCTACATCTGCACTATACTGTTGCCTTACTGCTTTTCTACCTTAATCCCAACTTTGGGCTTCTCATATTAGTTGTGAGTGCACAAAACCACACGACACATTGCAACACGGCATAGTTTGTTGTTAGTTAATGCCTTATGACATCTGTACTCCTTTGCTCATGCAGCTTATTGGATTTGGCATTATGGGATGGGATTTGCAGTGTTTCATCGCTTTGGAGTGAGTCATTAGGATTTCATTCAGCCTGTTGAGTAAATCACATTTATAAAGGCAGCTATATACACTGATCAGCCAGAACATTGAAACCACTGACAGGCAAAATGAATAGCAGTGATTATATCGTTACAGTGCAATGAAATTGGCTTTTGTGGCCCGTCTACTAGCTGGAAGGTTGGTTGGTTGGTTGGTTGATCCTCGGGTGAGCTATTGAACCCCCAAAGTATCAATTGGAGTGTACGTGAGAATGTTAGAAAGTGCCGTGTGAATGTGTGTGTATGTGATTGGGTGAATGAGGTCTTGCAGCTATACAAGTACCAGTTCATTTGCCAGTGTTCAGACCAAGCCCCACAGTGCATCACCCTGCTGCCAACAGGTGCAGTGTCCACACCATGAATGCTTAGATCTCTGTTTTCCAGCAGGAAGGTGGGGCCCAGTTCAATATTATGAGGGTGGTTTTAATGTTGTGGCTGTTGGGTGTGGCGTATAAATTATTATTTTTTAAATACAACACCAAAACAGTATTAAGCACCAAACATTTCAAGCTCAACCAGCTTTGTATTCACAGTGGAGCCATCGAGCTGCCATTCTCACCACCATTTATAAATTGCTTGTTTGCCTAATAATTATACACAAGTCTCAATCATGGTTAAATTAGCCGGACACATTCCTCAGTGGGAGTTGTGGTTCTCATATTTATTTATATCTAACCTCAGAGACTACAATTAGTAGTTTTTTTCCTTTTTACAGTTGTGTTACATCCCTTTTTAAAAATTAATATTTATATACTATCTCAAGTAACGTTGTTTTTCTGTACATACAACTTTAAAATCAACCATAGCCACTTACTGTCTGTATATTAGCCAATGCTGAGCCATATTAAAGATCCCATATAACCCTCATTATGTTACATGTAATGTGAACTAATGTTAGCGGCTTTCCGTTTGTGCAAATCTTGGACACATTAACTTGTTTGTACATGATAATGTTAGTATGGGCAGAAAATGTGAGTGAGATTAATAATGATCCATTTACTCTTAATTACCACACTGTACCATATCAGGAGAGAAGTCACGTAGACATGTGAAATCAGTTGAGGAGAATTTATTTTAAAAAATAAACATTTCATTCACAGTTGTAATTACCAAGTTATTAAATTACAACCATTTACGAGTGTTTCACTTAGTAGCAGAAAAATAATTTTTAAAAAGCATTTTCAATTATTACATTTAATAAAATACAGTACATTGGATATTCAGTCAAGCTTATTTGTCATTTATGATTCTAGACAAGATTTCTTTCAAGTCATCATTAAAAATTTCAGCTGCTCTCTTCACTGCGTGCTCTACGTTGATTTCCTCTTCTTGGATAAATGACACGTCATTCAGAAAATGTTTCCGCAGGTTATGAAGAAACGTTGCTTTGGATTCACTCAGCTGAGCAGCCAAAGACCTCATGCGTTCAGGAGGTACTTGGTTCTCTGAAATTAGGCAAAGACGAGTTGATCATTCAGCTAGGCTTCAAGTGGCAGCATGCTCTGTTAAACTTGAAATATTAAGCATTTTCCGAGGCTGACCTCTGGCAGTTTTCATGGCTTCGGAGATGAGGCGTCGACAGGCCTGGTCAGCCTGGTGGACAACACTATTGGCACATTTCAGACGATCAGCTTCCTGCAAAATAGATGATGACATATGTGCAGGTGTATGTCTTAAGCCAATACCTATGTATATATGAAAACAGCAACATGTATAGAAATAATTCAGCTATGCATAATGGTATTTCTCTGAGTTCTTGCATTTCCACTACTAATGATGCATTCTTACCTCAGTGCAAAACTATCCTTTTAATATGTTTCTAATTTTCCACTTATTATTATAATATGTAGTATTGAAGGACCTGTTATTACTACTGTAGTATCAAGACAAGACTACCAGCTAGTACTGTTGTTTATGACCATAAGTGATTATTTTTTTAAACAGTATGTGTTAATAATGAATCATTGTTATTATTATTGCATGTTGATGATGATATATTTTACCCCCTCGCCTTCATGTTTTTTCCTTCTCTGTCTCCTTTCCCATCCCTCATCCATCCCCTTTAAGGTACTCGGTATAATGATGTTCCAATATGGCTGACCGTATGGCTGACAACCCACTTATAAACAGTCTCACCCCTTAGGGTCTGAGGGCTGTTTTAAAAGGGGGTCATGCTTGAGGTTGGCTCCCTTTGATTAGGTACTGTTGATTTGAAGAGTCTTGACTATGCGTTATTTCATATGTTAAACCTTTAGAAATGATAGAAATGATCTGCTTCTGTAGCTACATCACTGGCATGTGTCTCAAGTTTACTCTACAGTGTCTCACCTTTTGTTCTTTGTTATCTTCCCCCATGCTTAGTGGGTTACTTAGTGCAGAGGAGATCAATTCCATCACCCTCTGGCTGAGGATAAGCCACATAGGAGAACACAGAGGCAACAAATTAAAGCCTGACTTATGAATTGACTTTGGTAATTAATCTTTATGGCTGCTCTTTCTGCTGCCTTACATGTCAGATTTGGACACAGTTCCTGTGCTGTTAAGAGTAATGCTGTTAATCTCCCATGAGTTCTTCTGAGGATTCGGAGACTCCAACCTCTTCACCATCTCCAGTATCACCTCAGTGGGAACTGGCTGAGACCTGCTCTGGTTTCTGCTGATGCATGATTCTAAATCACACTGTAGGTAGACCTGGCAGAAACCCAGCGAATCTGCAACATCAGAAGACGTTAACCCAATATTTGAAGAGCCGCATAGCGTTAAGTGGCATATTCAGTTGATAAGAAGGTTCTTACACTTCCTTGCAAGCTGACAAACTTCATATCTCATACTTGGATAGTAGAAGTTGTCATCCAGTAGAAAGACGAGAGGTGGCTTCAGACCTTTAGGCCCCATCAGAGCTTGAGTGCACTGCTCCCAGGTAGCAATGCTGATCCCAGAGCTGCTCGGTGCCTCTGGCAGTATTTCTGACTTCTGCAAGAACTGCTCAATACAGTACAACACTGCTTGTCTGTGTGACTTCCATTCAGTGTGCTAGAGAGGAGAATCAGTTCTAAAATTAGTAGGACATACTCAAGCTACTTATGATGTATGGAGACAATATTGATTTTAAAAACAATCTGCTGGAGAATAAAAGTACTTTGAATATTTAATACAGTCACATATCGTGCAGCAAAAGGTAACATTACAGGGAAATCAAGAAGCTTGTTGTTTATGTTGGCTCAAGACTTACAGCAGGTTGTTTACTAATGTTGGGTCAATCCCCAGCTCCTGGACTCTATATGATGAAGTGTCCTTGGACAAAATACTTATCCTCAAATATCCTATGATGCAAGTGCTAAAATTTACCATGGCCTAAACTATCTGATGTTTTGTCTATCTCAATGTTTTACCCTTTCCTAAACTGGGAAAAGGTAAAACATTGGATGGAAAAGTGTAGTGAGAGTTACCTAAAAAGACCAAAACAAATCTAACCTCTAATCTTCAAGCACTGAACACATGAAATTTACTTACATGGATGGGTAAATTGACCTAACCTAGTGCTGTCAAAGGGCTAAACCTTTTATTTTTATTTTTTTACCTTTTCTATTAATTAGCACCAAACTATAGCTTTAATGTAAAGCTATACTATTTTGATTGCGTTCTCTAATAGTCATAATGCCCTACTATAGCTAATATTACGCAGGATGGTTGGTTCACATTACATTTGAATCATGTCCTTACCATTTCTTGTAGGTTAACACCATCCTCGACCACTTTGGTCCGAAAAGCTTGCTCTGGGATCAGGTCATCGTATGGCACCACAGTGGCTCTCCATCCGTGCTGTGCGGCGGTACTGACAATCCGGCGGGCCAGGGTGGACTTCCCAGCAGCGGGTAGCCCGCAGAGGACACACAGACAGGCCGAAGCCCTGCTGACACTCACGGCCTCCTCTGTTGCCATGGGCTACGAGAGAGCAGCTTCACAACCCAGCTTCTACTACTTACATTTGTACTCTGTTTGCAGCCATGTTGGATATTAACTTCCGCATATTCTTCCGCATGTCATTTCCTACCGACGTCCTTCAAAATAAAAGCACATAATATTTTAAAAGGTTACTCCAAAAGAATTTTAAAAATTTGACTGTTGTAAACGACCTGTTAGGGCGTGTTGGACAGTACTAAAAAATATTGTAACTTGTAACTAAAGGATTGGAATATCCAAATAACTTTCAAATACAAAATAGAACGACTAGTGACATAAAACAAATCGCAAATGGTTTTAATGACTTTTTTCTTAATGTTGGTCCTAGCTTGGCTAAAGAAATTGTAAAATCTGGGCACCCTCCTAAAACTATTAATGTAGCAAACTCAATGTTTATGAGGGGAGTAGATGAAGAGGAAATTATGGATGTAGTTACATCCTTTAACTCCAAGAAATCAGCTGACTGTGATGGCATTGCTATGGACTTAATTAAAGATATTATTGGATGCATTGTGAAACCATTTACCTACATTTGTAATCTGTTATTACAAAGCGGATTATTTTCTGATAAGATGAAAATTGCAAAGGTAGTTCCAATGTATAAAGCTGGAGATAACAAACTATCGGCCCATCTCTCTACTACTGCAGTTCTCTAAGATACTGGTAAAAGTATTTTACAATAGATTTTATGACTTTATCACAAAAAACAATGTACTATATGAACAGCAGTATGGATTTAGACCCAAAATGACCACAATGCATGCCTTAATGGAGTTTATTATTCAACTGCTATTGAAAACAAAGAATATGCTGTCGGAGTTTTTTTTAGATTTAAAGAAAGCATTTGATACAGTTGATCACAACCTTTTACTTAACAAACTATGTACATATGGGGTCAGAGGGGTGGCATTATCATGGGTTAACAGTTACCTTAAAAGTATTGAGGGCAACAGAAATTTCTAAATAAATAAATTGCAGTTCTATCAACATATCCTAAGTGGTCAAAATGGACTGGATGCTGAAACTTTATTTAGTTTTACATTTTACTTTTTGCCATTTTGACTCTCTATGATTGTACACACAGTGTTTCTGTTTCTATTCTTAGTGTAGAAATAATTTAAAAGCCACAAGAATTTTTTGCAGTAAACATTTGTTTTGGCGACTGTCAGAAACTCCAATTAATGATAACATCATTTAATTGCCTAATAAAAGCCACAGATAATAAATGCCATGAAGTTAGCCTTCGCTAAAGTTATTTATTCTGTACTTAGAAACATGTATAAATGTGCAAACTTTGACAACAGAAGGGCAAGTATTAAAGCAATGACATTGCACTGAAGACCCATTTGCATGATACTTTGAACAACTCAGTTACAATGAAACAATCAAAGTCCATTTTTGATACCCTTCATTATTACATTGCACACATTAAAACAATTGCATTTAACTGCAAGAAACATCAATAATATATATATATTTTTTTTTAAAAAAGCATGATGATGTAAAATATAAAACTTTTGTTGACATTTTATTTGCATGTATCCCCAAATAGTAACAAAGACCTAATAAAACAGTCATTTCAGTAAACATTTACCAGCCTCATCCACCACCACATAATAACAGTCAATCTTACAAACAGCATGCCTTTAATTATCACAGTGTTTTAAAATAGTCTCTTCATACAGTGTTGATCTGTAGTAAATTCAAAACTTCAGAAAATAATTTAAATGATACTGTATGAAAACAATTAGCTTGGTAGATGTTTCGGTGGGATTGGTCTGGGTACTCCAGGGCCCTGTACAAGAGGTGGTTGTTGAGGGGGGTCATGACTGTTTTCATCATCCCAGTAGTTCGTTTCTCCGTACCTGAAACTGACAGATTATGTTTAAAGTGAGTCAGAAACCAATCACACATGTTTGTTTGTGTACTGACAGCTTCAGTTTCCATTTATCTATGAAGGAAGTATGGATTTAGTTAAGTAAAAAAGTAAGTCAGTTCATACCCAGAAACTGGAGTTGAGGCAGCTGCTGGAAATGCAGGCTAGAATAAGAACAAAGCAAACACAACAATGAGCAACACTAAACATCTAACCGAGTTACTTTTCCTCTTTAGGGATTTGCATTTTCACTAGAAAATAAACAAACACTGCACTTCACGTTCTTCACACAAGAAAGTACACTCTTTAAGTTTTAAGGTTTTATGCATCAGGATATGACATATTGCATGATGTCAGCCAAAATGCAGAAACTGTGTGTGAAAAATGAACTACACCCTGTGATCCAACAGCATCTAAAACCACCTTAAACAGCAATAACTTCATGCAATCATTTAAGTCTCACGTGACTGTGGACAATGTTGTTTCTGTTAATTGAGCTTTGCATGCACAACTGTCTTAAAGTCCTGCCACAGGTTTAAGTCTGGACTTTGACTGGGCCATTCTTTGACTGGGCTCCTTTCTTTTTCAGAATGTTACAAATTTCCTTTGCAAAGTTTGGCAAACTTTGCAAAGCTAAGCTGTGCTGCCATGTTTTCATTTTAAAGAGAAACGGCTTCCTTGACCAACATTTTGTTTCTGTTTGTGCCGTCATGGAATTGTTGCCATTTCTCCAAGCATTGCATGGTCTGACCTTGGGATGAATTTGGGAAGACTAGCAGCTGTCTCGAATGTGTTCCACTTGTGAATCTTTTTCACTGTAGAATGATGGCCTTCATATTGTGTGGCCTTATAACCCTTCCCAGATTAATAGACAGATCATTTAAGTTCATTTCTGATGTCTTTCCTGCTGTGCATTTTCACAATTTCTGTTCATTTGAGAATGACACAGTTTGTTCTTGTGCCTATCAGGTTGCATTTAAATCATTTTAGAACCTGTTAAGGACATTTGTAACATGCCCTGAGATGTAAAAGCCTTGAATCGACAGAGTGTGTACTTTCTTTTAAACCATAACTATGAAGATAAGAGGATAAATATATTTACCCGGTTGGTGGGACGCTCCGGTGGAGGTATGGTTGTGGCACCCGTTTGAGCATTGCTGTTTGAGCCTGCATTTCTGTTTTTGGTTTGAGTCTTATGTAACCTGAAAAAAAAAAAAAATCAAAATGTACAACACCATATGAAAAACAAAACTATTAGTATGTACACTTAATTTGAGTTGAGGTTTACCTTTTGATGCACGGCTCTAAGGACTCTCTCCTAAAGATGTAAAGGAGCACCAAAATGAGAAGAACCAGAAGAGGAACCACCAAGAGGAAGAAGATCAGCAGGCCGTTTCTGAGGGAGTAGTCTTATGCAAAAAAGAGACGTTTGTTCTTTATTAAGTTCAGATGTGAATTAGGAATAATAGTGACATTTGAATTGCACCAGGAAGGAACTTTCTAAAAGTTCTGCATTTTATAAGATGAAAATTAATAGTTAACTATCACAATGTTTTTGATCCAGCAGACATACCCTGCATGTAGTTGGTGAAAATGAAAATTTTCCCATACAGACGATACAACAGCAAATGCTACGGCAATAATGTCTCCCCTAATGAAGGGATAACAGATGACTGTGTATCTAATGATGAATTCAGATGGTCATATTGACACACGTGGTATTAGGGGACTTATTTGTCATAAGTCATAACCAGTGAATTCAGACGTACCTATTTGAGCAGGACCGCTGTCTATGCTGCCACCCCACCCTGACCTGTCACAGTAGGGTGGGCCCCAGCCATTTTCACAGTGGCAGTGACCTAGGTTGTTACAAACCTGAAATAAACATTAAAGAGTAAATATCCAGCATGTCCTAAGTGGCTGGAATCTGAGTAAAGAAAGACAAAAAAAAGAAGAAATTTTACCCCTCGGCCATTACAGGTAGTTTTTGCATCACAGGTCAAGTTGGGCAGGAGAGCAGAGGCATTCACACACTGAAAGTTCACACAGGTCTAAAAGAAAAGTGATGTTACTTACTGGTGCAGTTAGATTGAGTCATTAGCAGTTTTTCCTTATGATGTTGACAGTATTTTTGCATTAGTTGTTACATTTCTTTCCTTTGGCATTAAAATAGTTTGCTCACCTTTCCTGTAGCACAGGGGCTGCCAGGGTTAACATAGGCTGGGTCCAGCACATCTGTGCCAAGGTTGAAGTCTGCATTAACACAAGTCTGCCCAGCAACTATTTTGATACTGACTGAGGCACCGAGAGGAGGTTTATTCACATTCACGTTGGTGCACTGCACCTTTCCACACATGGCATTTCTGTGTAACAAAGTCAAATTAACAAAATGAATCACAGTTGCAAATGACTTAAACACTGGATGAAAAAAAGGTAAATCTAATCTTTAACTGAAATGCTACAATTGCATCTTATCACTCAGTTACTGCCATCAGATAAAGTAATGCTACTTTTTTTTTTTCAAACACATTCACATATGCTTAACTGAATACATGCTGAATTTAGTGTACCAGCAAAGCTTCACATGCTCATGATGAGAGAGGAGATTCATGACATCATGCTTATCAGCAATAGGTTGAAGTTAAAACCCAAGAACCACACTTTTATTTTATAAACAAGTATAATCTACACTTCTGGTTTCTCATGTTTTTAGTTCAATGAGTAAATATAATCTCACATTTAACATTTGGCAAGTAAAAGGAAAAAAGTTTGTTCACAAATAAAGTTGTTCCATAAGAAATCATGGCTAGAATTAAGTATCAAAACATAGTTAGGAAGGTGCTTGTTTCAACCAAACATCTTTGAAAAGCGAACTCCAACAGGGGATCAAAAAATGGAAAATAAGACGACTTAGAAAGTGCCAAATTATAAGAGTAAAATTGTCCATGTTTTCATTAGATATAATTAGATATAGCTATACATCGTTGTACAAAAAGAGAAAAGTCTGAGGGGATGGGATTAAGATGGGAATTCTTCTCAGATTTGACCGACTTTATAAAACAAAGTCGATGTTCAACATGACTAGTGCAGTACTTTTTCAACACATGTTATCTAAAATCCTTAAATTCATGAGATGATGAATTAATTACATCATTAGAGAGTACTTACGCTGATGTACATTTGATGTAGATTCCATTGGTGTTGATTCCACAGTTACCAAACCGATCTCCCTGAAGATTTGCATCTTGGAAACAAATATCTGCTGCTTTTATTGCATTATCTGCCAAAAAGAGAAATATAATCCAGAAAAAAGAACAAGAAAAGTCTGAGAAGTCTTGCCTAGTAACCACATTAGTGAAAACTAAAAGCATGAAAAAAGTAATGAATTATTATTAGATGTACCTGGTGCAAACAGATGTCCGCACTGATAATCATATGTCTGACAGCGTCCTTCATAGCAGTACGCAGCATTGTTTTGACAGGGCACACCATCCATGAGATAAAAGTCATTCGGACAGGATTCATTTCTTCCATTACAATATTCAGGAAGATCACAGGTATTGACAGAATCTCTGCATGGCGTTCCTGCAACTTTCAGCTAAAAAACAGAAGAGAGAAAAAAGTTAACTCACCCACATTTCCAAATGTTTTTCTTGGTGCAAAAAGCACAAAAATCAACCATAAATCTAAATCCAACACATTTCAGACCTGACAGTTTTCACAACATGCTCCGTGAGCACATGCAGACCCGCGGGTAAATGTGCATGTGGCAGCATTGCAGCACTTGTTCGTACATTCCTGTATGAAACAGATGAAAGAAAAGACAGTTATTAATTATTTAAACAAAAGATACAAAAGTTCAACACCGCCAGAGCATTTTCACTCTCAGAGGCATGAAGCAGAAGTGTAATTGGGTAATTGTGCCGCAATAAGTGAAATTAATTTACAAAAAAAGGTTGCAATTCTTCGCACATTGTATTCAATTTGTAAATGTCTGTTTTCATATTTAGACATCCTGATATGATATGATGTGATATGATATGATATGATATGATATCTAATATTCCCTCTCAAGACTTGATGCAATTTAAACAGATGGTGCTATTAATTCAAATTTCTAAGGCATGTAAGAAAAACCTTTACATGATTACCTATTGTTAATGCTTGTTATTAAGTGTTATTTCCAGTGTGTTTGACTTTATAGTACTGAGCAAAAGACTTAAGCCACCCCTTATTTCATTATAGTTTGCAAGGAAACTGGAAAATAATTGCAGTGATTTATTGAAACTTGCAAACATACATGGACATACAGTGGGGTTTTTTTTTTCATTTGCTGCAGATAGATTTTCAGGTCGGTCACTTCGCCCTTTTTTCCCCCATCCATCCAGTTTCCTCAAAAATTTGCACACAATACCAAACATGCCATGTTTTTGGCTAATGGCTCTTTGGCAATCACCTTGATGGTGCTAAAATACAATTTATGATTGCTAAACTATGCTATTTTTGGTATTTCCTGAATATTCAAAAAATTTAAGTGAAGTAGCTTAAAAAATATAATAATAAAATAATAATAAAAGAAATGACATTTAGATGAACTCTTAGAAAGTCTAAAAAACTATTGCTCAATAAATAAATAAATAAACAATTACAAGAAAGTTCAGCTCCCTGGAAGCAAAATATAAAGAAATGAGGGTTGGTTCAAGACTTCTGCACAGTACTATATTTGACAGTAGTACTCTACCTGTGGTTTGCCACAATCACACTGCTCCCCTTGTTCCAGTAGGCCATTGCCACACTCAGGATTGCTAATCACATTTGATGCAGCGGGCTGATTTCTCAGACACAGGCCTCCTCCTCTTAAAATCAGTGCTTCAAAATCTGCTTCACTGCATTGGCTAAAATGTGTGGCACCACTGCAAAATAACAGGATAAATCATTTATAGAAATATACAGTTGGACAGGCCTCATATAGATTTTTTAAAAACCCTACTATAGTGAAAGGTTTCTGTTGTCAAATTCTAAATATCTATACTGATCTAAAACCTTTATATATCTTTCAGCATTGATGGTGCCATTCCAGATGTTAAAGCTGCCATTTCCATAGGCACTAACGCACCCACATACCATCAGAGATGCAGGCTTTTGTACTGAGTACTAACAAGTCAGATGGCCCCGCTCCTCTTTAGTCCAGCGCCCATGTTTCCGAAAAAGAATTTCAAATTTTGATTTGTACAACCACAGAACAGTTTTTCACTTTGGTTCATCCATCCATCCATCCATCTTCATCCGCTTTATCCGAGACCGGGTCGCGGGGGCAGTAGCCTAAGCAGGGAAGCCCAGACCTCCCTCTCCCCAGCCACCTCCTCCAGCTTATCCGGGGAACACCAAGGCGCTCCCAGGCCAGCCGAGAGATGTAATCTCTCCAGCGTGTCCTGGGTCTGCCCCGGGGCCTCCTCCCGGTGGGACATGCCCGGAACACCTCACCCAGGAGGCGCCCAGGAGGCATCCTTGTCAGATGCCCGAACCACCTCAACTGGCTCCTTTCGATGTGGAGGAGCAGCGGCTCTACTCTGAGCCCCTCCCGGATGGCTGAACTTCTCACCCTATCTCTAAGGGAGAGGCCAGCCACCCTTCGGAGGAAGCTCATTTCTGCCGCTTGTATCCGCGATCTCGTTCTTTCGGTCACTACCCACAGCTCGTGGCCATAGGTGAGGGTAGGGACGTAGATCGACCGGTAAATTGAGAGCTTCGCTTTTACACTTAGCTCCCTCTTCACCACGACGGACCAGTGCAGCGTCCGCATCACTGCAGCCGCAGCACCAATCCGTCTGTCGATCTCCGGCTCCCTTCTCCCATCACTCGCGAACAAGACCCCGAGATACTTGAACTCCTCCACTTGGGGCAGGAACTCATCCCCGACCCGGAGTGGGCACTCCACCCTTTTCCGGCTGAGAACCATGGCCTCAGATTTGGAGGTGCTGATCCTCATTCCCACTGCTTCACACTCGGCTGCGAACCGTTCCAGTGCGAGCTGGAGGCCTTCACCCGATGAAGCCAACAGAACCACATCATCTGCAAAAAGCAGAGATGAGATTCTGAGGCCACCGAAGTGAAAGCCCTCCGCCACTTGGCTGCGCCTAGAAATCCTGTCCATAAAAATTATGAACAGAACCGGTGACAAAGGGCAGCCCTGGCGGAGCCCATCACCCACCGGAAACGAGTCCGACTTATTGCCGGCAATGCGAACCAAACTCTTGCAACGGTTGTATAGGGATCGAATGGCCCGTAGCAATGGGCCAGACACCCCATACTCCCGCAACACCTCCCACAGGACACCCCAAGGGACACGGTCGAATGCCTTCTCCAAGTCCACAAAACACATGTAGACTGGTTGGGCAAACTCCCATGCACCCTCAAGTATCCTTGAGAGGCTAAAGAGCTGGTCCAGTGTTCCGCGACCAGGACGAAAACCGCATTGTTCCTCCTGTATCCGAGGTTCGACTAGCGGACGAACTCTCCTTTCCAGCACCCTGGCATAGACTTTCCCAGGGTACTTTGGTTCAGTTCATTTTAAATGAGGTAGTGACAGCGTTTCCAGATAACGTTCACATACAGCTTTCTCTTTGCATAATACAGCTTTAACCTGCAGTTCACAGACAGTGATTTCTGAAAGTGTATCTGACCCACATAATGACTTGAAGATCACAGGAATGCAATATTCATTTAAAGACTTCTCCAGATTGTCATAATCTTTGATTATATCATTTATTGTAGATGATGACATATACAAAGTCTTTTTTTATACTGAGGAACATTATTCTGAAATTGCTTGACAATTTCTGGGCAGTTTTTTCAAAGGCTGGTGAACCTCTGCCCATTTTTACTTTTGAGAAATTCTGCCTCACTTTTTTTTACCCATATTATATAATATTATTGTCCTGTTGTCTCATTAGTTGCAAAATGTTTCTTTCTAGTATCACTTTTTCATCCTTCTGTGGCCTCCATCCCAACGTTTTTGAGTTGTGTTGCTGATATCATATTCTAAATGAGCTAATACAAACCGTACATTTCCCAGTTCAAACGTTTGATACGTTTTCTATGTTTGATGTATGCATGTTTGATTTATGACCTTTACTAGTGATTGGATTCATTGTTTCCTTAAATTTTACATATCGTCCCAAATTTTCAGAATTGGAATTGTAAGGAATGTTAAAAAAAGACTTCTATGGAAAAAACAATAAATTAAACATTTTTTGAACATTAGTGAAAACTGTATTACCTGGCACCTCCTGACATGATGCAGCTTGTTCCATTACAGGCGCAGCTCGCAGTGTCATGATTCATGCCCAGGTTATGACCCATCTCATGAGCCACCACAGTGGAGACAAAAGCCAAATTCTTGTCGCTGAACTGTAAAAACAAACACAGGACATTAAATGGTGACATTTTAACAGCATTTATGCCCAATTTGCAGCTCCTGAATTTGAAATGAGAGTTTAAATCAATGATATGATGAATCATTATTCGTGTATAGCCAGAAGAAAAAAATGTAAATGAACTTAAAAGCATATATCAAAAATATCTACTAAAAGTATAACATTATATAGTATATAGCTAGATTTCTACTAATATTAGAAATCAATTTATCGATCTAATCACTTTCTTAACTGCAATAGCAATAGTAATAACAATCTATACATGTTATACATTATGCTGTTTGACTGATAAGAAAAGCAGTTTACAAAAATGCAAGAAATGTAATAATACAAGAAAGATGCCTTGTCACGGTGGTGGAGTGCATTCAGGTATAACCTGTTTGACTAGAGTAGAATGTATTCAAAGCCTGCGAGAATAAGCTGCAGTTTTCATGAATAATGTATGATTGGTATCAGTTTCTGTGCCGGTGTTAGAAGTTAACCGAGATGAACTAACCACATTGATTCCTCCAGAACTTGAGGCAGAGCAGACTGTGCCCACAAAGGCCATACCTAATACACCTCCTGGATAAGTCCCAGACCGACCACTGACAAATATGGAAAAAGGGATAAATGTGTCAGAGAGCAGTTGATATTCTGATATTAAGCATTATTGATACAACATCCTGCTCAGAAAAAAATAAATAAACTAAAGGATAAAGACCACGCGTTACTTACACAATGAGTTGTCCAATGTCATGCCTGATTTTGGGTATCAGAAAAGTCTTCCTCCACTGAACAAAATTTCCCAACACATCTCCTCCACTGCCTTCCACACTAAAAGGATTACTATCCTTAAAAATCTCCAGGCCCACCAGGACAACTCGGATGTTCAGCTGCTTGTAGTACTACAACAAAGAGGAAAATAAAACATACCAGTGTTTTAGTACAGAATCTAGTTTAACTAGGCACATTTTCTTTTACAAACAACTTAAAATCTCACCCCGTCCAGTAGATTAGCCATTTGCACCATCTCCTCTCTCACCGCTGTCGCATTGTTTTTCTCAAAAGTATACTGTCAACACATTTAACGTAACAACAATAAAATTAATTTGTATTTAATGGCGTTTATATTAACATGCTGCTCAATAGATTTGGCACTATATTTTACAATATAAGCACTCCAGATTTTGTGGGAAAAGCAATTTTAAAAACTAAAAACTGCCTGGTGACACCAGGAGTAATATGTTCATTTACTGCACCAGTTTACAAAAGTAAATCCCGTGCAGCCTAGTCATTATTTCCATATCAGTGAGTTCATAGACAAATATATATCTATATACCTATCTGTCTACATATATATTTACACACTCACCCTGAGATTATCCACAACCAGCACCAACTCCACATAACTGGTCTGTGGTAAATTGCGTTTTCTCTGTTAAAGCAACAAAATCCCCCAATGATTTTCATGTTGTATAACCTTTTAACACTGCAAATATATGTTGAAGTAACAAATGAGCATCTAACCCGCAGCAGAGAAGTTAGGGATTGGCCAGGCTTGAAGGGTTCGTGGCTCGGCGCTGAAGTAGCCTCAGTAATGACTCCACAGGTGATGGGCTCGGTCTGAACGTCCTCCAAAAGGTAGAGAAGGTGGTCATTGGTGGTGGACTGTGGCACAGGCTCCAGGCCAAAGGCCTTATTTTCAAAGAAGATCACACCCCTACAGAAAAGCATTCCAGACATTCTAGGTGACAAATGCTCTAATCCTATTCAGGGGCTTGGCATGGCAATCCTGTAGCAGTTACTATGAGCTCAGGAAACTTAGATACTATTCCTTACAAAGGTTAAAGTAAATAATTGGCACTTATCGAGAACATTTCCCAATAAATAGAATAATTGGAAAATAATTTAAATTGCTTTAAATAGGGATGGTCAAACCTGAGACCAGAGCATGTGCTCAGCGCTACCATTGAATCCTCATAGCCTTCCACCTCCCCGTGGTAATAACAATGTACCTGAAAAACAACAAAATTAAAACAGGTTTTAGTGTTAATGCTCAAGACCAGCCTTATAACTTAAGCTGTGTTTCAACATACATGTTGTTTCGGATACGATGTGTTGTAGTTCCCGGCAGCGTCACGTGAATATTGAACAAAATTTGGGTGTAAGAAGTCTCTGAAAAGAAAAGAAAACATGTACATATATTTATTTTTTTGTCTGCAGCTTTAATATAAGCTTATAATGTCACTACAACCAAATTCACATACCTGTTCTTTTTCAGATGAATGACATGCTTTTGGTTGTTTATGTTGACTGCATATGACACCGTCTCATCTCCATATTTCTTAATATGTAAAGAGCATTTTTTTAAAAAAAGTTCATATTAAACCATCAGCTGAAAAGATAATTCAGTCAGGTATCAGGTACTCACATCTTTTAAATGATGTTGTCTGTTGATGCTCCTAGACCCTCTATGAATCACTTGAGGATTTACAATGGAATACTTGGAAAGCTTTGATGTAAACCCCTGGAAAGCATCTGGAATGTAAATTCAACAAGATACTATAAAAATAGAGAAGTCACTCCATGATTACCTAATGCAAGTTCTCAGGAAAGGAGACATTTAAGAACACACCCAAATTAAAATGACCAGAGCAACATTTAAGCTTATTTTGCTGTACTTTCAGGAGCTAAATATGTCCTGATTAACCACACAAAGCTTTTTTTCTGGACTTTTTTTTCTCCTTTTTTTTAAGAATGAAAAATTCCAAGTTTTAGTCATATGTCCTTTAACATCGACAGCCTACGCATTTAGCCAAGCTCAGAGGAGTCTTACCTTTGTTATCGATCCCAGAAATAAAGGAAAAAACGAAAACAGTTATTAGGATGGGATTTTTGATGATCATTTTTGAAGTCTGTAGATTACGTCCCCGTTAAGCCCACGGAGTGCCTGCTTTGAGTCTTTGCTTCCTGCTCCTTGTCAGGTGGCTAACGATGGGTGTGGCTACAGACAGGTGAGCGACTTAGAAAACCAGACTTTGTTGCAGGGACAATTCAAAGCGATTTGTCAGAGGATTTTTACATGAGAAGTTTTGTTTTAAGTGTTAAAGGTTATATTTCAGTCCTACTTTGTTCCAAATAACTTTTCTACTTAGAGAAGCCTCCGTTTGTTTGTGTTGATAATATAAAGACTGCAATCTTTTTAACAATGTTTGCTGAGTGGATATTTTCGGTATATATTACGTCAGGGTTAAGATCTCGGAGGCTATTAGGAAGTCATAAATTCGAGGAGCTTATGGATAAACCAACTATAGCATATTAGACTAGTGATGACATGGTTTATGGTACCAAACCTAAGTATATACGACAGAAATTATCAGGTTGTATCACTGAGATCAAGATTTATTTTCCCCAAGAAATACCTGTGTACAAAAGACATTTACAGTCTAATTTCAAACAAGTAGCAGACAAACACATATGGTAAAGCACAATATTCACGTTCACAAACTAGAAGGCATGAACAAAAGTAACTGCTGATGGATTTAATTTTTTAAAATATATTTTTTAACACAACCAGAATTTAGCTTCATAATTTTTATTAAATCATTTACACTTTATTTTTGGTGGCTCATTTCATTGGTCAAATCCATTCTTACCAAGTTCAGTGTGACAAGAAGTGCAGCTAAAATGAGCTGTAATTAAATACATTCCTTCCAATAGAGGCTTGTAAAAAAAAAAAAGATAAAGAAAAAAACCTCATAACATGCCGCTTAGTTATTTATTGTTTGTTAACGTTTTTATATAAGACACATTGCTGAGTGAGAAAATCTTCACTTGTTATAAATGACACAATCAAGATGTTAGAAGCAACTGTATCATCATAATCAAGTGCACTGATCTCACAAATAGTGAAAGAGAAACTATGTAGGTTCACCCATAAGAAAACATTTCTGAGTATCTTAAGAGGAGATAAAAGCTGATTAGTGATCAGTAGGGGAAAAGGGGAAAGCAAACAAAAAAAAAATGCTGTCATGAGCTTTGTTTACTGTTGTCTGTTCTTTGAATTATTATTAGTACTTTATTCCTGGAGTTTCAGTTTATTCGCTTCCCCCTTCTGTTTCCCCATGGTTAAGGCCATCCTTGTGTTTGGTGTCACAGTTTTGTTATTTCCTGTTTTATTTTGTTAGCCTCTCTTGTCTTGTCCGCATCGTGTTTAGACTTGCTTTTCCTGTCTCATTTTCTTTGATTAGAATCAGGTGTTTCTCATTATCCTGCTTTGTCCACTTCCATTGATCACTTTGTGTGTATTTAAGCCCACTTCTTGCTTTAGATTTTTGCTACATTATACTACTTTTGTTTGGCTACTTGAGCTGCCCCTGGTTGAATTTCTGGATTCTGTTTGTTTAATGGCCTTTTGGATCTTTGGCTTCACCTTAATAAAGTACCTTTTCAGTTTTCTTTGAGTCTGCATTCCAGACAACACCCAGCCAACACCTATTAATAACAACAAAGCATTCAAGTTTCGTCACCATGAAAAGTTTTACTATGCACCATTGGCTGAATACTTTTTGGTGTCATGCACTTTTATTTCTCAGAATTAAAAACAAGCTTATGTTTCTTGAGAGATGTCTTTCAAAAGCAGACTTGAGATTTACAATGGCCAAATCAAAAGAAGATCCTGCATGAATTGCATGAAAATATACATTACAGTAATGACAGAAATAATAATAGTTACTTACACAGAATTTCAAGTTCAAAAAGCTGACCTGATAAATTCTATTCTCAACTTCAGAAGAAGGGAGGTTTATTTGGATTTCAGCAAATAAAATGGCTGACACTATGATGCTAAATGGGTGCAAGGCAGGGCAAAGGTGACAATAAGGAGCAAAGGGTCTGATAGATCCAGTGAAATGTCACTCTGCCTTGACTTTGGAGGCTCTCAATGCAGTGCAAGTGCAGAAAAGTATGCTTAAGGTTTAGAAGACGGATAAGTAATTAGAAGTCAATGTTTCAAAGTGTTGAGAATAATTAAAGTAATTGTTCAATTTGTTTGTGTCAGAGCCAAGGGCGTAGATTTGGCATGGACGGAAGGGACATGTCCCCACCAATATCCAGCGATTATTGATTTGTCCCCACCAATAATTTGATCTCTTCGAGTAAAGAAAAACAAAACCGATAGAAAGAAAAAAAACGATCTGTCAACGTCTCATTCACCCAGCGGTGCAGAAAGAGTTAAATTATGTTCTCTACTGGAGTTCTACCTCCTGTGACAAATATGGCCAATGTGATTGGCTGTGCCTATCAGGGAGCTCTGTTTAGTTTTAGCAGCGGCAAGCCTGCGCTGCCTGCAAGGAGGAGAGGAGGATGGCAGCAAAAAGGAAGAACCTGGATATAAGAAAGTATTTTTCAAAGAAACCTGTAAGTCACTTAAAGTCAAGTTCACTCATAAAATGTGTCCGTCATAATAACGTTACAGGCTATGCTAGGCCATACATGCCAACACTCCTGATTTTTCCAGGAGAATCCCAAATTTCAGTGCCCCTCCCGAAAATCTCCCGGAACCACCATTCTCGAGAATTTCTCCTGTTTTTCCACCCGGACAACAAAATTGAAAAACCATATCCCAGACTGGCCCAGCCAATTCCAGTTTCCAACAACTACACTGCAGCTACTTAGTTTTAATATTAGTCTTATTACTCTTTCTGGGTCGCAAAATAAACTTTTAACATATTTTCATCGTTTTAGCCTTTGGCCCACATCAGTCTAAAATTGTATGTAACCATGAATAACGTTTTGCCATGTCCACCAGGAGAGACTGGACAGTATAGATGTAAAACAAATATGCCAGCAGTTTATCTCAGTTAACGAGAGGAGAAGGCATGTGTTTGGCTGCTTCACATACTGGACATTGAGTTGTTGTGTGGGGCACCAGTAGTCCATGTCTGTTGCTGTAACAGTAGTTCATGTTTAGAATAAAAAATCCCAGCTCACTGAGTTGATCGGGGCAATAGTGTGCCTAAAATGTTGCATAATTTTGCTGAGAGATCTTTTACTTTGTGGTAATCTTAGATGAGTAGTTTTCTGGACAAAAACCACCAGGTCATTCAGTGTTCCCTTAGTGCTAATGTATCAGAGATGTTGGTGTACTATAACTGAAGTAATGTTGTTAAGTCCTTAAAGTCAAATTCTTTTATTGTCATGACTCTATTTGAAGCTATTTTTATTTTTGTATGATACCTGATTTATATGGAATATGGCTGAAGTAAACTAAAGTCTAAAATACTTAGTCATTTGTTTAATAGTAATTTAACATTATATAATTCACATATGAATTGTAATTTTAAATGGTTTAAAAGCATGTAGAATAGCATATGTAGGCAAGTATATTTCTGCTTTTTTTTTTTTTTTATCAAAAAGCAAAGACAAAAAAGGAAAAAAAAAAGAGGAGCCGTGCAGGGTTCGGTGGTTGTATCATCCGTCCCCACCAAAACCAAATCTACGCCCTTGGTCAGAGCTATTAACCATTTCTATCATTGATCTCAATTCACTGACCTGTGTTATTTGTCTACAAAAGCTTTTAAAATAGTGACCCCTGCTGACGGTTTCATGACAAAACTGAACCACACATCTCTATTCTTTCCAAACTGAACCTTTGGCTCATACATGGCTTTCCTGAACAGGTATTAATGAAAAAAAAAAATACAAAGGAGAACATGAATGTACACTTAGTACTAACCATAATGGGATGAAGGGAAAGCGAACAGAGCAGAGAGAGACAAAAGCACAGAGTACACAAGAGCAGCAGCACAACAATATTGACACGCAATAACGGCTTGTGTAGTAAAAAGGGCTACTGGCTACATTTTAAAAAAATAAATAAATTTTTTAAAAATGTTCACTGATCACGTAAACTCTATACCTTCACATTGCAATTTAAAACCATTTAAGAAGATTAGGGTCCCACACCGGAACTGATAGTTTTTCTGCATTCCAACATTCCAGTTCTCCATACCAAACACTGACATTTAATTCAAGTGAAACCAGTTTGGCAGATCAGCTTGTGTATCTCCCTTTGAGGTAGATGTGAAATCAGTGAACATAAAGGTATTATTGAAAGATACATTAAAAATATGAGTTTACTTTTAATTTAGTCAACTTCCCTTGCCCCTGCACTGATTACATTTTAAGCAAAAGCATCATTTCTTCCTTAAATAACAACAAAAAAGGCAGTGTTTCCTTTCTCTGTAGAGATGATTAAGATATTTACAGTGTGTCTCAAAATGCAGAGTGACACCAGAATGAGAAAGACCAGTGGATGAACCACCAACAGGCAGAAGACCAGGAGGCTGTTCCTGAAAGAGCAGTCTGTGGTAGAGAAAGTCTTATTACTTAACTTATGTCTTGCTAGCTTGCCTGCGCTCAGTGGATCTGCACTCGACACGACAGTGTAGCCTAGGCGGAGTAGTCAAACGCAGATCCACTGAGCGCTCAACACAGACAGCATCGTCAGAAGAAAAGTTGATAAAATAAATTAAAAATTTTGTGTTGTTCGATACATATGCTTACTGAACCGAAAGCACTGTATCGAAAGGTTCAATATCGATACGAGTATTGTTGCACCCCTAATATATACATATATATATATATCAATTGATACATTATTACATATCCAATGGTAGCCTATGTATTATCTCAGCAGGGCTGCTGTACATTGAATGACCAGCACATATCAGGAAGCAAAGCAGAACATAAAACATGCAACATGAGGGACTGTCAAAATAAAACAGGAACTAAACCACAGACATTCCAATTTACAGTAACATAGGGAAAATGTGAACAAACAATGAGAGCACACACACTTTGAAGACAGGACACAGAGGCTGGACAGAAAGAGGGGAAAAAAGCCGAAACTAGAATGAAGGACATGGGGCACAACTGTAGGGACAGACAGGGATACAATATAAGCAAAACAGAACAGAACTAGATAAGAAACAAAACTATAGATTGTTAATAAATAAATAAAAACAGGAAATGGGAAAACAACAAAAAACGCAAAAAAACTGGGACCAAAACGCAGGGATCCTAACATTGAAGGAGGAACTAGAAAGCCACTTCCAGTTATCAGGAGGAGTATGAAACTAGCCTGACTCCAGATGAAATAGAGTTATTTATACCTGAGACCAGAGCATGTGCTAACTGCTACAAGTGAATTCTTATATCCTTCCACTTCTCCGTGGTAATAGCAATGCACCTGGGAAATGCAAAGAAAAAAACAGGTTTTAGAACTAGTCTTCAGATCCAGCCTTACAAGTGAGTTTGAGCTTAAACTTACTTGATTTGCTGGATATGATGTGTCGTAGTTACCGGTGGCATCACGCAAATACTGAACAAAATTTGAGTGTAAGAAGTCTCTGAATGGAAGAGAAATCTTTTTTTTTTCTTTTAAAGCGCAAAAAAGGAACTTACATTAATATCTGTGTGGCCTAATTCTGCACATACCTGTTCTTTTTCAGATGAAGGATGTGCTTTTTATTGTCTATAGTGACTGCATATGACAAGGTCTCATCTCCATATTTCTAAATGTATACAAAAAATGTTAAATGCTCCATATTAGACCATCTGCTGAAAAGATGATTCGGTCAGGTATCAGGTACCCACCTCTTTTGAATGTCGTGGACTGTTAATGCTGCTAGACCATCTGTGAATCACCTGAGGATTTACAATGGAATACTTGGAAAGCCCATGGAAAACATCTGGAAGGTAAATTCAGTAAGATACTATAAATACTGAGAAGTGCTCACTTATAATCTCATTATTACCTATCAGTACAAGGTCTTTTAAATGCCAACACCCAAAACACAATCAGATTTCCGCGATCCAATCCTTTTAAATGATAAAGAATTAAGTATACACTATAGAGCAAACAAAGCTCTTAGTCGGAGTAATAATGAAAATACAAATGAACAACAATATGTAGCAATCGTCGAGTGTAATTATGAGTGTACAAAAAGACAAAGGTCAGCAGACAAACAACACAACATTGAGCTCATCTCAAATGTGTCTCACCTCTGCTATCAATCCCAGAAACATGAAAGTGCAAGAAAATAGTGATCAGAGTGTATGATCTGACCATGATGATCCTTGAAGTATCCAGGTCTCGTGCCTATTGAGTCTACTGAGTGTCTTTTATACCTAATTCAAGGCAAACCAAAGTAGGTCTACCTGTGTTTTGCTTCCTTGTAATAAGGAACCTCCTTTGACAGGAAAGACAGGTATGATAAATTTAGGCAGAAAATTACAGCAATTTAAAATATTTGTCATACAACAGGTATGCATTGGTGCACTTATTTAATTTTAATTATATGTGTGGACTTTTATGACAGGTGTGTGTAGAGCTGTTGAATGGAATGAGCTCTCAAATACGCCTCAAATATGTGAAACACTTACGTAACATGATAAAAATAAAGATTTTCTCTGTTTCTATAAAACAATGCTGTAAACCACGTCTGCAGTATCGTGTGATGGCTGTGATGCAACAAGAGCAGGTTAGACTTCCGGCCTTCGAAGGGCGCTTTCAAGTGATGTACGTGTGAGTTATCGCGTTTTTCTCGTAGACATCTTACGTCACTCTCACGGAAGTGTTTGTTGTTTTTAAAGGCACTGGTGACAGTGCTAGTGAACTGTAGCATCGCTTCAGTGAAAGTTAAAAAAGTACGGGTCTACGGTTTAACAATAACAAAAGGCTGGAAAGTTCCTATGCTGTCCTTCGAGTTTCTTTCCAAGTAAAACGCTATCGATTAACACAGCAGCTGCTCAAGTTTTTTGGATCATTGTTGGTTCAAAAATAGTTAGCACGTAGGCTAACCAAAAAGCTACGACTACGTGAGTCGTTTGTAGATAGCCTATCAACTATCTGCTGAATGTGAAATGCAAACATATGTTTCCCTTTATTGGCATGCATTAAACTTTTAGTGTGATAACGAGTAAGTTAATGGGCTACGTTAGTAATTACGTTCACAAGTAAAGCACTGGCATCTACTTTCTAAGAATAGATTGCGTTATGTATGGCTGCGCACCATTTTTTAGGATTTGTTCATCTACTGAAAAAGGGGCTGTATAAGAATCAAGTCTGTGCAAAAAACAGCACCTTATTTTTGGCGTCAGCTCAAGTTGTCCTGTAAGTGCACATGTACGGTACAGTCTTCAAGTTTAAATTGAATCCGCGCGGCACGGACATGTTTTATGTGTTGTTCTGTTCTTTTGTAGAATGACTGCACTGACAGACTTAGAACCTTTAGCAAAAAGACTAAAGGTGGAAACAAGTGCTCCATTGTCATCTTCATCTTCTCGTGGAGGTATTTGTCTAAAAATATTTTTTTTCCCCTGCAGAGCATATTACTACATTGTAGTGCCCCCCCTTTGTAAAATAAAAATGTTGTGTTTTATTTGTCAGGCTCACTTTCGAGTAGTCAGAGCGTCGGTGCTGCGACTTCAGATCAAGAAAGAATGGAAAATAAAACCGAGACAAAGGTGGTAATAAGGCCAAAAACAAGTGGGGCAGGTGACTTACGAGGTGTCAAAATGAAAGGTCGCCTTCAAAGAATTGGTCCCAGACAGCAACAAAAGTTCAGAAATACTCTTGAAAGATGGTTGATCAAACCAGTGGAAACCTCGAGTACAGGAGATGTGTGCCAAACCCAAAATGATGAAGAAATGATGGATGATGATGGTTTTCAAAGCACCTCAGCCCAGCCTTTAGACTCCAAAGAAGCTGAAATGCTTTTTGTCACTGACACAGATGAAGAAACCCAGCCATTAACTCCAACAGACTTAGATCAAGATCCTCCTGTATCACCAGCTTCCAAAGATTCTGCAGGGAGTGATCTTACACCAACATTGCTTCAAAGTGATGGTGATTTAGAAAAAACAAAAATGGACACATGCCCAGCAACCTCCGATGGTTCAGTCAAACTAAATTCTAAAATTACAGACTTCTTTTCGGGGGTGTCATCACCAGGTTTTCCTGTGAAACGACGCAGATCAGAAAAGTCTCCAGAGAAACAAGGTACAGAAAAGGAAACTAACCCTTCTGAAGTCAGTTGGCTCGGGACACCAATAAGTGAGCTAAAGAGGATGCCAGAATGTGGTGAACCACTTTCTCCGCTGAAGGATGTTCCTGGCCATCACGCCGTGATGATTAGGGTTTGATCAATTCTCTTTTATTCAGATCACAGCACAGATATAGTAATATACCTAACAATTCAAGAAGTTAATATTAAACCTAACAATTCAAGAAGTTAATGTTAAGTGAAGTTTGAAATTGAAATTCACCTGTGATTTTAAGAGATTTTGATGTGATTTTATCTCAGTGTTTATCCTGAGTATATAGAGTACACATACTTGTATTACTAATCATAAGACTGTTTGGTTTGCACACGTGGAATGTCCATATTAATGTAATTCATTTTGATTCTCATTAACAGACAGATCTTCTTAAAAAGGATAAAGTTCCTGTTCCATATCCCACTAGATTTCAGGATGCGTGGAATGATGTACATGTCAAGATGCCTTGTTCCAGCAGGAACTTATTTCCTATAGAAGATGAGGTAAAGGCTCAAGTGTTTAAAACTTATTTTTGATATGAATTAAAAAAATGCACAGTAAGTTACAGGTTGAGGGCATAAATTCGCAAGTTCTACTTAAGTTGTTTAGTGTGGGTTATGTAGTCAGTGCAGTCACATGATACACATTACTGATGGTAACTATTTAATTCTCTAAGGAGTCTAAAGGGAACCATAATTAAATGGAGAAACTATGGATGATGGATAGATGTAAAAAACAGGATGTGTGTAAAAAAACAATCATAGTAAATTCATAGTATGTGGAAAAGAGAATATTTAGAAGAAATGTGCACGGTGCACCGTCCAATCTGACGAGGCAGTGACGCTTCATGGTCAAATAGCCAATCACATAATTTTTTTGAGTGCCATGTCTCACTCGTATAGTGTCCTAACATAACAGTGACCATGGATGCTAGAAGCTTCTCTGCACCAGTGCTACATAGGCCATCACTGTAAACTGTACCCAGTTTAGCCTTTGTTTACTGTCTATTATAACATTTGAATAACAGAAAGTTATCACAATTCATTTAGTTTTTAAAGATTTCTTTATATTAAATCAAAAACTTGAATTAATAATAAACAACATCAAGAACACTTCATGTATCAATGTCTTTGTGATTTTAAACCACCCCTGTGGTTCAGGGGGTTGGGAAGCTCATCTTGTAACCGGAAGGTTGCCGGGTTGATCCCCAGCTCTGTCTGTCTTGGTCGTTCTATCCTTGGGCGAGACACTTCACCTACCGCCTACTGGTGATGGCCAGAGGGGTCGATGGCGCGATATGGCAGCCTCGCTTCTGTCAGTCTGCCCCAGAGCAGCTGTGGCTACAACTGTAGCTTTCCTCCACCAGTGTGTGAATGTGTGAGTGAATGAATAGTGGAATTGTAAAGCGCTTTGAGGGTCTCGAAAAGCGCTGTATAAATGCAATCCATTATTACATGGATTAAAACTTAATGCATAACCTTTAAATTTACTGTTTATCAAATGTCACCTGCTTAGGCCTTACCTTTGACCTCAATATTATCTTTCTCTCCTGTCCTCTCTTTCATGCCTTTTTCTTGATTTCAGAGAGTAAAGCTCTCACACATTAAGATTTTTCTTCTAGGGAAATAGAACAATTAAAAATCACAAGTTGTGATACAAACTGCACAGAGGGAGTTTGTATGTTTGCTGATATTTGTTGAGCTGCATTTGAAAAAGAAGCATCTTAAACTCTGTTTATGGTTGCTCATGAATTGCTAAAGTCCCAAAACTGCAACTTTACTTGCTTTAATGACATGAACACATGACAGGAATGAGAAGTAAAAAAAACCCCAGTGTGTGCAGTGTGCAGATGGGACCATGGGGTGGCGTTAATTTCTCGCTGATATCAGAGGTAAGCAGCACCAGGCTGCAACACACAAAAAAAATTAACTCCTTTGATATTTTTGTGTATTCAATGGACTCTAAAATGTGGTTCACTAACTCATTAATGCTGGTCCGGATCCTGCCAGCTCACTTTAACTCTTTTATAAAGTTTGCAGCATTATAGCTGGCAAGATGTCAAAAAATAGCAAAGCATATGATGCTTATTCATCCAGGCTGGGGTTATTCCTTCAACAAAAGCTGTAAAGATTCCTCACATCTCTGAAGTCGTGAAGTACAACAAAACAGCTCATTGTTTGTGCATAAAACATCTCAGAACTTTATTGAAATTTATACTTCCACAGGAAACACAAGAACTGCAGAATAAAAGTCGGTGGGAGCTGATCAAGGAAACTTTAAACAAGACATTTACAAATCCACATGAGCTGAAGGTACGTTTTATATCTTTGTCCCTTCATTGGCAAGACATAGTATGTCTCCTCTAGTATGTCTCAGTTGTTGTTACCAGACTCTACCATAAGATGGCATGATTAACCCAGAAACCAAAAAGCATACTGTCAGAGAATTTAAGTAAGCTGACACTTTAAAAATGCAGGTATGCATACATATGTAGTAATTGTGACTTGAAGTGATGTTTAAGATTAATTTTGATTAACAATCTTATATGTTTATTTTTGTGATGTTACAGAATGCAATGTTGAAGTACAGTTCATCACATGCCAAGAAATGGGACTTCACAGCACTTCATTTGTACTGCACAAAGGTAAACAGCATAGCTATATGTTCATTTTTTTTGATCGCATTGAAAATATAGTGAATTAAGCTTATTTTGTTTGGAGCTGTCATTGAATTAATACTGACACAGAGGTTTGTAATCACACACAAGCACATCTTGTAGATGTCAAAGGATTAGCTGTAGTCTAATAAAGTATTAACTGTCCAATCACGATGCTTAATTGCCAGCAGAAAGCACTGTGTTCATCTGTTAATTATTCTGCTATAAAAACACTATTAAAAAGCAGCATGAATCAGTATCAGTAGATAAGACTAATAACCAAATTTGCAGCTCCATAATTGCAAATACTATGAAAACAGACAAAACTTGTTTGAGGTTATTGATACTAAGAGAGATTCATCTGGTTAAATCCTTGCCATCCACACCTGGACTTCATTAAATGGATATTAAAATGTTACAATCGTTAGCCTGCCTCTACTTGTACCTTAGAAAAACTTAACATAATTGTTTTAAAGGAGAATGTAAGGTAATTATAAATTGTTCTAAAGTTCTCTTACTAATGTAAGTAAATCAAGTTTTGATAGATTCCCCTTGAAAAGATTTGATTTGTTTTGCCCTTTTTTAAACTTTGCTTTTGCAGCATTACAGACATGAGAGTGAAGGTTGCTCATAATTATAGAGAATTTCACAGGCTTTAAGATGTTGTTTACATGATTTTTTTTTGTACTGTCCCGAGCTAAGTAAAAGCACAAACAAAGATGAGCCTGAGTTGCATCATAATTTCCAGAGCACTGTTGGTTCATTGGTCTTTGCTCAGAGTTGTCAGCGTCTTCTCCGGCCTTGTTTGGATCCCATCCATCATCTGTTGTCTTAATGTGCTCTGTGTCATTCTGTGTAGAGAATCACAGAGGACTGTACTACTATCTGCCTCATGAAGGGGATCAGCTATATGTTTCACTGATATCTCTTATGCCGCATGAAAAAGGACACGTAAAACCTTTTTTCATGAATGTCATTATACCAAATGGGTTTCTGTTATTTTGCTGAGCAATAATGGATTTAACAGTGGGACAGAATCCTGCAGCCCTTTACAGGCAAAATGGGAGTCGAGAGAAAATATTTGGTCTTTAGTCAAAAGGTCACATTTAGTAACTTGTCAGAAATGAAAGTGGTTGAGTTTACATTCCCGGAAACTGATTTATTCCAGCCTTATGATGTTAAATAAATTGTATGGTGTATGTATGATATAATTTATGTTATAAAGGGAAGTCTGTTAGCAAATTTTCAACATGTTGAGGCTGAGAGGCTTTAGCCATAGGCTAAGTATTATTGTTTCAGCTGGCTTTGGATTGTGTCATTTGTCAAATTGAATGACAAAGTTGTCTTATATCATACAAAAATCCAAGTACCAATTAACATTTCAAATAAAGTTACATTTTAGATGAGGCCCCCTGTAAAGTGTAGATAGAGACATCAAACATCTGGTTGTGTGCACATTTGACTGCTAAATTGTAAAAACAAAAATTGGTATAATTGAGGGTTATGTTTGATACTAGCTGATAACTAGTGACATAAGTGTCACTGATGGGAACCGTACGTAACTTTTTTACTTTCGTGCCATATAGAATTTACTCAGAACTTTCATGTGTTACAAATCTGTGATTTTTATAATATATTAAAGGGCTGAGGTCCACCAGAGCCGAGCTCCACCTCCCGATAACTAAATCACTGCTTGTTAGAGCTCAGCTCTAGCTCCATCAGCATCACAAACTCACAAACAGCTCTTGAAATCTGTTTTCAGAACAAATGTAAAGCATCAGCTTCTTTCCTTTGTCTTAATGAAACAGCAGCACTGTCATGCAGGAGCACAGTTTATAAGATTCGGCAGCATGCATTTTACGTAGCTGCCAGAGCAGAGGTTTCTTTATTAATGATTGAAATCATCTGATTTATTGTCATCTTACAGTAACTTTATTAACCTAAGTACATTCCTGCACAGAAAACAGCCGAGCTGTTGCAGAGTCAATGTTTTTACTGTGACACAGTAACAAAGCAGTCATGACCAGCTTTTTTATTTTCAAAGCAAAAATATTATTTTCTTTTGAGACATTTTTGCTCTTTTTGTTCTGGCACAGATGCATTTTTTAAGGATTGCTCCTTAAACACAATAAAATTAGCCACAGTAGACATTATTACAAATACAGGAGATGCCAAGTGAATAAAAAATAAAGAATTAAAAGACAGTTATTCTAGTTATTCTAATAATGGAAACACAGTTTCTTATATTAATCCTATAAGCTCTTTTAGATACAATATTTTATTGAATGATAATTCTATAATAAACTGAAAAATAAGATTGCTTGTTTTTTAAATGCACAAATGACACAATACATTTAAATAACTATTAGTCTTCTGCTTTTTATAGTTTCATGGGAACTAATTTCTACTAAAGGGTAATTCTCCCAGTTGAACCCCAGAATGAACCCTGGAATAAGCCAATAGTCTCCATGGGTGGAAATGATCCAAGAGAGCAAGTAGAGTTTAGTATTTGTTGACATTTAATTAAAAATAAAAGTGTTTGTATTATTTCCAGTTGTGTGGAAAAGCGAACACTGTAGAATAATGCACGCAGCTTTTCACCTCCTGACTTCTCCCGTGCTCCTTGCCACATTGTATGATTTGAGTGTCAGAGAAAAGGAGGGATTGAATAGCATGGAGTGATGGGCCAGGCAGTTTCATTGAATATTCATCTGAGGACGGATTCCTTATGAATAAGTGAACAGCTGTTGACAGACAGCATCAGTTTTGTTCATTTCTCTTTCATCCGCCCAGTCAGTGCTGTATTTACAGTTAGGAGCATGTGTGTTTTACTTTTACATGGTCGCATGTCCGTGGACTTGGTTAAGCAGATTGCTTTAATTTGTAGACCTGTTGGGAAAACCTCTGGTTTCTTGCTGCTTACACCCCCACGTCTTGGTTGATTGCTTTGTCAGTTCGGTGTGATGTATGGGGCAGTATGAAGTCATACAGAGAGTTAGTATAGCTGATTTGATGCACCGTCTTCTTCTGATTTAAAGAGTTCAGCTTATACTGCCTCAGCTATTTCTACTGTCTCCTCCGTCAGCTGCCTTAATTTATAATGCCTGTAGGAGCAGTTTACAATGTCAGCTAGGTCATTACTTACAACACTGTTTAGTCAGGCTTCTTTTGCCATAATATAAATGTCCAAGGCTAAATCAACAGTCAAGGCTTCTTGTGCTGGGAACACACTGTCCTTTCTATTTCAGACACTTGGTCATTTGCATCTCTTCCAGGAAGACTGTTTAATCAGTTGGCATGCAAGTGTAACCTTGATGAAATTGCTCTGTTATTGATCATTCTGACATTTTGTAGCCAATATGGATGTAAAAAAAAAAGGAATATATAATGTCTGTTGTCTATACGATTCATAAATGTGGTGTAGTCATGGAGGATATGCTACTATGGGGTGATATTATTATTAACATAGATGAACTGTCCCACTAAGACTTGATGTATTTTTATAGTATGTCACCACATCTTTCACATTCCCTTTTTAATTTCCAGTATAAGAAGAGAACAGTCAGCTGTAACAGTTATTGAACTGCCATAGATGTTTTACATCGGCATATTGTGGATTGGAAAGCCCTTTGATTTTCTATAATGCAGATATTTCAACAGTATTTGTTTCACCCTAAAAATTTTGATATGGATCATAGCTCGTAATTCTCTCTGTCTGTCTCAAACTAATCAGCCGAAACAGCTAATAATGTCACAGCTGATATTTGTGGCAAAGCAACAAATATAAACAGATCTCTGGTTCTCTCCAAGGTCCTGGAGCCTGATGCTGCTGAACATCTGTTTGAGTCCCTGCTGCCAGACATGGTGCAATTAGCGCTGAGAGCATCTGAACTCTGTACCAAGGTAAATCCGTTGCTAACCAATGGAGACTGACATACTGGTCTTTAACATTATAGATCACTGCAGCACATTGATCAGAAAAGTCATATAATCCTGTAAAATCATAGTAAAAATTATGAGTTCAAAACACATAAGATGAGATGTTTTGGTCATCTGGATCTTACATCATGTAGTTAGTGTGTTTTTGCAGTAGGAAAAAAAATCTGTGCCCTAATTTGACCAAGCAGCCTATCATCTTGTTTAAATATTACTTCACTGCATTGATTTTATTTCTACTGTGATTCATTTAAAAACTCAAAGTGGCCCTCACAAGTAGGCACATTAGCTAAACAGATTTGTGATGGAACATTATTCATGTAACAAACTCTACATTGTTCTTCCTTGCTTATACAAATTTATTTATGAAACCATAACTGTAAATCTCCCAAGCATGAGGGTGTATAGACTTTGATTTAAATTACTATGGTTGATTCAAGAAGCACATAATGGTGCAAGATTATTACGATTTTTCAGCGTCTAATTCAATAAATTGACAAAACAAATTATTTTGACCTTCCTCGGTTGTACCTATTTTCCTCTTCTAGCCAATACCCCTCCTCAAGGCAGGCATGAACCACTCCATCACCATGTCTCAGGAGCAGGTGGCATGTCTGCTCGCCAACGCCTTCTTCTGCACCTTCCCCCGACGGAACTCTAGAAAGATGGAGTACTCCAACTACCCTGACATTAACTTTTTCAGGTAATCTAGTGATGTACTACTCTTTGACTCATGGTGCTAAACGTAAGATGATCTGGTTGGTAAAGTATGGATTTGGGACAACTAACTTCATTTACTATGCATGCTTTTTTTATTGTCACATGACGTAATGCTGTTCTTTGTTAGGATTATCAATTTAGGTCTTCACTTGGAAAGTATGAAGCATGGCTTGAGGGAAACCAGGGCCCAGGATGTGCAAAAAGTGAATTCTGTAGTAAAACATTTTGAACATAGGAGTATGAGTGTTAGCTAATGGAGCCATGCAGCAAGCTCCTGGTAAATGCAAATCATCCATCAAGCCTATCATTGGACGTTTTTCATACATAGAAGAAGATAGATATTGGTGCATTTTCACATGGATTTTTTTCTACTCAGTATAAACACAGATGATTCAGAAAATGTTTGCTTATAAAAATTTGCTTCGGAGATGTAAAAGCATCATGGAAATTCATCAGTAAAATGTATGTGAGCTCAATTCAAGAATTTAGAGATATTATATAGTTTTGCATTTTCTTTGCATTTGCATTTTAATTTTAACTTTCTTTTCCTTTTTCTTTTTTGTTTTTAATTCAGTCTAGTTCATTTAGAGTCCAGAGTAGATTTTCTTGTTTCAGTTTAGTTTTCGCTGTTTGAAAATATTTAATTTTAGTTTTCATTGTTAATTTTTTTGTCTTTTTGATTATTAATATTTGAAGGTGATTTGTCAGAGGAAAGATTCAGGAAAATTGGTACAGCTACGAGAATAAAAACACAACTTCCAGCGTCTCAATAAACACGCCCAGCAGTGCCTCATGCCCTTTGTTAATACAATTTTACCAAACTAACAAATACTAGAAATATGGATGTTCCCTCCATTTTTTTTTAAAGTTTTCTAAGTTAAGAAAATCATTAAAGTTATTCAATTAATTCTAAGTCTAGTTTCTATTTTTATTTTTGTTATGTAAATTTTTACACACCCGCTTTTAGTTTTTACTTTAGTTTTAGTTAACTATAATAATCGTGCAAAGATTAAGTTACAAACTATGACTTAAAAGACAGGTTGAAGAGAAATGTGCCAGAGCCAACCCTAAAGGGAGTGTTTTTCTGAACAAACTGATGCTGGTGTTTTCTGTTGAACATAAATTTACATTTATTCACCGAATCTGAACGATGCTACTGTTTGCCTTCTCTTGCACTTGAACGTTTCTCCAGTATGAGAATGTAAAAACAAGTGCATTTCATTAAAAAAACACTGCATGCGACAAACATTAGGGTGTTTTCTTAATTCTGCAAACTTTCATTGTGGAGATTGTGTGGGCGGTGTAATGTAAATGAGTCTGCAGTTCACTGCAGAGTCATCTCTGTTGGCATCACATTGTAATTACCTAAATGGAAGAGGAAATTAGATTAACATTGACTCAGATGGCTGCTTGTGACAATAGAGAAGGCCGTTGGCTATTTTGCAAAAGGCAGTAAAGGAGTTCACTGGCATCTGAATTTCATTTATGTTGTGGTTGTGCTGTAATTTCAAAGAAACTCCAGCATCGTCCCCTTTTCTTCCTGCGAAAAAGTGTCCTAAATATCCTATGTGGTATGAGACAGAAATTAAGTTTATTTCATTATTCAAAATCCTTAATAAATTTTTATTTCACAGGAATACCCAGAGGGTATCTAAAGGAAAAACAAACACTCATTATCTGTGAACATTATTTTTTTATCTCAAAGCAGTCTTCTTATTTGCATTGAGATAAAAATGACTATAAACACTATTATCTTTGGCTTGTTTTTTTTTTTAGCATTGACTCTGCCATTCAAGGTGTTCTTCCTGAAACTGTATCTATTATTTTACCACAGAGTGCAGCTACATTTATTAGAAACCCAGCAGTTATACTAAATGTAGCTGTATACACCCTTATACTGAGTTGCATCATACCTTCTGTACATCTGTAGGAGGTAAATTGATGTTATATAATTATATATTAATACCGTATTCCCTAAAGACTGTATGGCGATCTGTTACTAAAAGGCTGCCTTATGTAGTAGCTACCTTATGTCTAAGACATTTTCCCCGGGGACTACATGAGGCATGATTGTTTCTCGAGTCCACACTGACAAAGAGAAATGAGTGCTGGAACTGACTGCGATGAATGAGTTTCCCATCCCCTAAAGTGCTCTCAGTGCACTGAGCTTTTGTCATTATTTCATTTCCTTCACTTGGAATTTCTCTCTTTATATTGTGGCATGTGGGGTGAGCTGCAGGGTTTTTTAGAGTGTGCTTGAGTGGGAGATGGTGGGCTTAATGCTCAAAGTGTATTCAAACCCATCCACTGCGCCTCGCTGCTAGCAGCTTTGTGTGTATGTGTGCTATATTCCAGGGGGATTGCCCTTTTGCCTCCTGAGGACTCTGTTGCTTAAAAGGGACACGGGGCTTCTTAATGTATCCCCAAAGAGGGAGGCCTGTTTCCCTCTCTCTCCCTTTTTGTGTGAGTGCTGTGAAGTGGCACATGAGTATTGCTCTGTGATGGCAAGCCTGGGGCAACTCCGTTGTCGTAACAGCGAAGGAGCTCCTACATAATCGGCTACTGACTGAAAAGGGAACTGAGTGAGAGGTGAACTAATTCATATCAAACGTTAAAGCATGACTGAACTCACATGGCTAAAGTGGACATCCTGTGTCTCTATTTTTCCTGTTCTTAGCTGTGGCATTTTGATTGTGAGGGATGGGCATTTGGTTGGGATGCTCTGTTAAACCAACTTTCTTAAGAAGTAAGCTTTTAATTTTTGTTTAAAGAACAGGATGTACAATATCAACAGTTATGTAACTAAATCCATGATTTGTTCTCATCTGCAGGCTTTTTGAGGGGTCCTCTGCAAAGAAGACTGAAAAGCTGAAAACCCTTATGTGCTATTTTAAAAGTGTTACTGAGAAAAGTGAGTGGTCACGTTTTCTTCATTTTAAAAATTAACTGCCACATAATCGTCTTGCAAGATAAAACATTGACCTTGTTTTTTGCAGTGCCTACAGGTCTTGTAACATTCACCCGAAAAAGTCTGGATAAACCACCAAATTGGAAAAGGTATAATAATATGATGTCAAAATAATATTATATGATGTATTCATTGGGCTGTTTGGAAGCAAGCATGGATACATGTTCACATGTTCTTGATGTTGATTAAAAACTGGAAACTGTTTCAGCTCACAGACTCCACTCACAAAGCTTCACATCACCTGTGAAGGAACCATTGAAGATGATGGTTATGGAATGCTTCAGGTAAGAGAGTATGCGAAGAATGCACGAGTTGGAGAGACTTGAACCCATTGAATCTTTGGCCAAACGAGCTGTGTGTTTGAGTGTGCTTGGTCCCCATCCTCTTTCCCTTCACTGAGCCGCCTCGTTCTAGAGTCTTCCACCCAGAATGCTTACTACTGCTGAAAAGGCCTTTGAGGGAGCATTTGATGTGTCGAAGGGAGTTTGTGCTGGGACTGGGGTCGAGGCCTCTGAGCCTCCTGTGCTTTCTGCGTCGACGATACTTCCTGTGTACTGTCAGGATGGCCTGCTCTGGCTTTCACCTTTTGTTTGCCTCCCGTTGCCACAAACTGACAGTTGATGTGCACACATGACCAGCTCCGGGGCACACTGCAACTTGGATTGATGGATGCTCTGTTGGGGTGGGGGCTGTGGTGAGGTGCTGACAGCCTGTCAAAGCAGACTTTGGAGGCTGGCTCGCTGTCCCAGAGATGAGTGACCAGTTTAGGGAGATCTGCTCTCAAACTGCTCCTCATCCCTTTGCAGCTTCTTCCTGGGGTTTGGTCTGGTCTGTCTACAGGCCAATGAGCAACTGTCAGAGATGAAATTGTAAGATTATATGTTCCACATGGGTGCTTTCTGACTAAAACAATCAATTCGCGTCTCTCTGAGCTGAATCGATGAGATGTACGTTTGTTCTGAATCACAAACAGGCTGAAATAGCAGTATTTTTGACTGGAGAAATATGTTTATTTTCACCTGTAGGACTGCTCTCTTCATTTGATATTTGCTACTGGCAGCCTTATACCTAAATGCCTCTCCTGGGAAGAGTTTATTTTGGCATGGAGGACAGATCTCTGAGTAATGCCAGCACCTTAGGGCACCTTTCCAATCAGCTTGTCAGGGATTCTGTCACAAACTGAATAAAAAGGGCAAAGACCGTTTCATGAGGTGCTTTCTTCCTGTTTCCGAAACTGTCCATTTTAACGTCAGACAGAATGTTAGCACTTAGATATTTTCCTTTATTTTCTAACATTTTCACATGTGACAAAACAATAGATGCTGCAAGAGTATTAATAATGTTTCATAATCTTTCCTTCATCCATCTGTCTTGATTTGCAGGTGGATTTTGCAAATCGGTTTGTGGGAGGAGGGGTCACCGGGTCTGGTCTGGTTCAAGAGGAAATACGTTTCCTTATTAACCCCGAGCTAATTGTTTCTCGTCTCTTCACTGAAGCACTGGATCATAATGAATGTCTGATTGTCACAGGTAAGTGACAAACACTCTTTAACCTTGTTAAACAGTAGTTGTTACTAGAGGAATCCTATTCAGTGATTCACAATTTAATCATATGATTCCGATCAAATCAATAACGCCATAGTCTCATTCTTCTACTTTTCTTCTGCTTTGCTTTTTCTAATTTGACAGTAGAAAAATTGCATTGATTTCTAGTCACACCCAGCATGGAGAACCCATTGCGCAGCTTGAGTTTACCCCTTTCTGACTCAGCATGGGGCCAAAGGATGTTTGTGGCAATTGTTCTGTTTTCTGTATCTGTCCTTGTCACCTGTTTCCTTTTGATTGGGTACACACGGTAAATTCTGGAGACAGACTATGCTGTCCTGATTGCGCTGTTGGGGCTTTCTGTTGAGTAATTCCCACTGACTGTACTTCAGAAAGTAGTGTTTGCCACAAACAAGGCTGGAACAGGCCAGTAGACCCAGTAACAAGAGCTTCCGCTGAGGGAGCCCCAGCAGGAGGCTGATGGCACCTGTCTGCTTTGTGGCTTGATTGTGTTCGATGAAGACTTTAGACAACCAACCAAGATACAAACTAACAAAAAAAACAAAGAAAATAAACAAACCCTACTCAAATTCTCAAATATAATGTGACAGTAAAGGCCGCTATTGGAACCAAGTCACAATAGTGAGTATGGTTGATGTGTCTTCTGATAGAAGTAAACAGAAATAGATTAATTGGTTTCACTGTGTAAGTGACCCAAAGCATACTGCTAAAGCAACCAAAGCATTTTTCAGGGCAAAGAAATTTGATACTCTTCAGTGGCCAAGTCATCTAATCTCAGCTCAATAGAGTGTGCTACTCAGTTATTAAAAGCTTTAAAGTGAATGCAGAGAAACTCAGAAACAATCATTAACTTAAGTAGGTTAGGGCAAAGGTTTGCCAGACCATCTCAAGGAGGAAACAGCATGTGGTGATCTTCATGCGTTCTAACTTCAGGTAGTCATTGACAGAAAATTATTTTCATCCAAGTATTAAAGACAGTATTTAAAATTCTGTTAGTTTAGTCCATTTACTTTTGAGCCTCTGGCGGATGTCAGAGGTATGTAATGTAAATAATTCCTATGTAGTTAATGCAATTCTTTTGTTAAACTCTTAGAATTAAAGCTGAAAGTCTGCACTTTATTCACAGCTTGAATTTTTGATTTGACAAAAACAAAACAATTTGTCGTTGTCTAAATACTTCTGGACTTGACTGTGTACCATTGATGTATATGTGTATTTTAAAAAATAAAAATAAAAATTAGTCAGATCTGTCTCTCTTTGGCCCCACCGGACGTATTTATGCACCATTTGTTTTAGTTGTTTTATTTTGTATAACTGATAGAACATATAAGCTGCTGTAATTAATCCAGGTGTCTGCACAGGCCACATATTACACATTTTGAAACCATGCTGAGTAAAATCACTATGAAGTACTCCAAATATCTACTATGTTTTTGCCTATTTCAGCTTGTTGTTTTGCATTGATTGCAATGTTTTGGTTAATCCGCAACTCATTTCGATACCCTTAAGGGACAACAAACATCATGGATTATATTATATCATGTTTAAATAGAAACATCTTAAATTAAATGTCCTCCTTACATAGCACGTGCATTGGGTAAGAACAGGAAGTGAGATCCTAGAGACACCAGTCATACTGCAGCATAAGAGTTTCTCGCTCTCATAGAGTCACCTTGAGACTTCTTGCTGGCCGCCTTTCCCGCGTCTCTGCTTATGCCACTTAACTTTATTACTTGGGCCCAGAATTAATTATAGCTGGAAGACCTGACCCAGACCTGCTCTACTAATGGACTCTTCCATTCCATCATCTTTATTAAACCCGGCTCTATCGCTTGTCCTCCATTGTAAAAGTCCAAGCCTTTGCTGCAATGTGGTCATGTGGTAAATCATGTTCCCTTGTGATACATTTTGGCATACAGTACCGAAGCTAATGGATCGTACTCCTGCACTGAAATTTGCAAAAGTGCCTTATCCTAATTGAATTTTCCTTGATTGCTAGATATCTGGCTGCCAGTGGGGCGGTCACAAGTATAAATAGTATCAAGGAGAACTCATATGAACCATATGAATGGTGGTGCTGACCAGAAAATGTGGTTCATGCTTGGTGCATAGGGATTTCATAGGGATTTTTATTTTTTGACAGTATTTTTTTTTTTACAGCATCTATAATTTACACATAATTAAAAGCTATATTTTACCCATGTGCTATCCTCTTTTGTTCAAATGCAGAAGTAAAACTTGTTAAAATGAGATACACTGCTGACTTTCTAGTGTCTGGTCTTCCACAAGAATGTGAGACAATTTGTTTTGATGCATTTACACATGAATTGGACGACCTTCAGGATTTAGTGAATTACACCTGCTGTTTTTTAATGCAACCTGTTCATTTATAAATAATTTCTAAGGAACAGACACATCTTCTTCTGGCCAAGATCGATCCTCTTCAATTCTTACTAGAATTAATTTTTAAATGGCAAATGGGTTGAATAAAAAGCAAAAGCCTAATCTGTTTTGCTCCTGAAGAACATCCCATTCAAATGCAAAAATGTTTGAGAAAAGAAATATTTGGAAAACCAGTAAAGGTCAGGTGCACTATGCATAGTGTATGCACACAAAACCATCTAGTACAACGGCTGTAATATCCCATCTTTAGATTAGATATCAACATCACTAAAGTATTTATTAAGTAGCAACTTTATGTGTTTTTTTTTTTAATTCAGTGATAGTGCTGGGTGCAAGTTGACATGTGTTTGCCATCAATAGCATGACTGAAAAGTACCTGTGCATGTATCTCAGTCTTTTGCAGACCTTTCCAAAGTATGCATCTCTAATTTCAAATGTGTCAATTGCACTGAAGCTAAGCAGTAACATGAAATACTATTTTTTGGTCCCATAAGTCATGTAGGTTTTCTTTCTAGTGCTGTTAAACTACATGAGGTACGTCACTGTCTTACTCATTTTGCTTATTTAAAAAAATAGAGGCTGGTTAATTATTAATGACGTGTCTGTCAAGTGGAATGAACCCTAGAGATTCCCCCATGTGTTACTAATAATAGCTGCTGACCAAGGCTCCTCTACTAATCACTTGGTTTATTCACCTTGCAGCATGAAGCATCTCTGCAAGTGCTCTCAACAGCTAGGTACTAATGAGTGTTAATGAATGGGAAGTTAATCTGTGGCCCAATTATATTGACTGTCCTGTTGTCTACCCCCCTCTGCTCCCTCTTTATGGGTGTTGAGTGCTTCGCTGTGTGCTGGTGGTCAGTCATTGCTTCTTGCGTCATTTCATGAGGGGTAACAACTTGACCTTCTGTTTGTCAGCAATCGGATGCTCTTCGATCACGTTTCACCCCCTGAATAGTATTTAGTACAATAAAATAGTAATAATTTGTTTTCTTCTTCTGTGTGCATGACTTGTTTTAACAATATTAATTTTCCTTGTGATTTTAAGCATTGAACTGTGTTTAGGAGCCAGTTGTTCGTCTTACGCTAAAGTATAGTAACATGGGTTTTCAATCACTAATAGCATTTAGGTGGGAGCCCTAACAGAGTTTTTAAATGTCATTCCTTTTACCTATCAAAGATTTGTTATTCTGTATGTTAACACAATAAATTAACCCACATTTTTAGTTTTGAATCATGAAGAGAAAGATAAATAATCTTTAATTCTAAATATGTGTAAATAAAATGGAGATTTATATGTTTATATGTTGCTTGCTTAAGTGTGCCTGAAGTTCCTGTTTGTTATTAGGAACACAGCAGTACAGTAAATACACAGGATATGCACAGACCTACCAGTGGGGTGGCAGCCATTTGGACACAACTCCAAGGTATCTGGTAATTTTACTTGGTTTAAGACCTTTAACATTTTTAAATAATAAATAAAAACTGTTGTAACTTTGTTAGATCTCCTTACTTTGATTAGCTTGTCTTTTTTCACCACCTTGGTCTAGTTGAAAGATCTTGTAAAATAGTCACACTAGTCAAGCTGTGGCATGACCAAAATTACTGCGAGCGTGTGCAATGAACCTGTGAAATTGTTGCTTCTGAAATCGTTGCTATGTCAAGACAGCCATAAAACCGAAATGAGATGGAGTCAGTTTTCTATCAGACTGAGACCAAGTTGCCAGTTACAAGCAATCTGTTTGTGATAAAATGGCCATTAACTCTGATAAATCAGCAGATATTGCAAATCTGTTGCCATCTGTTACAAATCTGTTGCCATCTACATACATAGAACATCACAATTACTAATTACTTTCAGAATCCAGACAGAATTTCATAGATCTGAAAGAGAAATTCATATATTTCTCCTTAAATAGTGATGTGGTAGCTACGGAATTTAAGCTGCAATTATTAAAGGAGTTACTGAAGGAAACATGCAGTGGTAGATTCTTTCCTTAAAATGCATGTAAGCCACACAAAAACCAAGGCTTTCACTGGCCAGCTGGCCCCACTCTGAGATCCCATTTAGAAAGGTTACCATATACGTTTTCCTCATGTTCTACCTTTAAATTTAAATCTCACAATGGATGGATTGTCTTGTCCTGTTTGACTCAGGGCAGAATTTTGTTCTACTAAAACAATTGAAAACCATTTCTTTGATTTAATTTTTATTTCCATTTCAGTGATGGCTGGCAGAGAAGATGCACCTCGATTGTGGCCATTGATGCGCTGCAGTTCAGGAACTTTCTTGAACAATTTCGCCCAGATCGACTCAACCGAGAACTTAACAAGGTCATCTTTTACTTTTGTTTCACTCTGTATTTTGTGTTATTTTTTGCAGTTGTTTTTCTTCGCTCTGTATGTTACGATGAGTAAAGTATTTGCCCAAAATTGTTGAAATTAGGACCATAAATTTTGGAGTTCAGTGTGGTCACTTATAGCTAGCTCCAAAAGTGAGTCAGTCCTCACAGACTTCATGGCCAGCTTTGCAGCAGAAAGAATTTTGTTTACAACTTCCTATGAAGAATATTACCCTAACACACATCTTTAAAGGCCTAAATTTAATTAGGGCTGTGGTCTTTTTGCATGCCAGGTTGGCTTTGTTATAAGGCGGTCTTACATTAGCCAGTATTAACATCCCATTTATTATCATAGTGAATAATGGCTGCACCTTCATACCCATTGTGTGCTAACTGTTAACTTGTAGTAGATTCACCCCGGTAAGCGTTAATGACTTTGTGCTTCATCTCTGTCATCTCCTACAGCCCTTCACCGGCTATATGGGGAGAGAGAATAATTATCAGGTGTGCCAGCTCCACCTCTCCCTCCAATCCTTGAGGTTATTGTTGCTGGGATTTGGCACTATATGAATTGAAATCAATTGAATTGAAAGACATAGAACCCCACAGCCAAGCCACTGCAGTACCCTTTTCCAAATACGGTCACATGCAGTTAAAACAATAGCTAAACAACAGCGAACTAAACTTCACAGATATAGTCCACAAACCAGTTGGTTATGTCATAGTAGATGCAGCCATCTTTTATATCCAGTCTACAATTTGTCTTATGTTTCACACCTGTTTAGATAGAATAAAAAAGAAAATTGTGTCATATATGGTGAGTGCTGCTGAAAATAGTTTTTTTTTTCCTTTTACAAATTAAAGAAAGCTACTTTCAGATGCTCATTTTTCACAAGGGGTCCCCATAGGGTAGCGCTGTATGTTTGATTTGGCAAATTTACACTGCATGCAGAGGGATATGTGTAGCAGCCTAGCCTGCCAAGTGACTTTGTTAACCACTACACTATAGAGCAGCTAGGGTTTAAAAATCTACTCCTAATTTCTGAATTCTCTGTTAATTTTTACAAATTTGTATTTATGATGGTGAATCTGTAGGCAACTTCTATCACTACCACTGAAGTAATGCCATTTTAGACTTTGATTTGCATTGTTTTAATGGTGTGAAGCAAATGAAAAAAAGTCTCATCACAAATGTCATCTGAGATGATATTGACTCGTGTTTACTTTTCTCAGGCTAAAGAGATGAATTATGACGTGTCATATGCATGTAATACGTACTGATAGATTACTGTATTTGTAAAGAATAAACATAATCATATTCATTACACTGTCCATTAGGCCCAGAATGAATTCTAATAAGCATAATTGACCTTAGTGCAATTAATCACAGTTAGCACATTTGCATCATGTTAAAGAAACAAAAAACAAAAACAAAAGTTCTTTGTTATGTGTAATCTTCCCATGGTTGTCATATCTATTTGTAATAGAAAATCAAGATGTTGATGTTGTCAGGTCTGCTGTCAGAAATCATGGAGGGGTTTGTCAGCTCTGACAAGGATTTAAAAAATGGACCAACACGAAGATCAATCCCAGTTCGACTATTGTTCAGTTAACTGTCATATCTGCCCTTTCACAGGAAGAATTTATGACTGGTCAGTTGGAGGACGGACACTTACAATTCGTTTCCAGTATGCATCATTAATGTTAAGAGCCCCTGCAGATGTAACAACCTTTTACAAATAATTTGCCATGTCACAAAACCCACCCAACATCTGATTTCATATGTTTTTGGTTATAGCACATGGGTTTAGTCAAACGAATCGATAACATTGAGTGAATAGCCATGAAGTGGAACAATGATGCTAAATGACATCGTGTTAAAAAGGCATGTTCAGCCTAGTCAACCGAACCTTATTTTTCATGGCCTGTCACCAGCATGACTGTTATTACAAAACAAATATTCAGTTACTTTTTGTAGTCAAACCATTTCACTTACATCACAGCTGGACAATTACACTATTTTGCCACTTCGTTAGGTGTACCATGCTTGTACTGGGCTTGAACTGCCTCAGTTGGCCATGGCATAGATTCAACAAGGTTGTGAAAAAATTCATCAGAGACTTTGGTCCATATTGATACAATAGTATCACAAAGTTGCTGTTTATTTTTTAGCTGTACATCAGTGATGTTAAGATCCCATTGAATCGAATCCCAATGTTGTCCTTTTGGACTGGGCTCTGCTGACTGTGGACTTTGAAGAACAGTGAACTCATGGTCATGTTCAAGAGACCAGTTTGAGATTATTTGAGCTTCTTTACATGGCATGTTATCCTGCTGGAAGAAGCTATCAAAAGATGTGTATACTGTGATCAGAAATGGATGGACATGTACTCAGTATTGAATCCTACAGCCAAGCTACAAACCACATCCCGCCACTGCAATCCAGAAACACTCAGGTAGGCTGTGGTGTTTAAGCAATGCTCGTTTGGGGCCCAAAAAATATCCCCATAAATTACAGGACCACCATCAGCAGTCTGAACCATTGATACAAGGCAAAATGAATCCGTCCTATCATGTTGCTTACAATATAATTACATTAAATGATTGCATTTCTAATTTTCTGCTGTCTTCATGTAGGCTTACTGTGGCTTTGCACGCCCTGAAGAAAAAAGTCAGAACCTTGCAGCAGTTGCGACAGGAAACTGGGGCTGTGGGGTTTTCGGAGGTGACACACGTCTGAAAGGTAAGCACTGACGTAACACTGCCGTCAGAGGATCTTGTGGCGAAAAGGGCTCCTGTAATCTTTGTGCACTTGGCAGTCTAATTGGAGTCTCTTCCTCGATATAACAGAATGTATTTTAGATAGAAAAGCTCCAGCAGATCAGTATGAGCATCCATTTGTCTTCTGGGAATGCGTTCATTTACTTAAGGCCTGTTCGTTGGCTTCCTTCTATTGATCAAATGACAAAGTTAATATGTTTCATTAATAGTGAAATTGATCGCCTGCTTGAGTCCATCAATCTGTTGCAGCTTTCTGTCTGTGCTTTGTATCACTGTCACAGCGAAGGGAGCTCCTTTTTGCTAACAATTTGCAGTAATAGCTCCGCTTCTCGCTTACTATCTGACTTGGAGCCCTCGTGCTTACAAACTATACATCCATCCATTTATTAATTAGCTGTAGCAAGGTACAGTCCGTTATAGGCACTATCACTACTGTCTGCTTAATGATGTGCCTCCAGGGAAGAGCTCTGTAATTCAGATGCTGTTCTCTGCCTCGATTTATTGTCTGTAGCGTCACATAGACCCCCTTTTTTTTAATTGCCGGATAATTTTTGAGGAAAGAGTTGAAAGGAGAAGGGGAGAGAAACAGCTGAAATGAAGAGATTTTCAGCTCAGACGTCCTGTGAAAATGTTGATTCAGTTTTGCTCATTAACTTGGCAGTGTGCTAACATTCATTAATCAGTAGACACATTTCCGGTCTCTTAAAATATTCACAGCTCACCGGGGCCAGACCTGGACTCCCTTTGTAACTAATCCAGCATTCTCAGTAGGGGTGAGACCAGTTCCCCAGATAACTTACCTTTTGCTGTAGGCTACAGAAGCTGATACTTCTCAGTTTTAAACAAAAGCTATCGGATGACTTTTCAGACCTCTGTTTTATTTGTCTTTGCTTTGTTTTTGCAAGTGAATCTATGAACGTGTGTGGAAAACACTTCAAAAGGATGTTCAAACTGTTTTTAGCTCCTATATTTTCCTTTCAAGTATTTGCTTGAATCCTTAATATACTTGAATACTCAGTTATTTTCCTTTCGAACTATAAATAATATTTTTTTAAAGTCCAGTTTAGTTGATATACTGGATTGAAACATATTTTGTGTCACATACACTGTTGAGGCTCATCACTGCCTTCTTTTCCTCCAGCTCTGCTCCAGATGCTGGCAGCTGCTGAGGCGGGCCGAGATGTAGCCTACTTCACCTTTGGTGACAGCCAGCTCATGACAGATGTCCACAACATGCACTCTTTCCTCATTCAGAAGAACATCAGTGTTGGTAAGGGGAACAGCCCAGGCATCGTGCCAGCTTCTGGTTTTTATGAAACTTTTTGCACTTTTACATTCAACATTTTTAAATTGTCAAAGATGCAATTAAAGAAATAAAGTAAATACAGAAAATATGTATAGAACACGTCACCAATTTTCTAGGTAAATATAAGTAAATACTAAATATTTTTCTAAAGGTGCTATTGACATTAAATTCTCACCAGATGTCTGTAATAACCAATCCAGTCCATACATGCAAAGAAATCAAACAATAGATGTCCATAGATTATATGTAACAATGAGAAATGACAGAGAAATGGTATTGAACACATGAAGAAAGGGAGGTGCGAAAAGGCATGGAAAGAGAGGACACCAGCTGAAATCTATCAGTAATCAGAAAGCAATCCTGCCACTTTGTGCAAATTAATATCAACTGGTTCGGTTCCCAACCGATGGCCTACAAAAAGGTGTCTCGTTACCATGGTGTCACACAAGAAACATTTCATGATGGGTAAAATCAATGCGATTTATCAAGACCTCTGCAACCTTATTGTTGTAAAACATACTGATGGCGTTGGTTACAAAAGAATTTCTAAACTACTGAATTTTCCAGTGAACACTGTTGGGGCCACAATCGAGAATCGGAAAGAAGATAATTTCATCATAAATTGGCCACGACTAGGTGCTCCCCGCAAGATTTCAGACAGGAGTGAAAATAATTATGAGAAGAATTGTTCAAGAGCAATGGAGCACTTTTGGAGAGCTACAGAAAGGAAGGATGAATGGATGAAATCTAAAAAAAACCAATCAAACAATCAAAATAAAAATCTGCTGCCATCTACCAAAAGACAGTGATCCAAAACACACATCCAAGGACACTTTCAGTTGGTTTTGGAGAAAACACATAAAGGTCTATGGAAAGCACTAAAGCTCAGAGTTCATAGAAGGGGCCCACGAAACCTTCAGGAGTTGAAGACTGTGTGAAAGAATGGGCGTGGCATGTGACTAGTTTCTCCATACAGGAGGCGTCTTCAAGCTGTCATCATGAACAGGCTTTTGTATGTTCAATACTTTTTCCCCTGTGTCACTTAATTATGTAACATAATTATGTTACAACTATGGTTTGATTTCTTTGAATGTCTGGATTGGATGGGTTGTTGCCAACATCTGGTCAGAATTTCATTACAATAGCACCTTTAGAAACATATTTACTTAGAAGATTGTGTTTGATACTTATTTTACCGACTGCAATAATGCAATTATTTTTGTTATGAGTTTCGGAAAATAATATGATCTCATGAACCATGAAATTTCCATCCCATATTTCAGTCTAATATGAAGATTAAAAAATATCTCCTTGTCTTGTTACAGGAAAGGTGTATGATCTCTTGGGGCAGTATTACAACTCAGAGTGCAAGAACTGCCTTGGTCGACGCCCTGACGTCAGCCTCTATTCCTTCATCTACCAGCAGGTCAACTCCTCCCTGGCGCCTGATGACTCCAACATGGGTTCAGCCAGACAACACGCACCCACTGACTGCCATTAAAGTTAGGTGGCTGATGAGTCACCGTGACTTGCCTTCAAAAAATGAACATTAAATGAATAAAATATTTTCAGTTCCTTTTCTTTAGCTTTTTTTTTTTAAAAAAAACAACAAACTATTTTCTTTTGTTTGTATGATGGTGCGTGTACCAGATGTGGTTTTAACCACAGGCTGATGAAAATGATAATGAAGGTCTAGCATGCATACCCTTTAAAAAAGGCAGGGGGTGGTTAGTTATGGCCGTGTCTGGCACTGTACTCCAAGATGTGTTCATTTGGCTGTAGCTGGTAATACTGCAGTAGATTGAGCTTCAGTGTGACGCGATTGTGATTTTAATGGTGAAGCAAAGGTTGCCATCCATCTTCTCAGTTTGTCATGTTGCCTATTTTTTTACACCAACACATATCCAGCCTAATTGAATTGGCTGTCAGAAATCAAGTTAGAGGAAAAGAGTAATAAGAATTGTGTATTGGAAACCTTGGAGCGGTCCCAGAAAAGCGGTTTGATTTAAAGAGCAGCCTATTTCTCGGCAATAATCGCTTAACTTCTGTGTTTATTTATTTGCAGTCATTGAAAATGGATCCATTCAGATTACATTGTGTTGGGTATTGCTCTGTTTGTGATTGCAATTAAGATATTAAACATGGATTGTTTGCATCTTCCATCAGTCTCAATGTAAAACTGTTTTCTTTGCCTTTTTAATTTTTATACAACTGCACTAGAATTAAAAATCTGAAATATTCCTGGCAAATTTTGATTTTAAAAGAATTTAAAAATCATTTTAATTAAATGTGATATTCTAGTTTTTAATGTTACATTAAAAATCAGCAGCAAAACTTAAATTGAGCCACAAATCTTATCTCTGACTTGATGAATGATGGCTCCTTGTCCCACAGATGTTATAGCAAAATGACTTTCTACACAGCCTTACCGTTTATCTGTCCCCAACTATTGCTTCATCCTTTCCTTCACAGTTTAATAAGGTCACACCTTTTATATAAACCGCACATGACACCTCATTAAGTGAAGAGTAGATCATAGAGCATCCAGTCAGATCTGGGAGTCAGGTAGTGGGACTCTGTGTGATTTGTCTGCCTGTTATACAAAATGCAGCTGGCTGACCAAAGTTTCAGCAGGTAGATCTTTGACACAATTTGTTTAGCTTTCATGCATTTCCATTTGGGTCATTATTACAGTTATGTATTTAAACCAATTTGTGTTAAATAAAAGCCAATTAACACCATCAGCAGTCTGACATCAATACAGTTTTATCCTTTAATGGTAGCTAAAGCACGAGCTCAAGCTCGAATTGTGTACTTCAATGAAATAGTTGGTGTTTTGTTTCACATTTGACCATCATTTATTCAAACGCATAAGTTGTTATCTTTCAATTAATAGATTGGCCAGTCAACAGAGGTCTATATGCACTATTGTGCAAAAATCTTGAGCCACCTCTCATTTCTTTATTTTGCTAGGAAAAATTTAAATTGGGTCAGCAATCTATTGTGTATAAGAATTTCTTTTATGTATGTATTTATGAAAACAACTGCCTTTAAGTGGGAGAATTGAGAAAGTGTCTGAAGCACGACAAAATGAGTGAAACTAATAGATTATTGAGTTTCTTGTTTCTGTTGTGTGGGGGAGGTTTTACCATGGCACACACCTGGTTACATGGGAAGGAACTTAGTATCTAATAGGACATTGGGGTTGTGTGGTGTGTGTGTGGCTGATGGATGAATGTTTTGGGGATTGATTTTTTACTTTAACAGTGCACTGGAGTGGAGGGAGAGACTGAGGTGCAGAGGACCAGTGAGAAGCAGGGACCATTTCCAACGCAACTGACAACCCAGAGAGAAGTTAAGGCAGACGGCTGCACCACTTGGCTTTCTAGAGTTCGTCACGAGGAGATTTTGAACAACAGCAAAATCCAAAATAAAGTGGAAAAGATCCTACGGTGACGTTGAGGAAGACTACAGGAGTGTACAACTTGCTCTGCGCCTAAATCTACAGCGGCGTTGGAACGGAAACTGAGGGATGAAGAGAAAATGACTGACAGCAACCGGAAATGACTGACAGCAATTTCCCATGAATGACCACCTAATGCTGTTTCACTCTGTCATGCATACTTTGACAATCTGGAGAGGGCCTTTCCTTTGTATCATTGTTGTTGTCATTTGCATGTGAGAGCTTAGATTGTGAGGATGATTAAAGATGAACAAAGGGTGGTGAGAGAACAGTTAAGTGAGGATACACAGTGTGAAACTCAGAGAGAGTCTCAGAGAGAGACTCTGCTGACCGTCTGCCCCGCGATCATGCGTGCTCTCCACCAAGCTTGGTTTTCTGTTCTTTGTTTTGATTAGTTACCTACCGCTCACCGCTTGTCTGCAGGCTTTATTTAATGGAAAACTTCCACAACAGTTGACACATGTACAAACATATATGGAAATACAGAATATAAGGCACAGCGTTTGTGCAATTCTAATGAGTTTGAAAGGCAATATTTGGTAGGACCACCTTTATTTTTCCAAATCAACCTCTACCCTTTCAGAAAAGTAGTTTTCCGGAATAGTTCTCCAGTCTTACTGAAGGACATTCATGGCTCTTCTTTGCATGTTGGCTACTTTTAGCTCTGTTCCCGTCAAAATGACCCCACACTGATTCAATAATGCTGAGTACCAGGCTTTAGGGAGGCTAATTCATGACTGATAGTGTTCCAGTGTTTTCTGTCCAGGTATGCTTTTACCGCATTGGCAGTGTGTTGGAGATGCAAGGTGGATCAAAATCTAATGGTACCTTTCAGTATTTACAATTCCAGTGAGTTTGACAAGATCCTCAAAACCTCAAAATTACCTTTGCAAACCATGGCAATATTTCTGTTAATAGCTATTTGGGACTAAATATTCATTTACAACTGGCATTTTTTAATAAAGTCAACAAAAGAAAGGGAAAAAAATGTGTTTTGTGACAGGTTGCTAGTAACAAAGCTCTACTAAGGATGCAGTACAATATAAAATTGGTTCTTTGCTAAGTTGTCTGTTGTGTGGAGGCATAGCACTGGTTTATCCCTTGAGTTTGGTGTCTTTTTCAGCTTCAGTGATTCATAGATGATTGCTAAGTGGTTCAATAAATGAAAACAATTCTTCTGAAAATTGTCAGGTACCAAGACTGGACTGAAAATTAGTGAAAAGGCAGCAAATGTCCCCAAGAAAGCTCCTTGGAAGTAAAACGTAAAGAAATTAAGGGTGGTTCAAGACTTTTGCACAGTACTATATGATAAATTATTTTTAATTTAGTTTTGTTTGCTGAATGGATTCATGGGAGCTTGTAAGTAAACGAGAGATATGTAGGTGCCTCTAAGCTTGGTGCTGTCTGCCTTTATGGAATCAGGGCCTGAAGCAGGGGGTCTCTCTTTGTACCTTGCTGGCTTCAAAAAAGCCTTTGGTGGCATCTCTCCAGAGGGGTTCCACCATAGACACACAGGGGTATCCTACTGGACTGATCCCTCTACAGTGAGCCTCATGTGTGTTTTCGACCTTTAGCCTGCCATCTGTCAGAAAGTCACAAACATGCCCTGTGTTTAGTCTTCTAAACATCACTGTAATACAGTCTGGTAATGAAAAGTTCTATTAATAATGCAGTTTCTAGATAGATCTCAGTATGGAGTGGGTCCTTGAAAATAATTTTCTGTTGTGTATGCTTATATTCTGTTAGCTCTTCAGCTTACTTCCACTGGTTATTTATTTTATAGTATGTAGAATATCTTTTGCTGTTTTAGACATCCAGTAAGTACAGCTCTAGATTGATTTTCTTGGCTTACTTTCATCTCAAAGATCTCAAGAAGTCTTGGAAGACACCGTGTACATAAATTCAGGGATTAATCCTAATTAATATGGGAACCCACTTTTGCTTTAATGCTAAATTCTAAAAAAAAATTGTCAATGGTTTGTGATGAAATTTAGTGCAGACAAATGTACACATCATTTGTACACATCATCATCAACAAAAGATCGGCCCCTTTAGTGCTTCAAAGAGCATCAAAAGTTGGCACTGGAGTAGAAGGTGATTCCTTTGTAGCAGGCTGATCCAAATAAAAAAACATTGGACTAATAAAAAAGCTTTTTGAGTAATTACTTTGGACTTTGGAAAAAGGTTTCCTGTGCCACTTGGGTTATTTTTTCCCCGTGGTGACTGCACTGTTAACAAAGTAATTATTAAAAAGTTTCCAGCAGTGTAGGTTTTTTCTACAGTAGTATATAAGGAAGTGTTTAAAGAAGTATATAGCTAGGTTTTTCTGGTGTAAACAAAGGTAGCTTACAGTGGAAATCTAAGAAGGCTAAAAAAAAAAAGCTAATAAAGTAGAATCTACACTGTATTGTAAAAAAATCGTTAGGTAAGCCCAGAGTTTAAGCCACCATTGCCATTTTGCGCTAGGCTACAAGTGCGGTACTCAGGAAGTTTATCATTGAAAAAGCTGTCCTCGAGAATGGTCTAACATATACTGACCACCTGTCCAGTGGTGGTCCCTATCCTGTAACAGCTGGGATAAGCTCCAGCACCCCCGCTGCCCTGAACGGGATAAGAAGTGGATGAATGGATGGGTGGATGGTTATTATGTTTATTAATTAAGGCAGATGTGGCTCAGGAGTTAAATCATGTCACCTATAAATTGAAAGGTTGGTGGTTTGATCTCTGTCTCCTCTAGTGTACATGTCGAAGTGTCTTTGGGTAAGATACTGAACCCCGAGTTGACCCGATACATCCATCACGATGTGATTGTAACATTAAAAGTGCGTAGGCATCACAAAAGGCACTTGTGTAACTGTGTACGTGAATGGTTTGATGAGGCTTGTTCGCATCATTAGGAAGAAATTATCAGCAGTATGATAATAAAACAACAAACTCAAATTTAAGTTTATGTTTCATGTGTAAAATACGGAGCGTTAGCAGAAATAATTACACATGCATGTGCACTGAGTTACTGTAAAAATAGACTATGTGGCGTACTGATGTAAAGCCATCTTTTTCGATGATTCTGACCGAATCATCAATGCAGCCCAGACAACAAAGACAACACATTAAACAGCCCATCAATAAATTCGTTTTGAAGCTTGAAAAATAAAAAAACATCCACTTGTGTTTTGTTTCCATCCAAGGGGGTCAGCTTGGATAATGTAGGGTGCTGTATTATAAATGGGGAGGCCTATTAAAATTAATTATAAGCTATTTACTTCATATTTCCTCATCATTTTTGATCATTAGTGGAAACTCCCTGTAGCGTTTTGAGGAGTTATGCAAGGCTTTCTTGGCCACAGATTAAAGGTATTATCAGCTGAATATTGATATGTTTGATGAAACCCTGGGAGCTGCGGCTTGTATTTGTTTGGACTGAAGACATAAAACCAAAATAGGATTCGCTGTCATGAGCAGCCTTTTGCTAATTATTCATACTCTGTCCTTTTCCATGATAAAGTCCTTATGGGGAAAAAAAGGATGAATGTTGCAAATACACCTGGGGCATTGAGTTCTAATGCCATGCTGCTAATTTGCAAATGATTCTGATCTGGGAAAATTTGTTATGTTTTTTACAGTATTGGTACTAACATTGATGGTTAATATATGTAAAAATAGTCACTGCTAACACCGAAATAGACAGAACTAAGCGTACTAACCTAAAATTTCATCCAAGGTCAGCCTATGTAGAAGCAAACTGTGGGATTTGTTTGTCCTAATTTGTCTTCATTGTGCATATTACCAATTAATTTTAAAACTGAATGACTGAACTTTTAAAGAAATGACCTCTTTATAATTAAATATTTAATTAGACATCAAAGAGCTCTGAGTGTGCTCTAATTAATCTGCACACTGCAGTTTTTATTACACAATGTTCTTTAGGAAGATCTTTAACGCAGGTACATCCTATTACAGTAGCTACATTGCTGGCGTGGGACACAGTCAGTTAAGCTTAGAGTGATCAGGTTGTCACTTTATGCGCATGACATTTTTGTCGCTTGTCGCACTTACTACGATAAAAGTCAAAGGTGAATGAGAAGAAATACGAGATGTGTTATTTTAGGGATGCACTGGCAGAACAGCAGCTGAAATAAATTATGCATTAGCTTCCATTTTGGCTTGTTTTATTTAATTAGAGAAAAGTGTGAAATTTTTTTTACTGAAATGTAATGCAGTGGATTTGTCATATGATAAATGCTAAACCTTAAATTTGCATAGTTTGTTTGTTTTTATTTTCCAAGTTTAGATATACACTTCATTACTTGCCACTTGCAAATACTAGCTTGGACTCCAATCTAGTATTAGAAGAGCTGTTAAAACCCCCCTTTAACAGGTCTTCCTGTTAAAAGGGGGTTTTTCCTTCCCACTGTTACCAAGTGCTTGCTCAAAGGGGTTGTTTAATTGTTGAGGTTTTCTCCGACTGTTGTAGTGATTTGTCGCTGCATGAATTGAATTGAACTTAGTTAATAGCATCACACAGTTGCTCCATAAACCATGATGGGAATCTCCAGTTTGACCACATCCCAAAAGAACTCTATTGGATTGAGATCTGGTTACTCCATTTGAGTGCAGTGAACTCATTGTTATGTTCAAGAAACTGCTTTAAACCACTGATACAAGGCAGGATGGATTCATGATTTCATGTTGTTTATGCCAACATATCTGACCCTACCGCCTGAACGTTTTAGGAGAAACAAGTCATTAAACCAGACAACATTTTCTAATGTGTTAGAGAGCAGATGAACAAATATACCTAACAAATTTCAGACAGTAAAATGCCCCATATTGTCCTACATAAAAAAAAAGTTCAACATTGGTTTGTTGGGAACCTGAATGTGTCATTATTTACAGTTTATCATTGCAACACATAAAACCAACATGTGATTTTAAAGCTGGGACTTAAGAAAAAAAATCTGCAGGATTCAAACTGTAATGATACTTTTTTATGTTGAAACAAATTATTCCCACTGACATTAAAATCCTATATTTTGTGGTAACCCCCATTCAGCCATTGTTAAGTTTAATAAAGCATCAGTAACATTCAGTAATATTCCTTTGCAGACACGTTTGCCTTTTAGTGCTGATCTTGCAATGTAAATGCATATGCTCTGCCCTTTAATCAGATTTGTGCCATCCTGATTCACAGCTGTATCTGTAAATCCCCTCTCACACAGCTGTATCTGTGTGTGTGTGTTTGAACTCGGTGTGACCTAAATGTTTGACTACTTCCTCTGCGTCCTGTGTGGTGCCTCAGCAGTGGCATAGTTGCCATCGTTTGATGGTAATTTTGTCTCTCCTCCGGCTCTACACATGCTGAGATGGTTCCTCGTCCAAAGGCAGTTCCTTTGCTGCCCAGAAAATCTGCTTGCATTGTCTTTTATTTGGCCTAAACAGCCAGCAGCCGAAATAAATATGGGCTGCTGTATAAAGCGTGGAGGTAGTGGATAAATCCATTTAAACAGATTTTATTTATTAGTGACAGCTTTCTATGACCATTTTCGTTTAAATGTTTACACAGCAATTGATCCAAAAGAAAAATCAATTTTAATTGATAGCCAGCACTAATACCTAAACTGACTGCTCGTTCTGTAAGGTCAAGGACTGAGTGAGTGAAATAATTCTTTGCTCCTTGTGTTATTCGATTGCCTATTTGTCACTGGAGTGTCATGTGATTGATACTGACTCGGCTTCAATGAAAGATGAAGGAAGGCCATCCCTTCTGGCATGCAGGAGTAGTGTGTGTTGCAAGCATAAAAACCTCATTAAAGACATATGCTGTACAATCATTCCACACTGGAAAAAAAGCAGTTCTTCTGGCCATAATTGTGTATGGGAGAAAATGCATGTGTTAGCTTCCTAGCATTTCTATTGAATCTAGTGTCAGAGTTCTTAAAAATCTGCTGGATAGGCCTTTGCAGAAGAAAGAGCACATTTAAATGTGAGTGTATAAAACTGAGAGAACCTGCAAAGTGCTGGCCACTTAAAATTGCATGAACTGTTCATTAGTGCCCATGTTTGCTGATTTTCCATTTTTGCCATGCATTTGGATTCACTACATCAAATTGAACTCTCTAAATGCACCATGCAGGAAGTTGTCTTCTTCTTCTTTTTAGTTGTGCTGGTTTGCTTTCTGGAGTTTGTGTTTTTGAATGAAGTAGTTCCTCGGGCCTTTAATTGCACACTTGTTGCTCCACTCACCCGTGAGGTAGATAACACCATCTGTTCCATATCCGCACAAGACCAATCATAATTTCAGAAAGAGAAAAACATACTCCGTTCCCTGGCAAAAAATTCAAAGCAGCTAATCTTATTAGGGAATATGAAACACACCTTTAAAATAGGCTTTAAAAATATTTCAAATTACAGTATTATTTGAGAAAAGACACATTTTCAAGAGAAATGTATTGATGTACATGTCAGTGTTGATCTTTGGGCACTTGCATGTTACCGCATCAGACAGATGTCTCTATCTGGGTTTCAAAGGTGCCGGAGGCAGATGCTTCCCAAACATTTCAAAGGAGACATTTTCCTGGCTTTTGGCCTTGATCATTTTCAGGATATGATTAGATTCCAACACATGGTCACTGGGGAGAAAACAAAGTAACAAAAATAAGTTTAAGTAGACTTTACTCACTAAGACGTAGATAATGGATTAATCAAAATATGGTGGGTTCTAATTTAAACATGAGGATATGTTGCACTGCAAATTGAAGATCTTTGCAGTTTTTCACTGTTTATCAGACAAACCTGCAACTTTACATTTTTACAACCCTGACATTAACTTTCAAACAGTTAAACCTTCAATAGAAAGCCATAGCTGCAATTTTTCCTTTAACGTCTCCCATAAAATGCTTGATATGTTGTTTTGTGCATGCATGTGAAGGGTCTTTGACAGGGTGGGGACCATGGAGAATAGCACTGCGTGGTGACTCGAGGCAAGGACCCGTCACGTGTCGCAGGTTGACTCTGTTTCTGTCTGTCCATAGAGCGAAGGGAGCTTTCAGGGCTTTTCAGAGTAGCTTTGGCAGAGTGAACCCCAAGGCTCTGCTGTGCACTGGGCTTGTTACAAAACTGTCAGTGTTAGGGTGGCAGCACACAATGCAGTGATCCCTTTGCTGGATGTAGGACAAGTAATGCATAGCTGACTGTTATTCACAGATAAATTAAGAAACCAAATGTAGTACTTGTCTTTGTTCCCACAGGGCGAGGGTTGAGGATTTCCTGGTTAAAATGTAATTTCCTGCTGGGCCTTTTTAAAGCCCTCCGGTCCTTTAGGAGATGTGTTTTTTTAATCAACACATAGTAAATGAAACATAATAACATGTAGCAGCTACCTCAGATAACTCAGGGGATTTATGGCTTCTAATTGAAAAGAGCATCGAAAGACTCTTTTATCTTTGCTCTCTGCTTAAGATTATTCATGACTGAGTTCTTAACATGAGGTTAATATGATATATTAAAGCACATCACAAAAGAAAAAAGTGGATAGATTTACAAATTTTTGCAGTTTTTTTTGTCATTCTTTTTCATGCAATCATAATATAAAATCTCCAGCAGCTTGATGGTCATACTGGGACTTCTCTTATTTGTTTCTTTGCATAGCTGCCAGGATTTTAGTCATGGAAGTAAAATTTTACCTTTATTTTATGATGTTTGGCTTCTGTCTGGCATAAGCAATGGTGAATCTTTACTAGCATATATTTCTGAGTCAGTCGCCATATAGTTTATCTCAGTGTTGGGTAATTGTAAACTACAGACACAAAGGCTATTTGTTGTGCCCATCTGAGCTGTCTTGTAGGCCACTTCCCTTGACAAGTGTGGCTTGAGGAGCTATAAAGCAGCACTACCGTCATCCCTCAGCCCTGTCCTCTATTACATATGAACCTGTGGCTAAACTGACAGGCTTATTTACACCAGGACACATGTAGCCTAGATAACGCCATCGCTCCAGTGCCAAACACTGCAAGTTCACAAACATATCTTATTGACATATTCCTAAAAGGCAACAAAGAGATGGAGAGTAGGATCCCCATTTCAGTTCACCAGTCATTTAGTTTAGATACACTTCCTTCACGCGTAAGTGAATGAGATCTTTTCCGCTGTTGCTGCTCAATTACCTGAGCACCCATAAAAAGCCTCAGCTTCAGTCTTCGGAGTGAGATATTGTGGCGCTGCTTGTAGAAATCAGAGGATGATTTAAGATGAGCCCTTCCCTTGTGAGAGAGACTCGGCAAAGGGATTCTCTGTGTCACCAGATATTGCAAGCTGCAGCTGCTCATTTACCTCGGGACCATTACTTTGCGGCGCCGACTCGCCTTCTCGGCACCTCCTTCATGTGCCTTCACGGCCCCGTGGAAGTAAATAGACACAAATGAGCCCAAGAATGTACAGGAAACACTTAAACTGTATCTGTGAAAAGAGTTCACGCGGCATTATTTCACAGCTGTGCCATCCGTAAAGTTTTTAATGCTTCTTATCTTATTTCTCATAAGAAATCTTCATGGTTGGATTACGTTTATATCACAGGGAAGTCCCCTGTGAACTATGTTGCATAATGTGTTCGTTGATCACAGTATGTGCATTCCCTATGGTATTGTCTGTATTTCAGCTGTGATATTTGCTTTACCAGTAGGGGAAGAATGATAAACAAAAATCTAAATTCCTTTCTGCTAGTTAGGTTCGTGGATTTAATTAGAAACTACTTCTACCAAAATTCCAGGTATCAGGTAAATGTAGCTTTGTAAAGACTCGGAAGGCTGACGAAATTAGCTTATACACTGTAAAATGTAATATTGTGTTTAATTAAAAATATTAAATAGGCTGAACTCAATTTTTATCAATTTGTTATTAGAACTCAATTTAAATAAGTTACCAGTACTTTTTATGCAAAAATGCTGATAAACTCGATTAATTTGAGTTGTCCTAACTTAGAAAAACTAAGTAAGCTGGAAGTTTTGCTTCTCAGGGCGGAAGGATGAAAGATGTGTTTTGAAAATGCCACGTGACTGCCGTTCTCCTCCCTCCCGGATCAGTCCGCATGTTCATGGCGCCAGCATTTGTTATGGAATATATTGAGCAAACCTGGAGATATTATTGTTGTCATTGCTGTGGATCTTTACTGACTTGGTGAGTAAATGTTTACTCTTATTCAAACTGATTTTGTGGCTTCTCTTAGTTTAGCACCAGGTTTATAATCTTGCTAGCTAGTTAGTGTTAGCCTAGCGTTGCTGCTGCCGCTGTGCTCATGTTACATGTTACAGCCTTAAAAACCTTACATAAAACTACGTCGGTGAATTTTTTTGTTGATTATTTGAAATAAATAAGTGAGATAAGAGCCCAGACAAAATTCTTTGGGAGGTGCAGCCGTTAGGGGTGGGGTGGGTGTGGGTGTGGGGGGTGGATAACGGAGCTCTCCGAAAACGTGGAAGCACTTTTGCAAATATGTGATATTTTGATAAATTAAGTAGATATTTGAGCATTACTCAGCTACATTCTCGCCTGAAAATATCTTAAAAGGTTATTTTGTGACCCAGAAAGGGTAGTCTGGTGAAAAAGAGGATCGCATTTGTCGGCCACGGTTGTCGGAGCCTGTGCGCACTTGTAAGCGCGGCAATGGCGGAGGAGCACTGCTGAAAAACGTATTACTTTTTCTGGGTCACAAAATAAACTTTTAAGATATTTTCAGGCAAGAATGTAGCTGTGTAAATTTCAAATATCTGCTCGATTTATCAAGACATCACATATTTGCAAAAATGCTCCGACGTTTTCGGAGACGTCTATTTTTTCATGCTTTGTGGCAGCTTTAGAACATCTGTGGCATCTATTAATGTCAAATCTAGCCTTTATTTAACAACATAAGCGAACTCTATGTTACAATGATTGCACAGCCATTAAGGATCAAATCAGTTTCTGAAAAATGTTCTGTTTTTTCTCCCTCTGCTTGCTTCTTACTGTCTTTGAGGCTCGGGACCAGCACTCCTGCTGTTGGACAGAAAGACATCAACTCAGTGGTAAGTATTTTGGTTTTCCAATATATTAGCAACTGTCAGTGACATTTATATTAATCAGGCTGAACTTTAATCATACTTTAGATCAGCCTGTTTTACTTATTGTTTTGTTTGTGCTTTGGTTTGGGGAAGTTTTTTCTTTACTGATCTTTTCCTGTCTTCTGTTATTAGACTTGAGATATGACTGCACTATGCTGTTGCTGGTGACCACAGTTAATTCTACAAGACATGCTGTGTAAGTAAACAAACAACAACAGTTTGGTCTGCATTTCTTGAAAGATCACATCCCCCAAACTTAGTTTAGAGGGTCTACACTGTATATAGTGAAGTCTGCAAGTTTTCTAACAGCAAAATTTGTTTTGTGCCCAAAATCATTTTGCACATCATTAGAATGAAAGTTATTGCCCATGTTTGCATAGCCCTTTTTAAAATGATGCTTTCATGACATTATTGTGTGTTGCGTGGTGGTCACGGCTATCCAGACTGACAATTTGGGACATTGAATGTCACCTCTCCAGCGGGGAGGGAGCCTGAGATTGTCTAAATTGGAGTCTGTTTTATACCAAATGCAGAAAAAATGTTTTAAGAAAGCAATTAAGTTCATGTTCCAAAAAATATGATTGTTTGCTTGCAGGACACCAGGAGAGATGAGTCCCCCGTCACAGATGGTGTGGTCAGTGAAGATGGTCGCCTGCAGGTTCAAGCTCATTGCATCTCCAACCCACATCCACTGCCACTGTACTTAAGGGAAGTTAAAGACTTTCTTCTGCACTTACATTTGGATCACCTCGATCCATGATAGTCATTCAGGCAGTAATGCCTGGACTGGAAACAAGCCATCCTTCAAATAATACAACATTCCAGCTCATGTGTTGGAATGGAAAACAAATGTGTTGTTTAAATCAGAGACTGCACTTGTGACAGAACAACAAATATTTTATTTTGATTATATAAGTAATGTAAGTACAAAACAAACTTGTGGTAGGCCTAAACTTATTTTCAGAATAATTACATCTAAGACTTTGTTTCGTTGTAAGATTATAACAGTGATGGCAATATCATTTTTATTCAGCAGAACAGTGTCCAGTATGTTGGCTGTTGTACTTTGTTGTGTTTGAAAATAAAAGTTGTGCTCATTTTAACATCATTACAAAAGTGTTGTTAATTATTTTTAATGATATTCATGGTACCACAAATTGTTTTTTCATTTAGTTGAACTTGAAATGTTTGTCAGTAGGTAAACAATTAGTATTGTCAGAAAGTCAGAAATATCAAGTTATTCTTAATACTGCAGACTTGCAATGTATAAGTTGTCCTAACAGTCATCCTAAGTAAGCTTTACTTAGTTTTTTTGAGGCAACGAGTTTCCATAATTTTTTTGAGTTCTGGGAACTAACACGGCTGTGTACATTTTGAGTAGGGTGTACTCAAAATGAGTAAGTTGCCCTAACTTGGTCATCTTACGTAAACTTGATCCAATTTTTTTGAGTTCTGGGAACAAATGAGCTTGTACAGAATACTCAAAATAAATACGTTGTCCTAACTTAGTCATTTTTAGCTAAGCTTTACTCAATTTTTTTGAGGCAACGAGTTTCCATAATTTTTTTGAGTTCTGGGAACTAATTAGATTTTACAGTGTATCCACAGTACTTATTTGGGGATTTGGATAGAACTAATGGGAATGTATGGTCTTTGTTGATATAGCATAAACTATATTTATGATAAGGTCACACACAGTTCATCATTTCCGGAAAACATGACCCGGGTAATCAGAAAAATCCACAAACCTTGAGCTCTTTCATATAGGAACTTTTTTATTTCTACAGAATGACAGAAGAAAATATGCATCTACCCATGATGAGAGGCTCATGGTAGTGCATGAGTGGTGTCCCCCTTATGTAAGCTAACTTCATGCTTCTGCAAAAGAAAATACTTCCTGCTTCAAATTGCACACAACAAGGTGTGTGGATTTCTTTTCTTTTCAATAGCTGTGCCATGATTTCTGGAAAAAAAGACCATACGTCCATGAAACTGCTTTTTCAGATGTACATTCCTGGACAATGCTGTTAAGTCAGGTTGGTAAAGTGTCCCTTTAAAACACCTTCTGGCATGTTAAGAACTGAAATGTTACATGAAAATAAGAAAGTTCAGTTAGATGAGAGGTTCAAAGTTTACACTCCTCTTTCACAGAACAGGCAAATAAACATTTCTTTTCTTCATCTGCTGAAGCAGCAGTTGTTTTTCTTAATGGGTCACTGTAATTGGCAGCGGTCAGGGAGCGAGCGCTGCTTCGTGGTGTGTGGTTTAGTTACTGACGTCTTGAGAGCGATGGAGCCATTGGCAGCTGTGGGCTCGAGGATGCTGCTTCTGCTGAGGGGGGCCTCTGTTCATCTCCTCTTCACCCCACACAGTTTTGCTCCACAGGGACAGTGCTACTGGGACAAATGGCCACCTGGGATTTGAGCACTTAATGAAGCACACCTTTTTTCACCGCTCTTCTCCTCAGTCAACCTCTTTTTCCTAAGGCCAACGATCCCCGCATCTCACATCTGGCCTAGCAGCTAAGTAGATCTGTTGGGGGAATTTAGGGAATGAGAGAATTGCCTTATTGGAAAGTGTCTCACATGACCAGAGCCACAAAGCCTACATGCATGCGAACTCATGCCTTTTTATTTGCCCTCGTGACAGTATAGCCATTAGCTGCCTGGTGGCGATTTTCACTTGTCAAGTGTTATGAGATATCCTTCAGAACTCATGGCCAGTTTGCAAATTTCTCTGCATTACTGAGATAGGGTTTGTGAGGAGAGTGCAGCTCTCCTAATGACTTCCTTCCATCTAACTTTTCTCCCTCCTGTCGCCTTGGATCCATTCATATTTTGCCCTTATGCAACCAGCTCTCATGCTGAATTGGGAGGTCGTGCAGTCAGACGAGCGGTTGTTACTCCGATGTGAGGAGAGCATTTAAACGTTTGTCTCTTTGCAGCGCTTTAGTGTATGATTGACTCTGGTCTTAAGATGATGGCCTGGCACAACCATTTACCTTCTTAACTTGCTCAAGTCATGGACTGAGACTTTGTTTCTTTTTGTTTGTCTCCTTTCAATCTAATAAGTGCATGCAAGTGTTTCAAAGTCATAGAGACATCTTTATTGCTGTGAGGTGCTTATAGTAATGATTATGCTGATGACTGCAATGCTGAATGACTCTTAAGGTTTTTTCCTCCTCCCCGACACACAACTTTCTTCACTTTTTCTAACTGTAAAACCCTTTCACTTACCGTCCCCACTATTCACGCAGAAACCTCCTTTATCGAGGCCACTCAAATTAGCCACGCCTGTTCGATGAAAGCACAACCACTGCTGGACTCATCGCAGGGCCGAGGCATAAATCATTCCCCCAGAGCAGGAGCCCGTGGCAGGCCTGGACACACATCCACCAGCCGAGATTTACGCTGCACATCGGAGCATAGCTTCGCAATCTTGATCCTCTCCACCAGGTCATCTTCAAATTGGTTATTGATCTTCCAATCACAAAATGAATCATACGTTGCCAACACTGTTTAGGCGCTATAGTTTACAGTAGCGTGGCTTGGATAATGTGCAGTCTGGGGATGGATTATAGTTTAGAAACCATGAGAAAACAAGTACCTGGGCTGAACAGAGTAAATAGGAAAATAAATTAGAGGCAGTGTGCTTTGAGATGAATGGGTGTCATGCTGTCATCCAACAGAGCCTCATTATAACATTATCACAACAGCTGAAGAAACTGTTGACAGTCGCTGAAGTGAAGAGTTTGAAGTTAGCCGCTCTACTACAGTGAAATTCAAGTGTGTGATAAAGACCGGAGTCATTTCAACATTTTCATTCAGTAATAATTATTGCTATTATTCTGCAGTCCGTCAGAAAATATGAATAGTTAGTGCTTTATTTGATGGAAACAAATCCTTCGCATAACTCTTAATATTGCTTTTCCTTCTCTGAAAAAGCTACTTAATCTAAGCTGAAATGCTCCAGGTTTGGAATTTACTGTGAATGATTCTCTCACATCTACATTAAATGGGACCAGTACTGTGGAAGTAGTTCATTTCAGCTCTTGGCATATACTCTTCTGTGACATATTATTTAATGGGACCTCACTTCTCACCCAATTAGGCTTCAAGAACATGTCTAAATGTAGCTCCTGCCCTGGGATCAGCTTCCCCATAAATGCCAGTATGGCCATTATCAGTATACCTTTGTGATGGAAAACAGACAGCTAACTATAAACCCAGCCTTAATTGAAATATTGTAAGAATGGCAGTGGTAATGTCTTTGAATTCTCTCATAAATGTCAATATCTGAGACACAAGACAATGGGACATTTCTTTCCTGTCCCATTTTGGAGGGAAAATGTCAAGCTCATTTTCATTTTCAAAGCAGGCTGCATGAGTACTCGGGTTTCTGAATTATCTGATGATAATATTAACAGTGAAAGGACAGGTTCAGAGTAACTAATTAGCTGCTGAATGGAGACATGTAATCTTGTAGCTACTGATTTTTTTTATATATATACATGTTGCATATGTCCAATTACTGATCCTCATTATGAGCACGGCACACCAGGATTAGTGATTACAACAGTTGCATGATTTGTGATTCTCAGTGATAAATGGGCACCGTTCAGCTGTGAGGTTGTATCTTCTGCACTCTTAAAGAAGTAGTGTTTGAAAATACTTTCTCAGTTTTCATGAACTCTGCACCTACTTTGCCTTCGTGTTTCTCAGTTGCCAAGAGCCTTAGTGGCTTTTCATTTCTCTTGTACTCTGCCAAGCACACGAGCAGGAAAGAGGATATGTGAATGGACAGCTCTGCTCTACTCTCCCTCTCTAGTCGATAGCAGCTAGCAAGTAAGGTCCTGACTCTGTCGGCAGTGTGGCAGAGGCTTATTAGTGGTAATGTTCTCCCATCATCCATCTCCAGGTGGGCTTCCGCCATTGATCTCACCGCCAAGTCTTGTCACAGGCTGCTCCTCATGAAGTGAAAGCGCTGGTCGCCATCAGCACTCACTTTCCACAGCCAATCGTAGTGTTCTGTCAATAGACCTTTGAGCTGGACAGCCTGTATTCGACCTTTGAGCTGTTTGTCCCCTATTGTGGAGCTAAATTCAGCCAATAAACAGCTCAGAGTTTATTGAAAGCAAGCATATAGGCATAATGCCATATAGCGTTTAGGTTGAAGAATACACACCTGCATTCTGACTCAGTTAATTCATGACATTACAACAAACATAAAAAAAAAGTTATTGCATTAGTTAGTGCAGTTTACCAGCGCTCTGAGCTCTTTACAAACAATGATTTTTCTGTAAACACTTTATTTGTCAAGCCACTGCTTTGGCCTGTCAAATGCAAGTACAAATTCCTGTTTAATCACTCTGTGTAAACAGTACATTTGTAGGATTATTGTAAGTGGTGCATTCATCAGACTGGGAGTGCATGTGTGAATGTTAGACACAACAAGTGCTTGCATGAATCTCTTTAAGATTCAGAGTAGAAAAGCACTGCCTAAGTAACTGGGTGATGTCAGATAGCAACCTGTTTTTGAGCCTTGTGCTGGTCAGTGGCATTTTAATTTTTTTAGACCATCAAGAGGGTTACATCCATCTGTATCCATATTTTATACACTGCTCAAAAAAATGAAAGAAACACATCAGATTTCAATGTAAAAAAGAAAAAAAAAAGATAATAGACTTCTATACTAAAATGCATTCGGAATGAAAGATCGTTTGTTTGAAATGAAAATTATCAATCTACAGAGGGCTGAATTTAAAGACACTCCAAAAATAAAAGTGAAAAAAAAAAAAGGATGTGGCAAGCTAGTTCATTTGGGTAAAATTTAATTCCAGCAACTCAAAATAGTGCTCAGTAGTTTGTATGCATGTGCTTGTATGCATTCCCTCCATGCATCACATCCCCACACCATCACAAACTCACCACCATTCTGGTCATGCTGAATGACGTTACAGGCAGCATTACGTTCTCCAGTCTCTTTCACGTCTGTAACATTTGTGAAAAACACAGGGTGCTGATGGACTTGCTAATTTGGGTATTCTATAGCAAATGCCAAGGCCAGGCTTCATGGTAACAGGCAGTGAGCACAGGGCCCACTAGACGCCGGGCTCGGGCTCTCAGGCCCCCATGAAATCTGTTTCTGATTGTTTGGTCAGAGACATTCACACCAGTGGCCTACTGGAGGTGATTTTGTGGCTCTGGCAGTGCTCATCCTGTTCCTCTATCCACAAAGGTGGAGATACCGGTCCTGCTGATTGGTTAAGGATCTTCTACGGTCCTGTCCTAGAGTAACTGGCTGTCTCCTGGAATATCCCATACTCTTTAGACTATGCAGCAAACCACAGCAAACCTTCTGGCAATGGCACGTATTGATATGCCTTCCTGGAGGAATTGGACTACCTGTGTGACCTCTGTAGGGTCCAGGTATCACCTCATGCCACCAGCAGTGAGACTACCCGTAACAACAACAAAAAAAAAAAAGATGGGGAAAAAATGCCACTGGGCTCCACCTGTATTTCTAATTTGGGGGTTGTCTCATTGTTGCCCTTCTAGTGCACCTGCTGTTGATTACATTAACACCAAAGCAGGTGAAACGTATTTACAAACCCCCTCTGCTACTTAACTGACCGGATCAATATTCCAGAAAACGAATTGACTTGATGTTATACTCTGATTAAAAAGACTTCCTTTAATTATTTTTGATCGGTGTAAATACAATATGTGTGAAAAGCTTGTGGTGGTTAGCACAGACATCTCACAGGAAGAGAGAATTTCCTGTATCCCCGTCCACTGTCTCTGGTTCTCTCTGGGAATGTGAGCGGGAATGGTTTGCTGTCTCTTTGTGTTAACCCTGAATCGGACTGGCAACCTTTCCTTGGTGTATCCTGCCTCTCACCCTGTGACAGCTGGGATAGGATCCAGTTTCCCCCTTGACCATAAAATGATAAGTGGTTAAAAAAAATATGGATGGGTGGATTATTGAAGAAGACTTGTTAAGAACTTCTGAGACCAAATTGAAACTATCTGTGGAAGAAGCAGACCCAAAAAGACACGGGGGGCTCAGCTCTGCCCGTTTCTCTGGTGGGTGCCACTTAGACTAAAAGCCCCTCAGTGGTTTGGCACAGTTTGTACTGTAGATGATCATCATCTCAGGCTGCAGGAGGTGCTCCCTGGTGGCCATTGCTTTTTAGTTTTCTCAAGAACAGGGCTTGAAATGTCAATCAAAAACTGGAAACTGAGATACTTGCTGTCATAAAAATAAATAAATAAATAAGATAAAAAATAAATAAACCAAGAAACACTTCTCCTTTCCTTAGCAAGATACAAGGCAGCCCGATTAGTTCTGTATTGTTAGTATTTGCTAGATGTAAATACTTCAAGAAAGAAGTTGCTTGTAACTAATTTATTTCTTCAACAGATCGATGATACAGAATATTTACTTTTACCAAAGTAAAGGCAGCATCAGAAAACCCCACACTAACCTGGAGGCTTTTGAGGCACAAGAGTGATTCAGTTAAACATTTCACTGTTTTCATGAAAGCCACTGAATACAGAGATGATGATTTGCATTATCATGGAACCAGACAGCTATGAGTGTGCTACTGTAACACTTCTGGAGTCGTCAGGACCGCTACGGGCCTCCACCAGAGTTTCCTCTGGCTTCGCCCTGCCCAGGCATAGTTCACCATCTTTCGGGTCCTATCGCACGCTAGGACCAGTTAGGTTCAACTACTAGAGTAGTAATGAGTGTAGCGTGTGATAAAGACCACAGACCAGAAAATAAGTTTAAATTGCCGGCTTATTATTTTGTGAAGACAGAGAATAGACAGTTAACACACATTACATAAAACATTAAACATCACACATTTAAGGAAACAAGATATTTTCTTTCCCTTTTTTAGTTCAGTAATTTCTGTTAATTTATCCTATTTATCTCAAAACCCTTTATTTGGCTTAAAAGGATGTTATGTTTTATTTATTCCAAGTTCTAAGTTCAAGTTTATCCTTTAATCTATCTGAGTTAACACTGTGTTATTTTAAATCAAGTTTAGTTCTTTAGGCCCAAGATTTAATTTAATCTTGGTCTAGGTTCACCTTTAAATTTCAATCAGTTCTTATTTTGTTTTAACCCAACAAAATTATTTACATTTCCATTAACACCATTACAGCATTAAAATGTAAGGTTGACCAAAATAAATTACAAAAACATGTAAAAACTGAAAACAATTCAGCAAAAGGCTGAACAAATCCCTTAAACAAACAAATAAACAAAAGAAAATTGTCTCTGTGTCCTTTAACTATAAATCCTGGAATTGCTCTGAATGGTTATCCAGTGCTTTGAAAGTCCACTGTTCTTTTGCAGAGGTGTATGGATTAATCCTACCAGTTTTTTCAGCGAAAGAGTTCAACGTCCAGCAGGGGCCATTTTTCCTTTTCCTGCTCGGTACAGTTCAATGGGTCCGTGGGTGGCTCGCCATCTTGTTTTCTCGCTCAGCGGATCAAACTCCGATTCTAGCTCGGCATTTCCCGATCCAAACCTTAATGGCCTACCATAACAACAAAGCAATATACATCACCATTTGAAAATAACACATGGGTAGCCCTTAAATAACAGTAAAAGCCAGTTTTTTCCATCTTATTTAGCCGTAAATGAGGTGACGCCAACATGGCGCGCTGATACACCGTCATCTCCGACACCTAAGACAGATTCGGTTACATGTTTGTCATATCTAGCTTTGTTACGTTCAGCAACTTTGCTAACATTTTTGGTAGCCAGTTGGTAGCTCTCCTGAAGGTGAGATTTGAGGGCTTACATACTGTGAGTGAGATTGCTGCTGGCGATGGTTAGGGGACTTGAGGCAGATCGTGGGTAACCTAGGCTGCTGCCAAACATTAACTCATACGGCGTAAATCCTGTACTTTCATGTTTGGTGCAGTTATACACGTGAACGAGTGGCTTAACAAAGTCACGCCAATGTTTCTTGTCTTCGTCTTTGAGTGTACCCAACATGTTTAGCAGGGTTCTATTAAACCTCTCCACAGGGTTTCCCCTGGGATGGTAGGGTGAAGTTCTGACCTTTTGAATCCCAGCTAGGTCGCATAACTCTTTGATAGTTTTTGACTCAAAGTCTGCTCCCTGATCGCTATGCAACTTCTCTGGAAAACCGTAGTGGATTATAAAGTTTTCCCACAGGGCCTTGGCTACAGTTTTAGCCTTTTGGTTGGGGTTGTCATTGCTACAGCATACTTAGTAAAGAAATCTTAATAACTAAGAAACTTAGTGTTGCTGCGATCTGGTCAATCGTCAAGAAATCAATACACACCAACCTAGAGGTCTGGTGACTTGAATGTACTAGGGCGCCGCCTCTGGCAGGGTCTTTCTGCAAACACACCTGCTACAGCTTTTGATCTTTTGCTCTATTCGAGGCCATTTGGCCAGAAAATCTGGTTCTGACTAAATCAAGGGTCCGGTCAAGTACCGAAATGATCACATGTCACCGTTCAGAAGGCTTTGAACACCATAGGTCTTAGACTTTCAGGATAAAGCAGTGGTACTGGCTCTCTCACCTAGCACTAGCCTGTTTCTGTCAAGATCCGATTTGGGGCTTAACATCTGTGAGTGAGATTGCTGCTGGCGATGGTTCAGGGGACATTGAGGCAAGATCAGTGGGAACTAGGCGCCTGCAAACATTAACTCATACGGCGTAAATCCTGTACTTTCATGTTGGTGCAGTTATACACGTGAACGAGTGGCTTAACAAAGTCACGCCAATGTTTCTGTCTTCGTCTTTGAGTGTACCCAACATGTTTAGCAGGGTTCTATTAAACCTCTCCACAGGGTTTCCCCTGGGATGGTAGGTGAAGTTCTGACCTTTTGAATCCCAGCTAGGTCGCATAACTCTTGATAGTTTTTGACTCAAAGTCTGCTCCCTGATCGTATGCAACTTCTCTGGAAAACCGTAGTGGATTATAAAGTTTCCCACAGGGCCTTGGCTACAGTTTTAGCTTTTGGTTGGGGTTGTCATTGCTACAGCATACTTAGTAAAGAAATCTGTAATAACTAAGACAACTTTAGTGTTGCTGCGATCTGGTTCAATCGTCAAGAAATCAATACACACCAACTCTAGAGGTCTGGTGACTTGAATGTTTACTAGGGGCGCCGCCCTCTCTGCAGGGTCTTTCTGCAAACACACCTGCTACAGCTTTTGATCTTTTGCTCTATGTCTGAGCCATTTTTGGCCAGAAAATCTGGTTTGACTAAATCAAGGGTCCGGTCAAGACCGAAATGATCCATGTCACCGTGAAGGCTTTTGAACACCATAGGTCTTAGACTTTCAGGAAGAACCAGCTGGTACTGGGCCTCTTCACCTACCTACTTGCCTTTTTCTGTACAAGATCCCGTTCTGCAACTCAAGTTTGTTTAACTCACGCAGAAGGATGCTAAGTTGTGGGATCTCGTTGCGTACAGTAGGAGGAGATGTTTCACCTGTTTCAAGCTGGTGTATGATTTCACTGATAGCAGGATCGTTTGTTTGACTTTGTCTTAACTCTTCTTCTGACAAGCTTGGAATGACAGGAAAGCATCACACCGGTCGAAACTGTCGGGAACAGCATCAACGGACATAGACAGAGATGTCACGAGTGGGCAGGCGAGAGCATGGTCTGTGTCAAGAGACTGGAGGACTAGATGTTTCTCACAGATTGCACTGACAGCTTGAGTGGGAACGTGAGTGAAAGGATCGGTGCCAGGCAAGTGGTGTTGCACAAACTGACGGATCCGCTCCTGTTCCTTCAGGGAGACAAGGTCATTTAATGGCTCGAGATGCGGGCGACGAGATAGGCCATCTGCGTCCATGTTTTGTTTGCCTGCTCTGTATCTAAGCTGGAACTCAAAAGAGGACAGGGCGGACAACCAGCGATAGCTCGTCGCGTCTAACTTAGCGGTGGTCAAAATGTAAGTTAGAGGGTTACTGTCAGTTATTACTGTGAAAGGACTGCCATATAAGTAATCGCAAAACTTTTCCATTACAGCCCATTTGAGGGCAAGAAACTCAAGCTTATGAGCAGGATAACGGCTTTCGCTTTTTGATAGTCCTCTACTTGCGTATGCAATTACTCGCAACTCTCCCTCCTGCTCTTGATAAAGAGCTGCCCCTAACCCAGTTGTGCTTGCATCTGTGTGTAATATGTAAGGCAACTTGGGGTTGGCAAAGCCTAAAATTGGGGCAGAAGTCAGTTTGTCTATAATCGCCTCAAACGCGTTCTGACAACTCTCTGTCCATCTCTCTCCGAAAGGAGCTTTTGGCTGAAAGTATTGGACGTGGTTGGACTTAGAGCTATTGCTTTTCCACAGTGGGGGGTATCCGGCAGTTAGGTTGGTAAGGGGTTTTACGATCTAAGAAAAGTCCTTAATAAACCACCTATAATACCCCGCAAACCCTAAGAAGGAGCGGAGTTCTTTCAAGTTCTTGGGACTTGGCCATGTTTTTAACGCTGCTACTTTTTCGGGGTCTGTTTCTACACCGTTTTGGGAGACAATGTGCCCTAAGTACCGAACTGACGTCTGAAAAACATACATTTTTCAGGTGATAGCTTCGGACCGTATTCTTTGAGACGATTAAGCACATGGAGAAGGCGGGTCTCGTGTTGTTCGAGGGTTTCGGAGTAAACTATAAGGTCGTCTAGATAGACCAGGACTTCCTTAAGGTTGATGTCGCCCATACATTTCTCCATCAGCCTTTGAAATGTGCTGGGAGCGTTTGTTATGCCTTGGGGCATCCGGTTAAACTCAAGAACCCCATCGGACATACGAAGGCTGTTTTGTGCTATCTGCCTCATCGACCTCGATCTGGTAGTACCCGCTTTTGAGGTCAAGAACCGAGAACTTCGATCCTGTCAAGGCGGAGAACGCTTCTTCCAAATTAGGAAGTGCGTAGGCATCTCTGATGGTGTTCAGATTCAACTTGCGGTAATCTACACAAAGTCTCACGTCTCCGTTTTTCTTCCTTACACCACTATCGGTGAGGAAAATGGCGACTCGGATTCGCGAATAACACCTGCATCGCTTAGTTCCTGCAGATGCCTCCGTACAGCGTCAAGATCTTGTGTCGTACGGGACGGGGTCTGTGTTTAAAGGGGTTCATCGCTCAGTTTGATTTGGTGTTTTACTTTGTTAGTGCAACCAAAGTCTGTATCATGTAGTGCGAAAACCTCCGACATAGCACTTAACTTTTGTGTGATTCGTTCTTTCCATTCAGCAGGGACTGGAGAACAGCAAGTTAAGATTAAGCTCACAGGGTTCGAGCTGGTCTGTTTGGACTGTTCTGTGAGTGACTGTTTGGTATGATTTTGAATAGCATGCATTTCAGCAATGAACTTTCGCAGGATACTATGTCGTGCTTATTATTCGCAGGACATGGAGCTTTGTGAGGGTTTCAGCAGGTAAGTGACAGTTGGTGAAGACACCTGCAGGGGATGTGAGGGGTCTGACTACCACCTGCTGAGTGTTAGTTTGCTGACTAACCCTAAACTCGATTTGCCTGCAGATGATTCAGGCTTTCCTGACGAGTGACAAGCCAGGCTGTCTCTTTTTGCTTGTGTCTTGTTGTACACGCTCAGCAGACTAAACATAAGAATATGAGTCTGTATCAGCCAAGGAAGATTCAAACAAGTAAATGTTATGCAATAAGAGAAAACTGAACATAAGTGTGTCAAAAAATAAAGAAAACGTAAATAAAAACATTCTTAAAGTAATGTGAAAAATATAGCTGAATATGGAATTCGACATTTGCAGCTTCGACTCTAGCGGTCTGTATTGGTGATTCAGTGCTAAAGACGGAACTGTGTCATTGCATCGTATCAAAGCAGTGCAGTTGATCATTGATTTTTATTGAGCAGTGTACTTAGCTCATTAGACTTTGGGTATTTCACAGGCTGATGGCCGTCTTCGCCGCACTGGAAACAGTATCCAGGCTTGGGCCTACTCTTTGCAGCTTGGGATGTCAAGGGGGTTTGTTCTGGTACTTTGGAGTTGGTCTTAGCATTAGCTTTTGGAGGGTTAGACTTTTTCCTAGGAGGGTTCGGGGTTAATGTTGCGAGATGGCTTTGAAGCTGACTGATTTGTGCTTTTAGTTCTGTGACCAGATCTGTTTGAGCATCTACTGGTGGGTCTACTTTCTGGGGTTTCAATCTTGTCAGTTCACTCTGTAGCGTAGTTATTTGTGTTCGCATTTCAGTGAGATCGTTTTGCATGGTGAGCGCAGGGAAGTCAGCATTTGCAGCAATAGAGTGAGAGGCTACTTTTGGTCTGGTGGCAGCAAAGTGTTTTTTCATTCAGCTTTCTTTTGCAGTATGCTTGTCCTCTTCTACTCTCAACTGTAGCAGCAGCTCGGTGAATGAGGGGGGTTTATCTTTTTTCCTTTCGAGCTGAAGATCTGTTAACAAGGCATTATCCCAACACCCCCGACAGAATTGACGCAGAAGGTGTCGGTCCGCTTCACCAGCTACGACACCACCTCTTTTCAGAGCTTTTGAGAGAGCTGTTTGCAAGCGATGGAGATAGTGTGAAGGCTTTTCACCTGCATCTTGCAACGTGTTGAGAAATTTGGCGAAAAGCTCATCGCCATCCTCCACAGTGCCAAAAGCTGAATGGAGTAGTTCAAGATAAGCTGAAGGCAAGGCTTCAGGGCCCAGAGGTTTCACCACGTTGGCAGCAGGCGGTACAAGACTGTCTAGGATTTTCCGCGAGCGTTGCAAGTCAGACAGATTGGGATCTTGAAGTAGGAGCTCTACACTGTGGCGCAATGTATCAAAGTCCACCTCATGACTAGGACAGGGCAGTTTGCCTGAAAAATTTCTGAGGCGGAAAGAGGCGTTCACTGATGAGACAAGAGCTTCACTTCGCACAATGTGCTCTACTACAACCTTTTGCGCCTCAGGGTGTGTTATAAAGCTCTGTGGAATGGTAGTTTGTAGATCTGGTTGTGTCTGGTTGACTGACTCAGAATCGCTGATGCGTTCGTTAGCTTTGATTGGTTCTGAAGTTTCACTCTGGATTGGTTTATCATTTGCTTGTACCTGGGTTGTTGGTTCACTTTGTGCGTCTGGGGTAGGAGCTTTTGTGCTGTGTGTGACTGATTGAGCACATTAGGAATGGTGTTCATGCAGAACAGCTTCAAAAGATTTGCCACTAAGTTTAGCAATGCTTTGCAGTTCATTGAAAAAACTGTTGGTGGCGATGTTGGTAACAGCTGCGATGTACTCAGGTGACAGGGCTCGTATCTGATAAGTGACTTCATTCGGACACTCAAGTGTGTAAGGTAGTAAGGGTTCAAGTGTTGACAGAGCAGCTCCACTCTCATACTCCACAATAACATTTTTGTTGTAAGAAGACTTGGGATCATCTATCTTAAGGGTTCTCGCTGTTCGACCATATCTGTTTAAAAAGTCTTTTAAAGCTTCATCAGCATCTGTGCCGGTAATCCCACTAACAATAATTGAGTTTGGGATTTTAACATTCTCTCTGTCAACTATTTCCATTTTGCTGGACTTGGCCTATTTTGGAGGTCTGGGTCAGGAAATCAAGCTTGGGGATCAATTACTACTCCTGGCTGGCTCGCCACTTCTGTAACACTTCTGGAGTCGTTACAGTATACTAGGACCAGTTAGGTTCGACTACTAGAGTAGTAATGAGTGTAGCGTGTGATAAAGACCACAGACCAGAAAATAAGTTTAAATTGCCGGCTTATTATTTTGTGAAGACAGAGAATAGACAGTTAACACACATTACATAAAACATTAAACATCACACATTTAAAGAAACAAGATATTTTCTTTCCCCTTTTTAGTTCAGTAATTTCTGTTAATTTATCCTATTTATCTCAAAACCCTTTATTTGGCTTAAAAGGATGTTATGTTTTATTTATTCCAAGTTCTAAGTTCAAGTTTATCCTTTAATCTATCTGAGTTAACACTGTGTTATTTTAAATCAAGTTTTAGTTCTTTAGGCCCAAGATTTAATTTAATCTTGGTCTAGGTTCACCTTTAAATTTCAATCAGTTCTTATTTTGTTTTAACCCAACAAAATTATTTACATTTCCATTAACACCATTACAGCATTAAAATGTAAGGTTGACCAAAATAAATTACAAAAACATGTAAAAACTGAAAACAATTCAGCAAAAGGCTGAACAAATCCCTTAAACAAACAAATAAACAAAAGAAAATTGTCTCTGTGTCCTTTAACTATAAATCCTGGAATTGCTCTGAATGGTTATCCAGTGCTTTGAAAGTCCACTGTTCTTTTGCAGAGGTGTATGGATTAATCCTACCAGTTTTTTCAGCGAAAGAGTTCAACGTCCAGCAGGGGCCATTTTTCCTTTTCCTGCTCGGTACAGTTCAATGGGTCCGTGGGTGGCTCGCCATCTTGTTTTCTCGCTCAGCGGATCAAACTCCGATTCTAGCTCGGCATTTCCCGATCCAAACCTTAATGGCCTACCATAACAACAAAGCAATATACATCACCATTTGAAAATAACACATGGGTAGCCCTTAAATAACAGTAAAAGCCAGTTTTTTCCATCTTATTTAGCCGTAAATGAGGTGACGCCAACATGGCGCGCTGATACACCGTCATCTCCGACACCTAAGACAGATTCGGTTACATGTTTGTCATATCTAGCTTTGTTACGTTCAGCAACTTTGCTAACATTTTTGGTAGCCAGTTGGTAGCTCTCCTGAAGGTGAGATTTGAGGGCTTTAACATACTGTGAGTGAGATTGCTGCTGGCGATGGTTCAGGGGGACATTGAAGGCAAGATCAGTGGGTAACCTAGGCTGCCTGCCAAACATTAACTCATACGGCGTAAATCCTGTACTTTCATGTTTGGTGCAGTTATACACGTGAACGAGTGGCTTAACAAAGTCACGCCAATGTTTCTTGTCTTCGTCTTTGAGTGTACCCAACATGTTTAGCAGGGTTCTATTAAACCTCTCCACAGGGTTTCCCCTGGGATGGTAGGGTGAAGTTCTGACCTTTTGAATCCCAGCTAGGTCGCATAACTCTTTGATAGTTTTTGACTCAAAGTCTGCTCCCTGATCGCTATGCAACTTCTCTGGAAAACCGTAGTGGATTATAAAGTTTTCCCACAGGGCCTTGGCTACAGTTTTAGCCTTTTGGTTGGGGGTTGTCATTGCTACAGCATACTTAGTAAAGAAATCTGTAATAACTAAGACAACTTTAGTGTTGCTGCGATCTGGTTCAATCGTCAAGAAATCAATACACACCAACTCTAGAGGTCTGGTGACTTGAATGTTTACTAGGGGCGCCGCCCTCTCTGGCAGGGTCTTTCTGCAAACACACCTGCTACAGCTTTTGATCTTTTGCTCTATGTCTGAGGCCATTTTTGGCCAGAAAAATCTGGTTCTGACTAAATCAAGGGTCCGGTCAAGACCGAAATGATCCATGTCACCGTGAAGGCTTTTGAACACCATAGGTCTTAGACTTTCAGGAAGAACCAGCTGGTACTGGGCCTCTTCACCTACCTACTTGCCTTTTTCTGTACAAGATCCCGTTCTGCAACTCAAGTTTGTTTAACTCACGCAGAAGGATGCTAAGTTGTGGGATCTCGTTGCGTACAGTAGGAGGAGATGTTTCACCTGTTTCAAGCTGGTGTATGATTTCACTGATAGCAGGATCGTTTGTTTGACTTTGTCTTAACTCTTCTTCTGACAAGCTTGGAATGACAGGAAAAGCATCACACCGGTCGAAACTGTCGGGAACAGCATCAACGGACATAGACAGAGATGTCACGAGTGGGCAGGCGAGAGCATGGTCTGTGTCAAGAGACTGGAGGACTAGATGTTTCTCACAGATTGCACTGACAGCTTGAGTGGGAACGTGAGTGAAAGGATCGGTGCCAGGCAAGTGGTGTTGCACAAACTGACGGATCCGCTCCTGTTCCTTCAGGGAGACAAGGTCATTTAATGGCTCGAGATGCGGGCGACGAGATAGGCCATCTGCGTCCATGTTTTGTTTGCCTGCTCTGTATCTAAGCTGGAACTCAAAAGAGGACAGGGCGGACAACCAGCGATAGCTCGTCGCGTCTAACTTAGCGGTGGTCAAAATGTAAGTTAGAGGGTTACTGTCAGTTATTACTGTGAAAGGACTGCCATATAAGTAATCGCAAAACTTTTCCATTACAGCCCATTTGAGGGCAAGAAACTCAAGCTTATGAGCAGGATAACGGCTTTCGCTTTTTGATAGTCCTCTACTTGCGTATGCAATTACTCGCAACTCTCCCTCCTGCTCTTGATAAAGAGCTGCCCCTAACCCAGTTGTGCTTGCATCTGTGTGTAATATGTAAGGCAACTTGGGGTTGGCAAAGCCTAAAATTGGGGCAGAAGTCAGTTTGTCTATAATCGCCTCAAACGCGTTCTGACAACTCTCTGTCCATCTCTCTCCGAAAGGAGCTTTTGGCTGAAAGTATTGGACGTGGTTGGACTTAGAGCTATTGCTTTTCCACAGTGGGGGGTATCCGGCAGTTAGGTTGGTAAGGGGTTTTACGATCTAAGAAAAGTCCTTAATAAACCACCTATAATACCCCGCAAACCCTAAGAAGGAGCGGAGTTCTTTCAAGTTCTTGGGACTTGGCCATGTTTTTAACGCTGCTACTTTTTCGGGGTCTGTTTCTACACCGTTTTGGGAGACAATGTGCCCTAAGTACCGAACTGACGTCTGAAAAAACATACATTTTTCAGGTGATAGCTTCGGACCGTATTCTTTGAGACGATTAAGCACATGGAGAAGGCGGGTCTCGTGTTGTTCGAGGGTTTCGGAGTAAACTATAAGGTCGTCTAGATAGACCAGGACTTCCTTAAGGTTGATGTCGCCCATACATTTCTCCATCAGCCTTTGAAATGTGCTGGGAGCGTTTGTTATGCCTTGGGGCATCCGGTTAAACTCAAAGAACCCCATCGGACATACGAAGGCTGTTTTGTGCTTATCTGCCTCATCGACCTCGATCTGGTAGTACCCGCTTTTGAGGTCAAGAACCGAGAACCACTTCGATCCTGTCAAGGCGGAGAACGCTTCTTCCAAATTAGGAAGTGCGTAGGCATCTCTGATGGTGTTCAGATTCAACTTGCGGTAATCTACACAAAGTCTCACGTCTCCGTTTTTCTTCCTTACCACCACTATCGGTGAGGAAAATGGCGACTCGGATTCGCGAATAACACCTGCATCGCTTAGTTCCTGCAGATGCCTCCGTACAGCGTCAAGATCTTGTGGTCGTACGGGACGGGGTCTGTGTTTAAAGGGGGTTTCATCGCTCAGTTTGATTTGGTGTTTTACTTTGTTAGTGCAACCAAAGTCTGTATCATGTAGTGCGAAAACCTCCGACATAGCACTTAACTTTTGTGTGATTCGTTCTTTCCATTCAGCAGGGACTGGAGAATCAGCAAAGTTAAGATTAAGCTCAGCAGGGTTCGAGCTGGAAGTCTGTTTGGACTGTTCTGTGAGCTGACTGTTTGGTATGATCTCTTGAATAGCATGCATTTCAGCAATGACACTTTTCGCAGGGATAACTATGTCGTGCTTACTTTCATTTCGCAGGACCACTGGAAGCTTTTGTGAGGGTTTCTCAGCAAGGGTAAGTAGACAGTTGGTGACCAAGACACCACCTGGCAAGGAGGATGTAGAGGGGGTCTTGACTACTACCCACCTGCCTGAGTGTTCAGTTTTTGCGTGGACTAAACCCTCTAAGACTCGACTTTGGCCTGCAGGAATGACTTCAGGCTCTTTCCCTGACAGAGTGACAAGACCAAGGCTGTCATCCTCTTTTTGCTTGTGTCTTTGTTGTAACACGCTCAGCACGACTCTATAACCATAAGGCAGGATACTGAGGTCTGTATCAGCCAAGGAGAGACTTTCAAAGACAAGGTCAAGAGTGTTAGTGCCAATTAAGAGAGAAGACTGAACACTAGAGCGTGTGTCTAGAACAATTAATGCAAGAGAAGACACGGTAAGTTCAGTACCAAAACAGTTCTTTGGAAAGGTAATGTTGACACAAATATAGCCTGAATATGGGACATTCTGACCATTTGCAGCTTCGACTTCTAGCAGGTCCTGTATTGGATGGATTTCAAGGTCTGCTTGAAAGAACGACCGGGACACTGTGGTCACTTGCGATCCGGTATCAAGAAGGCAGTTGCAAGCTTGATCATTGATTTTTACTTGAGCAGTGTACTTAGCTCCAATTAGACCTTTGGGTAGTTTCACAGTGGCTGATTTATTGTTTGAGAATCGTCTTTTGGGTTTATGTGAAGGTTCGGTGGGACTGGTTTTATCTGTAGCACCCATTTGTCCCGCAATGAGGGCTTCCTTTAGTTTAAAGGCTGTGTTTGCTTGTTTTGTCTATCCCACAGTAACTGTTTTTCTTTCAACTGTTTCCTTTTGTCAGTGACTAAAGACGGGTTTGGGTCATTTGGGCACACAGAGGCAATATGGCCGTCTTCGCCGCACTGGAAACAGTATCCAGGCTTGGGCCTACTCTTTGCAGCTTGGGATGTCAAGGGGGTTTGTTCTGGTACTTTGGAGTTGGTCTTAGCATTAGCTTTTGGAGGGTTAGACTTTTTCCTAGGAGGGTTCGGGGTTAATGTTGCGAGATGGCTTTGAAGCTGACTGATTTGTGCTTTTAGTTCTGTGACCAGATCTGTTTGAGCATCTACTGGTGGGTCTACTTTCTGGGGTTTCAATCTTGTCAGTTCACTCTGTAGCGTAGTTATTTGTGTTCGCATTTCAGTGAGATCGTTTTGCATGGTGAGCGCAGGGAAGTCAGCATTTGCAGCAATAGAGTGAGAGGCTACTTTTGGTCTGGTGGCAGCAAAGTGTTTTTTCATTCAGCTTTCTTTTGCAGTATGCTTGTCCTCTTCTACTCTCAACTGTAGCAGCAGCTCGGTGAATGAGGGGGGTTTATCTTTTTTCCTTTCGAGCTGAAGATCTGTTAACAAGGCATTATCCCAACACCCCCGACAGAATTGACGCAGAAGGTGTCGGTCCGCTTCACCAGCTACGACACCACCTCTTTTCAGAGCTTTTGAGAGAGCTGTTTGCAAGCGATGGAGATAGTGTGAAGGCTTTTCACCTGCATCTTGCAACGTGTTGAGAAATTTGGCGAAAAGCTCATCGCCATCCTCCACAGTGCCAAAAGCTGAATGGAGTAGTTCAAGATAAGCTGAAGGCAAGGCTTCAGGGCCCAGAGGTTTCACCACGTTGGCAGCAGGCGGTACAAGACTGTCTAGGATTTTCCGCGAGCGTTGCAAGTCAGACAGATTGGGATCTTGAAGTAGGAGCTCTACACTGTGGCGCAATGTATCAAAGTCCACCTCATGACTAGGACAGGGCAGTTTGCCTGAAAAATTTCTGAGGCGGAAAGAGGCGTTCACTGATGAGACAAGAGCTTCACTTCGCACAATGTGCTCTACTACAACCTTTTGCGCCTCAGGGTGTGTTATAAAGCTCTGTGGAATGGTAGTTTGTAGATCTGGTTGTGTCTGGTTGACTGACTCAGAATCGCTGATGCGTTCGTTAGCTTTGATTGGTTCTGAAGTTTCACTCTGGATTGGTTTATCATTTGCTTGTACCTGGGTTGTTGGTTCACTTTGTGCGTCTGGGGTAGGAGCTTTTGTGCTGTGTGTGACTGATTGAGCACATTAGGAATGGTGTTCATGCAGAACAGCTTCAAAAGATTTGCCACTAAGTTTAGCAATGCTTTGCAGTTCATTGAAAAAACTGTTGGTGGCGATGTTGGTAACAGCTGCGATGTACTCAGGTGACAGGGCTCGTATCTGATAAGTGACTTCATTCGGACACTCAAGTGTGTAAGGTAGTAAGGGTTCAAGTGTTGACAGAGCAGCTCCACTCTCATACTCCACAATAACATTTTTGTTGTAAGAAGACTTGGGATCATCTATCTTAAGGGTTCTCGCTGTTCGACCATATCTGTTTAAAAAGTCTTTTAAAGCTTCATCAGCATCTGTGCCGGTAATCCCACTAACAATAATTGAGTTTGGGATTTTAACATTCTCTCTGTCAACTATTTCCATTTTGCTGGACTTGGCCTATTTTGGAGGTCTGGGTCAGGAAATCAAGCTTGGGGATCAATTACTACTCCTGGCTGGCTCGCCACTTCTGTAACACTTCTGGAGTCGTTACAGTATACTAGGACCAGTTAGGTTCGACTACTAGAGTAGTAATGAGTGTAGCGTGTGATAAAGACCACAGACCAGAAAATAAGTTTAAATTGCCGGCTTATTATTTTGTGAAGACAGAGAATAGACAGTTAACACACATTACATAAAACATTAAACATCACACATTTAAAGAAACAAGATATTTTCTTTCCCCTTTTTAGTTCAGTAATTTCTGTTAATTTATCCTATTTATCTCAAAACCCTTTATTTGGCTTAAAAGGATGTTATGTTTTATTTATTCCAAGTTCTAAGTTCAAGTTTATCCTTTAATCTATCTGAGTTAACACTGTGTTATTTTAAATCAAGTTTTAGTTCTTTAGGCCCAAGATTTAATTTAATCTTGGTCTAGGTTCACCTTTAAATTTCAATCAGTTCTTATTTTGTTTTAACCCAACAAAATTATTTACATTTCCATTAACACCATTACAGCATTAAAATGTAAGGTTGACCAAAATAAATTACAAAAACATGTAAAAACTGAAAACAATTCAGCAAAAGGCTGAACAAATCCCTTAAACAAACAAATAAACAAAAGAAAATTGTCTCTGTGTCCTTTAACTATAAATCCTGGAATTGCTCTGAATGGTTATCCAGTGCTTTGAAAGTCCACTGTTCTTTTGCAGAGGTGTATGGATTAATCCTACCAGTTTTTTCAGCGAAAGAGTTCAACGTCCAGCAGGGGCCATTTTTCCTTTTCCTGCTCGGTACAGTTCAATGGGTCCGTGGGTGGCTCGCCATCTTGTTTTCTCGCTCAGCGGATCAAACTCCGATTCTAGCTCGGCATTTCCCGATCCAAACCTTAATGGCCTACCATAACAACAAAGCAATATACATCACCATTTGAAAATAACACACGGGTAGCCCTTAAATAACAGTAAAAGTCAGTTTTTTCCATCTTATTTAGCCGTAAATGAGGTGACGCCAACATGGCGCGCTGAAACACCGTCAAAGGCCTTTGAACTGCAGCCTGTGTGTCGGTTAAGCACCAATCCACCGTTTTTTAACATAAAACAGCATAAATCTGCTACCTTGACTTTCCATTTGCATGAAATGAGCAATATAATTCAACAAAACATATCTTGTATGAAATAAAATAAAATAACAAAAATGGCTTTATGTAGACTTCTGGCTTGTTTTTTACTATTTTTTCACTCATTTAGGCAGCAGCTCCACAAGGACTGTCTGCATTTCTCCCTCTCCAGCATCAAAAAGAAGGAACAACCCGATTGGGTGTGGCTGGTCACAGGAGTCACGCTGCAGCGTACCCTTTCACAATAAGAGTCTGAACACATATTTTAGCCATTTTACCAGAATTAACATAAAAACACCATGAATTAGTAAGTTTTTAAACCTTTTAACATGTTTTTAAACACAAATGAAATCCTATACCATGAATTATATCATTGCTGATGTTTTTAATTAATTTTCTAACCATTATGATCTATTTATTGACTATTTATCACCAGTAATATATTTCTTATGACTGTTTTTACTAACAGGCTTTTATTTATTGACAGCTATGTTAACCAGGGTTACACTACCACTGACACATTGAGCTGTTTCATCCACATGAGTCCACATTTTTCCTTAGCCTAATTTTTATTCCAGATTTAATTGGACCAGTTCATGGAAGCTTTGCTAAATGGGCACTTGGTCGACCTGGTTCAGTGGTTTAACCAATGGAGAATTAAATTTGTCTCTCTCCCTAAAGACCTCATCTGATGCCAATGAAATTAGGCCATCTGTTGAGAACGTGTGACTCAAGTGGCAATGCTGCAAACAGACATCCCCATGCAAATGAGTCCAGTTACATACAGCTGTAATTGAGACTAATCATCATTGTTAGGGTTTTCTTTACAGCTATGTTAGCTTTGCACTAACAGAAATTAAAGTAAGGTCATTTGTATTTGTCTGTGTGATGTTCTACTTCAAGATGAGGCTGTTTTATTCAGCTGTTAAGACTACTGGACCTGAAACCATTCACAGCATCTGAACAGTAATAGTTAGTTATCTGATATTTAATTATTAGACTGTCTAGTGCCAGGCATTTTGGTTGTTGATTAAACAGATTTTATTGCATGTTTGGAAGATTGAAAAAGCTACAGCTGCATCAGTAATTGAGATGATCAATTAATGTTATAGCAGTTAACGGCATACTTATTGGAGTTTGCAGTGTGGTCACATTAAAAGAAAAAAAAATGAGGGGGAGGGCAGGTGTGGAAGACAGTATCCATTCCCAATTACAGCAGCATAGCAACATATTAACTGTGCAAAGTAAATGTTTAAAGTTCAAGAATCTGTTAAACGATACTCCATTTAAACAATTCTTTGAATTTCAAGGCTTTTCTCTTTTAATCGAGGTTCTCCAGTCATGTGAAAAAGGAAGTTTGCTCACTTTTTCACTGGAATGCATAGAGGCCTGTGAAAAACTGCGTATACCCTTACTGCATCTATAGGAGTTAAGAAGGTAAGTATCAGCCAGGCATTGCTAATCAAATGCAGTTGATTAATAGATCATCAGAAGGAGTGACCACCTCTAAAAGCAAAAAAGTCAAAGTTGACATTTTGCAAATCTGGGGCATTCAGCTGTATTTTAACCAAATGCCAGCAAATTCAACTCAAAGTCAGACCATGCATTGCTCAGTGAAACTGCAAAAAACCCAAAAGCTACATATCAGACTCTACAGACATTAAATTTTAAATTGGGTGACAGTACAATTAAAAAAACAAAGCCGGGATAATGACTCTTCTATCTGAAAAGAAGATGGCAACATGATTTCGGTTTGCAAAGCTGCATGCAACAAGCCATAAGACTTCTGGAGCAATGTCCTTTGGACAAATCAGACCAAAATGAAGAAGCACAAACACAGAACATTAGCACAAACACCTCATACCAACTGTCAGCACGGTGGTGGAAAGGTGAGGATTTTGGGCTTGTTTACAGCCACAGGAGCTTTAGCACCTTGCAGTCATTGACCATGAGCTCCACTGTTCACAAATTATACAAATGTGAGCTAAAACTTTGGCAAACTGGGAAATGATCCCACCATAGCAGCTAATCTACAACAGAATGCTTGAAAATGAAAAGAATCAAGGTGTTGTAATGGCCCACTCAAAGTCCAGACCTCAAGCTCATTGAAATGCTGTGGTAGCTTTGCATAAACAAATGCCCGCAAACCTTAATGAACTGAAGCAACGTTGTAAACAAGTCTGGGCCAAAATTCCTCCACAATGATGTGGGAGACTGATAAAGTGAAGAAGTGCAGAAAATAATTAACAATTAAGTTTTCCATTAGGTGGTGGTACCTGATACCATTTTTAGTACCTGTTGGGCTTCAAGCGAGCTGAGTTGATCCGAAAATGTGGCATAAACAACCTGCATGCACTAATTGGCCAGTGAGCGGCGACACTTGATGAGTCATGAGAGCGTCTCCTTCACAAAAATCAAAACCCCCCATAAAACCCGGCAATACAAAAGCTATAACTTCTTCATGGTACCTACAACACCACGGTAAGGATAATTAGCAAGACACAAGAAAAAATAAATAAATAAAATACTGATGAGATTTTAGTTTTAAGTTATTTTTATTTATGGAATAGTTTCCATTTTTGCTACATGACAGTTTTATTATAGCTTTTACATGTTACATATTACATTTTCTTCTGTGAACAAAATATTGCTACTGCCTTTCAAAATAAATTAGTATTTTGTTTTCCTTGTCAAAATAAAGAAGACTGGACTTTTCACTGCACTTCATAAAACACCATGTCTGATCTGCCAGAGACATGTTACACATTAATTACTTTTATAAAAATGTTATCATAGATGAGTGTAACATTATTTAAACAGGCCGCTTTGCTGCAAATATATTCTTTTACATGTATCACCCAGATTAGACAGCAAACGCCAAGAGGAAACACATCAAATTAACATCAAAGCACTGAACATCAATAGATTATAACACTTTATTGAAATTATTGAAAACAGCTTGCATGACTTTAGTTTTAAGGCATTTTTTAAATTCTCTTTAACAATATTTCATTATATCATAAGACTTTCCACATAGACATATAAAAATACAGCTATTATTCTAAGAATAAACATGCATGTGTCACCTAGTAATTTTTCTGGACATGGTTTTGGAAATTGTGACATTCACTTTGGCTGATGATACACAGATACATATCCTACGTGTCATATGCACACGACTAATATTCTCACACACCGCACCGCTAAGTAACCACGGATTTGCTTCGAAGTAACACAAGCCACCACACGAGATTTTAAAAAAAAACACTCGCAATTTATATGTGTAGACAAATCTACATCCCAGTTTTAATGAACATTTAAACACTATAACATCATGCAGGATGTAGATCGCCAGAATCGATTGAAATCTTACTCTGTTTTGTCTGAATATCAAAAATACTCACTGTAGTTAATTTAAAATTACATAAGCTCCATGCATTTAATGAGCTGTTTTGGCAAATTGCACATATACCCTTGATTTTGTGTTATTGCACAGAGAACCTACAGTGTAGCTAACATCAACTTCTTTCTACCTCCAAGTGCAAATAAAAAGCACTTACATAAGTGAACACAGTGGTATGCCTCAGTCATCAGTGGACTGTATCTTGCTTATAATGCGGCACTGTTCATAACACTTTACACATAATATAACTATTGCTATTAAATACAGTACATACATTATAGCTAGACAACTCTGAATGTGCCACTGAAACCATATCACATAACTCACTTACAGCCACTTTTCTATGTTTGAAGGTATTCACACACGCGTTGACATAAACATCTTAAAGTGCCTCATCACACAGACTTCACATTTGCACAGCCTCTTTGGCAACCTGATGACATCAGAAGAATAAAAAAAAACACACATCCAAGAGTTAAAAATAACTTTAGAACATTTAAATCTTACAGCACACAACAAGTGAGGTTTGCAGAATCACATTTACAGGATGTTATGATTGTTATAAGTGACTTTTATATAGTGTTGGTATTTTTTTGTCATGTAAAGTGTGTTACTAGTCTAAAATATACACTAAGATCATTCGGCTGAATCTCTCACTGACTGAGGAATTGACCGTCAGATCAGTGCTACAAAGCGGACATGGCTTTAGTTTCCTAAAGGCAGCAGACCATTTAATGTCAGTCTACCAAGTCAAGCAGGGTCAGTGCTGGACCAAAATCGTTCTGTTGTCCACACAGATCCAAGAAAAAACTTTTTATTTCTTCTTTTAATTTTCATTTATATATATATTTTTAAATTTACATGTTTTATATACAGTTACATGTGAACTTTAAGGCTTTGAATTTTGTGATGAAAGTAACACTATTACACAGACAACAAAGACATATGAAGGCATCTTAACTACTGAGTCTAATGCTAAAGTCTAACAGTGGCGAGTGGAGCAGCTGAGTGGGCGTACTCCCTCAGTATGGCTTACTTCCCTGATTTATGAGGCTGGCTGGCTCCCTGGCTGGCGACAGCTAGTTTGCTAGCTGTAGCACTGCTTCTATTGCACAAGTCCCTGATTTCCAGCAGGCCCTCGTTCAAGGCTTTAACGAAAACGACCGAGCTAGTCTCTGTGTTGTCCCAGAAACTAGATACGCAGAAGATGATGTGATCTGACTGTGGGTTGTAACAGGCGCCGTAACCGTTGGGCACCACTGGGCCATAGCAGCAGAACATTTCCACAGTGGTAGGAACCTGGAGTCAAGACCACATAATTATAATCATCATCATAATAATACTACATTTTATTTATAGATGCCTTTTAAAACACTAAACGACACAGTTGAAGACATCATAGAAAAAAAAAAGCCAGTACATCATAAAATAAAATCAAACAGAATAGAAAATTTTAAAAAAGATGTGTTTTAAGGCTGGCATTATAGATAGGTAGAGAATCAACATTGCAAATGTGGTGTGGGAGAGACTTCCAGAGATGAAGAGCCACTCAGCTGAAAGCTCTAAAGTCCATGGTGGTCAGGTAATCAGATGGTATAATGAAAGTAACAGAGGCAGAGGATCTGAGACTATGGTAAGGAGTGGCCATGTGCAGAAATTTAGAAAGATGTGGAGGTGCGAGATTACGGACAGACTTGAAGGTAAGAAGCAGATTCCTAAAATTAACCTCCTAGGACCTGGCGTCCACACACATGGACATTGCATTTTGGGTTGTCTAGACCAAAATACTAAATTTTCCTCTACAAGGGTCTGATATCAACATGATACTGCCACTGTTATAGTGAAATTTAAAGTGAATGTCCTAATATGTGGATTTCATTTTTCTCAGAAACAAAAATCAGATAAAAAAAAAAATCACGTAATTCTTTGTTTTTACATTCATCAGGTCCCAATCAGCCCAAATAGCAAAGAGAAATTAAAAATGCATAACATGAAAGAGTTCAGGTCTCAGGAGGTTAATGTGATAGTTTACAGGAAGCCAGTGAAGCTGCCGAAGGACGGGAATAGACCAGATTAATTTGCTACTGTGGGGTGAAAATGTTCTGAGGGAAGCAAAAGCTAAATCTAAAGATGGTCTAACAGAATAAACTCACTATCAGGGGACGTCAGATTCAGGTGAAGTCTAGCAAAAGAAACAAAAGCAAAAAAAATTGTTTTGGTTGGATAAACAACATCATCATCATCATCGTCATCTTCTTTTTCTTCTTCTTCTTTAAGCTGTTCAACTTAGGGGTCACCACAGTGGATCATCTACCATCTCACTAAACACCACAGCAGGTCTTATTACCGTCTTGTAAATCTTCCCTTTCACTGTTGCTGCTATCTCCACCCACCCACCTTGCATTCATCCCTTCTCTATCTCTTTTGTGGGCTGTCCATTGGTTTGGATGGTTGACCATATAGGTATTTAAACTGATCTACCTTCACTATGTCTCCTTGCAGCCTCACAGATAAACCTGTCTCCGTCTCATTCACACACATCTGCTTCTTTTCCTTTTCATTCCTATTCTCAAGCGCATACCTCCACCTATCCAGGCTCTCTTCCACCTGCTCCCTGCTCACACTACACATCACAATGTTGTCTGCGAATATTATAGTCCACGGACACTCCTGCCTGACCTCATCTGTCAACCTGTCCATCACCACTGCAAACAAGAAGGGGCTCTCTCTTATTAACCTAGCTTCAACAACTCTTCCCCATTTCTTCATGGTGTGGTTCATCAGCTTTATCCTTCTGTAGTTACTATAGATGTCCACATAATTCTTGTTCTTGAAAACTGCTACCAGTACACTTGTTCTCCATTCCTCAGACATCAGCTCAGTCTCTAAGGTTGTGACAAACGATGTGGTGAAAAAGTCCACTGCCCTCTCTCCTCCGCATCTCCTTAAACTTAATATCTTTAATTAGGCTTCTGCAGTTTGGAAATTGGCACGTGCACATTTGCAGACTCCATTACTGCTTTAAAATAATTACTTTATGGTTTAGTGATTCTCTTTAAGAGGTCTCTTCTTTGTTCTTGATTGTCTTTGTTGGTTATAGAGTGTGGTACTGAATGAAAATTTGCCCTTAAAAAACTCCACAGCGGTTTAACTTGAATTAAATGCAAACGAGTATCCTCAAATTGCAGAAAACACAATAGCAGATTTATTTGTGCATCTTTTTCATCTTTTTCTTTTTCATTCTTAGTTTGTGGAAAAGCAGAGGAACATCTGTATTTCTCTTTTTGTCTCCATGGAACATCTGGCATTTCATCTGTCCCGATAACAGGGAAAAATGTGTAACTTGATGAGTGCAGGTTCTGCAGAGGATTTTGTATTTCTGGTATCAATTATATATATATATTTTAGTAGCATATGATTATGTGGTACCTGACTGGTAGAGAGGATGAAGTGGTTACTGGCCAGATATGTCTCATCACAAAAGATTTCTGGCTTTTCCATGTTGAGCTCCTTTGAGATCCTCAGAAGTCCAAGGAGGTGATTGTCTATCGCCATTCCTGTAATTGCCTGAAAAACATATTTTTGACGATTTAAAGGTTTTATGAATAGTTACTTTTCCACCTCCATTCACTAGAATGGACTTCCTTATCCAAGAAATGTGGCTCACTGTTCATTGAAATGCAGCTGAGCCACAACCAGAACCTCATCAAAGCTTTCACCAGCCTCTTACAGTCATTTTTGGAAGTTTGGAAGAATTTGGGAAGTAAAACTTGTTCCCATTTTTTTTTGCCAAAAATTAGATGAGGAAATTAATGTAGAATTTCCATCTGTGAATTATAGATGTAGAATCTAGAATCTAGAATCTGCCAGTACTTTTAAAGCTAATTACATTGCATACTTTTTTGCACATGTGGACCATTTCTTGGCTGGTGTGGTGATAATTTTGTGGACCGGAGAACTTTGGATTTTCTTAATAATAATACTCACTGCAATTGTATAACTTGTCTGGGCTTTAATTGCATCCCCTAGTCGTTTCATCTTTTCTGAGTCCTGTCAGAGAAGAAAAGTCATTCAATGAAAAAAAAAAGTGGACATAGGACATTTGTTGCATCGAGACAGCAGCAAAGCCAGCCATTTTTCATAGATCCGCTAAATCTTCAGGGGAGTCATCTGTTTGACTGACTTTTCCTTGCCAAGGTTTCCAGTCGCACCTGTTTCATTAGAGAGGCGCAATGAGCAGTAAAGTGGGAGTCAGTAATTAAAGCGGGAGTGAGAAAAATGACTCACGGAGAACGTTCCCCTCTCATCTGCCATAGACTTCACAAAGGCCAGGGCCTCGGCGGTCGCTGAGCGAATGTTATCTACGCGACCTTCTTGGAAACGCCGAATTGACGCACTCTCGTAAGTGGACACGAGCCTTCCAGTGCATCTAAGTACAGGGCAGACATGATTTGAAACTGCACCTTAATGGCAAACAGTTCAATTAGAGATAATGCTTATGATATCACACATTGAATATTTATTACTTGAAAAATGCAAGCTGCAAGGCAACTTGTATGAAGGCATCTGGACTCATCTTCTGTTGCTTGATAAATTCTTTCCCATAATCTCTGAATTTGAATACAGTCATGTCGAGATTATTCACCAGCCTGAAGAAGAAAACAGTAGATTTTTGTGACCTCCTGTCTCAAAAAAATAAAAAATAAATCTTGTACTTATTTATAATTGTAGTTGTGTGTTTGTGCTGGTCTTGCCTCTGCAGTCTCTCTGCAGATGCTGCTAAGAGTCCTTGGATATGTGGGTTACATTTCCAGCGTAGCCTCCTTGGAGGGGGAAGCTCTCTAAAGCTGGAGGACTTCACCATCTTAGAAGAACTTTCCATTCTGTTCAGAACAACAACACGTTTGTTTCAGACACTTCTGGCCTCATCAGCATTCATTTAGATGACCATATTCAGTGTGCGGCCTGTCTTGCTACAGTGAACTAACTTACATATATTTCATTATGTATTCGCAGCACTGCACCAGAACAATCCCTTCAAATGGCGAATGCTCACACACCACTCCACATATCCCATCCATGCCTACAACAAACTGAGAAAATGGGGATTAAGTGATTACCCAAACTTTGCAGTCATGGAAAACTGAAGCGCCTGGAATATCGTCTTACCTGCATTGACTTGTCATACCAGCGGTTTGCACCGTTCTTTTCATGTCCTCCACCATGTAGCATCAACAGGGCCCTGTTGGTGTCACTGGGTTGCAGGCCGCTGGGCTCATCCAGACACACCACACAGATGCAGCTCTCAATCAGCGCCAGAGAGTCCCTGTTGATCTGATCTGGACAGATGAAAGAAAGAGAACCATGTCCTGGATTTGCTTTTTCTAAAAAAAATTTTTTTTAAGTTGATTAAAATGTTAAATTGATTAAGAATGAAGTTGTGGTAAGACCTTTTATTAGTGCCTCTCTAGCTTGTGCCCATTCTGTCCTCCCATCAGATGTCAAGATGCCAAAAGGGGGGAGCCTCTCCTCAGCGTTTTCAGACATTTTCACAATCTTCTCCAGCTGGGATAAGATCTCCTCCTCACTGAGCTGCTTGCTGTTTGCGACTACATCCAACACGAAAAACTAGTGAGAAAAATAAATTACAGCAATCACAAGTCTCTCAACTGTTCCATCAAGTACAGCTTCACCAGGATGATTCAACTCGACAGGAGAATATCTAAGTTAAAATGTGTCCTTGCATGCTAATTGCGCTTTATAGCTAACCTTACGGCTACTGTTTGAACAGCTGAGATAATAACGACATTAGTAATAATGGCAGGGACTGAGAAGGGCCAATTACCTGCTTCTCTTCCACGATCAGTTTAACATGCGACTCAAGGAAGCTCTCAGACAAAGTGGCCGATTTAATCTGCAGTAATTAAGTTAACTCCCTGTATCTCCATAGGGACGGGCCCTTAGAGGCTACAGATTGATGGCTCCCAGAATCATTTCCAGGGGAGAGTTCCTGAATTTTTCCATGTTAATTTGCAGTCTCATTCGTAACCTTCATAAAAATCAATATATTAGCCATGGACTATAGATGCTGCAGATGTTTGTAGCATGTGTTTGAATGTGGATCGGTGACATTGATCTGACTCTGAGATGAGATGGTAATGAGTGCAGGCTGTTTTGTACAGGGGATTTTGTTAGATGATAGGTAAGGAAAAGACCACACACACACACACACACACACACACACACACACACACACACACACACACACACAAACTTGTTTTGATGTCTTAGTGAGGACATCTAATTAACATAACGTTTCCCTAGCCGCTTACCCTAAACCTAACCATCAAAATTGAATGCCTAACCCTAACCCTTAGCCTAAACCTAACTATAACCTAATTGTAACCCTGACACTAAAACCACATTTTGAGTCTCAAAAATGCCTTTAAACTCGTGGGGACGGGTATTTTGTCCCCTTAAGGGACTGTTGGTCCCCACAAGTACAGTAGCACAAGTATAGTAGCAAGTATAGTTTTTGGTCCTCACAAAACTATCTAAATGCACACACACACACAAACATAATTCTCTTACATGGCTGCTATTCTCTTAAATGTCTTTATGGGTTTAAAATAAAGCAGTTAAACTTTAAAAATTAAGTAGGAGAGCCTGATTGGGGATTTAAATGACTTCTGTCACCTGGCTCCTGCTGTGAAACTATAGCTTACCTTACCGCTACATGCTGTCTATTATGACAATTCCTGTTTAGTACTTCCTGGTCTGTCTTGTCCCAGTATGTAACTTTGGCCAGTTTAAATATTCAAATAGACACTATCAGCCACAGATAGCCACACTTCATAGCAGGCGCTGCTTTTTGAGAAAGAACTGACTCCCCTGTTACAGCAGAATTAAAATTAGGGATAAAATTAGTCAAATGATATTGAACTAACAGGTCTAATTCTGTTCTGCCTGTCCTTCATGCAAAAGGTCTATAAGATGATCCTCAGGAGGTGCAGCAGTGGGTAGATTGGGTAAGTTTGTTAGATTCTTTTGTAATATATCTATATCATGGCTAAAGCACTTCTGGATGGATGCAAACTGCATTTCGGTGCCCTGTACCTGTGACATGTGCAATGACAATAAAGTTGAATTCTATTCTATTCTATTCTATTCTATTCTATTCTATTCTTTTCAATAATGACTTTACTTACAATTATTGTTTTTCTTAGCTCTTTTCTGTATTTGAGAGGGGTGAAGAAAAGGGAGTTGGTTGTTTCTTTATTTACTCTTACCACAGGAAAAAAAAACATATAATTTATCTTCACTCAAGTAAAGGGGCTTAGACTAGTCTTTACTTTAAAATCTGACTTGAGCATCTCTGCTACATGGAAACTGACTTGTATGTCACTATATATGTATTCTCTCAAATGGACAGAAAACACTCTTTAATCAGCAGTATTACTGAGTGTGAGAAGTCTCCTCAACGGCCAGTGTCCTGACCTGATTCTTGCATGCCACAATCATGTGCTCCGGTGCTGAAAATGCTGCCTTCATCTGGACCGTCAGCGTGTCTGTCTTTAACCCCGGATAGCGGTAGGAGGTGAAGAGGCGATAGTACTGCTCCATGCACATAGGCATGACAGCTAGCTGGCCTCGAGTGAAATCCACTGGCAGTGATCGCCTGAGAGACATTTTTACACACACTAGATCACCTATGAAAAGACTTGTGATTCATTATTATATAATTCTGGTTTTAATCTTCAATCCACATAGCTTGCAGGTTGAACTTACCCATCAATGAGAGCCTTGTATTCCAAAACTCCACTGATGAGACGGGCGGCAAATCTTAAAAGAGCAAGAAGGAGGGTGAAATTTGAAAGCGGTATTGCTGTAAAACACCAAAGTTATACAGCAGACTGGCTGATGATTGTAATTACATATACTCCCATCTCTCAAAGGACTAACAGTAATCATATTATGGTGAATTACTGGGATACAGTGTGAGAGTTGCGTGTGTTCATCTGCGAGAGGGAGAGAGCCAGTCTGTATGTGTGAGTGGGTGAGTGGGCAAAGAGGGAAAACGCAGCGGCTTGTCAGGTCTTATGTTGTATATCATTTGTCTTGGTGTTATTACGTTCAAAGCCAGATCAATACAAAGGAGGCAGCCTCAGTGCACCACACCCCTAAATGAGGCCTGACTAAGAGTCTCCGCGGAGAGCTTGGCCCTGTCACTCCCAATCTAATAAGTGGCCGTGTCAGTAGATTACCAGCTGCTTGGGGTGATCTGGAAATATTCACTTAGTGGCTGTGCAAGCTGAGAAAAGCTAATGTTGAGCTACAGGGCTGGATGGACCGGTGTAATGTCTGGCAGACCACAGCTCATTTAATAACGGTCAAAGATTCTTTCCATGACTGTAATTCAGATAAGAATCTGAGTCTGAATCTATACAAAAGAACATAAAAATCTGTCAACAGCTAAAGAGCTGATTATGTGTATATTTTATATTGTTAGTGCAACATTCAGCATGTGACCTTTTTTTCTCTGGTCCAGAACTTACAGTGCGCACTCACTTTATGCTCAGTCATTGTGTGACATATTAAGTGAGTTACTTTGTAGTTCTCCCACATTTGCTTGCAGCTTGACAGAGAATATTAGTTTTAGGGATAGATGATCAGAGAATAGCAGTAATAATAAGTAAAAGAATATTTTCAGCACATTTAGGTAAATTTAAAACAACTATTTAAAGGTTCCAGAGTGTGTTTTCTGGATCATATAGAAAAATAAACTCATGATTTCTGATGGTTTTTTGATTACAAAAATCTGTTATTTAAGACAGTAATTGAAAGATAGATTCACTGTTAATAAAAGAAAACTGTATTTATTTTTGTTCTGACCTATTGAGACTTTTCCCCTCTGGATAAATATGCTTTTTTGTCATTCATTCCCTTGATACACAACTACAAAGACAACTTACAGAGAATCAAACTAAATTTGGATGTTTATCTGACTCAAATATCACCTGCTAAAGAATTTAAATACAGAAACGGAAACATCTGCATCTTCAATTGTGATTATTTTGACCTTTTATTCTAAAAAAATCCTTTGGTTTTACAACCTCCAAAGAAAGGGTGAATAAAAAAAGTCAGCATAGCAGAAGTCCAGAACATACCTGAGGGCGTCTTTATGATCTTTAAACATCTGCTTAGGAAACACCATGGCAGGACTGGAGTTAACTGGCAGGGCCAACCTGTTGTTCAGGTACATGTCCTCCAGCCAGTAGTCATAGACCTAAATGTTAACACAGGGACAGTTTTTGAGAAATGTTGCTTTGTTAAATGTGTTTGGACTCAAGTTATTACTTTCAGAGTTGAGACCTGTGCAGTGAAGTAAAAAGCCATTACAGTGTATCACTGCCAGATGAAAAGGAGAGTGGGAGAGTGGTGCTAGTGTGAGAGTGGGAGTGTGATAGATTTCACTGAGCTGGATGGCTAGTGGACTGACCGATCACCCAGACAAAGCACAACCGGAGGCAGGGATAAATCTTTATCATGGAGTTTAAGACTTTTTTTTAGCAAATTTTTTTTAATCTTAAATAAAATAATTTACAGCTGCTTTCAGCAATTCAACTATCGAGCAAACAGTGCAAAAACACATGCAGGTATTCATATAGTCATAAAGTCAAAACAATACAGAAGCTCTTTATTGATAGAAGTAGGATGCGCACTGTAATTTTTCCTGTTCATGCACAAAAAACAACCTTTCATCTGTTAGGTCTGTGTGTTTACCCAGTTTGCCATCTTGTCCCTCCTCTCTAAAAGCTTCTTCTGGAGTGTCTCTCCCACGCCCCCAGGAGCCCCAAACTTCTCCACGATCGCCCTTGTTTTCTTAAACTGCTCCTCCTTCACCAGGTGTTGAACGCACTTCAAGTACGTGTCAAGGGTTTGTTTCAGCAGGGGAACGGGGACCTTTGGCAGCACCTGATATCACAAAAAACATCACACGAAGAGTAATGGAAGGAAAGCAACTGTCAACATTTTAATGGGATTCAGTGTTCATTAGTTAAAGCAATCATTTCCTCCCATGTTTCCTTTATTCGTTTATTATTAGAACCTAAGTTAATAATGCATTTTGACTGCTTCAAGGCCAATTTGAGAATAAACTACACAGTCTCCTGTGCATTGCAAATTACCCATGAGGTAAGTTCAGATTGATAATATTATCTGTGTGATGTTTGGTAATTTGCATACTGTTGGTAAGCCAAGATTATAATATGGAGACGTGCAGTGCAAATGCAGAACAATGTATCCACAAATTCTTGGGAATGTTTAGATATTTTCAGGTCCTTAATTGGTATTTAGAAAATAAATAAATAAATAAATAAATTTAATTAAGCACTGGTTTGACCCTGTAAACGCAACATTGTCTCTGTTATATTATAGTCTGCTGCATCATTTTGATCAAATTTCTGCACAAAAATGATGTGTTCTATAGTGTCTTGAACATACTTTCTATCATCTCGAATGAGGGGTTTTTTTTGCCCCTAGCGGCCAGTTAGGCAAATGAAGCTGGCGCTGTCCGTGGTGCTGAAATCCAGTACCGTTACTTTGCCAACTTGGGCACCACGGGCAGCGCTCGGCACGACAAAGTAAAGCTGACGTAAAGAAGACAAGAAAGAAGCAGCGGTGTGTGTTCATACTTGGCTGTCTTGGTCTCTCGCCGTCCCTCTCTCCAAGATTGGCATGATTAGTCCAGTCTCGACCAGTGAATATAACTCGTAAGCTCCCCCCACCCCAAATAGGGTCTGGCTTCAGCCGTGCCTGCATGAAGCGTGTTCAGACATTTCAAGGAGAGAAAAGAAGCAACAACAAAAAAATAAAAATTAGGCCTGTTGATAAAATGTAACTACACAGTTGTGTGCTGTGTGAAAGTGAGCCAGCAGGCTTCCATTTTTGATCAAGTTGCAGCCTAATGCAATTTACTTCTTGTGCTTGCATTCCAGCTGCGCCTCCTGACTCACTGCAGACGGATACACATTTTAAAAAGCCCATTCCTATTTCCTGCCCTTCAAAAAATCCAAAACAAAATAAAGGGGCTTTTCTTTTACATCAATTTTAATGTTAAAAGTGCTAAAATCCTAAAGAAACACAATGAAGAGGAGCATCATTAGATGCAAGTCTTTTTAGTTGAAAACAAGTGGACTGATTAACTAAAACTTAACTTGAGCAAAGCTGTAAAGTAGGAAAAAAAGCTCCCCCCGCTGTGCGCCAAACAGGCTCAGAAAACTGAGATGATGATAACTTTTGAAATGAACACAAAGTCTCAGTTTGTTACAGTTTATGAGAGCCTTACCCGATCAGCGAAGCGATCAAAAGGTCAGAGAAGTGTGTGAAAGTTGGCATCACCTCCCACGTCCAAGCGGTGAAAGCCCATGTTAGAGGAAAACTCCGTTTAGACGCTGGACTGCTCCCCCGTCCCCACGCGTCGCCATACGGCTGTGGCTCCACATTAAAGCACGCCTTGGAAAAGATGCTGAAGGTGTTTGCGTTTACCTACCCCCTTGAGGCAAGAAACTCCTCCCATCGAAATCTATTCGCGGAACATATTATCTGACAGCTTGCTTCCCCCCTCCCGCCCACATCCTATAAAAATTTTAATATATATCAAAAACGGACCGAGCGTCTGGCTGTCATTCAGGTATCCTGTGATCACCCTGCGGGGTCCACATTTTTTTTCTTTTTTTTCTTTTTTTAGATTTAAATGCTAAGCTTGTCTCATGGTCTCGGTTTTGACAACATGTGGTGAGGTTATAATCTAGAAATACATCAGTTTGTGTGTGTTACACTTGAATTTGAATTTCTTTATGCACTTTGACTAATGTGTCAGTGTCAGTACGCAAAGATTCAAAAATAAAGATGATTTTCCCGATCGTTTAAAAAATATTTGATAATAATGAAATCAAATAACACTTCTCTTGTGTTTTTATGTTTCCAGGATGGGTGATCCGGACTTTTAGCCACTTTTATCGTCTACAGTTCCTATATTAATATCGAAACAAATCCGGCATTTATGTTATTTTATTCATTTGAAATTAAAATAATGAAAATGAAATCACCACCGTCACACTGATCCAAACAGAGATTTATTAAAACCACAATTATTCAATGAATACACATTAGTTCATCTTAAGGAGACTGACATCATTAGCTACGTCTTGACAAAATGTTTCATACACACACACCCGCGCGCAACGGCATACATACTTTGTAGAGATCCACGGATATATATATATGTATATATTTTATTTGAATAATTTACATTGTGCGTGTATCCACATATGTACAAAATCCATTTATTATGATACATTTAATTTCAAACAAAAAAAAATAAAAATAAAACGAACAGGCCTACTTATTAAAATCCACAATTTTTAACAACAAAAAAGAAAGAGGCCTTTGATGTGCAAGTGAAAAAAGTTTCCTCCGAGACTAAAAATATAGGCTATTTTGTGAAGGGGAGAAATGTGCTGCTTACAGTTGGTCCCATACAATTTTATACGCACATTATATCTATTTATATAGTTTGTATATATAATACTGAATAGTACACACAAATTCAACGGTAGCTGAAAGATCTCTCACAAAACTCGAGTTATACATCCTTGACAAACGCTACATAGACTTGTTTGTTGACACAATGAAACCACAGTAAGAAAAAAGAAGAAAAAAAAACTTTGAAAAACGAGTCACACAGTTGTGACGTTGGTGACTAGGTGTTTATATTGCACATCGGTACTTACATAAAAGTTTAAATCACTAGATTGTAATTTGTCTGCCTCACAAATCTCACAAATGTTTTGATTTGTAGGTCGGATTGTAACCGGTCTAAGTGCACTCCGGGCCGGAGGACTCTTCTGACAAGGACCGCTGTGCTCTGAAGGGGTCAAACCCATTCTCATCTACCGACAGGCAATTCCCTGCCGAACTGTAGCCCTTCTTCTTCGCTCTCCTCTCCTCCATCTTGATTGTGTCGTACAGCCCCTGCGGAGCTTCGTCTAGCAGGTTATCTCTCTCTGAGTGGGACGGTTTCATTTGGCACACGTTGCGCAGCAGCAGCAGGGCTGGTGCGTAAAGCACATTGACAAGACCCATACCAAGATTAAGTTGTACAAAACCGAGACTGTGCACTATCTGCCCGGCTACTATGGGACCCATAGCATAAGCGACAGAGTAGGAAATATCTGCAATAGCATAAACACTACCATACACAGAAACATGACGCACATCAACTAAAAATGCAAGTGTGGGTAGCAGGGCAGTGTCTACCAGCGCTATGCCAAAACAGATGCCGCACAGCGGGGCGATAAGCTGCCCAAAAGTTTTGCATGCCGGAACTGTGCAGGAGCTCGCCCCTATGATAACCATCCCTACAGCTCCGTAAAACCACTGCAAATTTGGATGTTGTGCTGCCAATTTAACCGTTATGTAAACACCGAGAACATGAGGGAAGAAGGCTGGGAGCCAGGTGAGCCCCATTTCCCACTGAGATGAGTGCATGGTGGTTTCCATCCAGTTGGCTATAGTTGGCTCTAGAAAGGCAAGGGGGATGTTACACACTGTCAGTGCCCCGGCCACCACAGCTATGTAGGGATCAATCATGAGTCTGTATATGGGGGTGCCGACTGGCATGTTCTCTCTAGTCCTGTTAGAGAATGGCTTGATCACGGTCAGCAGCATTAAGCCATCCGCCAGGCAAATGCAGGCGAGCACGATGAACGGCACTCGTTTGCCGACAAACTCGTACAGGACGCCCCCGAAGGGAGGCGCCACCAGACTCCCGAAAGAGATGAACGCCAGAGCAATGCCGAGCGCCCTGCTTCTCTCTGCCTCCTCCGTGTATTTGTCAGCTATCATCGCGATTCCAGAGGTGTCTGCGAAAGCAGAACCGAGACCCTGCAAACTTCTGGCCATAAAGAGAGTCGCGTAATTCTCCCCGAAAGCGAAGATGCAGGTAGAGACAAACATGACAGTCAGTCCAATTAAAAGTGGAATGTCATATCCAACCCGGTCTATGAAAGTTCCCGACAGGGGGTTAACTAAGAGCTGGAGGATGGCTTTTGATGCAAAAAGTATTCCTATCTGGATATCTAAATTGTCCTTGTTGCTTTTGTCTTGGCTTGTGCTGTTTGCTGAAGTGTTGGAGTGCATCACAACGTGGACGTGTTCTGACTGCTCAATCTCCAGATCAGCAAGATAGTCTGGAATAATTGGCACGATTACCATGTAGAGCATATTGTCCAACAGGAGAGCCACGCAAACAATCACCAGTATGATCCGTCTTTGCTGGTGAGGATCCCGCATCGCGGTGCCTAACTGCTTGGTTCTTTCGCCCATCTCGGACAGTTTTACAGCGGCTGATTTGGCCAGCCCCGAAGAGCCTCCTTCTCCATCCATGGTGTGCTTTTCTTTAAAAAAAAAAAGGATTTTCGATTCAGAACTGTAGTTGTGCTTCTTCCGTCTGATGCCGATCTTTTTAACACCTCGGATGACTCATTGGTGCTTTCTTTACACTGAAGTAACGCTCTCCGTCCTCACCTCGCCTGTGCGTAAAGGGAGAGGCGCAGATGAACTTGGCTGCCTCATCGGTGAAGATGGTTTTCTTCAGCTTTCTCCTCTTGTCCTCGGCTCAGCCACGTCCGATGATGTTTCATGATCTCCCGAGAAGTGACGTGGTGAAATCGTAGATTTTCTGCACCTTGCAGAGGTTTCAGCTTCTATTCTTACATTTCAAAGTTTTTGTTTGGAGAGATTTTGATAGTTATTTGCACAACAGAGAACACTCAATCTCGCTCATCTCTGTTGTCATACCTCCTATCACCTGTGGCACTTTTGCGCTCTGCTCCGAGACCACGAGTGACTCCGTGGCCATTGGTGCATATTAACCCGCAGGTTCGGCGCTATTTTAGTCCCTTTTTTGTCTCCTCTTTTCAGCAAGTGCTATGACGCATCACCAGCTTGCCCCCAAGTGGATCCCTTCGCCACTTGCCTCTTTTATGTTAATCTCCAACCATTGGCAGCAATCACTTCAACCAATAAGAGCTGGTGAGCACTATTACAAAGGCGCAGAAGAAAAATCGTTTCGTGCTCTCAGTGTGTGACTCTAGACTTTGGAGATATAGAAAAATATATTGCGCTTTGTCATCACTAGTATATACGCACAAGAGACGATACATGTTTTCAGAATAAAAATCTATCCATATCAATCGCAACACAAAATTTACAACATTTCTTAGACTTGCCAGTAACGTCATTGACCTTATTGTTTAAAGTTTGTCACACTGCCCTTCTCTGCACCCAAAGAGACTCCAGTACCGTGGACAGATTCCGCCCCCACGGGCTCTTTAAACGGCCAAGTTTGAGTCTCTCACTCATTTTTTGAAAGAAAGATACTTTTCATGGCCTTCTTAAAAATGTTGCCTAAACTCCCAAGAGTCATGGCGCCTGTTAACGTTTGCATTTACACGGAAGAGTATCGCATGAAGCTCTCAGCGCAGACACTGTGCAGGGTACAAGTGTAACATTGGCGACACCTCGTGGTGAAAATTCATCGGTACAAACAACAGAAGTGGAAATCATTGCATTACCTTTACTAAGTACTGCAGTCCTGACATTTTATACAGTTGTAGAATTATTTACAGGCTAATACTCCCAAAGGACCCATTAAAAGAATTTCAATTAAATGCTTTAGTTTCGATTTCTTTCAAATATTTGTCTTGTGCAGTCCCATTGCTATTTAAGTCTGTTGTTCGTTGTATGACGCTACAAAAGAAACTGCAAAATAATTTTTTTATAGTTGTTATTCTTACTTTCTGTCTGTGTGGGATTCTAATACATGCATTTCAAAAAGATTTCTTTCTGTTTGACAGTAGAGGGCGATAACGACCTACAAATGATTAAAATAATCACTCTATTAGCCTACAGTGAACAGGGTAGCACACGCTAAAGGACAGACCACAAGACTGGCACCTCTTCGTTGGAACTAGAAAACTAATATTAATTGAAGTACAGCAATCTGGCTTAAAAAAATAATAATATTTAAATTCATCAAATGAAAATTTGCTACAACAACAATAGTAATGATAATAATAATAATTAGGCCCAGATCGTTCTTGGTCATTCTTTTAAAAAAATCATTCTGCTCTATCGCTTGGAAACAGGCAATGAGGAGATGGGAGAAGTGGCTCAGGAGTTTTGCACTGGAAAGTGTATGAATATAAATGTATGCATATGAGTTGGATTATTTATTAAATATTGGATAAAGATTAAGCAGTATGTACTTTATGTAAGTGACTGTGCCTAAGTGATCTATATACATATATGTATATGTGTACGTGAACACACACACACACACATAGAGAGAGATAAACAGACAGATAGGGTATCACATTTATTTTTTTCTTTTTCCTTACCAATAAAAATCATAATAAGAAAAAAAAAACAATAAAGACTTAAAGCAATTTAAACCAATTTCTACTTGCTATTTATACATTTCTGCTGCTTTATTTTCTCCTAAGTGTGACATGTTATTTGTATTGCAGACTTTTACATTTTATGCGATTTGATTGTGTACTCAGCACATAGTATGTTCACTGGATTAGTTTGAACCTGAAAAGGGAATGTGAGTACATCAACAGGGGGATTAAAATACTACAGAAAAAAACACGTGCCCAGTTTTACTAATGAAAGAGGTTTGGCGTTGTATTACATAAACACTTTAAAAAAAAATTATTATAGCCTTATACCCCATTCATGCTGAAGTGTTTAAAATGCTGTTATCATATCAGTGACTTTGCAGAGATGGGACTACATGGGTAATCTTTGCTAACTCATTCTAGTAACTTGGCAGAGTCAAGAGTGTCAGCCTAATCCTCAGAGCTGAATTATGGATGATGACTTGGCCTCTGACGTGAAGACAGTGCCACAGAGAGGCTTAATGGATGAGACTACGGGGAAGGCTTTCTAGATGCCTAGTGACGCAGGCGTGATCTAATCCTTTAAAAATCGTTGCATGAAACATCCACTTCAGATATGTCACATCTTTGACACAGTTCGTGGTCTAATGGCATCAAAATTTATGATAACACTTGTGACCCAGAAACTATTATGAACAGATAGTATTATGTAACACTAAGCCAAGCTGAAGAGCTTGGGTTTTAGCATCTAACGTGCTTCCTTCCACTCTCTGATATGCTCTGACCTCTGGACTGTAGTGTGTAATATTTAATGGAGGGTCTAGTTGCCCTTTGGTTTTCTTCTTTGATAGGCAGCTTTCACCTTTGTCTCTTACATGAGTAAACACATGCTCAGTATTAATGCAGTAAACATGCAGGACTTCACCAGCTAGGTCCATATAGTGTTAATCAGTGTCTCTGGAGGTTATACAAATAGTGTTTTTACTCAGCCATCCCTTGTGGCTAAACTTCAAAGATGATTTTGCATCACTCACTTTTCCTGTTTTTAGATATTTTAGGGTCTTTTAGCAAAGCGAGTGTTCTTTAACCAAAATCCTTCAAAATGTTTTCACCAATTTAATTCAGCTGCACAAATAAATGCTTTTGGAATGATACACTTCCATTATACTGGCTTGCTGTTTTGCAATTTACACTATTGTGCCAATTTAAACTAGGATAGTATAGTAGGGGAGGGCATGTAACAAACTGAGGTTCAAAAGAACAATCTTCACACGAGATTACAACACTGTGGAAGTTATGAAGCTTTTTCATTAAGCAAGCCTACAATTGATTGGTGTTGACGTGGTAGGTCAATAAGTGTTCATTAGCACTGGAGATGTTGTTAAAGCAGTGATATCCTCTGTATTTTAGTGACCTAATTTATTTTTCCAGCCAAATATAAATGACACACGGTAGATTTTTAAGGTTCTTCTTTAAATATCTTGGACTTTTATTTTCTAGGGATGTATTTTTTTAAAAAAAATTGAAGTTATTATTATCCTCATCCAGTTATATTAGAGAAAGCTGCCAAATAAGTACAGGCATCATTCTGTTTTCTAACATCGTCTGTGAATAGTAATACATTTAGCACACCTCTATTTTCTATTAACCTTCAGCTTGCCTGGTGGGTGGATCCCAAATCTTAGCATTTCTATTGGATGAAAAGGGTTGTAATCGCTTCTTTGTTTTGGAGGAAGGCTCAGTCAGGCTTTATCTGTCTGTGACAGGTTCTACTTTCTTCCTGTGAACTTGCTGCTATTACCACAGTGTCTATCTACAGCTCTGACCAAATTAGATCACTAGACCACACACACACACACACACACACACACACACACACACACAACCTCACAATCAGCCAACTGTTTCTAAGAACTTGATGCTGATCTTTTAGTTCTTTAATCTTTCTCAAGAAAAGTCCTGATCGCAGCAGGAGATGTTGGAGGAAGGACATGATTGTGCCAAACATTTAACTCCTCCTAATGAGCAGAGCTTGCTAATATACTGGAAGGAAATCCGATGCTAATGAGCAGGCTGCATAACAGCATTCCCGAGACAGCTTCTGATTAGGCGAGGCATTCTTTTTCCCTGCTCAAGCTTTTCAACTTACTTTTATCCCCACTTGTCACATTTTTACATTCAAGAAAAGATACAGAAAAAAAAACAAAACACAAACTCACAAAGACATTGCTAACTGTGCACAATGTTCACCCCTTTTTTTTTTGGTTTGGCATGCTACTCAAAGTGCAGCTGAAGCAAATGGGAATGCCATTTAATTTGCAGGTATTGTCACTGTTCATACTGTACATTAGTTCTGGGTTGACTCAAGTCTTCTGTCTCTGTCTGCAGTATTAAAAAACAAAAACGTTCCAATAGCAACTTTAAGAGATGCCTTACTGGTGTAAAAATGATCAGGTCTATGACTTCATGCAATTCAACATTTAAATGCAGGGGTTCATCATTCTAATTTAAGCAGCCAACAGTCTAATTTCAGGACTGCTACACTGTTGCTCATTAGGCTGAGTCCTTCTCCCTTAAAGAAGGCTGCTATTGATGGTGAGAGGGTTTAATCCCCTTACGCCCAGCCTGCTGGCAACAACGTCACACCTCGGAGGTTAGTGTGACAAGGACCGTCTCACAGTGGATTATTTCTGCTGTGGATACATTTAGCATCAGAGCTGGAGTCGTTTCTTCTACAGCAGAAATGGCACTCATTTTACATCGTGGGCCACGTATAGCCCACTTTGATCTGAAGTGGGCTGAACCAGGGAAACTCCTCTATTTGTCAGTGTAAAGAAGTTTAAATAGAAATTTAATCCTATTTAATATAAGAAAAATCTGTTACAGGTAGGATTATATGTTCCTGCTCTGAAGCGTCTATTCATGTGCATGCAGAGAGAAAATGCAAACTATTGCCTATTTACTAAAAAGACTACAGTATTTGTTTTAAAACTTTTCAGCGCACTGAAAAGTAAAAACAAAATTGCTAAATAAGTTTAAATAAATCTGAATATGTTATCAAATTTAGCTCAATGTAAGTTAATATGAAATGAAGACAAAACACTACCAAACTCTGTGTAGCTTAGTGTATGCATTTCCTAATTTAGACAAGTAGCTAACCTGAAATGTGATTAAGTCCACGTCGCCTAAGAAGGAGCTTAATTGCGCAACAGGCTTAACACAGTAAATATTTCCTCACTGTATAGAGGGGCTGTATCATTTAGCTGTCTACAAAACAAAAACACAATCTGCTTATTAAAATGCTTTAGATTTGACACTGACATGTAATAAAAGGCGCATTTGTGCTTGCAGCAATTAGGCTTCTTGCTTACAAGCATCTCCATTAATGGGATTAAAATAGAAAGCACAAACAGCAGAAGAGGAGCAACATCTGTGTTTATTGTCAGTGGATTCATGTGGATGGGGGAGCAGTGCAGGTTAAAGTCAAGCTGCTGAAAGAAAGAATGCATGAACATTTAAAATGGTCAGAATACCTGCAGCATGTTTTGTTGTTGATTGAGCCAAGTCCAACATGAGGTATGGTGGCTCCAAGCAAACAGACCGTCCTGTAGTGTCATGTACTGTCCAAATATGAAATATGAAAATAACACAACTGTACATCTCTGACCTGGCAATGTTTATTTCAAAACATCCTACTACGTTTGAATGAGGAACCTATCATGAAAGCAGTTGATGATCTTGGATTTTTGCCCGATTTTGCTGGGCTTTCTTTTACTTTGACTTCTTAATATCTGGTTCAACAATCTTCTGTCCAGTGAGGAAATGCCAAACTCCCCCTCGGTAGAACTCATTTCCAAATGAGTAGAGGAGAGCGTTAAATATAGGATTTGTCTTTGCAATAACTGGAAGCATCTACAAGGGAAAAGGCACACAAAAAGCAAAGGTTTGAAATGATGACTGAAACTGCAACTAAGAAACCGCAACAAACCGTTAAACTAAAAGTCAACAATAATAAGAAGAAAGAGGTGTATAACCTGGTGTTTAACTGTTTCATTTTCACACATAGTGTTAGGTTGCAAAAAACAAAATAAATACATACCATTCTTAGCTTTGGAGAGACCAACTTCACATTGTCAAAGCAGGCATAGACACACATGATGACATAGGGGCCCCAGCACATCAGCAGTACCCTCAAAGGCAAACTGGTGTTAAACTGTAAAATAAAGTCCATTGTGTTACATACAACATGGCTGCAAAAACGAAAAGAGTGTGTCACAATAAGTCTAATAATAATAGTGATAACAATCTTATCAAGCTTATGTGTAGTTGCTGAAACAAGAGATGAAGTAGAGATGCATTTCAGTGGTTTCGTGACCAAAAGTATGTGGTCAAGACAAGGTTAGAATGTGGCATAACTGCTGGATGAATAATTAATAGATAACAGATCACACTTGAATAGGATGGAAACCAACTCAGAGCCTTACATGGGTTGCTTTTCAGACATTCCAACTTATGATTGCCATCTTTTTGAGATTCCCTACATGAATCGCCACCTTATCATGGTGGAGGGGTTTGTGTTTCCCAGTGATCTAGGAGCTATGTGGTTGGGGCAATTTGCTCTGGTAGGGTCTGCCATGGCAGATTGTCTGACTCCTTACCTATGACAAAAGAGTGGTACACATAACCTATGCAGTGTAACAATCCAGAGATCCTGTGCTCTCTGCCCGAGATAGGGTTACTGGGGTCCTAGCCTGGAGCCAAGCCTGGGGTACAGTCTCGAGGACAATCGTCTGATGGCCAGGCCTTAAGCCATGGGGCTTGGCTGGGGTCAGCTTGAAAAAGCAACATAGGTCCGTCCTCCTGTTGACCACCCACAGGAGGAGGAGTTCGGTGCTTAGTGGATTGACAGGCAGTCAGAGCAGAGGTCCTGGTACTCTGATCCCTGGCTCCCAAAACTGGTTTGTGGTAGATTCAATATCACCTCACTTATGAGGGACGAGTCCAAGCTGATATAGCTATAGTCGGGCTCACTCAACGTACAACTTGGGGTATGGAACCAGTTTCCTTCTCACTGAGGGGTTTGACTCTGTTCCATTCTGGAGTTTCCCTCAGTGAGAAGCCACGGTCAGGCTTAATGTTGTTCCATACTTGTATCCCTGCGGTTTGCTGCCTATGCTTTGGGGTTTAGATTAGATCCAGACTGTTGTTTGTACCTATATGCCAAATGACAGTTCAGAGGACCCAGCCTTCTTAGAGTGCCTTGGTGAAGCACTCTCCAGGACCCCACCAGAATCCTAACCAAGTGTAAGTCGGACCTATCAAAAATTATCCTGGCTAATGGTCACAACCCCCGAACGCTATTTAAATTTTTTAACTCAGTGGTCAATCCCTGCCCTGTTATGCCGCTGGTGTGCTCTCCGGCTCTTTGTGAACAATTTTTAAATCACTTCTTAGATAAAGTTTCATCTCTTAAGTCTTCGCTTCCTTTAATGTCAAGCCCTGTTTGTTCTCCTGGTTGTTCGTCTACTTTCCATCAGTTTGAGCCCATGTCACTCCTTCTCTTAAGCGTTTAGTTGAACAACTGAATAATACTAATCCTATACAAGATATCCTCCCATCTTGCATAGTTAAGGACTGCTTCGATGTAATTGGACCTAGTATTTTATCGCTATTGAATTCTACCTTACTCTCTGGCTGCGTCCCGTCAGCGTTCAAACACGCTATAGTTCAGCCTGTTCTTAAAAAAAGGAACCTTGATTATAATGATTATGTGAATTACAGGCCGATCTCTAAGCTCCCGTTCCTGTCTAAAATCCTCGAGAAGATAGTTCTTCTACAACTCCAGGCGTACCTGGATGAGAACGACATTAATGATAAATTCCAGTCTGCCTTCAAACCACATCATAGCACCGAAACAGCGTTGCTTAGAGTCCTCAACCATCTTCTTCTAATTGCTGTTACTGGACGCTCTGCGGTCCTAGTTTAATTGGATTTATCCTCGGCCTTCGATATGGTAGATCACAACATCTTATTAGCGAGGCTTGAGCATGTTGCCCTTGATTGGTTTAAATCATACCTCTCCAATAGGTCCCTCTCGGTCAACCTGGGCACCTGCTCTTCCTCCGCTGCACCTGTCTGCTGTGGCGTGCCTCAAGGATCTGTGCTGGGCCCTATTCTTTTCTCACTGTATATGCTCCCTCTAAGCGCAATCTTTGAGAAATACCGCACCGCTTTTCACTGCTATGCTGATGATATACAGATCTACTTTGAACTAAATGATGATCTTGCTTTGTTCTTGCACTGCTTTCAAGAGTGCATGCGCGAGGTCAAAGAATGGCTCTTAGCAAACTCTCTTATCCTAAATGATAAGAAAACTCAAATCGTGGTATTTGGCAGCAACGTTCCTCGTGGCCAACTTCCTGATGCCTTTGGTTTCCTTACCAGCTTCCTTTCTGACACTGTTAGCAATTTGGACGTGTTGCTTGACAGCTCGTTCAAATTCGATAAACAAGTGTCTGCTGTAGTTAGATCTAGTTTCTACCAACTGCGTCTCATTTCTAAGGCTAGGCATTATGTTCCGCATAAGGACCTGGAAAAGCTCATCCACGCCTTTGTGACCTCTAGGCTGGATTACTGCAATTCACTGTATTTCGGTCTTCATTCTGCCCTTCTTCATAGACTGCAGACAGTCCAAAATGCTGCAGCACGCATTCTGACCAGAACTGGGAAGTTTGCCTGTATCACCCCTGTTCTAGATGACCTGCATTGGCTACCAATTAAATACCGCATTCAATTTAAAATACTGCTGCTTACGTTTAAAATTACCAACAACACAGCACCGAGCTACCTTAGCGAACTCCTTAAATTGTATGTTCCCGCCAGAGCACTAAGATCATTTACTCAGTTACTCTTGGTGCAGCCTAGATCTCGGCTGAAGTCTAGAGGTGACCGTGCGTTTGCCTTGGCTGCACCAGAGTTGTGGAATAACCTTCCGATTGCGATCCGGGCGTCCGATTCTATCCAATCTTTTAAATCACGGTTAAAAACCCATTTGTTTAATCTCGCTTTTCCTGCTTGTTAATGCTTGTACCTTACTCTTAGACTTACTCTGGTTTTTTTTTATACATATCTTTTATGGCTTGTGCTTTTACAATGTCTTTATTTAATATGCATTTTATGCTACTCCTGTGTATTAGTGGCAATGACCTGTGAGTATATTTGATACTTTGCTGAGGCCTTATAATACTCATGTTACTTTTCTGTCTTTTATGTTAAGCACTTTGGTATACCGCTGGTTTTTAAATGTGCTCTATAAATAAAGATTGTATTGTATTGTATTGCATTATTTCTGATTAGTGTTGGACACTGCCAAGGCTGCCCTCTGAGCTTTCTCTCAGGGTTGGTGAGGAGCTTGGTCATTCAACAGGGATTTGGAATAGAGCCGCTGCACCTCCACATCAAAGGGAGCCGGTTGAGGTGGTTTGGGCAGACTAGGATGCCTCCTGGACACCGCCTAGGTGAGGTTTTCTGGGCTTGTAATACAGGGAAGAGGCTCTGGGGCAGACCCAGGACTGGGTCGAGAGATTATGTCTCTCATCTGGCTTGGGAACATCTGGATGTCCCCCTAGATGAGCTGGAGGAAGTGGTTAGGGTGAGGGAAATCTGGGCTTCTTTGCTTTGACTGCTGTCCCCATGACGCCCAGATAAGTGCCATGCCTTTAGCAGGCCATAATTTTCATTTTGTATATAAATGTCTCAGTATCTCACACTGTTGTAGGATTCTCTTCTTTACAACTTTTCTCCAGTTTATTGTCTGTGGACTTTAAGCAAAATAATACAATTTTGGCCCTTAACAGAAAAAATAAATAAATATGGAATATTTATGTTTTTCTTGATTTTCCTCTGTAAGTTACCCAGTTTGTTTTAATTCATAACTTTATTCTTGGAAATTAATTTTTTGCCTGAGTTTATTATCCTTCTGTACCTGATAGCTTTAATAATAATAAGGATTATTTTTATATTGCAACCATAACACCCAAACTAGTCTCACTCTATACTCAGCATACGAAACTACAATAAAGAGTGGCATGCAAATAGAAGAATGGAGAAATAATAAGCCTGTTAAAGAATAAATAAAATAAATAAGATAAAGAAAAGCACAGGTTTAAAGGTCTTGTTTCATTATGTATAAAATTAATCTTCTTAAACTCGTGGTTTGATTAGAGCCCCTTTTCCAAAATGACATTTAAGCTGCTTTCTTCTATGCAGCCAGTGATCAGACTCTTTTGTACAACTGTCCAATACTTAACAAAACAAAATATTTTGAAGGCACAATTGGATGTCCTAATACACAATGATTTTTAGTAAGACTGCAGCATGTATTACCCGGTGGTAATGGATCTTCTTGAAGTGCTTGTAGATCGAATCATAACATGAGTACATGTTAAAAGCTGGGAGCATCAGGTAGAGCACCACCAGACTCAGCATGTAGGTGATGTAGTCCCTGTTAGAAAAATATCCAAGAACAATAAAGAATATGGTAAACAGCTGTAAAAGTCTATGTACCTGTTTTCCATGTGAACTGGCAGCGATGAAAACAGAAAACTATTGTCCATGCTAAGATTATCTTTTAATATTTACACATTTACCTGTCCCCTTTGGTGTAGTCCAGCGTGCAGCACGTCCTCATGGGCTCAAAGTCATAGATGCCCCATCCCATTAGAGGAACAGCAGACCAGAAGATGGAGAGAATCCAGATGATGCTGCTGATTGTGATAGATGTGGTCCAGAAAAGCTTCTGTCCTACACAGTGTTAATTTTGTAACAGAAAAATCTGATTTAGTTTTAGTCACAAACTTCTGACGTAAGCAGAACTTAGTATTAGTCTTATTTTGGGAATCTAAACTAAATATCACAAGGTTATCACCGACAAAATATAAAGTCGATTCAGCTGACAAAAATATGAAGAAATACAAAATGTAAAAGTTTAAGAGTTGCTCCACATGGTTTACAAAGCAGCTTATAAAGCAGCTTATCCCCTGCCCAACATGAAACAAAAAATAAATAAATAAATAAATAAATAAATAAAAAGTTGTACCATTTTCCAGGGGCAGATAAAAATATGCATGTTTAAGTTTTTTTTAAGACTGACTTTCTCTGAATATCTCATTTCAATTGTGTATAAAACTCCATTAACTAACATTTTGAACACCTATTTGTAGTGCCTTTACTCACTGGTGCAGTACTGGTGATATCTGTCCCAAGCAATTGCAGCTAAGAAACTGATGGATGCCAGTATGGCTATCATCCCCTGGAAACCATGATAGGCACAACCATCTTGACCAAATGGCCAGTATCTGAAGAAGACAAAGAAACATGTGTCATACTACAACTTGCAGAAAAATGCACCTAAAATTACACAAACTTATTCTACTCATTGATGTAGAGGCTATTCTGGTCACAACCCATCATAATTCATAGGTTGTTGTAATTTGTGAAGCACAGAAAGTTTTTTTGTCATTGAGTTCTCTAATGAGAATTTAAGTTGAAAGAAGTCAAAAAGGTTCACAAATAATCATATACAGGACATATTAATGTAGATCAACACAAAATAAAAGTGTTTAAGTTGAGGAGTGTTATGACTACATGGCCATACAGTAAACAGCATAAATATATGTGACCATATCACTGATGTTAAGACAGTGGTGACAGAAAGGCCCTAACTGCAGCTTCCTAATGCGGGAGTCAACCAGTAGGGTCACCCCCTCCATAATTATGAACAATAACATCATTATCACCATGTAGGGCACATGTGAGGCAAAGCAAAAAATCAAGCTATCACCTCATTTGGTATTTCATGCAGTTTTCTTTATCATTCTGTGCACACTAAATTCAAACTGTAAATAAAATCCATAAAGCTTATACTGTGAAAAAGGAAAAGTCCCAATGTAAAAACAAATGTGACTCTGACCTTGAGGAGAATTTGGGTGAAGCATCATATGAAATATCAAATGACTAATTACACTGGGTCAGTATACACATCTGTATCATAATAAGTCGTTGTTTTTGTGTTTCATTATGTTCAACTGCACAAACTAAAAAAAGTTTGATTTCATTTTATGATAGCTGTGACACTACGAGTGCAATGGGTTGCTGGGTTCATGAAACCCATGAAGTACTTACCAATTATCCCACTTAAACTTAAACAATTGATTCAAATATTTGAAAAAGTGGTTAGCTTGATAACTGGATTTTAATTAAACATGTTGACATTTTTACAAAAAACAAAAAAATGAGAAGATAAATGCAAAAACCAAGTTGACTTTACTTAAATAAATGTATTAATTAAAAAAACCCCCACTGTGGTTTGTACAAAAACAACTGTCTTGCGTAACTCTTTACATAATAATTTTAAGGAAAAATCAGCTTTCTTAATAGGTCAAGCTGTAAATGTCTCACAACATCAGTACACATTAAGTTATATAAATAGGAAATACTAATTATTTGATAGCAAGTAGAATTGGGCTGTTTGGTCACTTTCAACCTATTTTCTTGCGAAATGTGAACAAAGTAGATTGTGGATTGGATTATGAAACCCCGAGGCTTAGTCAGCTTGTGCTGGACAGCTTAATATGAAAACTTCTGCTGAAAGATTCAGATTTAAAGTGACTGTAGAAGGCCAGGAAATACATTTCTAACAGAGCATGTTTGTTACCTGAGATAGCTTGCATAAGCAGCGGTGAGTCCATTAATATTCAAACTGAGATCAGCTACAGCAAGGTTGAACACCAGGAAGTTGCTGGGATTGCGCATCTCCCTCACCCTGAGGAAAGAAAGGATGCTGATGCCATTGAGGAAGAATCCCAGCATCCCTAAAAGTGAAAACAACGAATAAATTACGTTTCTATTATTTGGTTTCACATTTAACATCTAGCTGGATTTGTCTGCATGGCCGATCATATTGGTTTTTTTGGCCCACAAAGTGTGCAAACAACAAAATGCAATTTAAGTAGTTTTGGTTTGGAACTTTTAACATCTAACTCATTTTCAAGGATTAACCCCCCCCAAACAAAAACAAGGAATCCCCCTAAAAATATCGCTTTTCCAATTTCATTTTTGGTTATCTGGGTCTTTCCTTCTTGTATAACCATACAGCACGCTTCACTTACCGCCAACAAGGAGTGCTGAGCCAAATGTAAACATGTCAAACTCCGTGAATCCCTCCGGTAACGTATATGTTGCCATGATGAAGCGCACAAATTAGACTTTGCACAAAAGACGAGTCGTTTTCCTGCAGCGTAGCCACCCACAGTCTGTGCCACAATAAGGCCTTATAAAGGCGCTTTCACGTGAAAAAGCATGGACGCGCTAATCTTAGCAAACCCCTCTTTACAATCCCCCGAAGAATGTCCTAACAAGCAGACTTCCTGCACACTTTCTGCAAGTGAGTGGTTGCAAACACTTTCTGCGCAATTCTGTCATCTAAAGGCTCAGAAAGTTTATTGCCGTACACTCAGTGGTGAGACCAACCTACAGCTTTTTGGTAAGCGATAAGAGAAAGGAAACATGGGAAATGTTGTCTTTTAACTAAAAAGAGTAGCGTACTCTTACGCAGACTTTGACCGGCAGTCTGTGCAGTTACACTGATAACTCTTAAATGCACTTTAGGACTCACCCCACCGATTGGGGTGGGTATAAGAAGACAAGGTGAAGCACAGACTAATGTAATAATGGTGTATAAACACATGGGGAGTGGAGAATAGAGGTGGGCGGATCTATGAAATTTTTGGAAATGACAAAAATATACCTCGAACATGCACTTTTTGTGTTGACCGTCCTTTCTGTTTTATTTATAGTAAATAGCACATTCAAATTACAGACATTGACCCAAAGTGCTTTGGAAAAAGAGACCTTTACATTCCAGGTTCCCAAAAAACTCCCTTTAAAAATATATGAAAAGTCTAAAGTGTGTTTTCTTGTCCAAAAAGGTTGAATCTGTTCATCTGGATGTAGCATTTTCAGTGGGAGAAACATTTCATCACTCATCCAAGTGACTTCTTGTGTTAACTAAGTATTGTGGAAAGTACTTATTATAAGCCTAAAAAGGAAAGTTTTCAGACTCATCTTAAAAGTAGAGAAGGTGCCTTTCTCCTGAATTAAAACCGGGAGCTGGCTCCACAGGAGAGCAGCGTAAAAGCTGAAGGCTTTCCTCCAATTCCACTTTTAGCTCTTTTCGAAAATCACAAGGCAGACTGCACTCTGAGAGCAAAGTGCTCTGTTAGGATAACAAGGTAGTATGAGGTGTTCAAGAGCTTGTATGTGAGAAGAAGGATCTTAAATTCAATTCTGGGTTTAACAGGGAGTCACTGTTGGGTTTTGGATTAACTGGAGGCTTTTCAAGCAACTTTGGGAACAACCCAAAGTTGCTTAAAAAGCCTGATAATAATGAAATACATTGGGCCAGCCTACAAGTAATGACTGCATGAACTAGTTTTTCAGTACCACTCTGAGCCAGGATATTTCTATTTTTTAGCAATACTGTCCAAATGAAAGAAATAAGAATGAGATATTTGTTCAACATGTGCACTTAAGGACATATCCTAATCACAAATGGCTCCAAGATTCCTCAAAGGGTTACTGGAGGCCAAGGTAATGTTATCCATCTGGTTAGACGCCATGTTTCCAAGATTTTTAGGACACAAGGGCCTTAGTTTTGTCTGAATTTAGGTGAATAAATTTAAAGGTCATCCATATGACTCAATCATGTCTTTAAGACATTGATTTGTGCCATCTGGCATCACGAATAGATATAACTAAATATTGTCTGCATGGCACTGAAAAAGTATGCAGTGTTTTATAAGAATAAGGAAAGCATGAATGATATAAATAGTACTGGTTGTGGCACAGAACCCTGTGGAACTCCATGACTAACTTTCATGTGTGAAGAGGACTACTTTAGATCAGCAAGTTCAAATCTATCAGATAGATACCACAGCAGCCCATCTACTTTGATACCATTGGTGTACTCTAATCTCTATTGTAAATTATTGTGATTGGAGGTATATAATGCTACTGAAGTTTAGCAAGACAAGTGAAAGATCACAAAAAAAACCTCCATTAATGCTGTTTCTCAGAAAACCAAAAAGTTTTATTGTCAAAAGCCAGTACCCACTTTCATGACTACATCAGGCTATCTGTTTTCCAGACCAGCCTACACATCATTTTCAGGAACTAGACCTCGTTTACCTTCAGAACTGTTTTAATTCTTTTTGGCATAGATTCAGAAAGGTACTGGAAAAAATCTTTAGAGATTGTGGTCCATATTGACAAGATAGCATCATAGTTGTTGCAGATTTATTGGTTGCACGTGTGGAATTACAAATCTCCTGTTCCACCACATCCCAAAGGTGCGCGCTAGCCACTTGTACCTACAATCCTTTGTGGTTTTACCCCGGAAACGACGTCACATTTTCGATCTCCATTGAGATCTGGTGACTGTGGAGGCCATTTGGATACAGTGTACTTGCTGTTATGTTCAAGAAAGCAGTTTGCGAGGATTTGAGGATCTGTGACATGGCATGTTGTCATCCCATGTCACAGCTGTCCTAAGTTACCTTTAGCTATTGTGGCAGCCTAAAACTTTTAAAATGTAACATTTGGGTAGTCTGATTGCACCACTAAGCTTGCCACAGATTACCACAAACTCATTAACTAAGAAGTAATGAAGTGTCCCAATGGACTTATAATACCCTTTTCTAAACTGTCCATATTGTCTTTTCTGTAAGCTCTGTCCATACTCACATTCAGCGCAAAAAAAAAAGCTATGACATGTGTACTTGTCATCTGCTGGCATCTGCTGCTCTGGACACATGGGGCGGTGGAAATGCCAATATTTCACAGATAAATTGACAAGTTGGAGCAGCTGAATCACATCGCAGAATATTTGTGTGCTGCCCTCAATCCCAGCAAAAGGCCTAGCAAGGTGTTTGTTAGAAGCTGGTGGAGCAGTGTGACGCCATTCAGGAACATAAAGCAATGCCAGTTTCTCAATTCAGAATATTTAATAGCACAATCTGTTAATCTGCTGGGGCTGAGTGTGAAGAAAATAGGCTTAAAATATGAGCATTGAAGTAACTAAAGAGCATTTTGAGGTTGTTTTAGTCCAACAGCATTTACCAGCTGCATTACAACCTGCACTGCCAGACTTAACATAATGCCAGAGATCAGGACTGTAGCTTTGTTTAATTTAACTGTTTAATTAACATCATCTCAGTCAGAGAGTATTCGTCGTGTTTAGCTGCATAAAACACAAGGCTACAACTGACCTGAATGCCCCTCTAGCTGTGATTTTTTTTAAAACTCCCTGCAAAGGCTAAACATTGATCCGTTGACAAATAGTTAATTACTGCAGCATAATCTGTTGGTTTTGCAATGAAACAAAGGCTTTATTGTTGAAACTCAATTTGTACAAATGACCAGGAACTGAAAGCATTTTTAAAATATATTTCCTAATTTAAAACTAGAAGCAGTTAAATGTGATAACTCCTATTTTCTCGACACTGGTCTTTTTCTACCTTTTTCTCATAAACAGCTCAGATGGAAATGCCCCCCACCCCAGTGCACATACACGCGCCAATATACTGTATTTACATATAGCATTTACTTTAGGTATTGTACTTGCAGGCATGTGAAAAGAAAAGTTTTTACAGGACTCTGCAATCCTGTGAAAAACTAAGAACACCCAATGAGCAAGAGCTTGTAGAACCACCGTTATAAACAATAATAGTAATAGTTTTCTGTGTGATTTTATGAGTCTCTCATGTTATTGTGGAGGAATTTTATCCCACCCCTCTTCAAAACAATACTTCAGCTCACTGAGGTCTGCAGACATTAATTTCTTCACAGCTTTCTTGAGGTCCTAACACAGCATTTCACTTTGACTGGGCTATTGCAGCATCTTGATTCTTTTCTTTTTCAGTCATTCTGTTGTAGATTTGCTCGTGTGCTTGGGATCATTGTCCTACTGCATGACCCAATTTCAGCCAAGCTTCAGCTGTCGGACAGATGGCCCCAAATTTGACTGTAGAATACTTTGTATTGCTTGGTAGACAGAGGAGTTCATGAACTGGTCAAGGACAAGATTTCATGAACTGTGCATTTTGGCAAATATCTTTCCTTCCCTGTCGAAAGGATATTGTATTAGAAGTCTTATTATTTCTTTAGTGTGCAGGCTGCCATGTTCTTTTTTTTTCTTTTTCTTTTTTTTAACATAGAAAAGGCTTTCTCCTTAAAATTTGTTAGCTGAATGATCCTGATGAGCAAACTGCCAAAACATCTGCTTTTATAGAGGTACTCAAACTTGCTGATTGTGACTAATCAAGAGCATTTGACTGTCAGCCCCTTGCTGCTACTTGCCCTCTTAATTCTTTTGTTTTCAAATAAAATCTATGCATAGAGTCCTGTGAAAACGGAACATGTTTTCTTTTCCATAATGTAGAGAATTGTTTCCATTTTGACTTAATATTTTTTTTAAATTAATAACTGCATTTATTTAAAATGTATATTTTTGGTAATTAAAAATGAAAAATGTCATTTTGCATCAGTTTCTTTCATTATTATAACACTTTCTGTTTGGTAGATCATATTCTTGTAAATAAATCTTAATTGCAATAAAGGCATTATTAAAACATGCGCCTTACACCCCGATCCAAGATGTGGGGTCATATGGGGAAATGTTACAGGGACAGATGCGGGGTTGGAGGTTTTCCTGTCTGGGACAGCCCTCTTGAAAGAAATGGAACAAAGTTGTATTATCAAGAGACTGAGAGATGACTGGATTAAGGGATTTGAAAATCCTGCCGGGCAGCCATGTCTTTAAACCTCTTTACCTGTGAAAAAAACCCTCAGACTGTGACAATACATCTGTCATCCACAAAGTATGTCATACTCAGATAGCCTACATATAATGATGTGTGAATACATGTATTAATGGCACAGAGAAAAAATAAAATATCACAATGCATGATGAAATCCAAGGTTTTATTAATGTTCGTTTGGGGGGAAGTAGATTCATGCAGTCTTGGAGAGATTAGAAATTCTCTCCATAAGAAAAACAGTTTTAAAATTGTATTCAAACCCACTGATTACCTGGATGGAGACAGGCAGTATACGTGTTTAACAATTGTTTACTCTCAGTGACTCCCCACTGCCATCTAGTGGTCGCTCACTGCTACTATTTAACTACAGTCTGTAAATGAAGTTTATAACAAAAATGACGGTTTGAGGACATTTAAACCTAATCGAGAGGATTTTTTGTGGTTTCATATCAGAATTTATTCAGTTTATTTGTTTATTTGGTGAAACTTGGTCGGTTTACGTGGAGCAGAAATCGTTGAGATGGATAAAAAGGATAAGATAAGAATAACCTTTTAAATGTGTTCAGATATTGCCCCCTTTACTCGAAGAAAAAAGAAGCAAGTGCTCGCTCAGGTATGGTAGATTTAGCGATTGTAGTTCGTCCACCTGCTACTTTTTATTATCCTATAATTGCAGGTCGTTGTGTCATAACTGTCCATCCAATCATTGCTTGGAAAGTATGTCTAAGAATGAAAGCGAAAACTCTGTAACCTATCAGCTTCCAGGAAGCAATAGCCTAATCGTGTGAATGAAAATAACCCAAGTCCTTCTCTAATCCCTGCCTATCCTTTTTATCTCAGGATTCAGACCAGTCGGAGCAGAGTGGATCTGTGAGCGTGCAAATCACCACGATGCATCCCGCGTCCCGTTAGACCGAGTAGCGGCGCGTGCTTTGTAACTGTAGTTTAGTTGCACAGTGTTCAGTAGCTTGCAAAATGAGTCGACATTTTCCTGTAGCTTTTTATTTGGCTTTAGTTTTTCTTCCTCTGATGAGCAGTTCGTGTCCTGCCCAGTGCAGCTGTTTCTTTCACAAACTAAGCGACGGATCAAAAGCGAGGTAAACTCTGTCAATTGAATTCAGAGCACAATTGTATTATTATGGTTTGCGGTAAAAGTGAGAATATACCTTTGCTATATTCAGTGACTCCGTGTGCTGGAATTAACTTGGATTTGTTCCTTAATCCCATTTGCTTATAACTCAAAAATAGTCTGCTACGTTTTTTCTTTAACAAACTGAACTTTTTAAACTTATTTTTTATTTAAAACTAACGTCTAAAATATACTTTCATCTTGAATTTAAAAGTATCTTTAATATTGTTACTGCTACATGTTCTTCACAGGTAGTCATATTTTTATTGTTATTTTCTTGCAGAAGTGTTCTTTGCAATGATCCGGAGATCAAAGTGGTTCCTCAAAATTTCCCCACCGACACGGCAAAGCTCCGCATTGAGAAGACGGCAATCACACGGATTTCTAGCAGCACCTTCCACTACCTCAACAGTCTGGAGTTTCTCTGGATGTCTTTCAATTCCCTGAACTCCCTGACTCCTGACAGTTTCCGGGGTCTTTACAACCTTAATGAGCTCAGGCTGGATGGCAACTCCCTTACCTCCTTCCCCTGGGAGTCTCTGACAGACATGCCAAACCTGAGGCTCCTCGACTTGCACAACAACAAGATCTCCAGCATGCCCGCAGAAGCCATGATGTATATAAGGAACATAACCTATCTGGACTTGTCGAGCAACAGTCTCACAACCGTTCCTGGTGAAATTCTCACAATGTGGCTGAGTGTGAAGCCACCCCAGGACGCTGATTCTTCTAAACTAATACTTGGTGAGGACTGAACTTTGATGTATTAAGATTTCTTTGTAATCTGCCTTATATGAAGCTACTTCTTTAGAGCTCAGTTAGGGATTAGTCTAAATATACTGTATGTGCAGTGTGTCAACTTGTTAGGCTAATTATGTTTATTTATACTCAATCCAAGGTAATGGTCTAGTCTTAAAATGACTCAATGTTGGATAAAAGAACTTAATGTATTGTTTTCACTAATAAAATCTTTCTACATGTTCCTCTGCAGGTCTTCATGATAACCCGTGGCTGTGCGACTGTCGACTCTATGATCTGGTTCAGTTTCAAAAGTCCCCCTCGTCCTCTGTGGCTCTCATTGACACTCGACTGAGATGCGCTGATCCCGAGAGCCTATCAGGGGTTCTTTTCACTGAAGCGGAGCTGCAGAGGTGCCAAGGCCCTCGAGTGCACACGGCTGTGGCTCGTGTTCGGAGCTCACTGGGCAACAATGTGCTGCTGCGTTGCGGCACAGTTGGAGTCCCCATCCCAGAGCTGTCCTGGAGCCGCGCTGATGGCAAGAAAATGAACGGCACCGGTGAGTTTTGCTGAATTTGTTCCAGATCTGCTTAGATTTGATTTATTTCTGCACAAGTGTCAATGAGATTAAAGTTATTCTTTTTTGTCAATCTGCTTATCTCTGTGGATCTCTACCTTTTTGTTTTTTCAGTTCAACAAGAGATCTCAAAGGAAGGCATCATTTGGTCGATTCTGAGCGTGCCTGCTGTCTCCTACCGGGATTCTGGGAAATATGTTTGCAAGGCGACCAACTTTGTGGGCACGGCAGACGCTGTCATCTCCCTGGTGATCACAGATTCCTTTCGGTCAGAAGAAGCAGGAGGTGGCGGTGGTGGTGGTACTTCTAAGAGATCAAGGGGGAAGAAAAATGGTGGCATTGGCAGAGCAGCATACCAGGAAAAGCTTATTGCCAGATACGTTCCTCCACCTACATCTACAGCTGCACAGCCCATCATCGAACCTCTTAATGGCAAAGGAGTGACTGGGAAGTATGAGATTGAGAGCTACAGCATCTCTGATGGTGTTTCTCAGGGACGAGGCAAAGGTTCAGATGCTCAGAAGCCACTGGACGTGCAACAGGATGCTTTAAGTAACTTATCGGCCAATGCCTCATCGTTACAGCAAGCTCCTGAGAAAAGGATAGTGCGTTCTGTAAAGGTGATTGGCGACACTGACCATACTGTCTCTCTGAACTGGCGAGCCCCTACAGCCACAAATACCACCGAGTTTAGTGTCCTATATGCTATATTTGGTGAGAGAGACATGCGTCGAATCAATGTGGGCTCTGGAAGAAATAGAATCACAATTGACGGCCTTGTGCCAAAGACAAAGTACATTGCCTGCGTTTGCGTCAAAGGTCTGATCCCAAAAAAGGAGCAGTGTGTAATCTTCTCAACCGATGAAGCAGCCAGTGCCAGTGGCACTCAGAAGCTCATTAATGTGGTGGTGATAACGGTGGCATGCGTGATTGCTGTTCCTCTTACACTGATTGTGTGCTGTGGGGCAATAAAGAAACGTTGCCAAAAGCTGCTGGGGAGGCAATCCAAAGAAATACAGGACTCGTACGTCACGTTTGAGACCCTCGGCCCTGGGACCAAAGCTAAGGGGATGGAAGGCGAGTATCTAACGAGGCTAAATCCTGACGAATCCAACAGGCTGCTCTCAGCAAGATCTAGTGTTGACTCAGAGGCCACAGCCAGGACTGAAGGGCTACCTAATGAGTACTTCTGTTAAAACCAAACGTATGCCTCATTTCCCAGAGGATGCACTTTGCACCGCTGTGCTCCACTGTTAGAAAGATTCAAATGATCCTCTTTCTAAAGGGGTATCCAGAGGACACTTGTAGCTCTTTTAGGACTGGATCTATTCAAATAAATTACAGCCTTGTGGGAGTAAAAGCTACCATTCATTTGGTGGGAAGCAACAAAAAGGGAAAATATACACAGTAACACAATTGTAAATTTACAAATGGTGTAAAAATAACTTTTTTTTTATTTCATTGTGCACTTTTAACAAAAAGAGGAAAATCTCTTGATGCCCTAAACTCTCTTAAACCCAATACATTCACTTTTCTTTGTTTTTCCTAAGATTTAACTTATGCTTTGTGTGAAAATCTTTATTCTACATGTATTTAGGGAAACAACAGTTTATTTAGTCTGTTTTATATGTCAGTATGATGTGAGTGTGCCAGGTCTACTGTTGGGTGAAAAACCTGAAATACAGTACATTTTGTAACGTGTAAATATTTGTAACCTAAAATATATGTGTATGTATGAATGTACTGCATAAAAATAAATATTTTTATATTGATTTATGCTTACTTTTTTCCAACATCTTTACTTTCCCGACACAACGACACATATCCCCTGTATCTATAAACTGCTACAAAACATGCTTAAACTAAGTAAATACAATTAATTAATACAGCTGTAGGCAAATCCGAGGCAGTTTTTGTAGCATTAATATATGAATGACTACAGTTGATACATATAATGGCATAACTTTTGACTGATATTCATATTTTCCATTGGATCAGTCTTTATCATTTTGATTATGTGTGCTCATGAGTGCTCCAGCATCTAAATTGCCTACTAGTACAGTCTCTGTATGATTAACTCAGCATTCAAGTTATGTGAAAGACATTTCCTGAAATGCTGAACACGTGGCTAATCTGTTTATCTGTTAAATTATAATGCTATAAAAATTCTGGGTATTAAAGGATATGAAACTGTGTGAAACTGCAGAGCTATGGTGTAGATGTTTGTTTTCACACTTGCTTTGGTATATGCTGATTTGGCCTTTATCAACCTGAGAGACAAACTGTTTAGATTATTGAGGTCAGTCCTCTCCAGACATCTGTCTCTGTCTCTGTGCAGCCCTCCCTCTCAGCGTTGCTAAGCCTGACGGGCTCCGGCCCACTTAACACAGATGGGCCTCCTGTCATGTCAATGCTGCTGCTTTAGCGGGGAACAAATAAATTAAATTAGTCTGATGCAAAGCATTTTGGGGTCATACCTGAGACAAAAACTACAATCAAGCCGAACTCATAGCTCTCGACTGAAAAACACTTGTGAATGTTAACTTTTTATGTCCTTTTGAGAAGATCTAACATTGTGTTTAGAAAAAGTGGACCATTGCTATAAATACACCTGTGTCTCACATGTCATTTGGCCTCTTAAGGGTTACGTCAAGGGAGATTAAGGTAATGGGCTTTCTTTCACGCAGCCCATGGGCATGTCCTGCCCTGACAGGCCTATTTCATATGCTTCTCTAGGATCATGGACGCCTTTTATGCCACATTGCATATCACTTTGGTATTCCAGTTCATCTCTTTTGGATCGTCAACTTGTTTGTTCGGTTGCTCCTGCACAGATGATATCTTAGGAAGGTAAGTGGCCACTAAAAATATACTACATTGTAAAGCTAGGTTGTATATTTGCTATAAGTCTGTCCTCATTTGAATAAGTTAAGTGTAGCAATAAACATAACTTATAGCATGACTAGTGTGAAATGCCCAAATAAACACTATCCAAAATTTGTGTTTAAGCTAAGTGTACTACACCAGTATCTTTGTATAGCACAAATTTTCTTGTCTGTCATTTTAGGTCTTTACTATGTATGGAAACCTCCATGGGAGAAATCCCAGTGGACATCCCACATGATTACATTAAAATCAGAATTGAAAAATCCCACCTGACTGAGTTACCCCGAGAATCCTTCTCAAAAGTGCCTGCCTTGGAGTTCCTCTGGCTAAATTTTAATGAGATCGCCCTGATGAACATGAAAAGCCTAGAGGGGCTCGCTAACTTGACTGAGCTAAGGCTACAAGGGAACAAGCTGACTTCAATACCATGGACAGCATTTCAGGATACACCAAAACTCAAGATTTTGGACCTTAAGCACAATCACCTGGATGTGCTACCCGAACATGCTTTGAGATATTTACCTGCACTGACCTACTTAGATTTATCCTTCAATCAGCTTAGTGTCATAGCAAAAGAAGTCTTCATTAATTGGCCCCTTTTCCAAATAGCTGAGAAAGCCTGGGCAAAAGAAGGGATGGTGTCAAATGTGGTTTTGGGGCTGCATGATAATCCCTGGTTGTGTGACTGCCGTCTCAAAGGCTTTGTGGAGTTCATCAGGGCAGTCAGCCCTCCCATCATCCTGATGAACTCTTATCTGATGTGTTCAGGTCCAGCTCTCAAAGCTGACAAGTTTTTCCACGAGATTCAGTTAAAATCATGCATGAGGCCAGTGACCTCTGCCCCAGAAACCAACATCACTTTACCTCTGGGAGCAAATGCAACCCTAACATGCTTAGTGAAGGGCAGGCCAGAGCCGACCATTCAGTGGATGTACAGTCTGAAGATTATAAGAGGATTTGTTGGTAAGATTTTTTTTTAATCACTACCATCCATTAAATTGTTGTGAACCTGCTGTTGGAGCACTTAGCGAGGTATATATATTGAACTCCTAGGCTGCAGTGTTTTGAAAAGATATAGGGACAATACTTACAGCATAATACCAGAATACCTGAGCATGTCATTACCAGGTGAAAAAAATCCTGTGATTTGCTCTGATGCTCTGTTTTCACCTTGCAGCATCACAGACAAACATCGATGAGGAGACTTTCTCTTCCCAGCTCCTGATCCCCTCTCTTCATCTGGCAGACCGAGGATTCTACACCTGCATGGCCAACAATTTCATCGGCAACTCCTCTGTCAACATTACAGTTAACATCGCCTCTACTGATTCCTCCCTTCCTCTCCTACCGCCTGTCCCCATGCTGTCATCTGAGGAGAATGCCTACATCGATATACACATAGCCAAACAGACAGTTTATGGAATCACCCTAGAGTGGCATGCAGCAACCGAAAACCCAGCAGAAACTTGGTTCACCATCCACTTTGGCAAATACGATTCACCAAAGAAGGAAATGATCTACATTGGCCCGGGCATCAACAGTTACTCAGTCAGTAATCTGCTTCCTGTCACCAAATATGAGGTGTGTGTGACCCTGAAGAACCACCCACCAAGGGAAGGTCAGTGCATTGTGTTTGTAACAGGAAGTGACATTAGTGAGATGGAGCAGAAAGAAAGGTTAATCCACATTATAGTTATTGTGTGCGCAATGGTGCTGGCTGTGCCGGTTGGCATGTATGCCTGCACCACAGAGGCCAGGTTCAGCTGTGTGGACCGGTGTGTGGATCTGTGGAGGATGCACAGAATGCATGATGATAACCTGCAGGAGGGGGCGAGGCAGGGCACTTTTGACAGCCTGCAGGCGACCAGCGATGAAGCTTTGTGCAAAAGTTCGGTGGAAAAGCCAACAAAGAGACGGAAGTCTGAGGATAAGTGCAAAGGAGGAAGTGCAGCTTACCTGTACTAGCATCAAAGTCAAGAACTGCATTCATAATACATTTCTACATTAAGTTTATTTGTAGTTTAAGTTTGTGCCTCTAAATGTTTGTGTTACGTTTGAATCACAAAGCTAGGTATACTATTTTCTAAAATACATGCACCATTATTTTTCTGGTTCACTCCAGAATCCTTGAAGACTCTTCTGACCACGTAAATAAAAACATAAAAAAAACTTAAAAAAAACCTTTGAATTTTACATTTATTATGTGGTAAAATAACATATTTGTTCATGGGGTAAACATTTATTCCCTTTCAGTGTTGGACTTTTCTTATAATTCCTCTTTTTGATTTTGCTGCTTATATAAACTCATATGCACACATCCACTTTGAATGTATGTATATTGCAAGCTGTAACCTGAAAATGGAGATGCCTTTCTTCCTTGTTAAATGGAGGGTTTATTTTCTGTTTTAGTGTCACTTTGTGAAATTAAAAAAAAATCATGTGTAATTAAGTTATCATGCAGTACTGCAATATGATGTTGTGGATTGTACGTGTGTTTCTGGCCTGCTTTGATTTACTTTGTCTTGAAAATGTTTTTAATCTTTTTGTGTTTTCTCTTAAGGACTGCAGATTTATTATGACTGAATGAAATGCGTTTGATGTGGATTAAAAAGAAGTCAAAGACAAACGCTGAGACATACTCAGATTTTTTAACACAATCACTCAGAGGATTTGTTACGTAAGCTGTATTTTCCCATGCATTTATACATACACTGTTAAGCAGATTAAAGCGATTTTCTATCTGAATCCTAGTCAGCAGAACATGATATTTCCATTTAATGCCTCTGAGCTGATTGTGTCCACACAGTGACTGTATTTTCACATGATTTTTACATGTGCATCAGTTACTGCATATTACAATAATTTTCTGTTTTAATAGATAAATAAAACAATTGAAACATGCTCTCATTTAGATAATATATTAATATATAAAATTGGATTAGATATGAAATGTATATTTTTTCCAGACATAGTTGTTTCAAGGAGTTACAAACCAAAAGGTGATTAATTGATTAATATATTGATTTAATATAATATATACATCCCAGTTAAAAAGAAAGTGATGCTATATGAAATGTAGGGACAGTAGTAGTAAAAGACTGGAAAAGTTATGTAATGCTGACTTTTCTTTTTCTTCTTCTTTTTTGTTACCCGTTTTTCAGTATAACAAATTATTCCAAATAAATGTATTCCTAAATACAAAAAACAAGGCTAATTCATTTTAGTGAAGGTTTTGCTTATTTTAGCAGAACAATGGGAAACCTAAATGTACATTCATTATATCAACTAGTACATGCCCATGCTACAGTAACTTTGTGATTTTAGTGTAGTTTTAGGTGGTTTCTAGGCCACACAAAACATTATAATATTGGAAATCCAGGATATGGGAGATCCAATATTATAATGTTATTGGATATAGGATCTACAGGAAAGCATTTGATGGAATAAGTCATCAAAGAAAAGGTGTGATAGGCAGAGATGAGAAAAAGTAGACAGGAATATAGAGAGACCAGGCATTCAGCAAAGATAGAGGAAAAAGGCTTATAAGAAGGTTTTGAAAAGGACTTGTACTAGTTGGCTAGACGCAGAAAGGAAAGGATGTGCAGTACATTAAGTGAATAAGGTTAGAGATGCAAATATACTAGTGAGTGAAGACAGGGTGTTTAGAACATACATGAGGGTAGCAAGACAGTGGGGAAGGGTGCTATTGGAGTAACAGATGGGTTTAAGGTGGAGATAGGATTACATCAGGGATCGTCCCTGAGCCCCTTCTTGTTTGCAGTGATGGACAGGTTGACAGATGAGGTCAAGTAGGAATTTCTGTGGACTGTGATGTTCACAGATGACACTATGATCTGTAGTGAGAGTAGGGAGCAGGTGCAAGAAACCTGGAGGAGTAGATGTCTGCTATGGAGAGAAGAGGAAAAAAAGTCAGCAGAAGAAATACATGTATGGGAATGAGAAGGAGGCTGGTAGAAAGGTAAAGATGCAAGGAGTCGAGATAGTGAAGCTGGATGAGTTTAAATACCTGGGATCGGCTATTCAAAGCAATGGACAGTGCACAAGAGAGGTAATGAAGAGAGTGTAGGCACCATGAAGCCGGTGGAGATGAGTGTCAGGGGTGATTTGCGATAGCAGCAAGAATGAAAGAGAAGGTTTACAAGAGGGGTGTGAGACCTGCTATGGGTTTGGTTTGGAGACAGTGACCCTGACAAGAAGACAGGTGGTGAGGCTGAAGATGCTAAGACTTTAGTTAAGAGTGACTAGAACGGACAAGATTAGAAAGCAGTTTGGAGACAAAGTTAGAGAGGCAAGGCTGAGATGGTTTGGACATGTGCAGAGGAGGGATACTGGAGATACTGAGCAAAGGTTAGACAGAAGGAACAGAAGAAGACCACAGAGAAAATTTGTGAATGTAGTGGAGGAGGACATACTCATGATTGGTATGTCAGAATATAGAGAGAGCTAGGGATAGGATGGAGGTAGACAACCTACCATCATAACCCAAATAGGCTCAACAATTAAAAGAAGGTAAAGTGTAAAGACTTCTATGCACTGGTCAAACCCATGGCTACAACTGTACTGGAATTTGGACATGGAAAGGGTGGCCACATGTTACCACTTACTGCTGTAGTCACAGTAATGGTGGTTCATCGATAGCCACGTTGAGTTCCACCCTCAGCCATGAAAACAGTGACATTTACATTATAAATTCACAACAACAACGAGAGACCAACAAAGCACAGCTGCTATAACATTGCGATTTGCATTACATAACAGACTGACATTAGTCCCACGCTTGTTTGCACTAGTGACCCCACCCCTTGCATTGCTACGATCTTCATAAGACAAGATTAACCATAAAAACTCTAAGTATCAAAACATCAAAATTAAGTGCTGTACTTAAGCCAGTCCACTTAAGCCGATGCATTATTTGCAGTGACCTTTTCAACTACGGGGACAGTGCCGCTGTGCAAAAATAATGTATGTATTGTACCACTACTACCACCACCCAAAAAACCAAAAAAACTAAATCAAACCACAAGGACAAAATCGAGCACAGACCAAATTATTTTAGAATATTTATTCAAAATCAAGACAGTACAAAGACAGTACAAATATGTTACTTTGAAATACCAGGCAAGTGTTATTTATATGTAAGATATATAGTTTTTCTAAACTTATTTACAATAGTAAGCTAAGATAGAATCAGGAACATGATATTTCTTGCAGTGATGACACTGTATTTGCCTACATTTGAAGGCATTTAAGAGTAACATGAAAAGTAGCAGTGCAAAGACCCTACATTTTTGACACTACATTTAAATACCCATACGAATAAAGTGTCCAAGCAGCTTATATAAATAGTAATCTGAGCTCAAAAATTTCAAGCATAGGACTGATTTTTATCAACAACATCCTTCAAGAGGAGTTAGATGGTCTAATTTTGACTTTGCGGTATTTACTGCATCATGATACAGCTGGGTTTTTTGCCATATTTACAGTGCTGTACACTTAAAATAGATCCATATCCACTTATATAAAAGCGTTTTTCTACAATTACTCACTCAACAAAATAAAAGCAAGATGCTCTTACTGTGAAAACCTACAGTGGCACATTTTCATCATACAAAAGAGCAACTTCTCAGCTTTCAAGCGGCCAATGTGGACAAAGTAAAATGATATATATGTACAGAGGTTCTTTAAGCACTTCCATTGCAAGTGATGGTGATTTTATTTTAATGATCATGACATTTCAATTAACACTCTGATGAACAAAAACTCGTTTTTTTCAGTATTAGGTGAAAATTATACTGCTGTGCTAAAATTTTTACAGGCTTGTGAATGTTACACTCAGAAAGCAGTGAATTTATGTATTTAGGTTTTAGTAATCCCATCTCGGTGCAATTTCCTAATGTTAAAATGATAATCCTCCTCAAGATGGCAGTGTGGTGAATTATCTAGTACTGTACTGCTGGCTCAAGCTGTCTCCTGTTTTTATCTAAAGCAGGTCAACTGAGAATACACTGCAGCCCACTTCTATCTTGTCTTAAGACATAAGTATGTAAACCACCCTCTTCTTTTGTTTCCTTGTAAATAACACAAAGGTAGGCTCACGTAACCTCATCATCACACAGAACTCGGATGAAATGAGTTAAGAGCCATCAAAGAAGACATTTGTGCATTAAAGTTAATAATAACCTTGGTTGTTCTCGTGTATTTTCTGCTCAAGCTTCATTTTAAGCTCCGACACTAAAGCAGAGCTGATGTTTCCCTCCTTACGCCGGCTGGACTTAGCCTTCTTGGAGCCTTTGGATGCCAGTGCGCCAGATATTGTTGGGACTGCACGTGGCCTTTCATTGGGCCGTGCGTTAGAGGGAGGTGGAGGCGGAAGACAGGGAGCAATGGGAGGTGGAGGCTTCAGCCGGGGGCTGCCTATCTTCTGCTGGGGGCTGCTCTCCGGGTCAGTGATGAGGAACTTTTCTCCAGGGTTGGTGAATTTGATAACAGGCATCTTGAAGGTCCACGGCTGCTGGTCCCTGGGTCGCCTCTTAATGATGCGGCGTGCTGGCATGATCCTGTTGGACTTTGAGTTGCGCATGTACATAGCCGTAGAGATCAAGACAGTCACTCCTACCAAAACACTAATGATAAAAGTGACCATGCCTAGAGCTTTTAAAGGATTGTCCCTACTTTTCATTAAAAAGGCTGCCATAGGCCCCTTGAGAGGAGTCTGTAAAAGAGCATAAATAAAACAGTTTGAACCTGAATTCCAAGTATTTGTCAAAAGCATGCAAACATGAAAGGTGGATGCCAAAGCACTGACAGAGGAGGCCCAAACAGCATATCTACGAACACTCTAGCGCTTTCACACTCGCACCCAGACATCCATCCTCTGCCCTACAGTACAGGAGAGCTAGCAACTACATATGCCTCTAATGTTTGGGAATGCGTCTGGCAGTGCGCTGCATTAGGATTTCTCTTTGACTGACGAGGGATAAACAATAATAATGAAAGTTCATGAGACCAAAAAAGTTTGTGGAAGTAAAAATAGTAAATAATAAAAAAGACTTTTCTTTCAATGTACTCCAGTACTCTTTTACAGACCTAACCCAGCCAGTAAACATCATTTTAATGTTCATGAATGAAAATGAAGGACAGGCATTGGTTATTTCTCACTTGACTCTGCGGACCACTTTAATGTAGTTACTCTCAGGGTTGATTCGGGACTTTTTCACTGCGTTACAGTACAGGATGGTGGATATGCAGATTGTTAGCAAAACAAGGGATGTGAGAATGCTCAAAAAAATTCCAAAAACAGTCAGCGGACGCTTGCTGAGGCCCATGAAGTATGAAACAACTCGACCTTTTATCTGAAAAGCACGATACACAACACACAAACAGAACCAAAAACATCATGGAGAGTGAAAGAATGGATTCATGATGACAACACAAAAAGTATTAGAAAAATATGGATCAATGCAAATGAGCAAAAACTTCAAAGAAAAATGCTAATGTTTATATTCATATTTCAAGGATCAAAATGAGTGTGAATTTTTCCATAAACAAGTAAAATGTGTAGCCATGACCATATATACTCACTGGCCACATCATTAGTCACACCTTGCCAGCACTAGGTTGGCTTTGGCCCTTTTGCCTTCATAACTGCTGTAATAGTCCAAAGCATATATTCAAATAGGTGCTGGAAACATTCCTCAGAGCTCAGTACTGATATGATAGCATCACACAGTTACTGCTGATTTGTTGGTGTCAAATCCAAGATGCAAATCTTCTGCTCCACTATATCCTAAAGGTTCTCTATTGAATGACTGTGGAGGTCATGACCAAGAAACCAGTTTGAGATGATTTGAGGTTTGTGACATGGCACACTATCCTGCTGGAAACAGCCATCAGAAGATGGGTACATGTTGGCCATAAAGGGACGGACATGCTCAGTAACATTACTCGGATAGGCTGTGGTGTTTAAACAATCCTCACTTGGTACTGAGGGACCCAAAGTATGCCAAAAAATTTCCCCACATGATTACACCACCATCACCACCACCAGCCCGAACTGTTGATACAAGGCAGGATGGATTGATGCATTCATGTCGCCTATGCCAAATTCTGACCTACCATCTGGATCCTGCAGCAACAATTGTGACTCATCAGTTTAGGCAACATATTTTGAGTGTCCTCTTGTCTGATTTTGGTGAGCCCACATGATTGACTGATTAAATATTTGTGGTAACCAGCAGATGAACAAGTGTAACTAATGAAGTGGCCTATGAATGTACAGTAGTTCATTCCCAGAATGGTTAAAACTGTCTTTCTGTCCAAACAATTTTTTATGATAAAACTTTGTTCTGAAAGGGAAAGCTACAAATGTAAACTTAATGGGTTTTAAAACTCTATAATAATTCATATTTAAAGCAACAAATTAGATTACATTTAGAAAGTGAATTTCCAGTTAGTATTAATGGATTTTTAAAAATGCTTTTAGCTGACTTTTGAAAGGTCATACAACTGGATGTCTATAAAAGCGGTATGTAGCTGATGTGACCTCACTTATTGATTAGCGAAACTGGACATAAACTGAAGGGAGGAATTTGACTGAGAAACTGAGGGATACTCTTAATCATAAGGTAAGCCTGCTAAAAAGGAATACCCTGCTTTATTGTCTACTTTACTGTAACTGTAACGTACAAAATAAACAATAGGTTGCATTCACATAAAATTCAAACTACTAATGTGGACTATGAACTTATCACTTGAAGTGTTTACTAGGATATAAATATAGTTCTGCAATTCTAGCCTGTCATTACAACCAGAGAAGTCCCCTCCTGCTGGCCATTAAACCTGGAAAATAAGCTACTCTATTTTGTACCAACTGTGGTTAATACTGTTCGTCAGATGCCAACTAATTCTAGCTCTAAGTGCATGATACTGTTCTTTTTGACTTCTTAATATGTAAATAACTGTTTGCAAATGCAATTAATAACTACAACGACAGAGGATTAGCTTAATCAGGGTGCAACAATGCAGACATCACTTGTTAGTAGGAAACTTTATTGTTGGTTCTGATCTTTAAATAAACTATAATTACCAGTGTTATCCTTTAAAGTAGATGAACTTAGTGAAATGTGACTAGCTGAAACAAGGACGTTGATTTAGCAGAAGCATATAGTAGCATGGCAACAGTCCCTGTTGACTCATGTTAAAATGCATGTCTACAGCTCAGCTCTGGGACAGGAAGCACTGCAAGCATGCTGCGAGTCAGAGCAGGTCTTACCGCCTCTGTGATATCGATGTTGATCACAGCTGTTGTGCTGAAGGACGGAGAGCCTCGGTCCCTGGCTTGGACCACCACAGACCACTTGCAGTCCTTCTGCTTGGTGATGTTCTGCACAATCTCCATAGACTTAATATAAGGCTTCAGCTTGATCTCGCCAGTGTCGGCATTGATGTCAAATGCATTGTCAGGATCTGCGGTCATGATGGAGTATTCAATGACGTTGTTTGGAGACTCCGCATCTTCATCCACGGCCTATAAAAAGCAACACACATCAATAGCGTTTACTTAAAATCAAACAAATAAATCTTTATTCTTAGGCTGTGATGTTTCTGTAAAATGCATTAGATTTCACATATTGCATGCAACATGTCGTTCTTTAACCTGGCTTTGGCACATATATGCATATATTTTAAGGTGAGTCAATTTATCATCCATAGTACTTATGAAATAGAAAAGGCTATGGATTTATTGTTTCCCTATTAATAATTTTAATTAGTCACACTGATTACTTTCTGAGAAGTGTTTTAAACCAGGTATTAATGCAGATACTGCAGGCTGCAGATTTTCCTTAGATTTGAAATTAAATTTTATTTAATTTAGTTACACGTTTTTAGTTAATCCACACAACTGAATACATTTTAAACAGCTGTTTTTTGTAATCTTTATCAGAAAGGCGCAAATAGTGTTTTTTGTATTTACAGCCATGGAATATTAACAAATTTAGAAAGCTCCACACACCCAAATTTTAGTCTTTTGATGCCAAATTATGCCATCATAACTTTTCTAGAACCAAAGCTCAATACATTGAATGTTTAGTGTTATCTAAGCTCCCAAAACATTCAGTTTACAACAAAAAAGCTGAAACTTGGTGGAAGTAGAATCACAGATTAAGCGAAAAGAGAAGAGATAGATCAATTTCAAAGCAAAATGTACCTCTATTTTGACAGGCGTGCCAATAATCATCGTCTTCTCCACGAGCACTTCATCAAATTCTGGAGCGTGATCGTTCATGTCAGTGACTGTGACAAAGACTTCAGCCAAGCTATACTTCCCCTCTGAATCTTCAGCCTTGACATAAAAGTTGTACTTTGACCTGACCTCTGCATCCAGGCTGGTCCAGGGCTGTGTGGTGATGAGGCCTGATGAAGCGTTAATGGAAAACCTGCAGTTCAGATCACACAGTGCATGAGTCACAACCACAGATGTCCATTTAGCTTCATCTCAACTAACCAGGCGTTTCTAATACAGGCATCGTAATTCACAGCTCAAGTGACAGATTTTCATTGCTCCCTGTGAATCTCTACATGACTCACACTTTGCTATAAAAAAACAACTTTACAGCCTTCGTTGGACAGACGTGTTGTACTGTAAGACTTCAGATGTTAATCCAGTTGATTTAAAAAACATGTAGAAAAAACAAACTTGTAAATTTTTACTGCTTTTGAAGCATTATTTATTTGGGTGAAAAATCCTGGGACCTGATTTGCAGGGAGAATATTTTCAATGACTTGCTTCCTTAAAGACAGATCTCCAGTATATGAAATGCATACATACATCTGTAGAGAAATATTGATTTACACAATAATCACCAAGTTTTTTTTTTTCAATTTATTGTTATTGTTATACATTTCCTGCAGATCGGAAACCACATAGCTTCTAACTATTCTAACTCTGCTATGAGGCTGACTTAATTTTTACCAAGTGTATTATTTCTCTAACCTAAAAACACATTCATAACAATTTCAGGGATACAATAAGGAATAAATACTTGCTCGTACACACAGCAGGTTTACTAATTTTAAAGCTTGGCAGGAGCTTTCTGAATGCCTTCTAGTTCAACATTGGGCATGGAGCCATTTTATTCAGCAGACTTTTCTGTCTTGTTTTTCGCTGTGAAATTTCACAAGTTTCCTTGGAACTGATAACTTTCACACAATTAACTCAGGTTGCAGCCTGCAGACAGGCATAAATTCTCACTTTTCCTTCACTGTATGCTGCCTTGCTTCTCGAAGCTGCCGTTTCTGTGGCTCCAGCTGTCACATTGCATATTAATTGGCTCTGCCTATGTGAGATGGGCCAGGCTCTCTATTTTTAACCCACCAATCCAATTAGGAGATTAGCCAGCATCTTGCAGCCATTTTAGAGCGAGCTGTTTGTGCAGCAGAGGGGCCAATCAAACCGGTTTCCCGCTTACCTCTTTCATCAAAGACACAAAGATGACTCAAGACTAGTGTCCTGTTGGCACTAAACACCCTGAGCCTCTGAGAATTTTTGACTCATACTTTCAAAATAACTTTAGGCTGTGAAATGCATTTTGTGGAAATGCCAGAATTAAATATCTGATCAGAATGAACCTAAACTGGCAGCAATGAAAGGTTTATACTCACAAATCAGATCCTGATCCATAAATCGTATATTTGACTTCACCCCAAGACCCGGAATCTGGATCATTTGCCTACAGAGAAAAAAAGGAAGGCGATTATACACCTCATGCTTACACAACAAAATATTAAAAAATTACACTTTAAAACAATCTTAATTACTTATTTGGAAAATTACATCATAATAGTGTATAGATATGTAACTTAAATAAATATGATTACTTTAAGGTGACTGAAAATAATTTATTGTGTCATTTATTTTTACTAAAACCCCCTGTGGACAACTAGATAGGGTCTTAAGCTCATATATAGTGTGTTGCAAGGGGATGTTCAGCAAGCATGGGTCAGCATGATTAACCTTGAAGCAAAATTAAGCTTTTTACTTCTCACTGCTTAGCTTGGACACATTGCCTGGTTGCAGGGTTTCTACAGTATGATGACAAGCAAGGGACAAATGTGCCAATATTTTTTTTAATAATCCCCCTCGATGAGGAGTAACATAGGACATATGCCAGATTGTGACATGGAGATAACAAATTTCATAACCAGGAGTAGCAAACTGAAGCAAGAGAGCGCTAAGCCTGTTTTTGTCTGGCACCAATTTGCTTTTATCTAATGAACTGTGCTGAGCAATATGCATTTAATAGAGGAAAGATGGATTATATAATCACTTTGATCAGGTTAAAGCTGAGTTTAACTGTGATTGACTCACTGTTACAGATGAAACACTGGAGCCTCCAGGAGAGTTCTCAGGGACCCTGGCGATGTAATACTCAGATGTGAATTTAGGGATGTTGTCATTTGTGTCCAGCAGGTTGATCACTATGTCCGCTGTTGCACTGAACCGTTCAGGAGTGTCAATCTCCACCGCCAGGAGCTGCAGGAAGACACACTCAGAGTGATTAAATTAGTGCTGAAAGCCTTAGTCGACTCATAATCAATGAGTTCATGGATAAACAGACATCTAAAGCCACACTGGCTACTCTGTGTAACTGTAAACCTAGCAAAGATAATATTTTCAGATTTGATTTTTGATTTTAAAAAATGAATGTCACTGCAGTCAGTGAAATAAATCAGAGACTTGCTAGTGTACTAATGTACTAATGTTGCTACAGTCATATCAACAGATGGATTTTTAGCCTGAGTCCTTTATAAAGCACAAATGATTGCAGTAAATTATCTTTATGGCAATTTACAAAAGGTGAGCTATATATTTATGTTGCAGCATTTGCAAAGTATTAGTATACAGGCAAAGCTTAAGTTAATGAAAATGCAATTAATTCATGGGCTAAAGCCATTAATCACAATGACAGCAGGTCTTCATCCATATTTCCTAGCAATCAAAAGAAATTACCCACCCAGTAAAATAACTAACAGCATTATTTCTTGAACACTCGTTAATAATAATAATGTATTGTAATGTTGTAATATTGCCCATATGACGCCTCACCTTAAAAGAGAGAGTTGGCCCCTTTTCATAGTCGATGCCGGATGTGTCTTCCACAATGATGGTCACCTGTGCTTCATTCAGGACTGTCTGGGGAACCACACGAAGCACTCGGTTCGGCCCAACTAGCCTCAGTTTAAATTTGGCATTTGCTCCCTAAACAAATGTCAGCACAATACAGAAACCCATCACATACACTGACTGGTTCTTTCATAATTCTTTTCTACTCTACCTGAGCACTAAAAGCATTTTACACAACATGTCTTATTCACCCAAGCACTTTTTTATGCTTAAGTGCTTTCTATCAAACATTCATACACACAGACACACCATTAGATGCAACTTGGAGTTTGCAGTTAGCCCAAGGATTTGGCACGCAGCCTGGAGCAATCTGGGATTGAACCACCAACTTCTGATTATAACATAACTTGCGGTACCTCCTGAGCTGTTGCCACCACATAAAAAAGAGTATAAGAGTGTGTCATGTCATGCTACATGAGCCATTATAAACAGGTTGTGGAGACTAACCATGGTGGCATAGCGAGTGACATTTTTACTTTCAATACATTTGCTGGACATTTGCAACTTTGGTGCTGTATTATTGCACATCATGCTTGTTTTTACATATTTAGTTAACTTTGTACGTAATTTCTCTAAATGGATCTGTCAACTGGCTAATATTCTCTAAATTTTAATATTATTACACCACCTTTGATCACAGTTATTAATTAGTAACACGCTACTGCATGTCTAAGGAATGAATCAAAGATGAGTGAGATGTTTGCAATTTGGGAATTCATGTACCTGATCAGAGTCGTTGACTGTGATCTTGAAGCCGCGGAGGATCTCCCCTGCAGGTGGATGCTCGTACATGGTGACTTCAAATTTGTTCTGTGGCCCATTTTCTCCATAAAAGGTTGGGGGATGGTTGTTGAGATCAACCACACGGACAGTCACTGTGGTAACATCATAGTCCTGGAGCTCATTGTTTGGGCCTACCTCAGATGCCTTCAGTTTAAAAGATACACAAGTAAATAAAATTATTGTCAATGAGAGTAAGAAGCACAGGTGAAAAAAAGTTTTCATAGGACTCTATGCAGTCCTGTGAAAAACTATTCCAGAAGAAGAAGCAGCAAGATGCTTCTAATCAAATGCATTTATTTAACCGATCATCAGCGAGACCACCTCTGTACGATAACAAGTTTTGAAATTTTGCTGGTCTGGAGCACTCAGGTGTATGTTAACACAATGTAGCAACTTTCCTAGGAGTGGACATCCCAGAAAATACGCCCCAAGGCAAAACCTGACCAACACATTTTGGAAGGTTTGCCAGAGGAAAGTCTCTTCTGTCTAAAAAGATGACAGCAGAACAGCTTAGGTTCGCAAAGTTGTGTCCGAAGAAACTCCAAGACTTCTGGAACAATGTCCTTTGGCTAGACAAAATCAAAGTGAATGTTTGGCCATAATCCACAGCACCACATCTGGTGAAAATCACATCATCACAAACACCTCATACCAACTGTGAAACACGGCGGTGGAGGAGTCATGAGTTGGGCTTGTTTTGCAGCCACAGGACCGGGACACTTTGCAGTCATTGAGTCAACAAATGAACTCCTTTCTATACTTTCTAGAGTCAAATGTGAGCCTAGCTGCCTGACAAACAAAGCTTGACCAAAATTGGGCCATGGACCATGATGATGAGTTTAAGCACAGCAGTAAATCTACAACAGAATGGCTGAAAAAGTAAAGAATCAAGGTGCAGCAATGGCCCACTCAAAGTCCAGACCTAAAACTGATTAAGATACTTTATGGGCACTTAAGAGAGCTGTGCATAAACAAATACCTGCAAACCTCAATGAACTAAAGCAATATTGTAAAGAGTGGATCAAACTTCATCCACAACCATCTACGACCTAAAAGTCGTACAAAGAAAAAACCCTATGCGTTCAGCTTATTGCCGCTGAAGGTGGTTTCAAAAGCTACTGCGGTGAAAAGTTTCTTTTAAACATGAAAATAAGTAGAAAATAACTTGTTACCTTGACTTTGATTTCATACAGCTCATTTTTCAGCAAAGATGGAAAAGTTGTCAGGGTGATGCAACCACTTGTGCTATTTATGTCGAACACACCATCACTACCTGAAAGGTGTTGATAGAAGTTTTGTTTGAAATCTGATCATAATCTAAAAAAAGACACAGTAACACACCTTTGCCTTACGAACAAGCAACTAAATTCTCTTTTTGCTATTGTTCTTACCATTAATAATGAAATAATGTATCGGGTTAGGATTGCCTTGGTCACCATCTTTAGCGTACACTGTATATATTTCAGAGCCCTAGAAGTAAAAAAGTACATCAACATAATGGAGACAAAAGCAATAACCGTAATCAAATTTACTTTAGTGAATGTGACAAGAACTTACAGGGACAGAGACTTCATAGATGTATCCAAAATATGGTGTTCCTACAAAGTATGGAGGCATGTCTTGGGAATCAATAACATTAATTGTTACTGTGGCTGTGGAGGTCAACACCTGATGCTTCCCCTTGTACTTTCCACCTCCATCCTGTGACAACAACAAGGCAAAAGCAGAGTTACCACATGGCATAATTAGCTACACCTTTATATTTAATCAAAGACATGTTTAAGTTCATTTTACATTTGCCCATGTTGGGATTATGGGGTCTCTGCTACATGTTATCTGCCACAACAGCTTGAAGCCAGCCCAAAAAAAGACAATAAAAATTAAATTTAACCAAAAATATATATATTTTTAGTATTTTAACCTAATAAATGCTATGATACTTGCACTTTAAAGAGATGTCTTGCTTGAAGTTAAGAGTTAGTTTTTTCTTAACTTGCTAAAAATCGCAAAGTGCAGAAAAAAATGAATGAAATATGAGAAGAACATACATAAGATTTTAGATACATGTTCATGGTTTAGTATAATTTTATAAGCAATTATTGTCTGATTTCCAGTTAAACAAGGAAAATCAGTGCCGGGTGCCAGTTTAGTTCAGTGCAGTGAGCAGGTGACCACGTGCCATACGGCTGAGAGCGGCTGGCCCGGGTTTGAGTCAAACCCATGGTCCTTTGCTGCATGTCTTCCCCTCTTTCTCTGCCCCCGCTTTCCTGACCTATCTTCACTGTGTCTAACGACTAAAGTTGAAAAAGGCCAAAATAAACCTAGTAAAATCTTGCACGTTAATAAAAATCGCAAGCTAGGCAATGAAATTCATTTTTAATTGGGAACACTGCAATATTATTTTTGTTACATCATAGCTTTACCTTTTTAATAACTGTGTTATTTACTAAATGTTACACAGCCAGGTATTTAAGTAGCCAACAGCTGAGGCTACAAAAAAAAACTAGCTTTCACCACCGACTATTATTCACAGTGATAAATTATACTTATTTTGGGAGCACGACTTTCAGTGCGTCAGCAGAGCAGCAAGTTAAAATCTCACCACTTCCCAACAGATTTTTTTTAGCTCCATGTTCCCCTTTTTCACTCTTTGCTTTTCTCTCACCCAAATCAGTGAAGGTAAAAAGACTTTTAGCCTGAATCTAGTTCTGCAGGAGTTTTTTTTCATATTAAAAGGAGGTTTTCCTCTCAGTCACTGCAAGTAGTTGCTCATAGAACATAATTATGTTATGGGTGTATTTAGTATAATGTTGTGGGTTTTTCTGTTGTTGTTTTTTTACAATATGCAGGATTTGCTTCTATATGAACAAATTGTATCAGAAGGAATTTTACTGATAAACTCCAATAACTAATTTTTAGATTTCATGTAATTTTCTACTTAGAATTAAATAATTTTAAACTGCAGTTTATCTTTTTCAAACCCCATGATTGATGCAATTGCATGTCAAAAATACATGACTTTAAAGTTGAAAATCCTTTACATTTGAGGACAGAAATACCTGCAAACTAAGCTACTTACTGCGTTTACATGTATTAAGACCTCTTGATTAAGCAAATGAAGACACAACCCAAATGTAAAAGTGTCACAGTGACCTCTCACCTTTGCAACTACTGTCACAAAATGCGTTGGTGTGGTCTCAAAGTCCAAAGTCTCACCGAGTTTGACTCTGAGGATCCCACTGTGTCCATCAATGGTGAACTTGGTGAATGGGGAGGTCTGATAATATAACAGTCACAGTTAATAAGGATAGTAGAAGGAGTGCTTTATTTCTACTTAAATTTAGCAATGAAAACCAATAAAGCTAATTTCCGATATGGTACCAATCAATCTTAGCCTGGCTCATTTTAACCTTGGCATTTCAGGGTAGCTTTGTCTCACAATTGACACATGGAGACTAACAACCACTGTGCTGTCAGCTGTTGGCCAGACCAAACCTAAGCCCCTATTAAGCTTTCAATGCCATGCTCAAATGTAATTGAAATTTAATCCACTAAAGTAACACGATTTCCAGACTGCTCTATGGTATGAGATTAATCTTTCCCTGCATCACTGTCCCATCACTCAAATGCCCTTTTCCTCCCTCCACATGGTTGCGCAGAGCTCGTGATGTCAGGTCGACCTCTGGTTATCCCTGAGTGTTAGGGTCATACAACGCTAGTTAAAAGTGTCACTATTTGCTTAATAGCATTGCAGTCTTGGTAATAAAAAATGTAATTGATTTTTAAATGGATTGCAAAGCAGAAATTGAATCAAACCATAGAAGAGCTTTATAAAAAAACCCTAGAAAAACCAGAAAAATTTAGATATGAAAAAAATGAAATGCTAAAATTATGAAAAAAACCAACAACAACTTGTTAACAGTTTTAAATACATTTTGGGCTCTAAGAGGATAAAGGTGCTGGCAGACTTCAGGGAGTATTCCAGGATTTGAGAGTTAAGAGAGCTGAAGATGTAGAGGTGTAAAGCTATAAAGAGCCCTCTCTGTGATAAGTACACTCTTACAATCAACTCAGTATTCATCTGGACGCCATGTGCAACGTGGCTAAAAAAAGCTTGAACTGTTTTAGCCTAGGTTACACTAGGCCACTTTTCAGCGCACGTGTTGCCGTAGAAGCCTAGCTGCTACATTTTAGAGAGTGCTTTTTTTCTGACTGATGGCTCAGTAAACATAGATGCAGTAGCCAAAATTAATCAAGTATGATATTTCTGTGTGCATTATATAGTTTCTAATTTGTGATATGTGGCTCGCATTTTTCACCTGAGTTTAAACAACAACTTTTTAAAATTCACAACAGCTTCTTTAACGTGCCTGAATTGTACTGGTGGCTTTGTGCATTTTTACTTCAATTCAACGTCAAAAACATTTGCCATTTGGGAGATACTACTAAAGTTGTTTTGAAGTTGCCATGGTAATAAAAGCGCATTACAGTGAAGTTGTAAAGTTACCTGTAGATAATAGGAAACACTTCCTCCTGAGCCCATATCTTTATCCACTGCTTGGACTCTGTAGATGCTACTTCCTGGAGCAGTGTCCTGGGAAAGGAGCAACAAGTTTAATAATGTTCAAACATTATTAAATTTCGATTTTTTTGACACTTTTAATACATTCAGAAAAAACATTCTAGATTGCATGCATATAACTGTATAGTTATTTTATATAATTTACCTCTGGAATATCAATAATAAAAGGCAAATTTTGAAATTCAGGTGGCTCATCATTGGTATCCGTGACAAAGACTCTCACTGTCTCAACAACCTGAAACAAACGTGAAAAGCAATTACAAATTTCCAAAACAGCTGCTTTTGCTACAGCTTATAAAAAATGACATTGTTTGCAGAGAAATAATCTAAATAGCGATCAGAGAAAATATCATGATGCACATTTTACAGGCTGTCATGGCACTTTTTTGAAGTACTATTTAATCCTAGTATTTGTGATAGAGTTTCCAGTTAAATTGCAGTATTAAAATGTGACTGTAAAGTGAATTGCACTGTAGATTATAGAGCTTACTTTATTACGGCCATCCGTTATGCTCACGTGCACTGAGATTTCATCTTGTTTCTATGAAAAATAAAGATGTCACGTCACTTTGAGCCAAAGTGGATTTTATTGTCTGTTTCCAAACCAGGAGTCTTTATTAAAATGCCTACCTCTCTGTCGAGCTCCTGAATTAGAGTCACATTTCCTGAATTTGGGTCCACTCTAAAATATTCTGTAGAGCCCTTTTCAAAAGTAAGACCATATCGTACTGGATCTTCCTCCGGATCTGTGCCATTCAAGATGTATATCTGTGTTCCTATGAGAAAAAAACACATACAGGGACAAAACCTTTGAAATGGGGCAGAAACGTGACATGTCTATATCCAGCACTGGTGTAAAAGGCACGTTTGACAGGTTAGGTCAGATGAGCCACTACCCATAATGTTTTCTTCCCGTAAGACTGTGATGTACGTCACAATCCAAAAGATCTTATAGCGATTAGCTGGAGCCTCAGCACCATGTGAGATCATTTCATACAACACTTAGGCACTTAAAGCGCACATCTCAAACTACACTAAGTGTAAACACATGCTCAAATTATACCAAACTTAAAAATATTAAATTATAACAATAATAATAAAAAATGTTTAATTTTACAGGAGCCTTACCAACGGGTGTATCCTCAGAGATGCTGAACAAGGCCATATTTCCATTTGTACTGCTGGGACCATTATCGTAAAAATATGGAGCATAGTCTGATTGCCCTTTGTGATAAAAAAAACAAGAAAGAAAAAGACGATTCACATTATTTGAGCAAAAGAGAGATATAAAAGAAAAACAATGACCTAATCTAAAAGGAAGCTTAGACTGTATAAACCCTACAAATGTCTCTCACCATATCAAATTATTTTTTAATAGAAAAATCTCCTTAATTATTATTTTTACAGTGAGAAGAGTTGCACTCACTTGCTAAGAAGGGCAGGAATTGAAAGCAGGGAGGAGGAAAGAGTTAAATTAGAAATAATAAGGCTGTAGTATTAAAACACAGACAAAAACAGCATTGCATGTTGAAATTTATGAAGTACAAGCAACATGAAAGTCCACACTAAGACAGACATGCCCTCTCTGTGTTAGAGGATTAACCAGATAAGTGCGAGGCAAGAAGTCTTAACCACACACAACAAAGACAGTAAAAGAAAAGCAGAGCCTTACCCGAGGTGAAGTGAAGCATAAGGAGAAACAGTAAAGCATGCGTTTTCTTTTCTTTCTTCATCCTGGTGGGGAGGTAAGGCTTGGCTGGCTCATGTGGAAGGCTTGGTGGAGGGAAAGCGAGCAGTGAGTGTCGTGCCCTTCTTGAGGCGTCTCAGCAGGCTCAGAAGTAGGAAGAGGCTGGGACAGCGTCTCAGGCACTAATCCAGTGACGCATCCCTCTCTCTGCACACATCTTCTACCACACTGCTCTCACTCCAAATTCTCCTGGATCATTGAGGGATGAGAGTTCAAGTTTCACACAATATGGTGCGATCATCACACCTCACCACACATTTGACAGGCGCACACATGAGGCACAGAATCCATGTTTAGTCTGGAAACATTGATAGGAAATGTTTGCAGCTCAGATTTTTGTTTGGTTGTTATTATCAGCAGTTTGTTTTGTCATGTTTTTTGTGCTGAGACAGGGCAACTGGCAGGTCACTAGGTTTCCTGGGGAAAGTAGACTGCAAGATCTAAAGAAAGCTTATTGGCTGTAAGTGCACGAGTGCAGCTAAGGCTAGTGTTGGTAAATGAGCAGGCAAGGGTGGCAACAGCGGGCAGTTTAGGCTACCGTGGCTATATGTGACTAATGGGCTTGTTAAAACCCTATAAATAAAAAGGAGAGAAGCCAATCACACCATGTGGCCAAACAAAAAACAAAAACAAGAACAAATAAAAAATAAAATAAAATAAATAATACAAAATTAAAACTGTAATATGTCCTTCCGGTATGAATTACCAGCAGAAAAATCAGGTGAAAGACAAACATAATGCTCGATTCAGAAGAGCTGATTTTATGAAAGGAAAAAAAAAAGTGACACTCTGAAGAGCAGAGTGGAAAAATCGAGTTTGACGTTTTGAGCTTGCAACCTTGACAACAGTTAAAGAGAGAGTTTTGCACCTTTTCATGCCATGTGAGTGCACGTTTGCCTGTCATTTGAGCTATCGTGTTAACTGTATTCCAAGGTGTAGAGTGTGCACTTCCTGTATTCACAGGTATAAAAATAGTCCCTGGCTGAACATTTTCATTTAAGGCAGAAAAATCTTGGCGCACAAGCATAGAAACTCAGCATTATTAATTAGATCTCCTACATTCACAATAATAGATGTACAGTGGCATTATATTATTTTTTATTATATTTTTCTATTTTAACATTTTGATTAAAGAGCTTGAGGTGGATTAACCAATAGAGAAACATAAAAAAAATTATTCTGGTAGGTACCACTGTCAAATACCAAAATAATATTATAAAATATGTCATTATCAAAATATACTTGAAGTAAAATTGTCAATATGCATATGCCCTATACTGCATTATATTACTGGATCATTATTATTTATAATGAATTAGTTTGTCTCTCTAATGTAGCTGAATATGATTTTATTTACTCATTTTGTCTATAGCTTATAATAATACTAATAATACAGCATAGAGGCCTTTTATTAAATAAATGGTAAAATAATTAGTCAATAAAGCTTTAAAATAAATTGGATGGAGTTAAAAATGTGAATCAAATATTCAAACAACTAACATTAAATAAAAGCACTTAAAAATGTAAGTATTTTAAAACTGTAAATTTTTACTGTGGTAAACTACTTAAATAATTCTGTTAAGTAAGTTATTCATCTTATCCAGTGGTGCTGGGTATTGTACAATTAACAGTCGTCTTGTCCAGTGGCTTTGACAGAGGAGATAACCGGGGAGGGGCTATAGCACCCCATGCCCCACCCCTTGACATTGCCCCTGCTTAGATAGCAATAGACCTAACAGATGCCATCCTTAGAGTCATGCTGCTTGCTTGGACAATCATGTTTTTTAAAAACAAAACACTGACAGCAGAATAAAAATAGCACTGATGACGCATCGGTTTCTACGGTGTCACGGGTTGAAGTGACAAAAAGTCCAGCACAGATTACTGTCATCTGAACTTTTAAACACAAACTGCTTCATGCCTATTTTATGCAGCAACAGCCTTGGAACTCTACCAAATATTGGTCATCAATCTGAAAATGACTGGCAGTAACCAATTTTTATCCCCAGTAATGGCAGGTCTCTGCAAACTGGAGCTTTGTGCAAGCTCATCCATTATTGCCCTCTTTATCCCTCCCATCTGTGGGATTTTTCAATACACAGTATATATGAATCATATGTGTCCTAAACGTGAACATTATGTGAGATTTAAAACCATGCCTGACAGCTGCGTGCGCCACGTGCATGTGCTTTAATGAAACACCTGCATATTTACAGATGTTAGCATCTGTTGCAAGTGCCCTGGTTTGAAGGTTTAATTTTAGAGGAACAGCCAGATGGTACACAAGAGGATTACTACACTAAGCCTTTGTCATCTGCTGCAACACACTGACTGTTTATAGGGAAATACAAGGTGGACTCCCGCTGGTCTCAGTCTGGTCTGAAGTGGGGAGAGCTAAATAAACATACAAATATTTAAGTTTGAGGTTATTTAGTGGCAAATTTTTTAGACCAAAGCTTACAACAATTAAATTTACGAAGTGCCCTAAATGTTTGAATGAAAGCTCGTTTTACAGGTCACTGAACTTTATCGCTCTGACTTACTGGTCAGAGCAGATATTTTTACTGCACCGTCGACACGGCACGTAAGCAAAGGTTTTACTAAGAATAGCAGCATTTCATTGTGTACGAGTGCACCTGTGAGCTGTAACAGTAACAGAAACTTCTAGAAAGAATTCAACGAGGGTTCTACTATTTATCCCAGTGTTTCTGTGAAATGTAAAACTTTTTCTGTGATAAGACTCATGTTATCTATAATGTTAATGTACTTTTTGTTTGTTTTAGGGTTGTTTTTTTTGTTTGTTTTCAGTGGGCTGACAGGGGTGGAAGGCACAAAGAAACTGAATATCTGATTTTCATTGCATTGGATCCAAAAATTTGCTTTGTATCTAATAACTTTAGTCAAGTGACAGAACATGTATTTTGGAACCTTAAATAGAAACTATAATCCTACTTAAGAGAAGCAAGTTTTAGAATCAAAATATACTTAAGATTATGGCCTAATCCTAAGGGCTGCAAAATCTGAAACAGTCACACAGCAAAAGATCTGTCTGTGCACGTTCATGACTTTCCCCCCATATTTTTCATAACCGCATGAATTTGCATGCTGTCCAAAGGAGGGACATGTCACAGTGACAACCAAGAAACCAGAGCTGTAGAAAAACTGTTGTATTTTAACCCAAACTGTTATGAAATAAGGAACATGCCATGACTCTAATTTGAATTACTGGCAGGTCAACATGATTTGCTCCAGTAACAACCTCCAGAAGTGAATGTTTTTGCCTTTTAAAATTAGAAAATATTTATCCCACGTACACAAATTACTTCATGAGATTGGATAAAGAAAAACTGTATTCAGGGACACACAGAAGAAAAAAAAAAGGTGGATAGGAAATTCATGTTCAGAATGAGCAATCAACAGACTAGAGGTCATGACAATTTTACAAACTGCCATGACAGTGTGTACAGCAACTGAAGTAGAGGTACTCCTGTAGAATGTCCTTTTTCAATATCATACGCTGAAATATAAACCACATATCCATTACTTGATCATAATTTATTCATAATTACTTGATCAAAATAGTTTACTAAAATGCATTATATAATGCATAAACAGCACAAGTATAGTTATTTGACTGTGGGCGGTACTGCATGTCACCTAACTAAGTTATCATTCCCAATATGTTATCCAGTGCAGACAAAATTCCAAAGAATCTCCATCAGCAACATCTTGCAAAAGACATCACGTGGACTTTCTTACTTTGTTTAAATTACTTTATTTTCCAAAAAAAAACCAACAAAAAAAAAACAACATTACGAACCTCTTTACATAAGTGCTATACCAGAGAATTTCTTCAGCAATTACATCCAGCACAGTCTGTTTATTGTACTGTGAACGTGGACCAATCTATGGTTGACATATGTGGTTGTTCTTTTTGGTTGTTCTGTGACATTTTTCTGGATTTTCACTCCAAATAAAACCTGAAACACCACCAAGTGGAAATAAATAGAAAACAGAGAATAATACAAATGACTTCTGAGGGAGGCAGAATTAAACTGATAGATTTAACTGATCTGTTAAAGCGCCCCAGGATAAACCAGATACTTTCAAAAATCAAAGTAAGATCTGTGTTATCTTCTTTACTTTGACAGGTATCTTGTACCACACAGTGCAATCCACATCTTTACATGATTTCAAAGCATTCATGTTGATCTAGCAGTTAGATAGGATTTGTCTCTATAAGATAACATCAGTCATCTGGTTTATGCTGCTAGCAGTAAACATGACTTTCTCAGGCTCCGTGGAAGATAAAAGTGAAGCTTGAGTCATGATGGTGTTTACTTCCTCCTGCCGCCACCGCCGTTAGCTAGAATCATCACCAGCCTCATGAAAATATTCAGTGTGTCCATGTAAATCCCCATACACCTGTAAGATTAAATGAATAAATGTATCAGACCCTCACATCGGTACAAGTAGATTACCAACCATAATCTTCAAAACCAGTTATTTTTAGTGTACTTTCATTTCTGAAGTGACTTACGCGTTGATAGGGTCATATTTCTGTACGCCATAGAGTGGGTGCGTCTCTGCCTTCTTGATAACCTTCTGTGTATCATAGAGGAGGAACATACTGAACAGGACCAGGCCTCCATAGATAGCAATGGAGTAGAGCCCTGCTCCGAATGCTGAGGTGGGCGGCAGGAACATTGATCCTGAAGAAGACAAAAGAAAGTTCAAATTGAGCCTGACGAGTACAATTTCTGTGCAGCTGTCAACTAAAAGTTACAATATAGAAAACTAATAAGCAGGTAATGATATAGTTATAATACTGCACAACAACACTTACGTGAGTATGAAGCTAATGCCCGGCATTTGAAACAAACATTTGAAACTTGAAGCTGACTGTCACAGACCTTAACTTGGGAAATTCAATTGTTAACCACCTTGCAGTTATTTATACATTTATGTTAATTCATAAATCTGTCTTAACTGCAAGGTGGATTTGAATTTTGAAATCCCTTCTGTTTTGCTTTTCTGGACAGAGACGCACACCATCCACCCCATTTTCTATTTTCTTCTTATACCTAAACTTAGAGCTGGGCGATAGAACGATAACGATATGTATTGCGAAATAACTTTTTCTCGATAGAAAAATTAAACTATTGCGATAGGCCTCGTCTCTCTTGTCCTCTTTAAAAAAAAAAAAAAAAAAGGAACAGCCAATCCAAATTAAGTAGCGCAGAGCCGAACCAATCACAGCCGCAGCGTCACGTCACGTGACTTGTTACGTACAGCACAAGCGCCAAGGCGCACATGTGTATTTGTTTGGGAAGCAGCCAGCCGGGCTGCCCAGGTAATGGAGGAAATGAGTGTGCTGACTAGAGAAAAATCAACCGAGAGCGTGAGCGAAGGTTACCGAAGAAAAAACCAATGATGGTTCCAATGCCGGAGAGATTGTCGAACGGAAGGGCCACAGAAATTCCGTAGTGTGAAGGTATTTCAGCTATTTCAAGTCTGACAAAAAACAGTAGCGCGCACTGTAAATTGTGCCGAAAGCAAGTCTGGAAATACAATAAAGCGGTGCATGCTCAATCTCTGACTGAAAGCGCTAATTTGTCATTCGGCTTTTGTCAGACTAAAGTAACTGTTAAAACTGTTTGAAAAGCTAAGCTATACAACAAGGAGAGATTGAGAATTTCCTTTTAGTTCTCAGTTTATTTGATATTGACAAAAGTTAGTCAATTTTGTCTGTTCTGTTGAAACTTAAACGCTTTAGTGGCTGCCTTTTGTGTAGTTTGCAATATTTGCCTTTATTTATCTGAAACTGAAGTCTCATGTTCCTTAAGTACATCTGCCCTGTTTAACTTATTATGGGAAATAAATATTTAAATCAAAACAAGCTGCTGATTATTTCACATTTTACTTGTGAGCAACGGCACATTTAAATCTTACAAATATAGTTATTTGGCTTATATCGTGATATATATCGTTATCGCCTGAAATGAAAAAAAAAACATATCGTGATATGAAAAAATCTTATATCGCCCAGCTCTACCCAAACTACACCGTAGGTGTACACCTTCTCTTACAAAGTATCCAATAAGAAGATACGGGGAAGACTGAAAAAGACCTTTTACAGGTAAATTTCCCAATATACATTTTACTTCACCTTTAAGTGGATGCCAACTCCACTACGGTTTAATTTGAACATAGGTGTTACCCCTGACAACACACAAACACTGTGCTATGTATTACTTTTTAGCATTTAATTACTGTACAGTATTAAAATGCATTTTTACAAAAAACTGATATCTGCTGTTATCTCATGGGAATCAAAAATCATTTGGATGAAGAAAGAAAAACTAATTTACTTATCAGATTAGGTTTTTAAGCTGTATTTATATTGTTATTATGAAAATGTCAAGCTTTGTGTGGTTCCACAGGAACAAAAACACAATAAATACAAAACCTTGCATTCAATATTTTCCTTTAGTCTTAAAGCATTTAGTGGAATGATGTGCATTTACGAATTGTTTGTCATAATATAAGCACTTCAGCACAGAACCACTTTAATGCAAAAAGGACACTGCTGTTTAAATATATGTGACACCCTATAAATAGAGTGCATTACATTAGGTTGGAGATCAGACTTTCAACAATGAAAAAAACAAACAAAAAAAAATAAAATAAACAACATCAACAACAACAAAAGCAGCCGCTTCCTTATACTTTCATTTCAATGAGACCACAAACTGAAACACAAAGGCAATTTTATCAGGAACCTTTTCAGCCTGAATGCTAACTAGCTTGTAATACTCATAGCTATCTATAAACAGGATTGATGAAATAAAAGTGCATTATACTAACCAAGAGAGGAGGCAAACACCACTCCAAATCCAACAGCCAATGGCCCTCCCATATTGAGGAACTTCTCACTTGGGGCACACATTGCAACAGTAGACAGACCTCCCACGATGCCTGCGGTGTACCAGGCAGCCCTCACCATCAGAGGCCCTCCCAGGAGAGTGAGGGGGGCAATCACAGCACCCATCACACCTTATCAATTATTAAAAGAAAGGTTAAAAAACAAAACATTTTTTTTTAAACAAACAGCACCAAATGATATTAGTGCCATCAACTAGTGTAGTGTTGAAGCAGCTTTTTCCTCTAACCTGTTCTAAGCCTGCCTTCTAGTGTTCACCCAAGGCAACTACATACCAGAGACAACAGGGCTGAGAAATTTCTTAAAAGATATTTAAAAACACAAACCTGCGTGGAGCATCCAAGCAAGGTGTTTGGGCACTGGGCTGTGCTCATATGAAATGGACCTGACCAGCATGCCCGCACCAATCATAGCAGCAAAAGTTGCTCCAATTGCCTAGGTGGGAACAAACAAATCATCATATTAATAAGTTCAACTGAAAAATTCAAGCACATCAGATAAACTACGGTTTAAAAATTGGTATATGACTAAACAAGCTCTGTAATATGTAATTCTAAGGTTAAAAAAATAATAATAATGGTGCAGTGGAGTGAAGACCATTAAAAAACAAAAAAGCAAGCAAGTATTGTACAGCTTACCAGCCAGGATCCTCTCATCATCAGACCCATTAAAGCTGGGGTCCTACTCACAGCTACAGCTGACAGAGCCGTCAGCCCAACACTGCCTGCAAAGTACATGTAGGTAGAGTGGATCCTGTCCTTCACATACTGAGGCCAGATCCTGTACAAAGATGAAAAGAAGCCTTTAGTTTGTATGATACCATCACTTTTCCACTGGTCTGCATTTCAAAATAAAATTCAAGTGCTGTTGGTAAAATAAATCTGTTACTCACATTGCTTTCTCTATGGCACCAATATCATTAGCCATGCCAAGTCCATAATAGCACAGAGCTCCAAGGCCAACTGCTGCACCTCCAGCCAGTATCATTCTCCCCATGCTATCAACTTCAGACACAACACAAAAATCATTTGAGATACATTTTATATTTTCACCTCAGAGGAAACAAGGTTTACTATAACAAAACCATTTCAAACCATGAGATCTCACGTTTTTCTCTAAAAATGAAGTTGCATTGCAGGATTTACATTTTAAAATACTTGTTATTTATCTAATACTGGGTTTTGAGTCCCGCCCCCAGCCAATTAATCACAGGTAAGACAGTTTTTTTTCCTCACCTGAATGTCTAACATATGGTGTAAACAGTATGTGCTCCTGACAGATTTGCACCTAAGATAATGAAAGCTCTTGGTCCCCTTTCGACATTTTTTAAATCATCTGTCAGGAACCTTGGGCTAACTTTTGATGCCACTCTCACTTTGCATGTTCATGTCAAATCTCTGGTTCAGTCTTGCTTTTATTACTTAAGAAACATTAATAAATTAAGTCATCTTTGTCTTGAAAGGTGCTATACAAATAAAATTTTACTTATTTATCCATAGACATGAATAACAAAAAAATATGTGAAAGCTTAACAGGTCACCTTTAAGTCAGTAGACAGCATAGAATTCAGGCTATATTCTAGTAGAAAATATGTAACGGTGCCAAATGAAGTATGTATCAAAGCATTTACTTTTGATGGCTGTATCAGTGGCTGGTTCAAAAGCTGCTTCCTTCAGCTGGTCTCTGGTTGTCCTTGCACGGCGAAACCCAAACCTGGCCTTTGAGGAATAACCCTGAAAGAAGAAGCAGCAGCTTTACATGAATCTTCAAATGCTGAACATGAGTTAGGGTTTCACACCCACCATGAATCAAAATTGGGGAAGCAGCAAATACCCAGTTTCAAAAAACACCATGTTTACATAACAAATTAGAGCAGTGGCAATCTGACATTTGCACTGTTTCTAGTCCAGCTGCAAGCACCAGTTCTTTGCAGTTGCACCCCTTGTGATCATTACAAACTTAGGACTAAAATTTATAAGGTGTTCTACCAATTTTATCCAAGATGAAAAATTAAGCATAGCTGCATTTTTAGTACTTTACAAAGCAATGGTTTTCAGGCATGTTTTGCCCATACGTGCATTGATCTGTACAAAACAGCATCCTAAAATTTTCTTTTTATTGTATTGGTTAATAAAGGCATAATTGACCATCTGAACCTATAGCGTGTTGCTTTGCAGTCTACTCAACTTGATTATAACTTGCCTCTACCACCTTATCAGACAGCTTCATAAAGTCCGTATTAGTCCATAAAGCTCAGTTCAAATACTATTTTGAAGGCCACGATTTTTTACAGCACAGATGTTTTCTTTCAAAGGTTTTCTTTGGCTTGATTGGCAACATTCACAAACACCTCCCTATAAACAACGCTGACATCTGTGATGCGGCTGAAGCCATAATATGCAAAACAATGACAATGTAGCCCAAGGGCAACCCACAATTCATATTAAAAGCACTGACTCAGGTGTCAGCATTACTGCTACAACTCAGCCACAGATGTAGGCCAGATGTCAGGTGTTCCTAAACATACAGTTTATCACAGCTGTGAGACCCAGCACATGTAATAACCCGTGCAAAAAGCCTGACTCATGACATTTGGACCACACAACATAGATTAGGCCCAAATGTGATGGCATATTTTCTACTGACATTTTTCCTTTATTTTACTTCACTATGTATTCATTGGTGTGTAGCTGAGAAATACTTGCCTGGAGGCACTCCATTTGGGAACCACTGCTACAAAGTCTGGCTAATGAAGGGTGAATGCAGCAACCACAAAAAAGCCAAAAAAGCTGTGTGTGTGTGTGTGTGTGTGTGTGTGTGTGTGAGTGAGTGAGTGAGTGAGAGAGAGAGAGCCTGGCGATAAACTTTACATTACCTGCTGGGGCCTGAGCAGGGGTGAACAGGTCTTCAGGATGGGTGACCTCAGGGCTGGGGAGCCCTGAGTGAGCACTGGTCGGAGCCCAGCAAGCGGGAGAGCCTTCAGGCACGTTAGCCTCGCCACCAACATCGTCACGATATATTACTGTCCCGTGTCACTCTAAAACACAAACACGGAGAAGAATTTTTTTGAGAGGAATTCGTGTGACAGAAAGCTAAACTTTAAGCTAAGAGTCACAAAAACAGTGTAAAATGTGCTCTTGCACTAAAAAACGCCACAAAAATTGAGCTAGCTAACGCCGTTATATCATGCGACTAACCCTTAGCCTAACGACCGCTGGACAAACACTCATTTAACTACAGACTAAATATGTCTTATCTGTTATATGGCCACAACGTTCAAAATACTAAATACAAAGTAAATGTTACATACCGAGAGAAATGTCGTCTATCACCGTTCTAGAAACAAGTGCGCAACTTTCTGACGCAACGGTTTTGCAACCTTCCTGAAAATTCTTTACTTATGCGTCATCACTAAGCGACAGATTTGATGGGAATTGTAGTTCTAACGCAGTGATCGAACACGTTTTAAAGCATTCGGCGGATAAAGAGAAAATGATCTTAATGCGAATAAAGTACATGTAAAATTTCCCGTAAACAACCTGCGGCTGCAAGTGTTTATTCAACAACCTATCAGAGGTTAAGTCTACACAATGCTACATGGCATGACAGTGTTATATAATTTGTTTTATTACATCATTGTTTTTATAAGGTTTACTACTGAGAGAGTAATAGTAAAAATGTGGTATGTTGTTTTTAACAGGTCAAAGAACAATTAATTAAAACAATGCAATTTGTTTAGTAATTATTGTCAACAGTTCTTTAGAGGGTGGCATTTTCAGTGTTTATCTCTGATGTGCTGTAATCACACTGCTACTAAAAAAACTGTTTATCATCTTTTCTCAGAAAAATATTTTTTAAATCTTTTTATAAAAAACTGAATGCATACCTAACAACTCATTATGATGAATACCAATCAGATTTCATCACCAATTAAACCCATCAAAACCTAAAGACCTAAAGATCAGCAGTGATTAGAAGAGTCATGATCGACACTGACTTCTTGACTTCTTAATTCAAAGTCTTTATGATTTTGTTGATTTAGATATGTCATCATATCTAAAGGGTAGAGGTTTCTACATTTCGATTAATAGTTTGAGATCAGCACAAATTTAAAAATTCAATCAGTGGTTCCTCAAGTGTCTGTTCTTGGTCCATTACTCTCGAATCTTCCACCTCTCTCTTGGTCCTATCATAAAGAATAATAAATAAGGAAGAAGAAAATATCCAATGCGGATGATACACATAACTGTGTGTGCGTGTGTTTACGTTTATTTTTTGTAAACTTATATTCCTCTGTTTTTTTGTTTTTACTTTAATGTTACTGTAAATGTTAAGTTTTAATCTTGATATTAACCATGCTAAGTTTACATGTAATGAAATGTGTCATATAAATAAAACTGACATTAAATTGACACTTCCATACCGTTGTGTACTCAAACCACTTTTAAAAGGTCATATGTTGAAATATTACGTTATCCATGTATACAAAAACAATATCATCCTGCAAAGAAGCCATACAAAATTGCTCTTTAGGTTACTCTAGAGTAAAAATGTAAAGTAAGATTGACCCAGCCTATCTTTAACGACGCTATTATGATATCACATCATGTAAAAGAAAACCATGTTTATTTGCAGCCCACCTTGTTCTCTCTGTAACCTCTCTGTTATACTTTTCTCCACTAGGTGGAGTGCTCGCCCTTTTTGTTGCGACGACATTAAAAACTAAAAAGTAAAACCTAAAACTGACTCCCAAAAGGAACACATAGGCTATTATTTGGGTAGCATCCCTATATTTAACCTATATTGTTTACCATGTGGTTTATGTGTGCAAAGTTAGCTTTTTACTTTAAAGAAATGGTCCGTGAGGGGCCGTGGCAGTGCGCCAGTGCTCCCTGAAGCCCCGCTCCTTTGGACCAAAGTTCCCCGTGTGATTCAGTGACTCGCAACTGTTGGATAGATTTGTCATTCAGATCAGCGAGCGGCTTGACCTGCAGCCCCCTCAAACATGATTTCATCTCATCTACGAGTTTTGCTCACTGAAACTAGGCCAGCCTCTCCTTTTGAATTCGATTGTTTTCTGTCATACAAGTGAAGCAGTCTTGGCAAAGTAATGGAATTAATTTCTCTCCGGAGTCGCTCTTTGAGGGAAGGCTGATCAAGTGGATGAAAAGCGGGACGCCTTCAGAGACCGCAGTTCATTTATAATGGTGGGTACAGAGAGCGGACAAGCTGTTCTTTACATATTCGCATGATATTTTAGAAACGAATAAAGAAAACCTAACACGCCATTAACACTTGGGTACAACGACATCACTCCAAGTGACTCGTGACTTTTCATTCGGTTTTTTTCTTTTTTATTAAGAAGGTATGATTTCAGTTCGTCCTTGTGACCTTTTAATGCAGCACATGATCTCCAGAGACACTGCTGCTTTAGTCTGACTTCCTCTCCCCCTCTGCATTTCTGTCTTTTAGTGTGGCGTCTTTATAAACTAACAGATAAAGTTGCCGGCAAATTAGCGCAATTTATTTACAGTAAAACATGCATGCATGTGTTTATGGCTTACAGATGTGCTGCATGACCCCCACAGCTGCTCTGAAATGACCACAATGACTCAACACACGTGCATATCCCCCAGCATAATCTTAATTGCGTTTCCCCTTAATTTTACTCAGACTTTTACCCTTAAACTAAAACCAGTTAGGGCTGCCTCCATCCCTCATCTACACCTCGAGTGATTTTAACAGTTTCTACAGGTTTGTAGCCCAAACTCATTTACTATTAATTCAATAAACTATTGGAAAAGTTTCTAGTTACTGAGTAAATAACTTAGAGTACAATATTTCCGCTAATGATTATAAAACTTCCCATAATGACTTAATGCAACCAAATATATACAAAAATATTTGCCACTGTAATCCCTTTATCTTTTTTTATCTATCAGAAAAATGTGTTGGACACCGCAGTGCACATTTGCAATGCAATCTCGAGCAAGATGGGTTTGGTTGGCTGGTGTTTAATTTGTCTCCACATAAGATTTACATTAAATAAGAGGCAGCTATTAAAAGCATTTGTAACAAGATGATAAATGGTGCAGTGGCGGTTTTGTTATGAGCAGATGATCAAACGTGTCATATGCCTCAGTGGTTTGTGAATATTCAAGAATGTCAGCTTCTTTTTTTCTACTTTACCCAGCAGATGCAATAGGCTGAGATAATTGGTGTACATCTAATTTACCATATAAATGACAAAACATCAGACTACTTATTTTCTTGATGAATGGTTGATGTTGAATATTTTTGTTTATTTTGAATCATATATGAGGAGAACTACACACTCAGTCCCATAGAACTATAAGTGTTACAGAAAGAGACATTTTTTGTTGCTAATCATCCACTTGTGTCTTATTTATTAAGCTAAATCATTTTTGCTATATGTCATAATTTGTTAATGCACAACAGTATTACACAGAGTGCACAACAGCTGTACTCTAACTTTCCATGTGCTAAAGATCTGTTGGCTTGGTCAGGCATTGGGAATTCATTTGCTCACTTTAAAAACTCCCATGGGTTTGAAGACTCACCCATTTAATTTGGTGCAGTTGTCTTATCTGACCAGTTCTAGATGACTTGGAACATCCACGAGCTTAGTCACTGACCCTGTGACGTCTGAATGACCTGAGAGTTTATGTTCTGCAATCTCTACCCAAAGGGAGGTTTAAACTCACTCCATGTGTAAAGAGGCCTTTGTGGTTGTGGCATGCGGCAAGGTGGTGCAAGACAGCGCTGAGTTTTCCTTCCAGTGAAAACGTGTCTCAGTACACAGGCTGTTCACCTTTTCATTACGTGCCGTTCCACGTCAACAGTGCTCTATTGGAGCTGTAAACTTCCCATTCCCACTCAGAGAATTTCACAGGGAGTGTCTAACCATTCCCCGTGTTTAGACTGCAGTCATCTGAACTGGCTTCTGTTCTCAAACATGGCCCTGGACAGAAGTTGTAACAGGATGTGAGAAGCGGACCTCCAGGTGTGAAACACAGAAAGGCAAAGACATTAAAGAATTGAGAAAATAATGGTCATCCAACTGGGTTTCCAACAGGATTTGGCATCTTATCATAGCCTGATGCAGTTACATGAAAAGGTTGGCCTGTTACTTGTGGATCTGCTGATTAACCCCTCCCCACAACCCCCCAAAAAACAGCAGTTTGATGATGCTTTGCAAATATCCTCCAGGTGGAGGCTGCCTCATTTGCTCTTGCTGTGGTATTGACCCAACACTAGCAGACAAGGTAAGCAGGATTATGCTTAATTCTCAAGATTAGTCAGGGATCTGAGTCAAGCTGCCATTATCTTAAAAGTGAACCAATATTAATCTTTCAAGAATGTGCAAGACATTCACAAATAGGCCCCATTAAATCCACCCTTATCTTCATTTGATTACCCACCACTTGCCCTCTGCAGACTTATAAAACTACTGAATGGCCTCCAGGCTCAGAGCAAGGCAATTTATGGTTCAGTGACAAGCAGGATTTCCCCTTTCAATTCCAGGACTCTGCAGTTATACCTGTTAGCATTTGGACTTGTATCAGTCCTTGTGTAAGATATCCTCCTGGTGTTGACATGGAGGAGTAGCTGGCAATTTGGACTGTTCTGTTATCTACATCAGTGGGAGGTAAAGGATCTCACTCCAAGCCAGACAACTCTGGAGTTTTTTTGGCAAGCAGCTTGACAGCTGTGGGATTGCAATTTAATTGACAAAATTGTCCTTGATTGCAGTCTGTACCCACATTTCTTTGTGCCCTAATAGCTGTTTATCCACTCGTTTTTGAAAGCAACTTCTACAAAGACTAACTCATAAATACAGTTTGCACCATCCCTCAGACTTGCAGTGGTGGGTGGGCATGTACCTGAAACGCACTGCTGCACTTAAAGATAACAAGTATTTCCTCACGGCAAGGACTAGCTTAAATTCCAATGGGAAACAATGTGTTATACCTTTTTATATTTTTAAAATCTTATTATAGGTGGGGTTGTTTTAGTAAGTGACTTTCATTATAGTTTTCTAGAACACAGCGGTGCTGTATGCAACTAACAAATTCAGAAATAAAAGAGCGGAACCTCTGTGACTCAGCATCACAGTGCAATGTTAGGTTCCCCATTTACAAAAATAGTGAAGGGAGTGTTCTACCACAGCTTTGCTCAAATGTGCAAAATTTGTAGCTGACAGTTTGATGTTCATTTCATTTGCAGGATAAAACATTGTCTACAACCAGGAACACAAAAAACTCTTTAAGAACGCAACTGGTGACTTGGCGAGATTGGCAGAAGCTATTAAGAAGCAGTCTGTAAAAGCATATCCAGGCTCAGCCGCATCCAAGAATGAAGATCAAATACACTATACCCATTGTCTTTTTTATGGCACTTGTTATCATTGAGAAAGAAAACAACATTATCTCAAGGTAAGTCCATTTCAATCGTGAAAGGAGGATTGGATTTATACCAGTTTGCTCGTCTTTTCTGAGCGCGAATTAAATATTAAAAAATGCTTTAGATGTCAAAGCTCTGACTTTATGTTAACCTGAAATGTAACATACGTTTGGTTTCTCTCTCACTTTCAGGGTGTCAGATAAGCTAAAGCAGACCCCACAAACCTCTCAACAACCCAGTAGTTTGTCCAACGTACTGCTGAAGCACAGTAGTTTCCGTCTGTCAATCAGCAAGAGGAATGTCACGCTAATGAAGCCGCGGCTGGAGGACTACAGCGAGCACCGAGGGGCATTGAGAAGGGGTAGAAAACACATTCTCCTGCTAGCCACGACTAGGACAGGCTCTTCATTCGTGGGCGAGTTTTTCAACCAGCAGGGAGACAACATGTTTTACCTGTTTGAGCCTCTGTGGCACGTGGAAAAGATGTTGACTTTGGACACTCAAGGCACCAATGCTGCAGCAGCAGCCAAAGCATACCGGGATGTGCTCCAAAAACTCTTCCTGTGTGACTTTTCTTTGCTAGAAACCTTCATCGACCCCCTTCCCGTGGACCACATCACCCCAGCCCTCTTTCGCAGGGAGTCCAGCAGCTCTCTGTGTGAGAAGTCTGTCTGCAGCCCTGTTGTCAAAGGGGTTTTTGAACGATATCGCTGTAAGACCAGACGCTGTGGTCCCCTGAACCTGACAATGGCGTCTGAGTCCTGCCTTAAGAAAGAGCACATTGCCATCAAGTCGGTACGGGTGCGCCAGCTCGAGACTCTGCGTCCTTTGGCTGAGGACCCACGTCTTGATGTAAAATTCATCCAGCTGGTTCGCGATCCCCGGGCTATTTTGGCATCACGCATGGTGGCCTTTGCAGCCAAATACAAGAACTGGAAGGAGTGGGCCGTGGGTGGAAATGTTCCTATTGACGATGACGAGGTGAGGAAGTTGAAAGGAAATTGCGACAATATCAGAATGTCTGCCGAGATCGGCCTCAGACAGCCATTTTGGCTGCGCAGGCGGTACATGCTGGTGCGGTATGAGGACATTGCTCGGTTCCCCATGAAGAAAGCGACCGAGATGTACAGGTTTACTGGAATCCCATTCACTCCACAAGTGAAATCCTGGATTCTGAAGAACACCCAGGCCTCGAAGGAGACAAGCGGAGTTTACTCTACACAGAAAAACTCATCTGAACAAGTGGAGAAATGGAGGTTCAAGCTACCATTCAAGATAGCCCAAGTGGTACAGAGAGTTTGTGGACCAACAATGAAGCTTTTTGGGTACAAATTTGTGAGCAGTGAGGAAATGCTAACAGATAAATCTATCAGTCTCATTGAGGATAAAGTGTTCAGCTTTTTATAGACTTTAAAAGATGTTAACTCCAACACTTGATGCAGAAAATTTCAACCTTTCTAAAGCCTCTGTGATAAATTATTTTTATGAAGATCCTGATACAGAGGGATATATTTGTTGATAATGTCCTATTTAAAGTTTTTTACTATTTAAGACAATTTGACAAAGAAAACAGACTGTTGAGCAGAAAATACGCATGAAACTTTTAACTATGAAAGCAAGAGTCTGGAGTTTTGATAAAACCTTAACATAGAACACATCTTTGTTTTTGCACTCTGCACAATTTCTTTTCCTGTCTCACACAAATGGTGCTTTCAGCTCGTCCTGCAAACCACTCCCATATTTGTTCCTTAGCAAATATAGAAAGTTATTAGGGAGAGCTTTTGAGCAACAATGAGCTGTTTCAAACACTTCCAGGAACCTCAATTAGTTATTTTTGTAAAGTAACTCCTTAGTTAGCATCATATGCTGCTCTTATGCCAAAGAACCTTGCAGAAACTGCTTTGTATAGCAATGCTCATGTACTTGAGAGGAAATACCAGTGTCTTGCCAGGCAACTTCACTTTTGTGTCCTTTACAGGTAATGTCCCGTGATGATTTATTTATTTTTTCCATTTGCTAAACGGTCATTATGACACAGTGTCTGAATGTGCTCCACAGGTTCTACCCCACTATGCAGGGGTGTTTTTGCACATGTATGCTGTAGTTTTTTGTACATGAAAATGTGTTCAGGAATATAAGCACCCATCCTGTAAAACAGACTGTAACAGTGCTACTTTATGTTAGCATTCCAACTGCAGCTGGTTTGCAGAATCATGCAAAGTTTGTCAGGAGGTCTCTGTCATTTGACACAAGCCTCTTGGCTGGTGGTAACAGGCCTTGACACTGTGGCCTGTCGGGCAATTTGTTGACACAGAACCTGTTCTTTTTTTTATTTTTGAAAAGAAAAAGCTTGTTGCAATAAATCTTTACAGTTGAAAAACACTTTATTTCTGAGGAGGACACATTTTTCACATGAAAACACTCCATCCAGGAGTGTTAAAATTCAATAAATTGTCTGAAAAAGTTTTACATTCTGCTGACAGGAGCATATTGAGCACGAGCACATCCCATTTTGTCATCTTTGTCAGATATCTTTTTAAAAGAGGCTAAACAATGACAGTGTAACAGGAAGCAAATATGGCACATCACAGCCATACATACACAGATGGTGTAAAATAAAACAACACAGATGGCGTAAAATAAAACAAACACAGTAAACAGCTCTCCTGTAGAATCCCACTTCAATCAGTGTTAGCGGGGGTTTGCTTGTAGCTACATCCTGTATTTGCTTATGCAGCAACATTAATTTAGCAGAATGATGAAGGATGGACACAAGTGGACACTGAAAGATTCTTTGCGGTCTTTAAAAAAAGATCACAGTTAAATCGGTGTTTTCCAGATGGTTTCCGACAATATTCTATCATCTGAAGAGACTTTGCGTGGGTACAGTGGGCACAGTTGTTCACCATTAAAAAAAATCCCCTGGACTGATTGAAACTTTGACCAGATGTTGGGGCTACATGAAAAATCATAGAAATTATCCTGATGGTGCCATGCCAGTAACTCAATGTCAGGTTGAATGTCAAGTGAATATATGGTACAGATATCTGTGGATATAAGGGACAGAACACGACAAAAATAATGAAATAAAAACACATTCTTTTTTTTCCTATCTCTTTTAATGCTTTAGCACCAAATCACACCAGCAGTCACCTCAAGGCATTTTATATTGTAAGGTAAAGACCATATAATAATAGAGAGACTCAAATGACCCCTTTTGTGTAAGCGCTTGGTGACAGTGGGAAAGAAAAACTTCCTTTTAACAGGAAGAAACCTCCAGGCAGAACCAGACTTACGGATGGGCAGTCATCTGCCGTGTCCGGTTGGGGATGATGGGAGGAATACAGGACAAATAAAATAAATAAAAAAATAAATATAGAAAACACAATGATTGTTGAGACATTTTGCTGTAAAATATCTAATTCATTTACTATACAAGGGGAAAAAAAGATCCAGCATGTTTCTTCTTGTGACCTTATCTTAACATCATTAACAATTTGACTATTTTCTCTTATAAATCTCAATAGAAAATGCTTTTGTCTCATTTCAGTCTCAACCCAGTTTTTATTGTTGTTGTTTTTGTCTGGCCTTTTTTTCTCTGAATCAATCAGCACTTGAGATATAAATAAGAACCAAGCAAGACTGACTTATGACACTGCGCTATATCTCAGTGATCAGATTCAAGTTAATTTGGCTTCATTCTTTCACCTTTTATTTCTTCCAGTGGTTCTGTGGCAGGGTGTTACTTGAATTCCTCACAGCACTTCTAGCAATTGTCTTCCACTGCTTCTTTTCTTTTGAGTTTGGAAAGCTTTTTTTAATTAAAAATCTGTACATGTAAGTAATCCATGGAGAAAAAAAAGTCGGTAAACATTCACAGTTAATTTCATTGTTTGAGTTGTGAAACATAACCACTCACTTATTTCCTGTATGAGTGGTTAACTAAAGTGACCATTGCTTTGTTGTCATATCTAAACATTTAAGCTTTTGGTATATTATGTTTGTCTTTAAGGAGGCAAGGAGGAAGGATACTGCAGAGGCAGCTGCCTTGACTTCCAGTGTGTTTACCACTGTGGGCCCAGCTATTTATGTCTTTCAACCTAGTAATTACCCAAACTTTACATATAATGTGGTCCAAGTCATTTTTGTCCACCTGACCACACCCTCATACAGAAATGCAGAGAGACAGTTTATAAAGATTCTCTATCCATCTTTTTATATTAAATAGAGAGATTTTTTTTTTTTAAAAAAAGGGATCATTCATTTATCCATTCCCCCTCTACTGCTGAGCTAAGCCAACTCACTGCAAGTGCATTCACTCATATTAACAGGTCATTATCTGGTTATTTTGGTCGTTCTATTTAAGTAATGAAGAGCTGCCAGGTCCGCAGCATCTGAGTCCAAACCTAATGGGTTCAGTATTCATAAACTCTTTTAGTGGAGTGACTTTATGTGGGATATGTGGAGGGTGGAGTCACTGTATGGTTGGGGCAAATATAGAATAACCACTTTCCACTGAATTAAAGCCTTCTCAGCCCCCCTCCTCAGCAGTTAAATAAGGGCATTTAGGTAACCACACCCTCGCACTCTGTTATATGGTGTTTTGCCACATCAACCATGAGGGGTTTGAAATATGCAAAACAACCCTGCGCCGTTGATCCGAATGATAGCGTGTTGTAAGAACTGTGATAAACAGACACAAAATTGAGGTAATTCAGACATGTCTCAGAGCAACATATAAAACTGTTGTAGGCGATAATGATGGTTTAGCAGGAGACATAAATCTAAATACACAGCAAATTATCTCACACTGAGGAATGCAATTCATAAAACTCAGGTTGTTGCATGTGATAATGAGTGACTACGTGAAGTGAGAACAGAATTTCACTCAAGAAGTCGTTCAGTACACAACTTATTAGCTGTAGAGGCAAAGCTGAAAGGTTTATCTGTCATTTATTGACACTGCAAAGCCAGACCTATTTTGTGCAGTAACCTCGGGGTTTATGACTGCTTTCAGTTCTTTTTTTTTACCACATACGGCCAGGGACAGACATCAGAGATCTGTGGTTGTACCACAGCTGCACTGGTGTGTCTGCTGTTAACAATGTTTCTAAAAGCAATGTCAAAATGAGAAAAAATACCTTTTTTTCTCTCTTTTCTGTACATATGCACATTTTTTTTGTTTGCATCTATGTACGTGTCCATTGATCTTCCAGTAAGATGGTAGGAAATGCTTTATCACGCCGTGTCATGGAAGACTTGTGAAATCACAATATACTGAACTACTGAGCAACGTTTTCAAATTTCTGTGTGACATAACATTTTTCTGCTTTTTTTTTTTTTTTTTTTTAGTTTGTTTTTCAGGAACTCCATTGTGGCTGACCACAACATAAAAGCCTTTGACAGAACGGAAATTAATGCCCATTTTCTCTGGATTTAGACTTTACAAAACATGTGAAAAGTGACTGAGAGATGTGGGCATGAGCTCGCACTGTATGACCATTATGGTCGACAGGATGTATAAAGGCACAAAATTACAATAATTGTGATGAATTGTGGTAGCTTAAAAAATGCAGTATCCACTTTTCAAAACAGTAAAGTGTCTAGTTTCTTTCTCTGATGTGTTTTCATAAGTGTAAAAATACTCTGACAACAAATGAATTCATAAAAAAATCAAAGCAGAACACAACTTTGGGTTGTGTTTTGACTAATATATTTTTTTTATGCTTGGTTGGTTTTTTTTGGTTGAATGACCCCTTGGCTGCTAAAACATTTGGTTACAGTTGTTATAGGGCATGTGACAGGAGATGAACACCAGGGGTTTTCTTTCCAAATACAGTACAATCTTTGACTACCTCATTTAGTTTTCTTTTATTTGCATTTGTTTTCTCTGGAACACCCTTTATCGTTTGATTGTGACCTCAGTATTTATGCACAGTACTGCCAACCCTTACCCGTTCCCATAGGAAAACATAAAGCATGGCTCTCATTCCAAATTTAGATATCCATTCTAGTTTAGAACAGCTTAAACATTTCATGGATATGTCAAACTAGTGTGGCATTTACTTTCAGTCGGGCCCCTGCAACACAAACAATGGGTGTGTGGGTGAGGGGAGAGTTAAAGCAAATACTTGGGGTGAGGTCTGCAGGTGGTGCAAAGAAAAGAAGCTGACAAAGCTATGCTTTGGTTTTTCTGTGAGTAAGTATCATGCTAATACTCATGCATTCTTTTTTCGTTGCACTTACTATGAAATATGGCTTTTAAATATAATTTACAACCACAAAACTAACTTGTGGAAAACACCGGGTGTTCACTATTTCCTTCCTTCAATATACTTTGTTTCTTTAGGCTTCACAGAGGATAAGTTTACGCCATAAACACTGCAGTGCTGTTGGAAAACAGGACTGTGTGGGGGACATTAACATAACATAATAGTTGAGAAAACTATGAGAACCGCCAACAGGACCAGAATTTAATCATTCGCTAGATCAATCAACATCACAAATCACAAAAAACACTGTTATTTCTTACAAGTCTCTACTTTTTGTTCTTGAAACGCAGCAGAGCTAAAATAAAATGGGCCCACTGTAAGTGCCACCATTTGCATTTTGAATTCATGTTTGCGAAAGAATGGCTTCCTATGCCACAAAGCTTCAGTCTTTCCTTACATCAATACCTCCTTTTGTGCCTGCACCAAGCTAGAACGAGGAGGTCTTTAAAAAGAATTTAGAGCTACTGAATGGGTCACTCCATTTGTCCCACTCTGCTGGCTTTGCTCCAAACACAAAGTGCCTTTCTACTGCCGCTACTAGTCACAATAAAACAGGCATTACAGTTGAGGTTTTATAAGGAGCAGGGGTGGCTAATGAGAAACATTATGCATCCCTGAATCTCCTCATTTCCTATAAGAAGTGGTGCTGATGCATTTACCAATTACAGATTAATCTCCAGCTTCAGCAGTGCAAAGACAGGTCTTTTTTGACAAACCACAAGTCATGTGTGCAAGACCCATGTGATTCTACTGCATGGTTTACTGAGAAGATTGTCCAACAGACCAAAATAACCACAAGGGCCAGACAGGGACTATACATTCTCACATCTAGAAAACGTCAAACTGTGGAATAAAAAGGAAGTCTAAAAATGTTTTATATTCACATTCTGTGCATTTATGCCAAGAAAGCAAACCACCTGCAATCACAACAGGTAATTTCAGGACATCCAATCAAATAAAATCCAAACAATGAAATTGCAAAGAAAGCTTTATAGCAGACAGACAGCCGTCTTTTGTCCTGTTCTATCTCTGTCCCTTTAAATATACCCTCTCTTAAACTGTTTGAGGAGTCAACATGGGAGAAAACAAGCCAGCCTTATACAAAGTGGTTACTCACTGATTGCAGGAGCAGGAAAAGAACATTTTCATACCTTTCCCTCTGCCACTTTTCATACACAAAAGCCTCCCTATTTCTAGTGCAAAAGGCTGTGGTCTTATACGGTATGTTGGTGACGATAAAGCTGGGTAAAATACCCACTTGAGAAAAACACGTTATATATAAGGAGAGCCAATGCTTTGAGTGAGCCAACATTTACCTTCTTTTATTGAAAGATTCTTATCAAAAAATTGAAGTGCTCTGTGAACAGGACATTGGAAAGATTTACTGACATTATTCCCACCGCAAGAAGTAAGCTTGCCTTACGTAAGCCAAAGTGGTTTACAGTAACAATACTGCAGCAGAACTGCTGCGCTGCATGTATCTGCTACACTGTATCCTTTACAAAGGGCAAGAGTTAGTAAAAAATGGACAAAAGATATTTTTTCATACAGTGCCAGTCAACAGCAGCTATACTCTATGCTAACTTTAAATAATGTGACACCATTACTAGTGCTGCATGGCCATTCTCAGTCAGTAAGGTAAGGTGAGCCACTCATAAAATAACAAAGAACCTTTCTTCAACATAACCTTAAAAGTAACTATATAGATGCACTTAGCACTAGTAACAGCTTAAACTAAATTTAGTTAGTGACCATTCCTTGGCTGTTATTTATGAATGAAAATATTATTTTTGATGAAATTAAATCTTGGTTCAGTTAATTATTCCGCAGCTTAAAAAGGTTGTTGCTACTTTCGACCGTGAAGTTTTTTTCCAAGGTAAAGAACTGTTAACTAAAGCAGTCGATTGCTGCCAAGTTGGCCTCTGGTGTGAGTTCAAATCGTCTGAGTTTGACTGAGATTTCATATTTGAAATGTATTTTTCTGAAGTAATTTAACACGTTTGGTTCATTTAGCACATATGTTCATCGTTCAGCACAGATAATATAAATATTTGTCTTAAAACTCTTTAAAAATGCATTTAATAATTTTAAGTTATGACTATAGATGCCATAGCAAAGTTTACTGGATTATACTACTGTATATATGATACTATATTATACTATGTAAAATAGAGAGCTGAAGAAAATGTAGAAAGTACCATTTGTCATTGTCTGTATTATCAGAATTTTATAGGTAAAATGTATGTGGGTCCTATGGTATTAATTCCCTTGGAGATAAAATAATAAACCCACAAAGTCATGAAAATAAAAGCACTGAACATCATAAACTATATAACATGCAGTTTGCCAGTCCACTTGGAAGCACCTCTCTACCTCTGTTGCGGAGCAGTGTAAAAGACAGGTTTTTGCTGCGGTGCACATAAATGTCCCTGTGAGGACAGATTCAGGTGTGCACACTTTTAAACACATAAGTCTCTTATTGTTACTTTGATTATTAGCAAACTGGACACGTGCTACACATACTGCACAAAGCAATGCCCCTTGAAATACAAAAACATCTGCGCAGCAATAGAATATGCAGAACAGGTGGTAAGGCCAGGACCCTTCATTAATGCCTGATGACAGATAAGCACCAGTGTGATTAGCCTCTTGAGATGACAGACAGTGTAGGGTTTTTTTTGTTACGTTATGTAAACCATTAAAAAAATGCACACTTTAAAGGTTCTTGAGCTGCTGGAGCATTGATAAATGGGAATTTTAAACAAGCACTCTTCTGGAGTGATTTATTGTGTACTGTTCAATACACTATTACAATTTAGGAACCTGATTCTCGGTTCCTAATTTAGAGATTAGGAATCAAGTCACCAATTCACTCTCTTTTCTACCTGACCAACAGCCTTTCCTACCTTCATATCTGTGGTCCTTGGCCACAGAAAGTTCAAGAGTCACTTTTCCCTATTTACTTGGTAAGTCTGTGCAGGAAAGAGGCCCCTCTGAGGGAAAAACACACCTCTCTTTACTTTTCCAATGGCAGAAGCTGAGCTTGAGATCATGGAACACCTTGTTCCTCTTTCTAAGTAATTTGTCACAGTTGATCTTGAAAGCAAAACACCAATTTAGTTTTATATTTATCCAAGGTTCACATAATCAAAATGTTTCTAAATGTACAGGGGAGACTGATATATAGTAAATAATGTGTTTTAATATGTGTGTTTTTATTTGTTTTGGGTTTTTTTTTGCAGTGACATCAATGAATGTATTTCATACAGTAACTTAGGAGATGTATGGTTAAGTTACATCATAAGAAAACAAAACAAAGGTCTAATTCTGGACACATTGACTTTCCAGATGGCTTGAAAATGACGAGTTTCTCACAGGCAGATAAGTCAGCTCCCATGCTCACCCCTGACTTTTGTCTTTCACAGACGCTGCTAATCTCTGGCAGACTGACATGTTACCCTGCGGCCGATAATCTGACAGAAATAGCTTGAAACAGTGGAAGCTGTAACTGTGGCAACAAAGTCTCTCCAGTGGAGTCACATAGTTGGTGTCTGGCTAAAAGAAACAAACATTATAGGTTTTATACGCAGTTCTTGAAGTATTGCTTTATTTTAAGCCAAATTCATATCACCATTTATTTGCCAAAAATCTTTATTGTCAGTTTGCAGTTTAACATAACTCATAGTTTATGTACTCAAACTAACAGGATATTTAAGTGTGTGCACTAAATTATATTCACTGATGTTACAAATACAGTTGTTCTCCATTATTACAAATATGTAGCACATAAATTCTGTTGTTGCTACTTTCAAGATCTTTAAATATACAACAACTAACAATATCAGTGAAGTTGAACTCACTCATGAAACCATTAAATGTAGATTCAATAGACATAAAAAATATATATACATAAAAATAATAAACTTCATCTGTCTTATAAAAATGACAAATTAACAAATTTAACATTATTTACATGTCTTCACAGTACAAATATAGTTCATATATAATATAATATAATATAATATAATATAATATAATATAATATAATATAATATAATATAATATTTGGTCCATGGGCTAACATCAATACAAATAAATAGACACTAAAACTGTGAATCTGCTTTTTTTGCTTAAGCATTTAAACATTTATTTTCTTGTTTGCTTTGCAGCCGTTTCCTTAGCAACATCTCTTTTAAAGTTAGTTTATTAGCTCCTAGTTTTTCTTTTCCCAGCCCGCAGCTGCAAAAGCACCAGAAGCTGGATATACTGCTGAAGTATTGATGATACTGTTTTACACATGATGTGATATAAAGCTGAATTTTTAAAAGTGAGTAATCAAAACAAAGATAAACCATAACACAGCCCAACTGAATCTCTTTACAGACTCCTTACTGGGCTGCAAGGGCATGGCTGCACCTCATAAAAGAGATAATTCATATGTTTGTGTTTCGGCTGCACGTAAACCTAAAATGAGTAAACACCCGTTGCAAGCACCACAGCACAACTGCAGCCCTTAAAAATGCCTCAAGACTCTCAGTTTATGTGCAAACTTTAAATACAAGTGAAATCTTCAACCTTCAATTTAAGCTGCCCCTGGTTTTTACAAAGTCAGTGATTTAAAAACAAAAATACAGAAAACAGCTCAGAAAGGGTGAACAAAGCCTCAGTGCTATATACAACACCGTACGGTTGGCTTGGACGACATACTAACAGTTTACCAGAGAGACCACCAGTGCAAACCAGAGAGAGAAATCTGCTTTTTTTTATGTGGTCGCCACAGACAAAACATGTTAAGTATTTTAAATTTACAAGGATTAAACATAATCCACAGATAATTTTCCCATATTTTAAAAATGTATGTAAAAGAAAGCCTTTATTTCCTGTGAGAAAATTAACCTTCTGTCCCTGCAGAGGTCAGCATGTTCAAATATATTCCACAATAACTAAAACTGTTTTCCGGCAGCAGAAGAACAATTCATGCCCACTAACATATATATTTTTCAGTTCTCTAAGCCTCTCTATGTGACATCATGATGATCCCCTCTCTGACAACTTTTATAGTTCAATTTACAGCCTTATATGCCCTCAAATATATTGTGTTGACAGATATATGAGAAACTGTGAAGCGACTATGCTGATTTAGGGTGACTCCACAAGCTCATAAACAAAGAAAAAAAGAAAGAAACATTTGATCTTACTGCTACCCTTTCCCCCCCTTCAGTTTTTAACTGGACTCTGAGGATTTCCTGCTTATCCTGATGTCCTCTGTAATTTTCTGATGTGCTAAGTTTGCACAAAGGCTGCAGCTACTCCAAGTCTTAATTGTGATTGAATAAAAATGGTCCCGGGCTTCCCTGTCTGGACCATCTGCATGTTTTTTTTCTATGATTGCTTCCTGATTTTCTATAGCAAGGAAGTGTGAGGAATTACCTCTTCAAAGAGATGTGTGACCCACCAGCACTAATCCCCAGTTAATGGCCAGTAGAGGCAACAGACCCCGACAACCTCACAGCCTGCAGAGGTTTTTTGCACTTAATTCCCCTGCCAGGTTTAAAAAAAAACCTGAGTCCCACCTTATGAAAGCACATTAGGGTCATGCAAAATTGTTTTAGAGGACAATTTCAATGCCAAATTCTCTATCCTCTCCTGCTAAAGTGCTAAAGTTCAGGGTCACATGTGGAGGGATAGTGCGAAGAAAAATCTGAAGTAGTGGGTGATCATTACTGATTACAGTAAGGCTGAGGCTGCTGGAGTGGCTTGTTCCAGTGACGCTGAGGCACAGCTCTCCCTGGTGGCCTCAAGCTGAACCAAAGGACAGTAATTAGACTCAAATCTCTCCGGTTTAAAAATTAAGAATGGACTTCAGCTGGTCTTTATTTTGCTCATTTGTTTGCTCATGGCAAACACGTTGAGCAATATAGACACTGAATCTGAGCTTTCCAAAAAAGGATGACTGAGTTTCTGAAATGTTAGAAAGTTTTGCTGACACCAACAAAAGGAATTCTCATTAAATATCCCCCCATTACACTGCAATGCTAATTTCTTGCAAAGAACAACGCCAATTAATAGTTTAGCACTTCAAATTTGAATATTTACTCTAATACTAGCGCAGTTAATTGGGATTAATATAGTGAAACATGGATGTTTTTACTGCACACATGTAGAACAGATGCCACTGAGCCTTGGGGAAGTGCAAACACTTCACTTTCACATCGCTGATCTCTCTGGCTGCTTTGCAATGATTTAGCATTTGTTCAAATTATTCAGACATCTCAGTTTGTGCCATGTGACCTGTCAGTGCTCGTTACAGGACGGATAAGGCTGAAGAAATCTGACACGTCTAGGCCACTGTATGCACTGGCTGGTTTGAAAATGCCTGTGTTTTAGACTACTTTTGATATATTCAGGAATCTTTCTGTGAAAATAATCTTTAAATGTATTATAATAATAATAAGATCAGATTGAATAATGTGAAAAAGAAATAATTTCATTAAAAGGTAATTTAATATCCCCATGATTCAATGTTTTCCAATGTGTTATTTATTTATTAATGGCTAAAGATAAGGTTGTGATGTTGATTTTATGTATACGTCACATCGTAATTTCTCTCTGACAGTTTGATTGGTTATTTCTGGATTATTTGTACTCCTCTTCCAATATTTATGTCCTCCCTAATGGATATCAAGACACTTTTCAGCTAATGTTAGAAGGGAACCCACCAGAGCTCAGCAAAGAGACCATCTATTGGCCAATCCACAAAATGCTGAATCTTTAATCACTTCACCTTTTGGGTGATTCATAATTCAGTGAACTGGGAGTGAAGCATTTAGCTTTTCCTGGCTATGGCCCGCTAAGTGAAATGGTGTGGAAAGTGTGAGGTCATTAACCTGTTACAGGTATGTTCTCTCCTAATATTGGGGATAATGTATTCCACCCAAGTGTGACAAAAAAGAGGGAAAGCTCGTTCACAGGTAGGTTCTGGGCATTCGTTTTTTTAGAAAACTTCATTTCAGAACATTAGGTTATGAAAAGTTAATATCGTTTTTAATTAGGAGACAAATCCCTTCATATCTGGGTGAGATTTTACACTCTGCTGCTTGTGGACCGATAGAGGAAGAGCACAGGATAATTTCATTATCCTCCTGTGCATATCAACGTGTGCTCATTTATAACACTGAATTCTTATACTTAATATGTTCTTTGCAACCGAGCCTAAATATTCAACTTTGATAAGATTGCATTCAAGCAACTTGGTTAAAAAAAAAAAAAAAATGATAAAAATATACGATAATAGAACAACAATCCATCTGCTCTTCTTTGCTTTGGAGCAGAACATTTTGCTTTTTTATTGCTTATTAATGAAAATGTTATTTATTGTGCAGGACACAATGGCTAAGTGATAACTGTATCACAATAATTTGAACATATTGTTTTGCTAAACTGCATTGACTCCAAGCATATGGTAATTAAAACATAAACAACTAAAAGGAGATTTGTCAGATGCTATACATTATGTCGGACCGCAACTCATTGCACTGAACATTAAACTATGTTTACGTGATGCTTACATTCATTGCATCTTATTGGGCTTTGCATTTTATATGTCTTGTTCTCAATAAAATAATAAAATTGTCCACATGTGCTCTGCATGCTGCAAGCACAGAACTGCAAAACATATTGATTACAGATTAATGCAGTTAAAAATGTGTAAAACTAAATGTTAAAATTTAGTAACAATGATTAGAATACATTGTTTGCATGTTTAATATATATTGGAGAAGGGCACAATTTTTAATCATTAACCTACATTTTATTTTACCTACATTTTATCTGCTATGTTTAACTTACTCAGTTTTGGGTATCATATATTATCTTTCTAATGTATTACTATTATGCGACATGGATGCTATAACACCACAGCTATGCTTTATATCATTTGAAATGTTATATGCATTAGATAATGCCAATATGTTTGGCACTGTTTTATATTTTTTGCAACTCCTGCATACATCTCAATACACTTCATGTTTTCACAACGCTCCCTTTGAGTCAGTAGCGACAATACCATAACTCCTGATGTTTATCGATCCTTCAGCCTCTGTTGAATTTATTTCTACAAGTCTATACAAATCTGTTTCTGTGCAGCCTATTGTACCAGAGGGGTTAATGTATTATACAAAGTGTTCAGATCAGGGATTAGATTTTCCCCCAATTCCATCAGTCAATTCTCTGTGCTCTCCAGGGCATTCATCATTTTGACAGTTGCAGATAAGGCAATTATTTTCCTCAAGAAACTACAAAATGTAGACAAGTGCTTCTCTGACAGTGTGTCTGTTTGAGGGGGGAACACAAATATTATTCCACCAGTCACTGATGGCACATATTGCTTGCTACAAAGCAATATCCTTTGTAACACAGAGGAAACAGATGTTATGAGCATTTCTGTGTCTTAATGCATTTCACTATTTCATTTTTTTTTTCAGGCACGTTCCATATAGCAATCCAGTAGGTTGCCTTTACAAATGTTTTTCAAGATTCAAGAAGATAAGATTACCCAGTAATAAAATATCTGCTATTTAACTAAAAAATAAAAAAGTAAATAATAGAAACAGAGAGCATTAATTAATGCCTTATTTGTATTTTAATTATTAACAGTTTAAAATTGTTTTGAGCAAAATTTCTACAAGCACACAATATCCACGACACTTTATGAGAGCTGTGCTCTCAGCATGATTGGACACATATGTTAAAGCTTTACCACATCAAATGAGTGTTTCATGAAACATGGAGCTGTCTGTGATCTCTTGTACAAGCCCCTGGGGGGCAGCAGAAGACCTTGGTTTCCACAGCAGTTCAGCTGCTTAGCACTGACTTACACTGCTGTCACCTACTGCTGAGGCTCAAGTAAGGACATGATTCAGGCTGCTGATAAATCTTCTCAAAAGAAACAAAAAAAGTTTACTCTCGCAAACACAAAAGCCACAAATTTAGATCAATGGTGTTTGTTCATATATAGCTAAGCTAGCTTTGAATATTACTTTGTCATAATTATCAGTAATGGATTATTTACTGGCAATATATTTAGTATTATGTGTTTATACAAAAAAAATCAATTAATCAAACAAACCTCATGCATTCAATAAATGTAAAAGTTAAAATTTGCTTGTCTCAGTTATATAAAAAATCAATAAGCATCCTAATAAGATGTAAAAAATAATATTTTTTGATGATACAACCAAAACCTGTCTCTTTGTCTGTAATTTCTGTTTTGCTAGCTTGCAGAAGAAAACCCAAACGACACCACGTTCCATGCAGATACTTCACTCTTTGTGGATTATGGTCCGTATTTCTCATATTTCTTTTCACATGAATATTATAAGTGTTTTCATTTTTCAAGTGGAATACTTTTTTAGGTGAAACTCAGAGCAGAGCCAGAGTAGAAGGATGACGTTAGGCTGAGCTCAGGTCTGTCATCGCATCAAAGTGGGAACTTGTTCTCTCATCGCTGTCAGCACGTTTTAATGATTGTTGAGCCAGGCCAAGCTATTCCTCCCTAAAACTTTCCCATACTGAATGTCTGATAGATTCATAGCTTAATCATTAACTTGCACTTAATTCGTCCTGAGCAACACTGAGCTCAAATTACAAGGGGGATTTTGGTAAAGGTCAGTATTCTCCGTCATTAAAAATGCTAATAATTTAAAAAAACACAAGGTTAACTAAACACTGAACAGAGGTAATTCCTAATAAAATGTAATTTCAATTGTTACCTGTGCTATGCTTAAATCTTAAAAATTTTGACAAGTGGAACACAAATCTGCTATAAGTGCTTATAAAAAGACTGTAAATAAGGATATTGCATTTGAACATTAGCCATCTAAAATAAAAAGAACTTCATGTCCACCTCTCTATTATTACGTACTAAACTATTTCTAGTAGTATATATCAAAGCCAGACTACAACTAAAACTGATCTTTACAATGTTCACTATCATAAAAAACTAGTAAGTAATTATTTGATAATTCCTGTTCAATCATAGAACCAAGAATTACTGCATTAGTGATATGAATTATAATAAACTAATTGATCCATAACAACAGTATTAATTTAGCTTTTATGACTCTTCTCTACTGTCTTATGTTCCAAAATATTGCACTGTAATATTTAGCAGTAGAGGCGGCAGGGTTGTACAGAAAACAATGGATGATAAATAGACAAAAGAAACAAAAAGACTAAAAAGTTTGTGCTACAAATAAGAAAAACAGTGTCAACAGTGGACTGACTGACTGTTTCACGAGTCCGTCTGAGCTGAGTTACAGTGACAATAAATCAAAACACAGAAAGAAGGCCAAGGCCTTTATGGGGAGTGCCACCCATATATTGACTGCACATCATAGCAGCCCTCATGTTGTAGGCTGGATTTTAAATCACATTTCTAAAAGATATATGAGACTTTTGATGGGAAAGACCTGCCTCTGTTTTAGCCGTACCATATTTGGATTTTCTTTCTTCCTATTTAGAACCCAAGTATTCCTAAATCTATTTAAAGGTTAACAGACCTTTAAGTAATGTAATCACTTGTACAGCAATAATTTAGAAAAGTATAAAAACATATAAAATCAAAATGAGCTTACCCCTTTTTTTCGCCTGAAAGTGTCCTGCCGCCTGCACTGTAAATCTGACAGGATGCATGTTACATGTAATGAATCAGTCGGTTGATGTAAGCTTCTATAGGACTGAAAAAGAAGTTTCAGGGAGAGAAAAAGAAAGAGAGAGAGGGAGAGAGAAAGGGATCAGTTAACAGATGAAGAGAAGAGAATTCAAGCTGAACCGGGGATCAACCCCTTCAAACTGTCCCAAGAAGATCTCTGTCCCACCAGAAACTTAGACTCCTCAGCCTGCCAGGGCTGCAGAGATAATATGAAACCTCAATACTTTTGCAGCACCTGGCATCAAAACTGGGCATGAAAACTAAACTAAACTAAAAAGAAAAAGAGATAGAGCGCTAGATTCTTAAAAATGTTTTTATACAGCTGCTAAAATGTCCTTATTGCATTATTGCAAGGTAATGATGTTAGAAATTCATGACATACTAAAAACTTTTGTTTTTGTCCCTGGATTTTCTTCCCTGGTATGTGCGAGCTTTGGTGATTTGAGGTGATTTACATTTTACAAGTGGAAGTTATGCAGTTGCTGTATATTAACTAACTACACTATACTATATGTTATTTATATCATAATGAAAAGAAACAAAACAAAAAGGTTTTTGGTGCTGGAAACAGATTTTACAACATAACCATTAATAAGTCTAGCATGTAAAAAATGATTGGTTTCAAACTTTAGAATACACAACTGAAGATGAATTACTTTCTTGTGAGAAAATAAATAAATGATGTATGTAATGTAAGTAGGTGTGTTTAAAAAAATCTACTTTCCTTGAGTGTCTTTGTGAAATGCATGGCCAAGCCATCGTTTTCTAAAAACCCTGCAGTTTGCTAGTCCTTCCGTAAGTTCTCCTCGCTCAACTCTTTGGGTGATGCACATTTATTCTTTCAGACAGGAACACTTTGTGACAATTAATGCCTCTACACTGTCTTTGCATAAGGAAACATATTTACATTTCCACTGCATGGATTGTGCTGAAACTATTACTGTGTCTAGGGTGACTTATGGTAAGTTTACAGTCAGCGGTTCAGAGCACAAACAGATATACACACATATATTTAGACAGAGCTAAACACAAACACGTGCATGCACACAAAATGACCATGGACACACACACACACACACACACACACACACACACACACACACACACACACACACACAAACACAAATACACCATCCTTCAGAACCATTGATTCCGTTTTGAATAGTATATTTTTTTTCCTTCAGTCTAGATAGTCTTGCTACTGCCCATGCTGTTAGTGCGCCAGGCATTTTCAAACTCTTTACATCCATTACATTCCACTAGGTAAATACCTAATGCTGGAAACATTTGTCAATGTATGCGCCTGGCTGAACAGAATAGATTATTGGGGGCTGAGTAAAATACACTGCATTTCCAAACAGCACTATGCCTGTGACATATTAAAAACTTCACACAAGACCCTATGCAGTTTCCGCCTGCACCAAGGCTAGTAATATTTCAAGGATATAAAGCCTGCAAACAATAGTAGACATACTTGGTAAGAAATAGGAATGTCACTGTTTAAAATGATATCAGCAGCTAGGCTATTTTTGCCCATTAAGCAACAGTACACCATTCTCAGACTCTCTTGATACTTACTTTAAAAGAAAGGGGCGATTAGCAACACCCACTTTATTTAAACTGAGTGGACTTTATACTGAAAGATCGTTATTCAACTAAATCACCACTGGATGTAATATACAATCAGTTATCGCAAGTACAGCATATTGAAACTTTCTTACTTACTTGAGGTAAAGCTTAACATTTTGCTGTTTGCTACTGGATTTCAGTGTGCTGCATGTTTAAGTATCAATTGGTATCTTGCATTGAACTGCAGCTTTATAAGTTTATATTTTCTTTCCTTTATATCTTGTCTTTTTGTTTCATATAATTTGAAATCAAGTGTGTTTCTGGTTTTTAATTTGTATACTTTATACCTGCCTGGGGAAGACTTAAAAAGGCCCCAAACTTAATTTTGTCCATTAAAACTGGATCAAAACTGAATTAGACCATTCCCTTTTCCTTCTCTTTCGATGGAGCCCGTAATAGAAACATTTTAAGCTATTTCTTGAATTACCACAGCATTCAAACAGGGATAAGTGGCTCATCTTGGTATCGAAATACACCTAAATAGTAATGGGTTAAGAGCAGTTTTTGTCTCATTAACTGCATTAGCACTTCTCTAAAATGGCTGGTATAAATATGCATGGAGCAGTGGGACATCTCTAAAATGAGAGGTACGGAAAACGATAATTTTCTTCAGCTTCAAGTAACAGGAATGAGCTTAATAGTCACAGCTATGTATAAAACAGAGACGGACATTAAAGTGATGAATTCAATGGGTGTCCCTTGCAGGCTTAGTTATTCTTAGCCCCTCTGTGTTACTGAGATATCTCAAGAAATTTAGGATTGGGTTTAAGGTGTAAGGTGGGGCCGAATGATTCATCAGTGTAGTTTGATACAGAATTGTTGAGATTACACGATGTAATGCTTTTAAATATTCAAAACATCTACTTTTATTAATAAAATCTTGCATACATAGCTTATCTATTTATTAACATGTTTACATGTACTTTAATAGGAATAAAAATTCATATGCAAAGTCTAAAACTGTTTATAGGACTCGGCAGTGTTGGCAATGGCCTTCAAAAAAATGTTCATCCACGTCTAAAAACTTTTTATCCAAATATTTTTTCAAATAATCTAAAAACAAAAAAAGTCCTTTCTTTAGTTAAGCATGCATTTTCTTCATGCCTCTTTGATCTTCAGTAATTAAAAGAGAATGGGACTCCTGTGGCAGACCCTCTTCAACAAAGATACACAATAAAGAGCAGGAGCTAAGAGTGGACAGGGGTGATACAGGGTCTCTTATTTGGGTGCATTTCCATTCATTCCTTCAATATTCCATTCCCGGTTCTGCTTCATAGGTTTGTCTATTGTGGAGCACTGAATGGGAGAGCGCAGAAGCGTCTCTGCTTCCGTTAATTAGAGCTCTATGCAGCTTCCGCGTCTTGAAGAGTCAAAGTTTAAGCAGTGGAAAAAAGAAACCCTCTGTGTTGCTCCAACCCCAGTCCTCTATTGTGGCTTCAAAGACATGAAAGGTATAGTTTACCAGTGTTTTATATGTAGGTGGATGCGATGCTGGAGTGGCCACAGCTAGGAAAACAATGAAAAAGTGTATATTATACGGGGTGGTGGATACCAGTTTGGCAGTTTTAGAAGCCATATAGATTTTAACTTTTTTTAAAAACTGACATGATAGTAAAGTCCTGTGCATCTGATTGTGAAGTTTATATGGAGGTAACAGTCATGGGGCATCCCAAGGACTATTAAATGCATACTGATTGTGCAGAAAACCCTACTTGTCTTTACAGATGAAATGACCAATTGTTCATGCAGGCTTAAGTGATGCACGAGGAAAAAAGAGAAAAAAAAAGTCCTGGGGTCTGTTATGACATGTGGCTATGGGTGTCCTTTTATACCTTGAGATTCCCTTTGCCTCATTAGTTAACACACTTTCTTAGTTTTGAACAATACCTTAGCTTGAGTTCTCCCAGCAGAAATCCCCCGCTCAGTCGATATTTCCAGGGCCTGCAGCAGAGTTTCAGAGAGAGGGCCCTTTCTCCCCTGTCCTAACAGCTTTAATACTTGTAATTATCTCTTGCTGGGGGAGGCTGGAAATTGGATTAGGGTGGTGAGTCTCAGCTGAATGAATTACCTCCATCTCCCCACTTGGTGGGCCACACACTGATAAAGTGCGGAAAAACGGATTTGGATTCAGCCTTAGCATTCATGGCTTCCTTGTGGAAAAATGAAATTTTCCAACAGAAGGGGCCAGTGTGCCAGCAGTATCTGTCCACAGCATGTTTCATCTGCTCCTGCTCTTCTGGAAATGCAATTACCTGCGTTATCAGGGCCTAAATGGTGACAGTTTGGCAGGGGAGCAGTTTCACCTGCCAAAGGCATCATTCCACACTGTTTTTGTTGCACTCAGTATTCTTTGAAATGATTCCCCCTTAAATCTACCAAAAAGAAACAAAGGGATTTGATGATTTGTTTAGAGGTATAATAATACTGTTGGTAATAGCAAGGTTAGGAAACTCAGTATGAACAATATTAACTTTAGTATAAGTTTTTCAGTAAATGTGTTATTTATCACTGGCTCACTTTGAAAGCGTCTGTCTATCTTAGAATGTTTCTTAGTGTTCGATCAATTAAAAAAAAATCTCAAGATTTCTTTTTATGTATTTGCAATGTTTTGTAAAGACCAAGAATCTATAGTCGAGAGCAGCAGAAATACAGAGCATAAACCAAAGAAAAACAAGCGGAACAACCAATAACACTTTTATTTCTGTACAGTGTGTCCACCTTCCCTTGAATGACTGCACATACAGTAAAGGTTGATACTAAATTATTTACCAACATCAATTCAGCTAATGTTCTACACATGTTGTTTCTCTCAGAGGGGAATGAGTAAGCTTTTCCTGAAGGTCTACTAAATCAATATTTGGGAAGAGTTGCCACTGTGCAGCTCTTATATGTCAAACAAAAAGGAAGATTTTACACTATTTTTTTTTACACTACAAAGTCTGTTTACTTCTCATCTTTTTTCTTTACTTTTTCTTTTTTTTTTTAATATAGATGCAAGACAAATGATTTTGAAATTGGGATTTTATTACAGATCATCAAACACTTCCCTGAATGTTGTGATTAAATGAAGCAAAAATGATTCCAGAATAAGCCGAACTAAAGCGATAACGCTCTGAGGAGAAGTTAAAGACTTTCACTTCGGTTGGAATCGAGCCAACTTTGTTTTCCCGTTGTTCATTAAGCAGTGGTTTAAATTCAGTTTCATATCTAATTTCCCGCTGTGTCATTGTAAGGAATCAGATCAAACGGAGGACAAACTAGCCCTACACACCCAATTCTTGCTATCAGACACCCCCCTCGTCTTTTTCACTTCCCATTCTTTTAACCCCCCACTGAGGACAATCCTTGAAGGTAGATAAAAAGAACAACAAAAGATAATTAAATCTAAAAACGGAGGGAAAAATCTCTGCTTTCTCACTCTAACAGTTGGGGATAGATTTCGGCACAGTAAGGGTTTGGCTAATTTATACAACGGCCTGATGGGAGTCCTTCAACATTTACACTCTGTAACACACACTGTAACATGGATGGGTAAAGAGAATATTACACTTGCCTATAATTGTTATATGTTCCTATTTTTACTGTCTTACCTTATCACACTTCCCAGCACAAATGAAGTACACTTCATTTGCATTTGTCCAAGAGGACAAAAAACTAAACTCATGATAATTTAAGATGATCAATTTGCAGCCCCGCCGTTATCAGAGGAGTAAAGACTGCTCTGACGTGCCTTGTTGTTCCAACTCAAACCCGCGTCCCATCACTGACAAATCTAAAATTATAATACAGTAATGCTTCACATAGACCCAGCTATTTAGGCGTGAATTTAATATTCATTGCTTTTGCAGCTTGGTTGGTTTTAAGGTGCTATCACCCTTATCCACCCTCCTCCCAACCCCACCCACTCCCAACATCGCTGCCATCTACACTACTACATCCAAACAGGGGCAAATGGCAGTCACTGGGACAGACGTGCAAACACACATCCAGCCGTCTCTTTGTCCCTCCCTCCTTCAGTCATTTTCCCCCATTCTCTTTCTCTGGCTGCCTCTCTCTGTCCCCCATCACTCTCCCTGTCCTTGTTTTTGATCTTCAAACGCTGGTAGGGATAATGACTACAAATCAGGGATGAAGGTGAGTGATCACAATGTGGCCCACCCATCCCAGCTGGCCTTTTTACTCCCCTCATATGATGCATCTTCCTGACTCTTTTTGAGAACCCACTGAACTGCACCACAAGGGTTTCATATGTGGTTCACAGGGGACTGAGTACAGTTGGAGGGATTCAGTGTTTAAGACTTCCTAAATGGTTTGATTCACTATGTGCAGAATGAAGACTTAATGACAATTGTTAAGACAATAGCTCACTATATTTACATATGATTTCTGTAATAAAATCTATCTGAATAAAGGTGTTTGCTTTTTTTTTTTAAATTTAACAATCTAGAAGAGAGAGTTACTATTGTAATTATGACAGCTGTTTTTTGTGTTTCGAAGTAAAGGCATACAGGCATCCAGGGATGCATAATGGAACTTTTACGGATGTATAGTAGATCTTACTCTTGTAAAATTAAAATCCTAAGATGCTTTTATATGGACGGTAGATGCATAAAGGTTAACAATGTCGTTTTGCCAGGTGCTTGCTATATGTGGTTGTGTCTTAATATACATTGCATAGTTTTGCTTTTGGATCTAAATTAGATGTTATTTTTAAATGGGATTGTTAAATTAAAGATTTTATTATTACATAAAAATTATTATCGTTTTAGTGCATAAATGTAGAAAATTTGCCATTTTTGCATGTTAATAGGTGGTTGCTAGCTAGCATGATGGTATCATATTGTCTGATAAAGATGAGAACTTTCAGGGGGCCAAGATGGGCTTCTGTGCCAAGTTTGGTTGCTCAGCTCCTAATGGTCTGGGAGGAGTTAGTGGACAAACAAGCAAATACACAGGCAGACAGCTGCTGTGTATTATAGTAAGATTGTTGTTTCTTTACTGTATTTGTGCAGGCTCAAAGGTCCAAAACTCTATAGACATTTACAGTAGACCTCAGACTCTAGGTTCTGTCACGTTTGTTATCATATACACTTTTAAAACTTGCCATGAGTTCTCTATGTGTCTCTCCACAGTAAAACTACTGAACATGGCAAAGAGTAATAAAGTGAATTAAGTGAATTGTCATTTAGACACAGGTGATTTTTGGTCATATTTCATCAGGGTTTATTTAGACAAACCCACAACAACAGTACAGAGAGCTGTGCTATGCTCACAACTTTTCCCGTACAGTATGTGTAAAACACATGATGCGCTTGCAATGAGTGGACTGTACCCTCGGGATGTGTATTTATGCTATAGAAAATTCATCTATATCCTCCATTGTCCTGGAAGACCAATATAGCCTTGTGTATATGCTGCATGTTGCTGCAGCAGCTCCCCCCATCCCTCACACACAAGCGCTGACAGAGTGATATCTCTTCTTGATTGGGAGTAGCAAAAATGCATCATAGATAAATGATTTAATCTTATTGTAAATTAAAACCTGAGTCAGACATGCACAGTTTTAATACTATTGCACCGACCTTTCTGCCGGCGCAACAACACATAGCTCAGTTATGAAGAGAGTCACTAGGTTTGACCCTTAATTGCTGCTGTGACTTTTATGGAAAAGTGACCAGGGTGGTCATTAGGATGTGAAACCGACACGGTCAGAAGCCATCAGGTTAATGGTAAGGAGAGCATGTCTGAAAGGGGCTTAATTAAAAAATGTAGCAACTTCAAGATCTCCTTTCTGTTTAGACATCAAATTAAAAAATGCCCTAGCACCAAGAGTCCTATCCTTTCACATCATAAGTTTCTAATGGGCAGTTTAGATGATTCATGCCAATCAAGCATCTGGTCTGCATTCCCCTTGTCAAGAGGAGCACCTGTTGACCTCTACCTGACCTCTACAGGCAAGCAGTAGTGGGAGAGCGGGACTATGGTTTCCAGTTTCAGGCAGGAGAACAGAAAAGACTAGGAGGTAGTTTTATGACCACTGTTTACCTTCATGGAGGCCTGCCTCTTTTCTTCTTCTTCTTTTTTTTTTTCTTAATGTGCCCAGCAAAAAAATGTTTCACTAGGGAGCAGGAGGTGAAATTTTTCTCATCCAAATGGATGGCAATTTCCCACCATTTAGCACCTGAAGGTAATTAGCTTGAAGAGATTGCGGAGTGAGAAACACGTTCATGGAACATTAACTCTCGTACATTCTCCAGTTGCAGAGAATTAATAGGAAAGATTAAAGTTTAAAGAGAGCAAATGCCATTACCACAGAAACCACCTCTCTGTGGCACCATCTTGGGCTAACTTTTTCCCCTCTTCATAATAAGTCTGTATTTCACAATGGCATCAGGGTCTGGATTACAATAGCAGGTAATAAGTGGTAGAAATGGGACAGTTCTGCAGGTCTGCTGTGAGTGGGGGAGAGGCTCAACAGCCTGCAGCTTTATTTTTCTCCATAACAGCTTGCTGCTTGCGTCTTTTAAATGCTGATGCATTTTGCAAATACCTAAATTAGGATCATTTCTCCTAATCCAATATTAAACAAATTAATAGACAAACCTCGATTTAATGAAAGATGGCACATCATTCACGTGCAGTTCTGAAAATAAACAAAAATAAAGCCTGTTTTGGATTTTAGAGCATAAAATGTGAATGTATACTTGTGTTTGTTCTTCATGGGGCAGCAAAGTTGGCCCCAGCATTTCTTTTATTAAATATGACCAAAACCATATGATAAATCATACATTCAGATTTTAGAGCCGAAAGAAATTAAATTGAGACATGGTGGAATTTATTGCCCAGAAAATCCCATTCTACTATCTGATTTGAAAAGTCCAGTCCTCCAAGCTCTAGAAAATCTATTTTCCACATTTTAATACCCTGCATAACAGTCCTCATAATTCATTCGAGTGTGTTAAGCACAGTTTTATTAGATCTGAAACAAATTTTGGTGGGGGATCCTATAGGCCATTAACCATGGAGTAATTTTATCCTTGTTTCCTTAATGATGCCATAATGGCAAGTGAATTTCTTAACTAAAGACCAAAGAACATTTTGAAGGTCAGCTTCATCTGCAGACTCCTTCATGCGCTTCTCTGAGAGATTGGAAAAGTCTGAGATTTTTGAAGAGTCATTAATAACGCTAAAGCTGAAGGCCTATTTGCGTTCTCACTTTCTACCTTTTAATGCTACAATTTATTCCTGTCCTTTCTCTCCTCTTTTCCTTGCTTCCCCCTGTTTTGCAGTTTCTCTCAAGCAGAAAGAATGGAGTGCTGATTGAGAGGGTAAAAATGGCAGCGCAGTGACATACAGATCCCAGATGTGGTGCCTCAATAATTCAAATTTTATGCCTTTGTTATCACTTTAATCATTTTCTTTATTCGTTTTGTTTCAGCGAATGGAGAAACAGTTGATAGGCCAAAATGCCCTGGGAACAATTTTTATTTGGTGTGTGGTGCAAAGTCTAATTAGAATTAGAATTTTGCTGAGCCTTGAAATGGTTGGTACTTTATCCTGATCGCCTTAGATATTGTTCGAAGTCAGTCATTTGTCATAGCAGAGCATGCTGGGAAGCCGGCTGCTAATCAAGGCTCCATCTCATCCACTCCTTTTCTGCTGCCATTGCACCTCTGTCCAAATAAATGCTGTTAGCTAAGGATGAATGCAGTCTTGGCTCTGACACCGAATCTTACGAAATTCCTGCCATGCGGCTCTCAAGCCATGTTAAACGAGACTGGAAGAAATTAACAAATTACATCTCTTGCTTTCATTAAGTACTGCAAGCCATATGATTAACTTCCTAACTGAGACTGTAAATGATGGAAAGGAGAAGATTTAAGTGGCTCGGTGTAATACCTGAAGTAAAGCAGCATGAACTTTTTGGGACTTTTTTCGGGAGAAGAAGGGCCCCCTTCATAATCCGAATAAGTCACAAATCCTTCTGGTGGGTCTTTCCTGTAAAATGACACACCTCTGAGCATGGCTGCCCCCCCTCCTTCCTGCTTTGAAGATTAGCCTCGTAGATAAATTAGACCCAGGGACAAAGGAGCTCTTGCTGCCATGCGAAACCTCACTGCTACTGGTGGATGGCCATAAGCAGTGGCATTTTCTGTCACTGTCTGTCAGGAGCTGAGGAGTATTTCCCCGGAAAGGCACAAGCCTTTTATCAACTGGATTGGACAAGAGACTTTTAAGAAATTGAAGCTGACAACCCTTAACATGTAGAAGTCTACCTGTAAATCGCTTTTATGCAGACATATTCCAATGCTTTGGTGGCGCATACCGTCAGGGCCAGAGCCATTGTTCTCAAGTGTCAGGCTGACTGAAGCTGTCAGTGCAGGAAAATCCTCTCCAAACTATGACCTAAGAGAGATACCTAAGTGGCAAAACCACTTTAATTGTGAGGGCCAGTGACACCAAATTTCCTTTGATTCCTGCTCTAATAAATGTGTAACTAAATTAACAAAGAAAATATCTTTTTTATTATTATTATTAAAACTATAAATATGGCTAACTGTGACATTCATATTAACCGGTAGTCGTTTTTCTTTGTGGCTAAAATGCCAGTAGAAAAGATCTAAACAAACTATTTGAGACTGGGCAAATTCATTAATAAACAGCCAATACGAATCTCAAAAGGGCTGCTTTGTTCAGATCAGCTCTACATGAAGAATTGCCCGGAAGCCACAACCTCCCCTGGGATCTTTCTTCCAAATGTTCAGAAATTACCTTTGGTGGAAAAAGACCTAACATGGCAAAATGTGCCTTTAATAGCCAGAGACATTTTCTTTTTCAGCAACAAGTTTAATTGGAAAGAAGTAGAATTCACTTTGAACGGGCAGAAAAAAATAAATCGGTGTGACAAGATGATCGATTACCTGTAACTCCACCTGACACAGAAATTAGGGTTTTTTAATGATGGGCTGCCTCTTCTTGGACATGAAATTCAAATGCTCTCCCAAAGTCTACCTTCAGCCATCACTTGTCTCTTGCGCTTGTACGCTCCAAACGCAGGCACTTTGTCTTTGTCACCGGAGAAAGGACATTGTTATTACCGACATGCCTTTGTATTAACCAATTTCATTCCTCTACAAGTAACATCTCATTGGTTTTACCTATGCTGCTGGCTCACATTTATTCCCGGCACACAAGTAACACTATATTTTTATGCATTCTTTTAAAGTTAGTCACTTTTTAAACCTTTTATGAGTTATTTTACCTATATTTTAGATTGTCACTGACCTCTTATTCTACAGTATTCTGGGGAAGAATAGGCTTTGATAATATTTTTCACAACAAATGAAACTGCATCAGGATAAACAACTATCTAAAGTGCAATGCTGACTGTGTAGGATCAGTGATTAGCCACACCCTTCCCTTCCTATGTATTTAATATATTTTGACACTAAAATAACCACCCATGAAGGGACACTCATTTACAGTTCATAAAATTCACATATTTCTCATTTATGACCATAAGATCAGTTGAATGTGACACTTGATCAAATTATAAGATGAAGTGTGTCAGAGGACTTGTGAAGCTTACGTGGAGCTTGTGAAGCTCGGCAGACAAGCGGGGAGGGGGGCTGGAAGTGGGGCTGGTTGGGGGTGAGGTGTATGCAACTCGGTCGCCTGTGAGAGTAGTGATGCAGCTCCCAGCCGGCTGTCCACATGGCTGGAGGTATTGATCCAGTTATCATTGCTAGATCATCACTATATAGACTCAGCAGCACAGAAAGCTGGGACACTGACTGAGCTGATGGGAGGCTCACTGACTGTTTGCCTGGAGGGGAAAAAGCCAAGATGCTGCGCTGTGGGGTATGGATGAAGAAAAAGAAGAAGAAGAAGAAGAAAAAAAGCTTCTAGGTCAGGGCTAGCTCAATTCTTTTTAGGGGCTAGAAGTGGCATCTGAATTCTCCACCAACCCATTAGTCTAATGTCCAAACATACCCCTAAAATGGGAACAACTTATTGTAACATATTTGTTCACTGAAATTGACACATAATTTCCAATTTCTTGAAGTTGAAATGTTGTATTTCTTAGCTTTTTAGCATTTTAGTTAAATGTTTCGTATATTCCATACATTTAACTCAATAAAGTCACAGCATATTACATTACTCTGGCAAAACCTAGTTGTCATGCATGGAAATCCAGAATACTACCTGGGTTGGTTGGATTTTTTTTATTCATAAGTGGTTTCTTATGAGTATAATACCTGGAGTTTGCTCAATTAACTTCCCACTCATTCAACACAAAAAGTTGAAACAGGAAAAAAAAAAGAATCAATCCATCTCCAGGAGCTAAAGATATTATTACATTTTTTAAATTTTATTATTAATATTTTTACAATTTTTGCCATCTTTAAGTATCCAAACAACATGAGCATGCTCTCAAACATGTAATTGCTCACATGGACACACCCTTTCAGAGTAAAGATAGAACATGCAATAAGAGAAGCAAATTGCCCAGGACATGCAAGGTAAGGCTTCCTCAGAGCAAGGGCTATAAAGCTCACCTCACCTCACTGAGTTATATGCTAAAGCCCAGATATTTCATTTGCTTGATCACTTTGCCTCATCATAATCACTTTTATACAGATTTATTGCAGCGTGGGTCACAGTGCAGTGGAGGTGCAGCATTCTCCAGCTGTTTATGCCTCCTAAGAGCTTTCTGCTCACATGGTCTTTGTCTTATTTAGAACGAAGAAAATGTGAAATATGACGGGTGATGGTGCCCTCATTTGTTCTGTAGATTGCCTCACACACACCTCCCCACATGTCGGTGCCAGTCTCGGTCTACCAGCAACTCCTATTCCTCCCCCCATGAGACAAACCCCCACCCCCCATCATCACCACTTCCACCCGCTACCCCCAAGTGTTCTGTTGTCCCTGGCCTCCACAGTGAGGAGGAGGTGGGCACAGGGATGTGGAGCACAGCCGCCACGACCAGCATTGCCTCTGAAGGATAATGCTGTTTATTGCATTTGTCAGGCGAACACAGCAATACTTTGTAAGTCTATTGCCCACTTACTGCCATGTACTTTAAGCCGGCACTGATGTGCCTCTTTTGTGTGGTTCGGCCTGTGCTATTTGGCAAAGTGACTCATGGCTGACGGTTGGAAACAGAGCTGAAGAGAATTATAACGCGTTACACTTTCCTGGTCTTTGTCCCGCTCGTCTTTCTTTTATACCAGTAAATATTCTCACTCTCTTTTTATACACCCCTTTCTGTTTTTTCATTTAAACAGCTAAAGATCAACTAGTACTGATGATTCAAAATAAATAATTCCATTATTTTATTTTTTTTAAGCCACAAGCCCTAGTATATGAGTCCCAGTGTAACATTATTGATGAGATCATTATTATGTATAGGATCCCTCAGTGAATAATAACCCATTATCTTTCATTTTTCCTGTTTTTGTCACTGGATGTTGGAAAGGTTAGGCAATTTATTTTAATGTTAAAACTGTCAGGCTCTTGCACAGCCATGTCTTGGTTCCCAATACATTCAGCACTTGGGGCCATGATTGGTTTTAAAGTAGGCTACATCTTTGAACAAGCTATTCCCACAAATCTCAGTGCAATTCTTTTTGCTTGGCTTTTTATTGAATTGACTTCAGGTCACATTAAGACAAAGTACCGAAAGCCTAATAGTTAAAGGTATTTAAAATAATTTGAATTTGACCAGTGCTAAATACAACAACTGTGCCACTGAAGTCTTCATTTTTAACCCTGCAGTGTTACAAAACATAAGGCAGCTTGATAGTGATATAAATATACTCCCACTCATAGACAAAGGAAGAGGAGAAAAAAAAATCCTCTGAACGCTTCAGTGCATTTAAATTTATACAAACTCTCTCCTTGACAGTGATGAATGTTACACTGTATTCTACAATATGTTTAATGCATAGGCCTGTTAAGTTTTCTATTCCAGTGCAGCGCAATGGAGTCACCTCTATAGTTTACCAGATACCACGTAACATTACCAGAGCCACAACAAGAATATATCAGTCAATATCTGCATGCATGTTTTCTTGTAGATTATGTATTTGATGGCTCATGGTAGGTTTGAAAGATACACTGTTAAAACAATCTATGCAAATAAATCTGTAGTTGTTTGATAGCTGGCATTACTATATACAGATATCAGAAATGGCAAAAGAAACAATATCACTATATACCAAACCATTTTACTATCACTTATTAGCAAGCCTTTGGCGGCTGTAATTTGTACTTCATTATAGCTGCAGTGAGACTGGGATTAGCTGATTAGCTGACTGACAGAAAAAAAGAAACTAGATGACTGTGATTTTCTATCAACAGATAAATTAGAACTAAGAAATGATTGTAAATTACTAAAAATATCCTGTAGACTGAAATATACTTTGCAATTTTGGAAAACAGTGAAATCTATGATGTTGCAAACACTTCCATACTGCAGCTACCTCACCTTTGTGGGACAAGTGTAAAGTACACAAAAAATAAACAAATAAATAAACTGAATCACCTACCTTGACTTGCAGACAACGTACATTGCTTGTAGCTTGTCAAATGATTTTGTCATGTTCAGTTTTGATATTTGAAGTAGCTTGCTTACAATCTTATAATGTCTTTTTCAGTATTTTAGTTTTATTTTATTTAGTTAATTTAACAAGGAGAGAATAACATTGTTAAATGTAAGTAAAATACAATCAGTGCAATGCATATAAGACTTCTTGATACAGTTAATTTGTATTCTTTGGCCTTGGCTGGAACTAAGTACTGGACTTAAAGCTTAACACTTAAACCAAAATAGTGACAATACAAACAATAAAGAAACATAGTTAAACTCCCACTACTGAAAATTAGGATTAAGCAGGGAAAACAATAGAAAATTGTATGTTTGAAAATTTTTCATAAATATAAATGCTCTGAAACATTTTTTTAAAATATATTGTTTTTTATTTTTTACAGCAGGTTATTCCAGATCTGTTGACCTTTAACCTAGACTGAGAAGGCATCATTTTGAAGTAAAGTGAAGTAAAGAGAGGAGTAATTTTGTTGCTACTTGCAATCCTATTTCTTGCAAAACATCTTTGTAACTAACTTCTACTTTAAATAAAATATGCAAATTTCTACATTAACAAATAAAAGTACATCTTATGTTTTTATGTTTTTTTTTTTTTTGCTGGCATGTCCTCAATGTTAACTTTTGTAGATGCATGTAAAATTGTTACGATACAAAGCTAATGTTAAACTGTGAGTTAAAGTTAAGTTAATTTAATTTTTTTTATTATAACAGTCATTGATTGAAAGGAGTGGTAGGATGATTGTCATCTGCTTTGTTTGAAAACTAAACAGAAATCGCAGGCTGTTTAACTCAAGCACCTATGGGGTTTGCCTGAGCGAAAAAATTCATGAATTCTTTAACGTAAAAGACCAAATCGTGAAACATTTTGACAGTTCATCTGCATCACAGCAGCAATGTGGCAAAACTGAAATGTAGTTACTGTAACACATTGTTGGTGTGTTTGTTCAGGTATCATGCATGCACCATCAGCAATGAATGTTTGTATAGAGGAAAGAGAGGGAGAGAGAGAGAGAGAGAGAGGGTGAGGGACTTATCTGTTCACACAATACATAGTCACTCAGGCAAGGCTTATAGATTCAGGGGAATGGATTCCATGTCAGGATATCACACTTACCAAACCTTTAGAGTGTGGCACCTTGTATCCAGTCCTGATTTGATGTTGACACAAATACTCCCTGGCCCATATAAAATCACCTCCACAGACAACGTTTTACAGATGACCCGCTACAACAAAAGAGTATAAGAGAGGTCAATTAATTAGATCCCGAGTAATAAAATCTACTGAACGAAAGAGCCACGAGCAACATGTCTGGAAGTCTAAGTTAATAACCAAGTTTTATGACCTCGATACTGATCCAATATAACTCCACATTGGTAGTGTAAATACTATTAAGTATGGATGTGCAATTAAGTAAAACCTTTACGAGTGTTTTGATTTGGCTGTTGTGAAAAGAGTGGGAATATACTGAAAAGTTTGTGTGATTACAAACTTGAAGGTGACAGCAATAAGTAACGTTTTACAAGATTACAGAGACGTAATTTATAGTGTATTGAAATACAGAGGCTATTATAAATGCAAGAGGCAGTTGTGCGGTGACCTCTTGATGAGCAGACAGAGTGGTAAAACAACAAAGACACATTTGTATATTTTTTTTCACCATTTTATCACAGTTAATTTCTGAATTATACTTTAGTGGGAAATCAGTGTCTTAACTTACAACGTAACCAGAAATACCCTTAACCCATAACCTTCCACCTGACATTCACCTCCTGAGAAATGTAACTACACATAAAGTCAACGAGCCCACAACTACTGTGACTGTCCTGTTCAGCATGTTGATTCCTCCTGTGAATTTCCAGCTAATTCTTCCCCACAGTTTTTTAATTTTTCAGTGACAGGATAAGTATAAAGAATAATAATCACAGTGTAAATATAAGGACTCACAAATGTCACCGAGGCCCTAGAAGGAGATTGCTGAAACTACCAAAATGAACAACTCCTAGCAACATTTTTTTAATATCTGCCGGTACAGCATATACAACATTAGGGCACCACCACAAAGTAATTCACGTGTACCCACACAAACAAATATATCGTAGGTCTCCACAAAGTCTTCCCGCCAAAGTCTAAATCAGGGATAAGTGTAGTAAATTGCCAAGGCACTGCTTTAAATTGCACCACAGTAGCAGCAGTTAAATTAGGGTTAGTAGTGTTTTCAGCTACAATGCAATTCAAGCGCATTAAACTGAGTGCAAAGGCAGGATGTACTCCTGCTCTCTGTTGTTTACCTGTTTGGTTGAATACAGGTGAGTGTGAGAAGTAATTCTTGTTGTACCTTTTTTTTTTTAATGAGTGTACAGCAGCACACCCAAGAGTTCAATAAAATGTAATCCTGTGTATTGTTAAGAGTTTTTCTTTTCTGGGTCACTAAGGGTAAAATTTGCTTTTAAAGAGGAACAACAACTTTTTATCACCTTTGAATCTGTTTATAGCAACACACTCTCCTCTTGGTTCATATATATATATATATATATATATATATATATGTATATATATATCTGTAAAGTTTTTCAAAACTTGTCTTTCTTTTGCTTCAATGTTGCCACATTCTTTGATGTTTCCATGTGTACTAGTCTTACAACGATGCCCCAGCTCACTGTTAAAGCAGCAAACCACAGCAGCGTTATATTCCTTCTGTAGTTTTATGAGCCATACACAGAGGCAGGGTGATGTAAGGGCTGCTGAGCCCTTCAGACTAAAGTAAAGACTGTAATATGTAAACAAAGCTGCTCATAGGCATACTGATTTACAGTCCTCCCTCCCTTACCTAAGCATACAAGCCTAGCTCAAAGCTGAACTGCTCCCACACTTTAGTGGTAGTGTGAACTCTCAATATTTTTTTCTTGCAGCTTTGGAGTCAGACAATTTTGTTTTTCCACAAACATGCAAATACATTTTTTAATCCTCCCCTACAGAAAAAAGAGCTTATGTTGTCAGAGATCAAGCATATCCTTCGCCTCTTGATATGCCATCTGTATCTTCACCCCTCCTCGAGATTAACTAAGGTGGGGTAACCAAGCCACGAAAGGTTTTTAACATCTGTGCTGGGCTGCTGTAAGTGATACTGAGGAATTATAATTAAAGGTTCCGACTGAGGGAACAGTGTTTAATGTGGAGCACCCCTCTGCTATCCATCTGAAGTAATGGGGTGCAATGCAAGCACCCGACTGCCACTCCCCAGGCCCCGTCTCACACTCTCATCTTTACCCCAACTCTGATGGATGGGGAGGACCGGGGGCCAACTCTACAACGACTTCGACTGATAATGTGCCGCACATCTCGCTCTTGCTTTTGGCTTTCTTCTCATTTAGCTGGAATTGTGCGACGTGTACTACGGTGTGAACGATGGCTGGAAGAGTGACTGATTCCAGATTGCGCCGTGTCTTAATTGAGGGAACGTGAATGTGATGAGGATGATCTAAAAGAGCCCAAATGACAAATATCATCAGGGCTGACTTTCAGCAGATTGACCTTTTCCGATGATAGTGAAAGAAAAATAAATGTCATAATGCGGGATAAATCAAGCGCAGATCATTGCATTAACATAAGGACAGGCTCTTAGGTTTGATGGAGCCTGGAGATGAAGTCTGTGATAAACATGAGCTCCTTATACGAACATAATGCCCTCCAATGATGCACCTACAAACCTGCGTGCTATAGCAATAAGGCAATTGTGTGATTAAAAGGAGGCATTTTCAAGCAAACAGATGCAGAACTCAGGATTTAAGTAATGTATAAAATAACACAAGCCAATAATCATCTAAAGCAAAAGAAATTCTAGCTCCTTAATGCCACTTTTATCTGTTTCTCTTCTTATTTTTCACGTTGAGAAGAGAATGACTGCCTTCAATTGCTTCAAATGGTGTTGCTCATTTTTCATGTCTGCTGGAGAAAATCAGTTGTGACAGGTAAATTCTGACAGTACAGAAAATCTAGCCTCAGCCATTAAAGTTAATATTATGTTTCTTTGGCAATCCCTCATCATTTTTGGGCCTCATTGACTATTTTTCTTTATAAGATATTAAGTATTCAAACCTCATTTACATCCTTATTTTTCAATTTGCTGCCGCAGTAGTTTAATTTATTCCATATAATTTCTTTTTCTGAGAGGGACATTAATCATTGCCTGTTCCTTTTAGTGCCTCTGGGATTTTTTTTAAATCAATAAAATAAAGGCTCTTCTTTTGCTGAATATGATAAAACATTTTGCCAAGGGATATCAGTGTCCTAGCCAGCCAGCTTCCTGCTTCTTGTTTTATTCATTTTAGGCTTTCCAGGCTTGTTTATTTATCTGTCGGCCTGTGCTTGTCATACACGCATACGGTACACAGAAGGAGAGGTCAGCCCATTCAGCAAAAAAAAAAAAAAAGGTGAAAGTGCAGCCAGTCGTTTTATCATTCCCAGTGAGTGGCCTTCCCCTTGATCATCTTCATAAGACACCACGTGATTTTTTTTTCTTTCCATTTTTAATAGCTGATGTGGGATAGTCAAGTGTGAAGAAGGGGGAGGTTGTTATAGAAATTTAACTATCCTTTACAAATTGATTCACACTTCACCAGCGCACAAGGTCCAGTAGGTAAATTACCAGGAGGACACAATCTTAATTCTCTTGCCTCCATGGCATTGCTGCTGTGTCCGTAGATGATCACAGCATTAGTGGATGTAGATACTTGTAGCTACTTCGCGTAGTTATTCAGAAAATGTGTCATGACATCTCTTATTTGTCTCATAACTTTTGCGAAGACTTGGGTATACCATAATATCCTGCCAGTAGTTTTAGCATTACACACACACTAAAAAAAACTTCAGAGAATAAAAGACTTGACCATAAACAACCTAAAGTTTTTAATGTGTACTACTAAATGAATAGTGGGGTCTTACTTTAAATGGCTGCCCCCCTCATAGTCAAACTGCTCATTACTATGGGGCGTTAATCTATATTAAATTATTATAAAAATGGTCGCCCAAAAGAGTTCAAGTCAGCGTTTTCCAAACATCCACTCCTAATGACATCATTCTTCTGCTGTCATTAAGGATATTAAAAATTCATTAAGAAGAAAAGTACTGCTGAGTGGTGACAAATCAGTGATCATTTCCCCTTCAAGACTAAAGAGCAAAGAGTGTGGCAAAGTTTGAGGTGTATTTTTAAATGACATCATGGGGCTGAGTTTAAATGCCACTGCAGTTGTCAAACATGGCTGTCAAATGGGCCATAATTTAATTTGTTAAAGCACAAACACCGCATTAAAGTGTTTTTTTCAGGGATCCTGCATAACTAACGGCGTCAACGAATGACAAAAAAACATGTTTTTGGCAAAAGATGAGGAGTAGTTACTGAATTTTATTATTTTGTTTGGTTTTGTCTCTATGTGTCCATCATACATAATGTGCGCAAATGTACTCCTGAAAATTTAAAATGTTGAACAACAATCTCAAGGTGCCAAGTATGGTACAATCCTCTGGTGACTTTTAAATCTCATAACATGATATCATTTTTTTTCCCCCATGGGTGGGGTGGCAGTGGGGGGTAGGGGGATGCAATAATAAACACCTTGCTATTAAAAACCAGAGGTACGCTACACCACTGCAAGGACTGTTCCCATTCTCTGGTTTGCTGTGTTTTATAAGCTAATACCTGCCCATAATGTGTTTGTACTTTACATCTCGCAGTACTTAACATTTGCACTCCATTTTGTCGGTCAGGGCCCAGTGAGTATGTACAACAATTTCATTTATGCTATAGGGTTCTCTCAGCATTTTAATGGTTTCAACTGAATACACATCTCGTTGCATATATACTGTATACACAGTACGCTGCATTTTATCGATGTAAGCCTATGTTCAGTGCCACCACGGCCCATTGCTCTATCAAGTTTTCTATCAAGATGCTGAAGCCTCTGAGCTTCTAGTAGCCTGTCCAATTCATCTGAGGAAAACAAGTGAAGTCTTCGACCCCTTTGGTGTCTCAGCCGATAACACCCACATTACACCCAAGTCTTGGTTTCTACAGTAAAGTTTTTCTACAGTATCTCCAGTTTTAAAAAAATCAATAAATTAGGTAGTGAGTTTTAGGAGCTTACTGTGTGTTTGGGAAGAACAGCATTTGAGATATATACGTGTTAGAGTCAACCTTAGATATTCACACCGTGTTATAGCGGTATTCTGCAAGAGTTCTTTTTTGATGGACCAGCTGCAACTAATGACCATTTTCATTACAAGTTCAGCAAAGTATTTTCTGAACTTGATTTTTTTTAAAAGAAAGCAGAGTGCGCACATAGGGCCTAAAGTTTCCCTGTCTAAAAACTAAATATATCCCAATGTCTGTCACAAGCCAACAAAAGGCTTTATATTGGCATGTCAAACGTGTAACCTGCAAGCCAAAAAGAGACCTGCAAAAGGATCCAATATGGCTGATGTGTTTTTGTTTGTTCATTTTTTTTTTAAATCTTTTAATGAATGTCACATCATTTGAACCAGATCATTGTTACATTCAAAGAACTTCTTAGATAAAAAGACATTAACCATGGTTTGTTATACCACATCAGATGTCAGAGCATCTCTTTGATTTGTCACACTAACATTTCCTTGTCATGGCGGAATGACTGAGAACAAAAAACTGAGACACATTGTTCTGTCTGCACTTATTTTCTTAAGATATCTCAGGATGTACATCACTGGTTTGGTGAATAAGTTAATTGAAAACATTCATTAGTGTAATAAAGTATGTAATTTACAATGGATTTGCTACATGAACTAAAATGAATTTGACATCTCTACTTGAAATGCTCAGAAAAAGCAAACATTTGGGCTTCTTGCTTAAAATACTTCTTACTTTCACCATCTATTATAAGCTATTATCATTCCAATAACTTTGAGTTACTGGAATTGGGGAATTTTTCCAGTAACTACATGACTCACTTAAGAGTTCACAGAATCTTGTCCTGTGGCGTGTGAATGTCTCAGACAATATTTAGGTATAAACCAAATATCTCTGGAACCATCAACCTGTCAGCAGCACTTTTAAAAGAATTATACATCCAGCTGCAAAATGAAAACACATCTGTATGCTTAATTTAAGAAGTTTATGTTACTGTGCTGTTTCAGTGCTCACTAGCTATGTTGGAGAAGCAATCATAGCTGTTTAGTGTTGTCATATCATTTTCTGTTGCTTTCTGCTCATGAACTTTAATCCACTATTAGTGGCACTCTGTGTCTGCCATTATGAGTATTTACTCTAAAAAAAATCACTAGAAGTATGAAACACATGACCTCCTGCAGCAAAACAGTAACAAAAAAGAGAAATATGAGTGGGGAAGTCAAAAATAATAATAAAACAAAAAGTAAAAGAAGGCATGACACTTCCCACCAAAAAATTCCCACAAATTTAACCCGATCGTGTAAAAATATGACCACGCAAAACAAAAAAACAGACAGTAATGATAGGATGTGTTAGCCCAGGCCGGGCTTGCGCCGAAGAACACACATGGACAGTGGGGAAGGAGGTGGTAAAGCACAGGAGTAATAATGCTGATGAGATCTTAGCAGGGTGATCTGATTTCAGTGTGAATTAGAGTTAAAGAGAGCTCCCTGCTGGGCTCATACTTAGGACAATCTCCGTCACTACCAGACATTCATTGTTAATATGACATTCCCTGTGAGCTTGGCTAATAACAGTCTCAGAGGGTGGGGTCTTTTATGGCTGTAAGAAAAAAAACAAAGTCACAGCTATTCTGCCTTTTGCTTAATGTTTATCTCTCGGGAATTGCACAGTGGCATGGCACAAAATGATATGATCTCTTTTAATTCTCTTTCTGGTCTGTTTACACTCAGAGGAAGAGCTAAGAAATCAAAAAGGCAGGGGTTCTTCAGCAGACACACTCAACCACATCTACCCTGCAGCTGCTAATGCCTCAAACCCATTATATTCTGATTGGAAATCTAATAAACAAATCATCGATCTTAATGCTAGCCCACTCTAAACATTAGGGGGCTGAGAGCCGCTACAGTTTCAGATCTGACACAGCTACACATACAGTAGCTAGACATGATCGCCTATGACTTAAGTCATCCTTAAGTCGTAGGTGATCTTCTGGCAAGTTTTAATTAAGGCTTTAGCCTCTGGGATAGATTTTCCCATTTCTTTTTCTTCACAAATTCAGCAAATATATTATTGAATCACATTATCTGTTTTTGCTTCAGTCCCATTACTCAAAGAGAACAATCTGTAATGATAGTCTATCATCCACGTGGTGGGTCGTGTTGCACCATTGATTATAATCTTCCAAACAGCTTTTATGTTTATGAGCGATCACCCTAAGAGCAGTCTGCATTGTATTTCCCCTATCTGCTTCATGTAATTGTACATTTTAGTCCGATTGCAGATAAAAATTTACTATTGATCAAGAGGTGTTGCACACACAGAGACAGAACTGCAAGGCCTTAGCTCCTTAGCTTTCTATTGTCTGTAGTAGGACAAAAAATATGGCAGAGTTGAAAATCCATCAGAGCTGACAGGTCCATTACACACCAACATCAAGCTGCTTTGAGTTGTCTGAACCTTTTTGTCCACTATGACCCACTTGAAGTATTACAAGCAACTTGAAAGATTGCAGAAAACATTTTTTTTTTCTGTAACAAACAGAGCAGTTTAATTTTGTGACCATGTTTGTTTTAGGTATTAAATTGCAAAAAACAATAACTACAGTGCATTAAAAGCGCAGGCAACTTTTCAAAAATATTTATTCAGTTAGTAATAATGAGTGGTATTATGAACCCTTCATCACACATACAGTAAAGTCTAAGTGCTGAATTTGAATTTACAATGAGGAATACCCAGGACGTTCATTACGAGAGACTGCTTGCTATTGTTGCATAAGGGAAAGAGCCACTAAATCAGCTCCCACAGGACAACTGCTCCACCAGGTCGCACACTGCTCTGCTTACCCTTTGATACGTCTGGCTATAAATTCTGAGTGCCGCTCATCTGTTCGTGGTGAGGCAGTCTGCTTAAATACAGGATTGGACATTTAAATGATTTCACTAGTGACAGGCCTGCTGTGACAGAATAACAGATTCTGCTGAACAAATAGGCCGTGGAGGCTGCTGGGGTCCCAGGAGTCAGTCTCAAGCCCTCAGGCTCTGTTTTGTTAAGGACTTGTTTCAGTATGGCAGCACTTCTGGAAACATATTGGCCTTGTTACAATGAATGAAATGCTAATTCTCACAGACTGTCTGGATTGTGGTTCTTTGTGCGCGTGCATGGTGGTGGTCACACGTTTTGCACATAGGCTGAAGGAAGAGTAAGATTAATAGAAGTGCAGAAGGAGGAAGGAATTTGAATTTAAAATCTGAGCATTTCTAAGATGACACGTGCGTCTGTAGCAACATTTGAGAGACTAAATAGTAAAGATTTATTTGCCTCTTGCAGAACAAAGTAGGGGAGACTCAATTTATGCTTGCACTGGATTAAAATTATGCCTTATTTTAAGAGTGTGAGCGGTGCTGCTTGTCCTTTGACAGCCTGCATAGGTGGGAGTCCCTGAAGGTATTATAAGTTTATGATGGGATGATGAGGAGTAGGCCAGTCACCATGTGCTTAAAAAAGCCAACCCAAGCTCTTTCTGAACTTACCTTTCTTTGTGAGAGGGAATTGGACAAAAGCCATAGTTCCCTCTGGTCTGTCAAAGCTATTCTATAATCAACCAACCGTGGCCCTCCCTTTAAAGAATAGGAAGACATTATTCAGCTTCCTCCTTCTGATCTTGGGGCCACAACAAACCATGTAAGCCATGGCTGACTGGTTAAAGCTAAAAAAAAAAAAAAAGACAAAAAAAAGAATGGTGGGGGCAATGCCCTCCTGTCAGCAAGTGCAGACACAGAGGCCTATGAGCCAGGCATCACGTGACCCTTCGACCAGCACCTCAACCATGGTGGCCATGCCACTGAGCTCTGCCACACAGAGAGAGGCCTTGAACCTACCTTCTGTAAAATCAGATGTCAGGAAGGAGGGGTTGGGTTATTTCAAACTGTGACTACAACACAGAGATGTTTGTTAATCAAAGCCATTACCACACATGTAATAGTCCAGTGAATGAACTGACCGAAGTGAATGTCACCCACTTGCTAAGTAATTCAGCCGTTCTGCTTGCCAATTGTCATTTAAGGAAGAATTTGTACAGAAAGAAGCCCGAAAGGGTAAAATAAAGGGCTTATTTTATATGTGTAATCAGCAAACTGAAGCTACCACAACACTAGAAGCTTGAGCTCATTTCCACGACTGACTGAAATCTAGAGACTTAACACTCACCCAGAACATTTACTGGCTGGATGGTCTCAGTTTGTCAAATGGCATAAAGGGATTTGAAATTAAATAGGAGGCAAAATCTCAACAGTGCTTCGCTCATCGGAAACTTCAAAGGTAAAAGAAAGAAGAAAAAGAAAGCAAATAGATGTGAATATTACAGTTGATAGACTACCACAGACCACTCTTGAGAAAAAGCATTTCTTGTCATTAAGGAGAAACAGACATTTTTAAACTAAAAATGCTAAACATATATGTATACATATATTTTTATTTTTTTGCTTTACAACCAAAATAAATGCTGATTACTTAAAAAAAACCAAAAAAAACATTGTGCACAAAATCTCACTTCTTGTTGTGCTTGTAGGCTCAACTGAATCCACTCTAAATACGCTTATTATTCCACTGAGCAATGCTGATTTCATAAGTGTACTGCCAATGATCAAGGAGTGAGGCACTGAATGTTAAATAGGTAAAGAGCCCCGTGGCAGTAGCATTGGCCCCCTGTTACCACTTAGTCCTATTTGGCTGGCCTCACTCACACTCATAATTAAGACCCCCTACTGTGAATATAAATGGCCCCTCAATCAATAGTGATAGAGAGAAATAAAGAGAGAGCGACATAAAGACCATGGGCATATCTCTGGGGCAAACATGATAGCATTATGAAAGGAGCAGCTTGAAAGCGGCTTTTACTCTGACAAGGGAGCTAACATCGTAATTGTCCCTCGGGGGACCAGAAGCTCTTGTTATTAGAAAACAATTTCTCCCTCTAGGCCACTTTTTCTTTAGCTTGAGGGCACAGATCTCACGTTTCACTCCTCCATCCTGTTATCTCGCTACAGTCTCCTGTGCGAGCAATAAACGATGCTGAAAAGTTAGAAACTTTTGATTCACCGTGCTAATAAACAAACACAGACTCCATATTGTGAGAAAAGGTTCCTTTGTACTGTGTGAAATTCAGCTAAAATATGATTCAAGATATAGTAAAGCAATGACACAGTTCCAATTATAAGAAGAAAACTGCATAATGTGCATTTGGTTGAGAAATAGGAGTAGCCTTGCGCTGCTGCTTTGCTATTTTTCCAGTTTCCTTTGTTCTGTTTGCACCTTCGTGCAATTTACACTGTCCTGTGCCAAACATATATCACTTCAAATAGTTACCTCATTCGCTGGCTAATTTCAAAGGTTTATTTCCCGAAATGAATCCCCTTTGTCAAATCCATTGATCCTTGCAAATCTAGTGCAATATCGTTGTTTGTTTAATAAATTGACCTGTAATGTAGATTAAGTTAAGGGGGGGAAAGAATGAAGGAAAAAAAAAGTGAGGTGAAAAAAAAATGCCCATTAACATTTTGCCTTGTGAGTTTGTGTGGTTAATTTAAAACATTTAAGGCTGGAAATGAGCTTCTCCATCAAATGTCCCACTTCCATTTACATTTCTTGCATACAAGTCAATTTGTGGCTGCCCCACACCATAAATCATTGCCACCGGAATGCTGTGTCTGTACCTCTAGACATTACCCTGGCGCATGGTACTTAAAAAAAGCAATTTAGAACTCCATTTGCTCAAAAAACAGTGTGCTTTCAGCAGACTCACACTTCTCCTAGCAAAATGAAGATTAAACAGCATTGCCTAAAAGAGTTTTGTAGTATATGAATATCTTGCAATTGTTCTAGTTGTCTTTTTTCTTCTTCTGTGTGATGTATGGTGTATGAATTGGTTGAATAAACAGGTATTTATTATGTTATTACTAAACTGGGTCATTTTTTTTTTCCTCACAAAAATTAAGATATTGAGGGACAAAGTATTGGTACGATATTTGTAGAATAGGGTAAATCGAGCTAAATATATGTTGCTATATGTTTTTTCGCTATCTAGCTTCTTCTCTGTGTTGTTGACCTCATTCCTCGCTTTTTAGTGCTGCAGCACTGTGTCAGAGAGAAACTGGAAATAAACCTACAGGTCTGTTTACTGAGCTTCCATTCACCATCAATAATGGGCTGATAAAAGAGATGCTATCTGACCAACCAGAAAGCAGTGGTCAGTAAAATAGGTACAATATTGTGTCACGTATCAGGAAATAATTGATGACCCCCTTCACAGGGATCTCAAACGGGGCATTGGGAAATCATTTTCAATCTATGGCTTAGCAGATGAAACAAATGCTCCCGGCTTGCTTTGTCAATTCTCACTCCTTAGGGTCAAACAAACAGCTTTTCCAGGGCCAGCTCAAAGGCTAGTGTGCAGGCAGCCAAGCTGAAAATATCCCTTGTCCTCCACAAAATGATACAACGAAGCATTTCATATACCAACAGTTTGTTATTTGTCATTGACAAAGTTATAATAAGCGGGGCCTTCATATTCATTGACCAGGTGACCCTTGCATTCCCCAAAGCCTCCAGCTCCATCCACACAGACTCTCTAGCCCACATCTCCTCTGTGCTTTCATTAATGTCCGGGCCAGTTCTTTATTAAGACACAAAGGGGCAGAAAGCAAAGAATAATTTAATAAAAACAACAAGAAATCATGAAATGCACAAATACATGTATTTGCATTGGACACATGCATTTTCCAACATGCATCATTTTCCGGAATGATTCATTGACTAAATGATTAAGCAAACACAAACAATTCAACTATTTTGATAACTCTTAATTGTAGTTAATATTTTATATTTTTTTAAGTAAAACTGCTGAATATTTACAGGCTGCAACTTCAGTTTTGAAAATAAAATATTTCAAACCCATTCACAAAAGGCGATCTGAAGATTTCACTTTTTTAAATTCTAAACTAACTAAAAATAATATTCCATATAAATAAATAAAACCTGGTGTATGTTTTAAAGGTCTGTGTGGTCTACTCAGCAACTTCTTGAACCTCAGTGCTACCATGAGCCAGACAATGGAAACTCTGGATGAAATATTCACACAGCCCACACAAAAGACGCAGCCCGAGTAATGCTCTACTGCTGTGCCAATAGCTAATGAATCAATAAATTAAAATATTTACAATTATTTGTTGATGGAGGTTGCTGCTGTAATTATTTGTTGATGGAGTGTGTCTGAACACACAAATCAAAAATGATGTTTTAAATTAATCTAAATAGATGCAGAGTTGACATGTTGCTCCGTTTCATTTTTAACATCGTTGTCAATACAAAATTCACGATGACCTTAATTGATTGACATACTGAAATTATAAACTGGATTTTAAATTCATGCATCGCAAAGTGCGACATCAAATGATTTAGGGAAAAAAACCCAAAGTGACAGTGGATGGGATGACCATTATAATCCATCCAAACCAGCATCAATAGGTTTCAGAATGCTCCGTTGTTCTTTCTTATTACAAAGTAAGAAAATACCTTCAATTTTTTGCTTTTTTTCCCCCCAAAACATCCTGCTGGGAAACAGAATTACTTCTCTAATGCTAAAGGAATGGTTTCCATTTCTTCAGCTGGCCCGGCGCTGGCCAAAAGGGGAATCGACCGGGCCACGCGCGTAGGAGCCCCACATCTTACACACTTCTGTGTCCATGGGTGTCCTGCTTGCCTCTGTGAAACCAACAGTCTATCCTCTACCAGCAGGGCCTGAAGCATGCTCTGAAGGCGAGGGAGGGGGGCATTGTATGGTATTATCAACACAATAGGGCCATATGGGGAACAGAAGGATCTCCCGCTTGTCTTTTCAGCACACAAACAGTGCACCATATTATGTGTGGCAACGGTCACTTTAAGGTTACAGTTTTTAGCATAACAACTGATGAGAAAGGGAAAGCAATTTTATTCCCATTTAGTACTATTATTGGCACAACATAAGGGTGTGAGATTTATGGGATTTGAACAATACCCTTCTTGGTCAACATGCTGACAAAGGCTTGGGGAGAGATAATGGTACCACATCATGTTCATCAAATCGACATCATGTCGTAGGCGGCTGCTCTGTTGATCTACGTATGTTGACTCCCAGGCCACGTGATGTGATTATTCCTTTTCCCCTTGCTTCTTTAAATGCACATTTGGCCCCCCGAGAGAGACCTCAAATAATAATCCAAGTAACAAAACACATGCATGTGCCAATTTATCTTGCTGGCAAATCCAACAGTCACAAACGTGAGCGTGTGCAAACACAAACGAGGCGGCCGTGACGTCACATGCAGGGCGCTGCAAAATGATGCAATTATAAATGTCTGAACATCTTGTGTGTTGATTGGAGCATCGCAGATCTTGTGATGGTAGACTGAAGATCCAATCCATTCCCGGTGTATGGCATCTTCACACACAGTCAGCAAAGCAGGAAAAATCATATGGTGAAGTGTTGCTTGATCTACGACAAGTGCATCAATGCCAAGAGACTCTTTTTTTTTTTTCCGAGAGGATGCTTTAAATATCCTCTTCAGTGAACGGCTGGATTCTCCTGAGATTGTGCAAAAGCTTTAATGAATTCAGCTTAAGGTGTTTAGTCTTTATCACTTTTGCAAAACAATTCTCTTTTTAAAATAATTTAGAAGCTGAAATATATATGCACTTGAAATTATTATTTGTACCTATGGTGTCAATAATTATTGGCCTATCTGCATGTAATGAATTGACTATCCTCATAATCTGGCTCATAATGACTTTAGGACACCAAAGGGTCCTCTAAAGAAGATGAGAGCCTATTGATCCACAAGATAAATGCTCTTTAGGATGTTAATAGTCTAATTTGCTTTAATGATTTCTCCTAGCACTTCCCCAGTCAAGGACAGGATAATATACACTTAAAAAGGCATTCTAAGCAGAGGCACAGCAACTGGACGTTTCCTGCATAAAAATGTAGGGCATTTGAGTCGAATGTTCGAAATTGATGATGAACCCCGCCATTAGTTTGTCTTTATTTGCTTCCTTCCGAGGTAATTATCATGGATTAATGCTTTTCTGAAGTGTCGTACGAAATAACATTAGCAGTATCCATTTCAAGAATAACCTGCCCAGGCTTAATAAGCAGAATAATAACGCTGCCAGGTTTTTCTTTGATGCGGCACTAAACTGCACAGTGAACACACGGTCTGTGGAGCGGAATGATAATGCATTATTTAATTAATAAGCTGTCAATTATCAATCACAAATTATCCTAAAGCTGTTAGTGCCATATATTGATTTGCTTTATTGCTAATTATTTGTGTAAGAAAATCAAACCATTCTTTAAACCCTAACAAGGAACAGCATTTTTGGTCATTCAGTATTTTAATACTCATTCATATATATTGTACTTTTGTTTTTTCATTTCAACATATTCTCGGTGTATCTGTTAGTAAATCTTCACCTCTTCCTATAAGTAACATTTTAGGATTTTAGCACACCCCCCCAGAGCAAATTTTAATCTCAGACAAAGGCAGTGTAGTATGACACACCAGAGACAAGATGAGCTATTGCTTTAGCAGTTTCAGGCATAAATGACATTGACTTCTGGGAGATGGAACTCTTTAACATGCTTTGCACCAACTGAGTCACATCTGCCGTTGACAAACAGCTAAGGAGTAACCTGAGTCTATGTTCTCTTTACTGGCAATTTTTACATTTTATCATTGAAGTCAATGAGCCAATCTGCAATTTACGCCGTGGAGAGCGGGATGAGTGTATTCAGAACCCGGTCACACACCCAATCTCCTACTAAAGAGCAGCGATAATGTAATAATGCCTCACTGATGTGCCAGGCAGTAATGGTGCTGAACATCTCCCATTCATCCAACACTACCTGATCATTGCTTTAACGGAATAATACATTACGGCTGGAAATAGCTGTAAACCTCCAACTTTATCTTGGGAATGTGCACTCCTTTTTACCTCAGGAAACGTTCCTGTCCCTCGGTAATAAAAGGTAGAGCTATCAGGATGAAATGAAAAAGAGATTGAAACCTTTCTGTCTCTGTCAGGCAATGCACAGATACACAGAGTATGGCTGTCTTCTTATTTTGTAGCCTACAGGCTGTTTGTATTATTATGAAAATAGGTATTATGATCTTATGCTTTCACCGGGGGAAAAAAAATGAAACACCGGAGATGGCTGCTCTTTTCCCTTATGACTGTAAAGTAGGTTTGATTGACCGTTATTTCTCCCCGTTTCTTATCCCTGTCAATTTCTTCTTCCTTGACAAATGACACTTAGCCGGCTGTCAATAATGGCCCACGTAAATGTGCTTAAATGGGCCAGGGCACACCAATGTTATGACTGTTCATCCCATTCAAATTACTTTCTGCCTTACATAATTACAGAAACACGATATAAGAGGGAAGTTCAAGCACAGGAGCGGCGTAATGTATGTAAGGAGGAGAAGAAGACAGAGATACATACAGCATAAAGCCATGTTATTTAAGGATACAGAAGCATAAATGACACAGTGAACAAAGCTTCGTGATAATTAAGAAAAGACAGAGGCGCAAGAAGGTGACATCAGCCATTAACCTTATATCAGGCCATTTTGTAAATCAATGTCACTCACATTTAATAACAAGTGTAATCAAAGGAATTATGCAAATTTAATTTGATGCCTCTTGCATTATGCAAATCTCAGCCAAATATAATGAATCCTGACACCTGACCGGTGCAGTATACAGCATGGGTGGCTCTCATTGTTAGGGGCTGACTGCTGACAGTATTCGGAGGAAAAGATCAAAGTGAGAAGGGAAAAAAATCCACTGGAGAACATCAATTATATTATTGCTACCATCTATAAAGACTCACTGATCTGTGCTGTGTTTTCTGTGTTCTGCATTTGGTTGCTATAATAAAGACATTTAGATTGCTGTGATTCCATATCCAAGCTACACTGGATGTTATTAAAAGGTCTTTGTGTAAATTTGTCTAGCGATTCACGAAATGTTTCTGTAATGGATTGAACACACTGGAATACAAGAAGGAAAACAAACAGCGAATGTCTGTCGCAGAAGCAATTTTCCGTGTGCTGTATTAGTGACCAACATGTCTGCATGACCCACCCACTCTGACAACAACCCCACAGACACACCGTTACAAGTGGTTCATAATAACAAGGGGGACTCCTCGCATCAGACTCAGTCAGCTGGTTCGCTACAACCAAATGTTACGGAGTAAAACAGCATGTCATGCTGCCATTTGACACGGTGAAATAAGATTAGATGAGATCCATTTGAAAGCGCAGGATGTGCAGTGGCTTGCCAATTCCGGCATACAATCTGCAATATACAAACACCAAGCAAGAGGAGGCATAAACAGTGACATGCTTACAGAATGATCCTGCTGGCTCTTTTTGAAGAATATTTATCCTTCTATCAAGTGGAAATTGGCATCCAGTAATAATAATAACGCATTCAACACGTTTAGAAGGGCACTGGTTTTCATTCTCAGTCTGCGATCCTAGAGAACATAATGTAGAAGTGTGGCCAATATGTTTATGAATGGTGATCCAAAAGGATGACAGATGGATAGACAGCAGTTGGATAAGATTAATCTATATAATGATCTACCTGAAAACCAGTAGAGACAGAGAAAATTAATTAAGTCATCTATTGTTAAACAGCAGAAATATTAATAGCAATTCAATGTCGCACATAAATTAAGAATAACACTATCCAGTCCACAGACCTTTGGAGTTTGGACAGCAAACAAGCTCTACAATAGGATTTGCGTGCCTCAGATGCTGCGTGTTACTAAGGAGTCCTTTAGCGTGCTGCATTCTTGGAGTAAAATGAGCTTCGATCTGTCCCAGAGGTAGCCCATCAAGAGGTGGGGAGGTTAGTTGGTCGTCACGGCCATCTAGACCCTGGCCTGTGAAAGCCTGCCAGAATCAATGCTAATTATGCTGCCATCTGCGAGGTGCCTGTGCTAGCTTGACACCTGTTCACTTCCAAGTGACATACAGAAACTTCAATCAGGGTGGAAAACAAGACGCTAATGCTGCTGAGGAGGGAAATGATTGGTAAAAGTATTGACAGAGATGAATGTTAGTGGATAACCATCTGAAGAAGGGATACCTGCCCTACCTGTAAGCTAGCTGGCCAACATCTAAAAATGTATGCCATATTTTTAACCTCAGTGTTACACATCAAGTCTGTCATAGCTAGCTCAAACAGAACATATTCAGAAATACCTTCTCACTGTTACTGAAATGCTATGTACACTACATGCCCACAGAAAATGTCTCATTGACCGCTTCCACTTTGTCAGCATTCCCGACTCAGCCTATGTGTGTGATAAATGTCCCTGGGCTAAAGTAACACTGTCCCTGTCCAGATAATTTATCATGCAAAGACAATCAGTCAGAGCACTTGATTAATATTTTCTGGGGGATCTTTTCAACTTTGGAGGCTGATCTAGGCACCCACATTAGGCAGAGTGTTTGCAAGAGGAAACCAATAAACTAGGTTTGGCTGTTTGCTCACCGAGACCGGGGGCCTGTCAATTCTTTGCCCCTTGAAAGAGATCTGCCATTAAGGTGACATGAGAAACAAATGAGGCCAATTTCTCCTCCAATGTCCCATCTGATATGTCAATAAAGGCCCAGCAGCCGCAGGATGCTCTGAGATGGATTTTTCCTTGCAGCTAGACAATCAGTGGAATACATCTAACTTTCCTCCGATAGGTGAATCACTGAGACAAAACCAATGGACTAGTGTTAAGTAGTAAGTGCAGATCTGGTTTCAGACAAATATATGAATCAGATCAACTCCTGTGGGTTTAGTTTTTGATCTTACAAGATAAGCTAAGCAATGCATTTGAAATACTGTATGTTCGTCCTGCTGGGTTTAAAACTAGGGGTGAACGTTGTGATGTAACAACAAGCATTTCATCTGTATTTTTGGCCACTCATCAGGCTAGAGCTGTATGTGTAAGAGGTTTATGAAAAATGTATTTCGATCCAACAGAAGCAATTTCTGCTCATGCCACATGGCAGGTGGATTGACGCAGCCGACTGAGATTAAGAAGCTAAATTTCAGTCGCTTAAATCAGAAACTGGGTGACCAAATCAGAGAAGAAAAAGATATGTTATTAAGAAGGCCAGCTGTCAGGGCTACAGATCAGGATTTTAGACTCCTTTGTTGCACATAGGAAGGAACTGAACAGAGAGAAAAGGAAGCTGTTAACCTTGGAAGGAAAATAAATGAAAACAGATCACATAAACACTAAACAAAACCGGTCAGGGCACGTGGTGAAGCAGACCGGTGTTTGAGCCAGTGGCAGTCAAGTGCTGACAAACAGGAATTAGTATGGATCACAATTAGAAACAACATTACAGGCCCACATGTGGTTGTGATACTTACATGTAGAATTATAGCCTCATCTGGTGAGCCGCAGCATCGATAAGCATTCATTACGTATGCAGCTCATAAAGTCAAATGTTTTTCAATAAATATCATGGGAATGAGGCTCGAGATACTCCACATTCACAGACTTACAATGGCAGCATATGTTGAGGTGGATTGAGTCCTCAGGCTCCAATCTGGCTCTCTCTCCCTCGGACTTAGAAGATAAATTATGTGGGCTATTTTTCCATTATGTTAATCAAAACACTTGCCATATGCATTACTATTATTAGATTGGTAACAGAAGACATCCTGTTTTCAATGTGAAATTGTGAGACTGAGTCTTAATTGATCACAAACACTCTTTTAGGATAGTCAAAGATAATTCAACAGCTGGCTTTGTTTATATCGCTTGTTAACACGTTATATATGCTTTATGGTGTGTCAATTAATGCTGTTTCATATCGCAGCAGCAGCGTATTTACAAGAATGTCTCGATGTGTAATGAAATGCACAAATGACAAAGAAGGCACTCTAACTTGATTTTTGAAACGCTAAACACAATATCCATTACAGCTGCTTTTCCCCGAACCATTTATGTGCTATCGTTGTGAGTGCAGGATGTGGTTTATGCGGCTTTAAGTAAAACAAACAGAACAAGCGCGAGAGTTCTGGCACATAAAAGGGTCTGAGAATGTGTGCCGGCCTACCTGAGTCGTGCTAATTGATTCCGAGATGCACAGAAGGACTCAGGCACCATCTTAAATTCCAAGGTTGCACTTACAGACTGCTGGACGTCCTTGACTGGAGCCAGACGCAGGTCTAGAGAGGGCTGTTTGGCCAACAATGTCATTGTTATGGCCTTTGTCATCTCAATTAGCAGGCTGGTGCTAAAACATAGAGCCCTAAGTGGTGGCATCAGTGTTAACCTGGGACACAACACACTGCCCATAAACTCCAGCACTTATGCCTACTGCTGACCACGCTGTTTGTCTCTCATTACCTTCCGGCAGCAAAACGGGGCCCAGAGGTTACACTAATGACCCGCTCTTTCACAAAGTTACTGCAACTACTCTGTTGTTGTCAGATGGAGGTATGAAATGAAACGATTAAGTTATTTTCTACGCTCAGGTCTGGTCGCTCTGAAAGATCTGTCAGCAGTTTTACTGGTATTTGAGCTGGGTGGTCCAGTAGAGCTCTAAAGAAGGAAGGTCAGTATATCATTAAGAGTGCGTTTCCACTGTCAGAAACAGTAGCTGATTAAATTAGGACCGTTTAAGGTCAATGTATTTCATTAATCAGTTGTCCGTTTTGATCATCCCTGGGAAGACGGCTCCTCAAACTCATTCCTTTGTAATTGGTCCTCCTTACTGGCTCACTGTGTGTACTTTAATGTTTCCAGCATTTTCGGCACAGGCAGAGCACATAATGCTGTGCATGTTTAACAGTCATTTCCATAAGTAAGTGCAATTTCTGTACAGTTTGTTCCTGTGTAATGAACTGAAATCTTGTTTGTATTCCCCCTATTTCACAAGGAAACCCACTCAAGCAGCTACACGGGAATTAAAGCAGCTAAAAATTAAAAACCGGCACTATCTTTAACTGAATGTCACACTATTAGGAAATAAAATCAATTACTTGCATACTAAGTAGTTCTGTTTTTGTTATTTCTGGTTTTATATTCGGCAAGGGTTTTTTTCTCCCACCCCCCACCCCTCGTTGTTATTGTCTGAGTCTATAAGTGACCTTAACAAGAAAAAATGCAAATGATGTGCGAGAGAAAATGGCTAACATTTATTTATCCTCGCTGTTCTCTTGTCTTGTTGGTGTCATTAGAACAGTTCGCTGCGTCCCATTCTCTCCCATTATCTCTGCTATCAACGCAGCACAGCAAGATTCCAGCAGGGCTATAAATACTTCCCCTGGACCACATACGGCTAGCACATCATCTCCCAGACACAGCTTAATGATGGAAAAAAAATCTAATGTCTTTTTGCTCCCTTTTTTCTTCACATTCTCACAACAGCATGAAAAAAAGTCAGCCAGCTTGCAGAAGTTACACATACACTTAGTTCAGAAAAATACATTTGCACCTAAGTATCAGCAACGTCTAAGAAGGTGTGAGAGGAATGATAGATGTCTGTCTTGATCATCCACTGGCACAGGTTTTCGTCGATTGCACCAGGGTCACTGACTGGCTCGGTAAATCCATTAGAGCGAGAATGCAAAAAGGACACTTTATCTGAATTCATTATAAATGGATCTATATCTTATGTTTAGGGCCAAGGACACGATTTGTATCACAATGCAAATATCTATCATTAAATGTTGACAGTTCATTTTTCCTGGCAAAGAAAGAAAAATGTTTTCTGTCCAGCACTCTTTCTGTGCTGTTCTTTTCCCAATAAGGCGCCACCATATAGTTGAAGCTGATTTGTTGTCTAAATTGAATGGTTTGTCATAATTTCATAACGGGAAAGTATCCGCTTTTAATATTTGCATGTATTATAACATTACAGGTAAACAGCATGATAAATGTTCGGAAATATAACCGGTGATGCGAGCATACAGCAGAAAATCCTGCTTGTGTGGATTTTATGATATTGGAAAACAATATCTAAGCAACTGCAGTAAAAACTTCACCTTTTATACCAAATTGTGGGAAGATAATATTACTGCTTGCTTCTTGTGTATTTCGTGTAAGCCTGTCCAAACTCTCCTTCATACAAACTGACACATCATCACTTCTCTGCACTTTGTCCAATGCAGGGAGTTGAATTGCTGAGCACATGGCTGGGCATGTCAGTCAAAGAGCAAAAGGAGCATCCCGTTGTGTTGCTATCTAAATAATGGCTATAAAGTGTAGCTAACGGTGTCCTCTGAAACGTGCTCAGGTGGAAAGGACTAGACAAACAGAGACAGCCACTGCAGTGCTCCCTGACACAGAGGACAAAGTGAGGGCCTCATTTCCTCCCTCTAATCAGTGTTTACATCCACCCCAGTGCCAATGGCTGGTGACTGAGCAAGACGTGTATCAATCACCAAAGGCAGCTGCGCTGGGGAGGACACACTGGTACACAAACTCACAACACAAACTTCGACAAACAGAGACGCGGCAGCCTGGCACCGTGGAAAGCGACACTGCTTCTTAACCTCTTCATTTCTCCCGTGTCCTCTCATCTTCTCTCCCACTCTCTCTTCTCTCTTGCTCTCTCTCTAATGGAGGCAGAGAAATTACAGCTAATTAAGGATGTAAATGGTGGCAGAGAGTGACTTCTAATTCTGCATTAAATTGTCTCTTACCTCAGCAGAAAAATTTATCATAGGAGTCAATGTCAACTTTTACTGGAGTGAGTTATTTGCATTTTTGCATGCATTAATTCTGGTATGTGCCGTGCCTACAGAGCCAACCAGAGGGCACGAGCTGCCTCCCAGGAATAGGCAGGCTTCACAGCTCTCCCTGCCCTGTATTTTAATAGCTAGTGAGCATTTTTATTCACAAAATAAATGCTGTACAAGACGCACTAGGAAACACAGCAGGCAAAGACAAACATGCAGAGAAATCCATGCGCCAAGTCGGCGTACGCATGTCACTTACTTCGTTCCACAGCTGTTTACAAGGTCACAGCAAGACCATAAAGATTGAGCGAATGCATGAGGCACAGCACAACGTGAGGAGAACCCTCAGGTTAGCGTTGCAGCTGAACACATTAATTATCTTTGTGGCCATTCTTCAGGTGAAAGCAGCAGATCTGAGGCGCGGCCAACAAAAGCGGTCTACAAGGGCCGCAAAGTCAGAGGGCACGGCAGCAAACATGTGGCAGGTGCCAGGCTGCTGGGTTTGAGAGCTCGGCACCAGGGAGGAGAGTGATCAGACTTATTTCTGCAAAGTCATTCAGGCAGCCACATTTCAGAGTGTAAAAGACATCCGTGCATAAATACATTTGCGCTGCATACACGCGACGCTGCCTGAACGGATAAAAGATAAAATACTCCTTGACTCTGACCTCACGGCAGCCCATAGATTGTGTTTGCCTGGCCATTGATTGACCCCCAAGTGAAGGACTCATCATTCTCTCAGCTGTTCCTAGGTTTCATCCAGCTCAATCCATTTACATTTAAGCACAGCTCTGCTCGGCCTAATTAGTTCCATGGCTCCATTAGTCTACATTGTGGTCAATCCATTCATCACTTTGCATGTTAGTTAAAAGCCCATTTCTCTGATCCTGTCACTATTGTCTGCCTATTACTGTTCTTTTTTTTTTTCTTTTTTTGGAAAGCAGAGTTAGGGGGATTATGGGTAACTAATTAACAACAATGTGACATCACAATAGACCCAACCTTACTGGTACCTTGTGGCGATTAATATGTATCTTTTATAACCTGTGCAATTTATTTCCTTTTCACATATAAAACAATATGTGAAAGTGTATATATTCAAAAAAGTAGGCTTCATATACTGCATATTTAACTAGGACAGGGGAAAAAAAGAAGAAGCAAACTAGGAAGCAATGGAGATAGATAATACGAAGTACAGAGAGAGGGGTGGTAATGATCCCTGCATTGAGAGACTTGGCTCACCCACTGGCATACTGGCTCGTATGGTCCACTGCCTCCAAACTTGCTGAGGTCTAAAACTCACATTACGCCTCAAAAAAAAAAAAAGAAAGAAGGCAACCAGGACTTCAACACACTAAAGCTAATTAATTCTTGAGCATAATGAGACATTATCATCTTTGACGTACACTTTATACACTCTCAAGGTACTCTGTACTTTGAGGAAACAAACAGTTTGCAAAAACTTTCCCTGACAGAGAACCAATGAGTCTAAGGTGATAATACCCATTTGGCGGATACAGGAAAGGTTATGCAGAAGGATTTATATTTTGCCAGTCTGTTTCGGTTTTAGAAATTAAAGCTTCCATGTCCGGCAGGAAAACACAAAAAAGAGAAAATGAAAGTGAATCCTGAAGAGATTCACATATATATCCATTGTGTTTGAGTAGCTCTGCTGCTTCCTTCGTTGATTATATCCCTCTTGTATTCTCTTAACCTTTGTCAGGTCACTACCACTTTGTGTCTGCTTTCTGCTCAAGACAAGAGGCGCGAGTATACATCTCAGGATGATTCAGTGTCTGGTACAGTCCCTGAAAGCGGAACTCATTTCCAGGCCAAGCTACCCCAGAGTCCCAGCAGGGAGACATGAAGCAATCTCAGGCCTGTGATGCCCTCCCACAGTACCTGCTGCCCTCTCACTCCCACATCCTTCCCTTTTATCTGGAATCTATTTTCCTGCTCCCCCCCGTAAGGTAACTCCTTCTGAAATTTTACATCTTCTCTCCCTCTCTCCCTCTCGCTCTGTCTCTCTCTCTCTCTCCGGTTTCCTCTTCCCATGATGGATGAGCTCCACTCTGGGGTGTCTGAGCCTGTCCATCAGAGCCTACGATTAGGAATTAAAAATTGCCAACGTTTCACAAAAAGCCACCCCCCATTTTTTCTCCAGCTCCCCTAACGCCGCTTCTCATCCAACCAAACTTGCCACACCACTGCCAAAACCGCTATATCGAAAAATACCTCATCACCACCACCAACATGACATACCCATGCAGCCTAACATACTATCCCCAATTCAAATGCACCAAACACCTACATTCATCTAAGTGGAGGAGAAAAAAAACATAATTTATTTTGTACTTCCCAGATAATTTACTTTTTTTTCTTTCCTTTCTACAGGAATTCTCCATTTCCCTATAAAATGAAAATTCATCTAGAATTACATCTTATGTCATCATTATGTTTATTAAGCGTGGATGATGTATATGAACAGCGCTGGCTTGCCGCTGAGTGCTTAATGATGCATAAGATTAAGCCGAGGCTCTCAGCTGCGCTGTGACTCCCCTCTGGTACCCATACTGCCGAGGCATGCTGGGAGTACAAGCTCCAAACGGCCATCAGGTGAAAGGAACTAACATCTCTCTTTTTGTCTGTGTGAGTGAGACTGAATGTGTGTGTACTTATGTTTTGTGCACATCGCTGAATGAGAGTGTGTTTCCTCTTGCGCACATGTAAGAGCTGAAAAGGAAGGGTACACTATCAGCGTGCTTTATAGCATCTGTCCACCTATATTAGAAATAACTTGCTTTTTTCCTTGCTCACTGTGCTCTGATCACGCAGTTTTCTCTCTTTCATATCTCTCTCGTCTCTGCTCCTCTATCCATTCCCGGACCCCTTCCCTCCACGTCCTTTCTCCCTTCATTTCTCTTCTCCCCTTCTCTCAGCCACACTGCTGTTTTGCCGCAGCAGTCTATGACAAAAACATTATCCTTCTGCTGCTAAACAATCCAATAAACCTCTCCACAGGGAGGAAGTTAACCTCTTGTCTGTTCGACTGATGCCTTCCAGACCACGTGATGGCTGCCACAGTAAATTCAAATCATTAGTCTCCTTGCCCCCCATCAGAGAAAAAAACTTCTATTAGTAATGGAGACCTCGTAAGAGACCTTCCACAGAGAGCACTGCCTTCCCAATTCCCAGTGGAGAAATCCTGCGCAAAAAACTAATTCTACTTTTAATAATCTGTCATCAGGACCAGAGGCAGTCATAAATTATGTGGGGAGCATGTGTGAGAGCGAGCCACAAGAGGGAAATCAGGGTAGAAAATCAGAGCCCAAGTTTGACAAACTTTCCTGAAGATAAATAATAACTTACAAACCGGATTAGTTGTTAAGTCACAGCTGAGTGCATAGTCAAGCCATTCCAATCAGCCAATGCAGATGAAGAATTTATAGGTAGAGCTCATCATTTGTTTTCCTGCTCTCCTCCCTCTTTTTATATGCATGCCACCTTTTCTCATTCCTGTCTCCTTCAAGCTTATTATATTCAGGGCCTGTTGTCACACCCTGGGCTGGTTTTATCATTAACTCCTTGCGTGCCAACCACAGAGTAGGTGTGAAAAATCTTTCTCAAAGTGAAACCGTTTTTTTTTTTTTTGAGGGATAGGCTAAGGCCAAAAGACGATAGAGAAAAGAGTGCCTGGCTTGAGTTGGAAAGTAACCAACCAGAGCAATATGGAGCTTCTAGACCCTAATTGACAAGCCAAACAAAGGAAATCATCATGGGAGAAGCACGGGGAGGGAGAAAGACACATTTGAAACATGACCAAGGTGCTTTGTGGGAGTGTGAGAGAGAAGGTTTTCAGCCGCAAGGGTCTGCTCTTTGTTCCTGTGTCAATATCTCTGTAAACCATCGACATGCATCATAATCGCTCCCTTCTATCAAGTGCAGACTAAAGAACAATCTCCATTAGGTGACAGCGCCCCGGCAGGTTGATAAATGCTCCCTGACGAAAGGGAAGGAATTGCGTAAAATAAAGAGGCATGTTCCAACAAGTCTTGTCAAAATGGTATTGATTTAATCATCTGCAGAAATACACATTCTTGGTTAGTGTAGCGTGCAACAGAGATGGCAGGAGCAGCAGAAGCTGGGATACGCTTTACAGTTGTTGACGCGGAGACGCTCTCCCTCATTGGCTTTGCAGGTGATGAAACACACACTGAGCTGTGCTCTAATTTTTTTCCCCCTCTCTCTCCTTCTTTCCCTCTTCAATCAGATGTTATTCTAAGAAAGAGTCTGCAAATCTCCTATTCTATTTTTATTTAGGGCCAACAAATATAACTTAATGTGAGTGGGCGAGTCTATATGTAACACATCGCTGTGACCAGCCTTCTCCTTGGCCTCTCAGCAGAATGCAGAGGCGATAGATAACAATAGCCCTCCATCATCTAGACACACCAATGGTATTCCAGTAGCTGGAGTGAGGTGGCCAGAGGTCTGGGAGTGTTTATTTAACATCGGGGTATTGGAGAGTGTGTCTCACCTTGGGACAAATGGATCCGCTCGCCTTCCTCCGTTGGCAGCCTCAGAGTAAACACTGTGGCAGAAAGCTGGAGGTCTCATTGCTCTGAAGTACAAGTTCATCAAGCAGGTGGGTCAGTTCATCACTGCAGTCCTACTGCAGGAGGGAGAGCCTATAGAACATGGTCTATGTCTGCATGAATACACTTGATGCCTACTAATCTGAGATGTAAACAAGAAATAGCTGCCACTTATGACTTCAAATGAAAATCAAGCCTGAAGTCACAACTCAAGGGATGCAACTGGCAGTCAGAGCAGTTGTTTTCTTACAATTGTAATCATTTAGAAGGTTAAAGGGGGTATTATTATCTCTGCACAGCCCATCTGAGCAGTGATGAGGTGAACACAAATAATGTGCATCCCCTACAGAGGGAAGATGTGTGGCTGCGGCCGCTGGGGGTTGGAGACAATCCCACAGTGACCTGACCTTGACATGTCTGAGTGAAATGGTGGTGGAGGCTAATACCTCATCATATTGGGTTTGACTTTGGGCTCACTGTAGCAGGCACCATAAAACAAAGCATAACAGTGTGGACAAACAGTCGTAAAATATAGACATTCAAAAAAGCCTGTTGTTTGCTTAATTATCTTTGGGAAGTATAGAAAAAGACTACCAGGACTCATGTTATGCGGATTTATATATCAACTGGTATTTGTAGATTTTGATAATATACACAATATTATAACAGTCACACCAAATAATAAGAAATTGCTGAATATGAATGCATGATAACATATCATTTTAGAGGAATGAATACAAACCTACTTTTTAGACATTCTTCCTCCTTTCCTGCATAACAATTTTAGCGACGGTTACCAACTAAATACAACTAAAAGCTGGTGCACACACAGAATACACCTGCACAGATTCTTTTTTTATACCTTAGCCCATAATGTGGCCAAACCACAGTTTCTATCTGGCAGTAAAACCTTGATTCCAGTGGCATGGAATCATATGTGAATGCATCATTAAATGTCTACATTACAAAAAAATGAAACGTCCACTCATCTGAAATCAGGGTATAACTCATCATATCAAGCTGAGACTGAAGCCTCAGACATTATTCAGTCCAGGAGGACAAGTGGAGAGGTGAGGGAGACACCTCATGTGAGCGCAGACCTTTATATATTACCTCCTGCTCCAAAGTAAGGACAAAGGGAATGAAGATGACTACCCTGTCACAGGAAAAACAGATGAACCAGCCAGACCTGACTGAACTGTTCACTTACTGCAAACTGGGCCCCAAACAACACAGTGCAACCTGACTAACATCTTTTTATATATTTTTGATCAATAGCCACTCTAGTGGAGTATGTTCATCCATGCCTTATGTCTGCTTACAAAGTATGTCAAATACACACTGAGCATTTTTGTTTTTGTAGGTTATTGATGTTGATATCCTTACGGTCTTCCAAATGATTTTGAAAGAATGATGACATGATTCAGGCTGTTGTACAGACTCTGTCTATGCTGTGTAATAATTCAGGAATCTTATTTTAGAACTTAAACCACTCAGACTAAATATTTGTGATTTCCCTATTGCTTTTTAAGCTTAATGCTTAATCTGCTAATCATAATTAGGGCTGCCTGTTACCTTTTTGTAAGAATGTATTGACGGCTGACTTAGTATTGTACTTAAATATATTACAAATCAAATGACTGCTAATATTAAATAATATTATGCTATACATGTAGCATACACGACATTTAAAAGTTAACCCTAATCTCTGAGATCCTATATATAAATATACTAAATAAGTGGGACAAGTTATTTGGTACCAGGAGCTTTCTGATTTGTATTTCTAGTTTGCTTGAAGATGAGTACGCTTTGGTTGCATGCATCCATGATGATAGCAGCAGCCGTGGTAGTTGACTAGGTTTGCCATAACGCAACTATTGTTGTTTTTTGTTTTTTTGTTTTTTTACACTTATTAACATTCCTGAACACTGTCTAATGGCCATAAAAATAAATCCTGGAAAATGCAAAAACTGTCCCCATAGGCTGAGTCAACTAGCTAGCTGGCTAGATGATAAGCAATATTTAAAAAAAAATCTAAAACTGTTATGGGTGGCCAGATTTCTTTCAGCCCCTGATCTGATTCCTTCTCTTTGTTAACAGTTTCTATTAAAGGCAAAAATGCGCATCTCTTTATTTGTATCCATGTTATGGCGCCATAATGTTGCCTAGCAACAATCTACAAATGGACAAAAATGACCTATTTGTAGCATTTATGCAACTACACCACCTTAGAAAAGCATTGTTTTATTTCATGACAGTAGCATCTAATTCATACTCACAAAACTTTCATTATGTATGATATATCATCATGTTGCTTAGCAACCACCTAACACTGTGCTTAATCGTAGTCCAAATGATACTGTAGCATGGGCATGTACTAGTAATTAAAAAGTGTATATTTTGTGAGGTAGATTAAAATAATATCCTCTGTTCACTTAACCTGTAAAATTCTGAACTATGAATAAAAGACATCATCACACCTCATCTGCATATTTGTTCCAAACAGAGGTATGCTTTGTCCCCAATTTTTGCTGTCAAGCTTGTAATTTTTTGTGACACCTTTCAGGCCACAGAGCAATAGAGGCAAAAAAGGTCAAGACAACATCAGAAATGACAGGTAAGACAGATCATTTATGATTTGTACCAGCCTCAAAATGAGCTGATATTCATTTTGAATAGATTTAAGATGAATGCATCACTTAGAGTTCTCCATTTATCTAACAGTTAAGGCAATCTTAATCTTTCTGTCGATAATGAAGATGTGTGTGGTATCAACCAGTCAGGGTAATTAATAGGAATGTCAGCGACATTGTATTAATAGCATAATGCATAACATCAATTTAGCATAAATTGTCGTTTTGACAAGCCACTTTAATTAAAACTATCACACAAGAATTAAAAGGACCGTGGTAGTAATTTTGGGAGACTATCAAATAATGTTACCATCTGGTATTTTTTGCATGTCTTCTCCCTGCTAATTATAAGTAATACTCAAAAGGTTAGAGGCACTTTGGCAGATGCAGTGATCACCACCATACTGTTACTGCAATAACCCACAGGTCATTACACTATAGTGAAGATATTATATGGTGACCGGCTGTTTGAATATGACAGACAATAAGCATGAGTGAGAAGTTTAATACCTCTGACCGCTGTCATCATATTACTAATAGAAATTGTTATATTTCACCATTTCTAAATGTACTTTCAAGCCTGCCGGGCCACATGATGCATGAGCTCAAACCAGAAATCACTTCAGTCTTTTATCGAGTGGTGATCGAGCCCTGGAATCAAAACTTCCTGACCAACTGAGTGGACAGGAGCAAGCTCAGTGTGGAATTTCATTCCTGTGGGGTGCTCCAGGGAAGAACTGAAATAGCACTCCTGCAAAGTCACACAGTCTTTATACAAAATGTTGCCTCTTATTCATCAAAATTCATTCATCCAAAGCCACAACTGTTCTTTTGCTTATAGGAACAATGCTTTTTTATGCCACTGGATTTCACAGTATAAACTATAAGCCAGTTTAACTACAAAGTTTTTAATCTGTCCACATTTTACTAAATTAATTCAATTGCAGTTTTTTTTATATAGAACCAAATCCCAACAAGAGTAAGTTTAAAACACTTTATATTGTAAGATATGATATGACCCTGCATGAGCTAAGGCTTTGGCAAAAGTTGGAAGGAAAAACTCCATTTAAACAGGAAGAAACCTCCAGCAGAACCAGGCTCATGGAGGGCAGGCCATCTGTCAGAATCGGATGGGGATGAGGAGGGGAAGACAGGACAAAGGGAAGCTGTGGAAAAGAGCCAGAGATAAGACATAACTAATAATTGCATGCAGAGAGATGTATAAACACATAGTGAGTGAAAAAGGCAACTAACAAAGAAACACTCAATGCATCATGGGAATCCCCCAGCAGCCTAGACCTATTGCAGCATAACTAAGGGAGGATTCAGGGCCACCTTCTCCAATCCTAGCTGCTTTATCAAAAAGGAAAGTTTTAAGCCTAATTTTTTAAAAAGACACTGTCTGTCTCCAGAAACTGGACCCAAACTGGAAGCTCATTCTACAGCAGATGGGCTTGAAAGCTGAAGGCTTTGCCTCCCATTCAACTTTTAGATTTTTTTCTACTCTTGAAACCACAAGTAAGCCCCAGTCTGACAGCTAAGTGATTTAATGCGGTGACACTATGGGATCATCAAGATAAGATGGGGCCTGATTATTCAAGACCTTGTAGGTGAGAAGCACAATTTTAAATTGGATTCTGGATTTAAGAGGGAGCCAATGAAAAGATGCCAATATAGGATAAATATGGTCTCTCTCTCGTCCATGTCAGTGCTCTTGCTGCAACATTTTGAATCAACTGAAGGCTTTTCAGGGAATTTTTAGGACATCCTGATAATAATGAATTAGTCCAGCGTTTAAGTGATAAATGCATGAACTAGTTTTTCAGCATCACTCATGAGACAGCATGTTTTGCACCAATGGAAGAAAGCAGTCCTATATATTTGTTTAATATGTACATTGAAGGACATATCCTGATTAAGAAAGACTCCATGATCTTTAGGGCTGAGTACAATAACCTCGTTTTTTTCTGAATTTAAAAGCAGAAAATTTGAAGTCATCAGGTCTTTATCTCTTTAAGACATTCCTGCAGTTTAACTAATTGGTGTGTGTTATCTGGTTTCATGGATCAGTAAAGTTGGGTATCATCTGCATAGCAGTGAAAATATATGCTATGCCTTTTTAATGATACTATCTAAAGGAAGCGTGTATGATATAAACAGAAATAGTCCTAACACAGAAACCTGTGGAACTCTGTAATTAATCTGAGCGTGTGGGGAGTCTAATTCTAAAAGTCTAAAAGAAATTTTAAATAAGTATAAAAATGAAGAAAATGCAATTAACCTAAGACAGCAGTCAAAGTGATGTTTATTTTCTTCTGCAAATTAGCAAATCTAAATATAGTTTCAGTTGAACATGAGAAAATATTTTTGTGATGTTATGTTCTAAGTTGAAGGCATTTAGATGATGAGGATGTAAACCTGAGGGGGTAGGGCTAAATAAGTACATACTTCTGCCTACTCCTTTTCAAACAACTGCATGGAAAGATTTTATGAAATGTTGGTGAATGTATATGTTTGAAATAAAAATGAACTGAACTGAACTGAACTAATTGAATTCTATTAGATAGATATGATTCAAACCACTGCACCACGGTACCTTTAATACCTACCACATGCTCTAATCACTGTGATAAATGAATGCTGCACTGAGGTATAACAGGACAAACACAGTCAGAGGCCATAACAAGATCATTTGTAACCTTCACTAAAGCTGTTTCTGTGCTGTGATGAGCTCTGAAACCTGCCTGAAGCTCTTCAAATAAACCATTCTGAAGATGATCAGTTAGCTGTTTTACAACTACCCTTTCAAGAATTTTTGAGATCAAGGGAAGGTTGAATGTTGATCCATAATTAGCTTAAACAGCTGGGTCAAGTAGTGGCTTTTTTAGTAACAGTTTAAGTACTGCTAGCTTGAAGGTCTGTGGTATATAGCCAATTAATAGAGACAGGCTGATTATATTTAAGATTGAAACATTTATTAATGAAGGACTTCATTGAGTACTGTAGTCTTGTAGGAATGGGGTCTAAAAGACACGTTGCAGACAGAGTAGCAAAGTTTACACTCTACCTTTCTGAACAAAATGGAGCCACTTAGATTTGGTGTCAACCAGCTTAGAACAGAGTAAATGTTCAGTAAACATTACTGGCAAAAAAGTTAGAACTAGATGTTTCCATTCTTTTCAGGGATTTGACTGTTTTGAAAATGGGCAATGTGTTCAAAAATATGTTTTACAGCATGTTCAAAAAACAGTGCAACACAAATAATTTTCATTTTTAGGGAAATCTGGTCACATCAACCACCCGATCAACAATTTGAACTAAACACCAAAGCATTAACGTTTGGTACCTTGGTGTCACATTGTTTATTGCAAATATGCAAGTATTTCCAAAAGATTAGTGACCAGTTATTTATCATATCTCTGCCATCAGGTACTGCTAACAAAAAGCTGACTGAAGACCAAAAAGCATTTGGAAAACACATAAACTACACCACCCAGTTTGTTGCTTGTGTCCATAACTGTTTCTGTAATTTCTAAATGACCCTTAACAGTATGATGTAAGCATAACTTTAGCCTGGGATTATGCAGTCAAAAGAAATATGAATGTTAGTCACTTTGTGACTAAAGACTTTCTTGTTGTTGTTGCCATTAAAAAAAGATTGAGAGTCTGCTTTTCCTCAGATCCCAGGAGTGCACAAAGACTCTTGTGCTTACTCCTATAGCCAATTTTAGAACATTAGGGGTACTTTGCACATAGCTGACACATTTTTACAGTTAGAGCTAGAAGAAGTATCTAAAGCCAGTGACAGTAAGGCAGACTAGCCGCTAAGCAGGCATTATGCAAATCCATTACAAGATGTCACACTCTGTATAAGTAACAGAAGAAAGAGTAATTCAAGAATAGTGTTTTCTGGAGAAAAATACGTCTATAGTCTTTTGCCTTTGATGTGACCTTTGCTGTTTGGAGCTATGCAAAGATATATTTTATCCATGAAAAAGCTATATAAGCTGCATTTAAAGGTTAGTATAAACACAGCACAATCTACAGGCATAACTATCTCCAAAAGTGGTTTCTACAAACTACTAAAAATTTGATTAAGTTATAGACCTATCCTGCTCCAAGATTGGAAAAATTTCCTTTACCACGGCACAAAGTTTCTTTTTTGAAAAATAAAACTGTTGTTTGGCAACCTTTAAGATCACTGCACTTAGAAGAGGGTCAAAGGAGGCCAGAGTCACAGGGCCAGAAATAGACATTAAAGATGGATATTTAAGAGCTACATTCAAGGTTTTCATTCCTTGGATAATTAGTCAGATTACGTAATTGTATTGTATCTTTCTATAACAAAAATATGGCAATTTATCATTTCCCAATACATGAAAACAACTGTTTTTAAAGGTTATATGCTCCTGTCCCCAAACAACAACAAAAAAGCAGAATTCTTAATCTAACAATACAGAAATATTTCCCTATTGTCAACTGTTTCAATGACATTTCTCACAGTAAGTTTATCACAACCTATATCAGTAAGTGAGTAAGTGAGTGTGCGAGCAATAAAAGAGTCGAGTGAGAGTGACATAATGGGAAAATGCATGAGTATAGCGGGTGTTTGCAACAAATGAAAGAGTGAACAGCCTGACCTCTTTGCTGACTTGTGTTTTCAGTCAGTCTTCCTGGTTACTATGCGTCATGCTTTGTTTCACCTGACGTGCAATTATTTTTCCCATTAAATACACAACATGTATTTCACTTAGTTTTTCTGAATGAAATTTCAATCAAAGGCCATTACACTCCTCAGACAGAGAAAGTTTAGAAAAATAACAAGACGCAATGGAAAAGAAAATAATGCTCTGTCAACGGAGATGGAAAACACAAAAATAATCATTTGCGCGAAGCAGGTGATGCATATGTTAAAGTGTCAAGAAGCACAGGCGAAATTAATAGCTTTCTGCCATAAGCATTCTCTGATAAATATGATTACATTTGCATACTTCATTTTACTCTTGATCTGCTGTCTTGGTGATTCTTGTGATTCTTGTGTACTGGTTCCAAAAGAAAAGTAATTTTCATTACTGCTCAAACATGAAACAAGTATTTCAGAGTCTCATTAGGGATTTCCCTGCGGTTCCCCCATCGACAGAATCAAATGACACAATACAGAAATCATATGTCAGCCAGACCTTGTAGAGTAATTCTGGATCAAGATTAAAAGAAATGGCTAAGTTAGGTTTAGTTCACGAGGACGCAACCTTTAATTAGCCAGACTATTTCTGCAATGTAAACAATACAATGTGAATAATGTGTAAATCAATGATTTGAGTAGATGGTTGTGGGGTGGGTAGTGGATAGGTTTTCTAGGAAGTGTTTTTTGCCTCATTAACTTATCAATAAGGCCATCTGACACTGTCTCCTATCTGCCCTGATGAGGAAGGCTGTCCATTCCAGTGTAATGGCCCAGCATTTGTCCCACATCTTGACATGTGGCTACAGAATCAACTCCTAAAGAAGTAACTCAGTTTCCATTTTATTTTTAATACCTAAATGCATGCGAGTTAACAGCATATTTAGAAAAAGAACTGCATGCAAATCTAGATCTCACTATTAAGCTATTTCTCTAGCTCTGGCCACACTGTTTCTAAAACATATTGAAATATGAGTCCTGTATCATATGTTGTCAATTAACATTAGAAAAAAAAGCTAATATAATATTAGGTAACCCAACGTTATCTTGCTAAGTAATTTGTAAAGAGTCCTATTTAACAGTGCCTAAAGTCTGTGCTTCAACATTGTTAACATTTCATGTCTTTGCCATGGATTGGAAATGACACACATATTCACAGTCTTCATATGGTGAATCTCTGGGTGACAATATTTGCACTTTTCCCCTGCTGTTTTCCAGTTCAGAATTCCAATTAACCTGTGCAAAGCGTGACGCCAATCACAGGACGCCGTATCGACAATGGGCATGAAAAGAATAATGCTGTTAGGATGATGTAGCTTACTGTGGGGGACTCCTCCCTCACTGGTGACAGAGAAGTTTGCTCAAGTCATTTATCAAGTCCTCTCTGGCCACCAAGGGGCTGGCGAGTCCCTGGGCCGCCTGCTGCTTGGGGGGCCAGCGTGCAATATGTGCATTTTAGGCCTCGGGTGGGCTGGCAAAAACTGCTGATCTGCTCAGTACTGCTAAGTTTGATGGATTTGTTGTTGTCATTTTCTTTGGTTGTGTTCCCCGCAACAAAACAAAGAGAATCATTAACTCTTTTGTGCTGCATGGAACTTTTATGGGTTAGGAATAATGCAAAACGAGATGGGGTACAGATGGGGTCAGCTGGAGTATTCTGTTGCTGGAGCCCTCCAGAATAGGGTGTTGAACATGCATGGATGAGCCTGCATAGAGGGCTGATTACAGAATGATTTAGCGACCACTGATATCCCCTTTCTTTCTCAAGCTCCCATCAGCGGGCTCATTTCAGCCGCAAGAGTGCAACTGGCAGTGTTCGCTACTTATATTTATAGCCGTTTGCTGTTTAGCACCTCATGCGATGCTCTGGCCAGGCTCATGCCTGAACCATTACTGTGCATCACCGTTAGGGGCTTGCTTTGTTTACTGATGCAGGCTTGGCACAGGTCTGTTCTACCAATTTAGGGATGCTGCTATGATCTTTGGTCGAGTTTAAAGTGCAGTGCAGTCATTTTTACATGATAGAGTCACAGGGAAAACAAATGAAAGTAGTGTTAAAATTGTTTGTCATTTAGTTCATCTTCATTTTTCTGATTAATTTAATTTAATTGCTGTCTTTCTCTACTGCATCTTGTAAACTGAACCTTAAATAAATAAATAGCATAACTTTTTAAAATATGTTTCCAGACACAAGCAGCAAAACTGTGTATATTGCATGCATATTAAAGCCTTTTGGTTTCAAAGTAATGTACAGTAGAAGGGAAAATTAAATGCCAAAAACATCTTGAAAATCAAGATCACTATATTCAAAAGTTTTCAGCTGAAAAAACCTGACATTTCACAAAACTTTGTGTGTGTAAATGACACTAGAGAACTTCCCTCGTCACTAACAAAAGTACACTTTGACCCAAAGTAAGTGGCCATGTGGTTGCTAAACTTCAAGGTGCAGACTAGTTTCCTCAAGGGATAGAGTTGAAGATCAAGACAAATCCTCTTATTTTTCTCTGTCAAGTCATCTCAGTCTGCGACGAAATACAAATTGAGATTGTAGCAACGGGCTGTGACAGTGTGCTGTTGACTGCAAGGGTTACAGGGGTGATTGAGTGTGTGTTTGACCGCCCGAGGCCGAGGGCTAACAGTAATGTTACACAGACAAGGTCGTCTCAGAGAGAGAGAGAGTAGCCTCAGCACATAATCCCAGTGTTCCTGGCTACTATGAACACAGGCCAGCCACAAAATTGATTAAGGTGGAGGAACATTCTTTGGGGAATGAGATCATCGACACAGATAGAAGCCTATGGTTTTGACCAAAAAAATGTTCTGCGATATATTAGTCTCCTCTTAGTTTTAAATAGGCATGGGTTCTTAATTTTGATGATCTCGCCACCTAAAAAGAGCCAGCGACTAATGTTTCGACCTGCGTTGACTCATACGGCCCATTGAGGGGTCACCAGTCATGGTAATAATTTAATTTAGCTTAATGTCACATAAGCGTCCAAGAAAAATGGCTAAACTATACAGTAGCAATATTTTATCAATACTGACCAGAGGCTCAAGCCAACCTTGATATGTCCCCCTTACTCTCATCAATAACACAAAAGAGGAAAGTTATTTCCCCATATAAAACTAATCTTTCCTTTTTATTGTATTTTAATGAAACAGACTTCGTTCTAAGGCAGTAATTCATTCCATTTGTTATGTTTGGACAACTCATTAACATTATCATCTATTATCATTAGACTGAAATTTTAAGCTTCTTCTCCCTTGAGATGCCGTGCGTTTCTTCTCTTCAGTTTGCATTAAAACAAATGTGGACCTGCTGATGCATTAGATTAATGTGCTCACTCACTGCCTGCTATTCCAGCTTGAAAACTAGACCAAGTTTCTATCTTGAGCATCATCTAAACATGTTTTTGTCTGGAAAAATCATTTATATGATTGTATATAGCTGTTCTTTTTCGTCACTCGGATAGCAAAAAGTCACAAAAACAGAGTAACAGGGAAGCTGGTGCTGATAGACACCAATTCATAAATTCCCGGAGATTTATTTGTGTTCTAATTTACCGACTGATATAGTCATCTACATGTCAAGCATAAGCAGCACTGACTTCATGTAACATTCAGTAAATCGTGATGCTAATGAGTTATTTAGACTACCAGATCAAATTCAAAGTTCCTAATTCTTGCTGAGTCTGCTCTAACAGATCAAGCCAGTTGCTAATTACAAAGTTAGCTTTTTTTTCCTGAATAAATAATGTTGATTAATTAGCAAGTCAAAATAACTGAAGATGATCTATGTCGTATATATCACTGTCATAAAAACTTACTGAAACGTTTCGTTTACATTGCCTGACTTCTTAATTACATGCACCCAAACTTTACAAATCTGATGGAAAATGAATTGCATGTAAGGTGAAAGGCTGCATACAAAACCCGCCAACTAAAACCGATCTAGTGGCTGGAGTCATAAAAGGATCGAAAAAGTACACCCACGGCTCGTTAGCAATTTAATAAATTATTTATAAGAAGTAAGGCTCATCTCTCAGTTAAGTTCATCTTTCAGTTTCCAGTACTCTTGCACTCTGTGGATGAGTGAATAAGGTGTGAAGTTAATACTGAGACATGCTTATATTGATGTCTTCGTGCATTGCGGGTATATACAGACTAGGTGGGATGCATCATAATGTATCGTCATCACAAACCGATGGCCTCCAAAATGACCACAGCGTTGGATCAACACTGTCCTCACAAAAAAATATATATTTTAAACTTCACAGAGAAACAATTGCTTTACAGGACTGCACCACATTTAGTTTCTCTGCTTTTTGTTCTTATTTTGCAAGCATTTGATAATCTAATCTTTGAATTATATTATCAATTATTTGTTTTTGCTTTAACAGTTATACAAATTATACCATTTGTGCAGTCGAATTAAAAATATAACTGAGATTATACATACAGTTTACATCAGTGTTGTCATGTCAATAGCCTGTCTTCCATGTGCTGTCTGCAGTGACTCAAACCTCTCTTGGGTTGCATGGGTTTGCACTAACTGCACTGAATTTATTTACTACCAATCTCTGGGGTGTGGATGGGATTGTCTTTCTGAACCTAAACAACAGGATATTTTAGATATATGACATATCTTATAGGGAAGCGTTGGTCAGATGTCTCACCTTCATGATGCAAGCACGTCTCATATATCTTGCCTAATCCTGTCACAATCACAATCATCCATTTGCCGACACTGCTCTTTTAGGACTGTCCTCACATAGTCTGAGTACCAGTGCTGTTGGTACATTTGCAGAGGAGGCTGCCATTTTGAATTACTCTTTTTTCAAAGCTAATACCAAAATTGTCACCATATTTAGGTACTAGTTTCAAATGTTGGTGTTTTTGGTATTTTCTAAAAACAAGCTTTTTGCAAATTTAAACATAAAAATCTACGGAGACCTTGATGGTTCTAGCTTCCATATTATCCATTAGTTGGTGTTAATGGACACCTCCTCAGGCATTATCTTTATTATTTACCACAATGGCCATGCACACTTGACCGTAGCTCTGTACTGCTAATGCTTTGGGTGGATTAGACAGCAGGAAGGCAGCTTCATCTAGTTTTTGTAGGTGGGACTTTCTCACACCTGTCTGTCAGGTTCAAACACCGCATTGTGATTTTGCTGTCAGAAAAATATGGTCACAGTTTATTTAGCGGTACAGCTACAACTAATCATTGCTCTTTTTTGGCCTTAGTCCAATGAACTGCAAAGCATTTATATTATTACTGGATTTTGGCCTATGTTTCATAATAACACCGTACTACATAGTTCTAAGTTCTGCAGTACTGAAATAAGGACAAGAGTATTTATAGAGCGTTCAGTGGCAGCCTTTAAAAAAAGGACTTTTAATATAGACAGCCTCCATTACATAGAAAAGTTTTGCACTCCAGTCCTTGCAGGTCCATCTTCTGTCTTATATTTTCATTTTTTGGTATGTTTTGCAGATGAATTCTCAAAAACCTTCTACTCAAAGACATTTTCACTGTACCCTTTCTGTTCCTCCAAATGTGAGAATGCAACAAAGACACGACTGTGGCCTCTGTAAAAAGTAGTTTTCATTCAACACTGTCAAAGACTTTTGTCTCGCAGTCACTCACACCTTCTTCATATTCAGCAAGAGCAGGCTACACTACAATTGATATTTAGGTAATTGATAATCACTTTATGACTAATGTTGTCAATTTGGCAACTAAATCCTATTTTGGTGGCCATCTGGGCTCACTGAATTACTCCCTTGAGAGCAGAGGTTATAAATAGTAATTATTCAGATGTCATTTACTTTTAGAGGTGTTTAGTGCTTATCTATTTTGCAGTTAAAATGCTGACTTTGTGCCCACAGAGCTTCTTTCCCCCAAAAAATTATCTGCAAAGCATGTAAGGACTACCACAAAATGTTGCAACACCACCTAAATTTTCCCATGAAAAACTTTATTAATTTAGTTAATGACTATTTTACAATTAAATATGTTCACAAAGCAAACTTGGAAAAACAAGTCGTCATGATGGACTTCAGGGAAACTCATGTGACCTTTTCTCTTTTCTCTCTTCTAGGCAAGGTTTGTTTTTAATGTGGGGAATAAAGACTTCCGAAGCTCTTCCTACATGTAGATTACGAATGTGATCTGGATGACAAATGTTAGACTTACACAGGATTATCCAACATGCACTGTCTGTGCATTTCACTCACTTATTGCTGAGGCACTCTGTCAAATTGATTATCCAGTCAACTAATTCCCAGTCTATGTTTAGCTAAAGTATGATAGACTCATTGTGTCCCATGGGTGCAATTCTCATTTGTGTGTCTGTCTGTGTGAGTGAGTATTTATGTGAAAGAGGCTAACTAATCAACAAACTGGGCCAGAAGCTGAATATTGAGCAATCTGGGACAGTTGTCGGTGTGCTTTAGGGCTCATCACAGCCAAATCTGGGGATGCAGTCAGTGTTTGATGGAAAACAGCTATAATGTAGAATAAACATAGAGATGGTGATGATGATGGTGATGAGGGGACAAATGCTGTTTTATGTGTGATGCTTTTATTCATGTGCATTTCAATCTCCACAAAATTCTTTACATTGACTCTGATCCTAGAACCAGATTTTAGCCAGGAATTGCCAAAACAGTGTAATTTAATTGTAAAAAGTATTATTTATAAATTGATTTAACTGGCCAGCATTGATCGATTTCACATGCTTGTTGGCCAACAGGAGTTTTTTCTCCACTGCACTTTCAATTCATCATATAAATTGTGAAAACACAAAAAGAATAAAACCCAAAACCTCAGTCAGGATGAATACTACTGACAGAAATACAGAATGGAAAAGTATATAAACATTATAGTGGATGTAACTTGTGCTACTGAAAGCATCCAATTAATTAATAAAGAAAAGCCTAAACACATTACTTAAAGCAAGCTTAAAGTAAAAATGGGGAGTCCACATTTAATGGAAATGTTAAGAAAACTGATGTTTCAACTAATGTAGAAAAAACAAGACATGGAGTCACACTTAAATAAACTGTGCATCTGAATAGTTAAGCAGACAAATGAAGTAGTTATAAAGAAAATATTTCATTATTGTATCTTACTTTATCTCACTGTCCATTGCAAATTTGTATTGAAAGGTTTGTCACTTATCCTTGTTATAATATTACTCATCCTTGTAGTACGCAGAAGGATCTTCTTATAATAATAAAAACTGAATAATTCTTTGGGGAACAGAGAGATAAGAATCGGGGTTTACATGTAAAACCACACCATTTTATTTATTTCTTTATTTAGAAAAAGCCAGTTTTAAAAATTTGGGGTTTTAAATACTGTAAGGTAAAATAACTACTAATTTTACTTGCATCAGGGTGATAAAATGAACTCTAATGGCATTTAGAGTGCACCTTCGCTCTTTCAAAGTTTGCTCTTTCAAACACCGTTATCTGTTTTGACCTACCAAGCCTCAAATATCATAGAAAATAAATGGACCAAGTGCATTTGGAGGCAGCTATATCCATTCTGTAATAATCCTTAGTGTGTCCTGTCTTCCTCCTCTCACCTCCAACCAGTTTCTTCCTATTGAAAAGGAGTTTTTCCTTCCCAGTGTTGCCAAAGTGCTTGCTTGTTGCCATAGTAGTCACCTGACTGCTGGGGTTTTCTCTGCATTATTCTTGGGTCTTTAAATTACAATATAAAGCACCTTGAGGTAACTGTTGTTGCGATTTGGTGCTGTATAAATAAAACTGAATTGAACTGAATTACTAACAAAATAAACACACGCTGATAATTTTCAAAAAGTTGCATCTTTTTTCTAACTCTATGTAACAACGGCCAATTAAAATTTATCTTGATAATTTTCAACAGTTATTTTTTAATAATACCTCACATTTCCAGACATAATGAGTACTATCATAATTGTCATTATTTAAATTGAGATGCAGATTTAATGATAATTAAATGTTTCTTATTATAGTATTACAGATGTGTAGTTGTAGTGGATAGATTTACTCTATGAGTGTTTTCATGAACTTTTTTTTTTTAATATCCATCGTACTGTACCTTTCTATCTTACAGTCTTATGCTCAGCGGGTCAGCTCAGGACCATAACAGAGCACCGTTCAATACCAGCTGGTCACACGAGAACACCTTCTTTATTTCCTATTGGAGCAGAAATATCTTTATCACATTATCTGGTGTGTCTGGCCAAGCAGAGTCCTCGGAGAGTAGAGGAGAGGGTGAAAGAGGTCATGTAGAACCAGACAGAGACACTTGCATGACACTGTGACATGTTAAGATCCCCTCCACTGAACTGTGCCTTGCACAACAACATGAAACAAGGAAATGAGCCACAAACATTTTCCTGACCACCCCCCTCCTCCCCGCAGCTACTCAAAGGTTTACAGTCATATGCAGAAGCAACCCACAGATCTAAAGAGACGGGTAGCAGTAATTTCAAAACTATAAATATGAAGTTATTATCATACAAGTATCAGCTAGACTGTGTTTTCATTTTGAGGGATTTTAAATATTGCGACAAGATAGTTGGAAATATGATTTCATATTTTCAGCAGGCTTGATTGTTCGACTAGATAACAGCACGGTGGCCATGTGTTCATCTTGTTTAGTGCACTGAGGTGACAAGACTCCACTGGAAGGGAATTATATGTCCTCCACTGGGTCGTCTCTCCAAATGAGAGCCATTGCCCCTATTAGACAAAGGTTAATAGTCATTTGCTGAAGAAAACAGCTGATTTTATGTTTGATCCAGAACACAAACAAAGCTAAAGACGGCTATACATTTATTGTCCTCCTCATGAGACCCTTTCTGTTCATGAAACCCCTAAATATTTTAATTCTGACCATGTGAAAAGAGTTTATGTTCATTTTCTCTGTGCCCTGCAGGCAGGAATCAATGACATTTGAAATAATTGTTGTTACAGGGGTAATCTCTGGAGGGAGAATGGGGCAAAACTGTAGAGAAGATTTGAGTAAATTACTGTGTCAGCTTCTATTTATTTGCAACTGGATTGCCAGAGGCAGCACTTCAAGATAGCCATTAGGAGTCAGGGCAATAAAGACAGAGCGTGTAGCCATTGTCGAAAAGTTAGCGTGTAATGCAGCAAGTTATCATCAAAGTGCTCCCTGTGGAGAGAGCAGGGCGCACACTGAGGAGAATACATGTGAGGAGAACCAATTATAGCTCCTCAAATCTCTCTTTCTCAGAGGGAGAGGTCATAAATAGATTGATATAGCTGTGTACACTTGCTGTATATCTCTCCATATGGAGACTGTAGCCTATCTGTATCATTAAAGGTAACAGCCACCCTTAAACTGAGAACATGTGCTATACTTTTGGTGAGTACAGTAAAAAGCTAAAAGGGTGAACAAATTGCTAACAAAGTTCTAAATAGAAGAGCAAACACTTAATGCGCGAACGAAACATTTTGTCACTGCAAGTATAAAAGAATAAAATACAAATTTTGCTCAGTTTATTCGTTTGCTGAGGAGAATTGAAGTACTGGAACATGTGATTTAAGTAAAACCAGCAACACTGTCGAATTATGGTGTTACTGATTTGCTATTTAAAATGTATTAGTATCAAAGTATCATAGTCCAAGTTACCAAATGTTATTGTGCACATTAGCCCGATTCAGAATAATAAACTTTACTGTGCAAAGGTAATTGTCTTAAATACCTTAAAGGCTACAGAAATATATAACATGATCAGTTAATGTCATACATAAAACTTACAAAGAGTGACCACAAATAGCATAATTTATCCTCAGTACACTTTCACAGAGCTTTTTGATGTACACTTTCTAGTAGAAACTTCCTTGAGAACATTAAGTAAAAAGTGAATTCAAAGTCATAAGGTCCAAATTTCAATTCTCCCTGTGGCTCTGACCTTTTGTGTGCAGTTTTCCTTTAATTTTCCCATTTAAGTCGCTTGTTGTCTTTGTAATCACTCTGAATTTATCTTATGTAACAGCTATCTACTCTATTTCAAGCATATATTCCCAGAATATAACTATGCCTCATGGGATATCCTAATTAAAATGCTAATTTCATGAACAATGTGAAAGCACACAATTAGCTGCAAATTAAATCACACGAAGCAGATTCAAATAACAGGCGAGCATGAACTGGTTAATCCTTTTACTCTGTTAAAATGAAACCTTCTTGACCTGTTTAACTGCATTTCTGGGGATATTAGCTGAAGTAATGATAAAACAATGAATATTTAAGAAAGTCATAATCCACAGAAGAGACACCTTTTTAATCCCCAGCCACTCAAATATGGTATGATAACCAGCACAGGCGGTGACTTTTAAATCTGGGACTTAAGAGAGGAGGGGGGAAGGAACAAACAATGAACAGGAAGTGCAGATGAAAAGGGAGGCTGCATTAATTAGATGACAGCGATGGGCTACGGCGGTGAAGACAAGGCAGGGAGAAAGGGGATTGAAACTGTTTGTAGGGTCTGCAAAACAAATGGCGCAGGTCCCTGCGGGAAAGAGATTATTATGGGGTCTGTGTCTGTCAAACATGTGAACACAATACAAAAAAGGAAAGGAGGTGGGAAGAGGAGGGGGCCCGAGGCAGTCCTGTAGCCTCTGAGGGCCTACGAGGACCCAGGCTGTCCCCAGCAACACTGGTCCTGCCAAAGAATGTCTGTAATCCTCAGACTGACTGAGGTGATCCCGTGGCTCTCTCTGGCAATGCAGCAGGCTTCCCTATTGTCAGTAATGCTCAAAGAGGAGAGGGAGGAAGCCAGAGAGGAGGGGGAGGCAGTGAGGCACTGGGGAGGTGGTATCCTTTCTCAGCCTGGCCTTATGAAAGCTCCCTGCTATTGTCCAAAAATTACAATTGCACTTTTCTGATCTTTTGTCCAGTCCTGTTGACAGTGGTTATTGACTAAACGGTTGGACATGGAAAGGATATGACCCCCACCCGTACCCTCCCTGCCTCCCTCTGTTTTTCGACTTTGGGGGGCCTCCATGAACAAGAGAGGAAGCAGGTTTGAGGTTTACATGTAGCATTAGACTTTAAAGGGGTTTGAGGCAGCTTATGTGAAAAAGGAATACAGAGATGGGCGGAGGCTTTGGCCCTTAGGAAGACAGCGGGAGACACAGTGAGCAAGAGAGAAACTTGGAAGAAAGAGAAGAAGAAGAGGAGGAGGAGGAAGAAGAAAGAACAGACTTTTCCCTCAATGTGAAGATTTTTTTTCCCCCGTTTCTCCCCTCAAACAGATGCTAAGGCAGATGGCGGTGAATTAGCAGAAAATGGGCAAAAAAAGAAATGAGACAGTATATTAGAAGTCCAGGGAGGACGGACATGATGAAATAAAGATTAAAACGCCTCTGCAGAGGGAAGGAAATCTCACCCAGGGGTTGTGGGAGGTCTGAGGTGTCATCTCGGAAACATAATGTCCAACGGCTTTGGTGATGAGCGATATGCTCTGGGCCTTGTGTTGCAAAAGACCCATCATACAGCAGCAGCGGTAGCAGCAGGACATTGTGTATCTCACTGTGGGGCTATATAGGTGAGAAGCATCACATTAATAAAATAATGAGGATAACCTAACGATGGATCTCCAAATTCAATAAATGTAGTAGAATAGATGGATTTTAAAAAAGCACCTATTTAACACTTTAATTGGAAAGAAACATATGCCCATCTTCATCATGTGCCTTGCAGGAACATTATTAGTTTTATTTCTATAACCTCTTTTTGGCCTTGTACTACATTCTATAAATCTATAAATAGAAAGCAGTCCACGGGTATTTCTCCAGAGTATCTATTACTTTGAGAGATTGACAGAAATAAAAATAGTGAAAGTGCAGACTAGGTTAAGACTACACAACATTACAGCCAGTAATTCTGGCTGCCTATTAGATTTATCTGTTGCAGGCTGAGGAAAAGCATGCACTTTGTCTTCAGACATGAAAACAGCATCTCAAGTGTTACAATTCCAGAGGGGGTAAAGTGGAATTGCTGTTTTTACATTTCTGTACCATTTTTTGCCCATAAGGAATATGGATAACAAATGAAATATTCAGCCACATTGTCTGATTTATCTCTTTTATTATCTGCAAATATCACCCCGGCAATTTAAAGGATAGCTCGCTTCATTCGGGCCTTTTCGCTTGGGGCCTGACAACCTATCAACTTTATACCGCATAAACAGGTCAGGATTGTATGAGCATTTCTATATGTTATAGTTTAAGGTTTTGAGCTCACAGAATTTCTAAATAGAAATTGAAAAAAGGAAAAAAAAAAAAGGCACGATCCTTAAGGGGATGCTACAGACCTTCTTGCGTGAGAAAGATAAATTTGCACTGTGTCCGTTTCTGAAACCAGGGAACAAAATGTTATTAATTTCAAACCAAGTGGAGACCTCCGTATCACAATTTCTCAGACTGTAAGTAATATGACTCTCCTGGGGCGGATGATTGACTGACAGGCGCTCCAGTCCGGCTTTTTGTGCGGGCTGAGTGTTTTGGAGCATCCCTACGATCCAGTTTGTCTTGGAGCTGTCAAGTGATATAATAAGCCTTAGTTCTTGCCCTCTAAATGGGCTCTGACTTCACAAAACTAATAGTGTTTGAAAACTGACCTGCATTCACACTTTAAGAAATAGGGATTAGGATAATTAGACAAAGTGGAAACATATTTTATTCTGACACTTTCAGAAGAGGCTCTAGATTTCAGTAGTTTCTATGTTCATTATAGTTATTTTATTCAGTTGGTGTTAAATGAATTGACCAGATAAATGGAAACAATCTTAGAGATGAGACCTTTAATTTCTACTGGGTCATTAATCATTTTTTCCTGCATTGTATCAATGATTTTAGACAGTTGATATATTATTTAACCAAAATGCTTGTTTTAAGATCTGGAGACTATGGGCCCTGTTTAACAGCTCATAAAATGTGCAAATTATGAGAAATGTTTATAGTATCCTCAAAATTCCAAACAGAGTTTGCTTTGTGTGGATATCTCCATGTGTAACATTCATCTTTTCATTAAAACACACACACACATCTTATCACTTAAATTAAAAACACTATTCTGTAGGAAAAGTAAGGTTTACCACGGGCTACTGTTTTTCTCCCTGTGTGGCAATACTGATATCTATATGACAAGGGGGGGATTTACTTTGAAATTATACTGAAAGCTGAATAATATTCAAAAGCAGAAGAAGTGAAGCCAGTATCACATTGGATACTAATCTTCCGGTTTTTGGTATAGACACAAGGTACACTATTATCAGACAAGGATACAGTGCCGTTGAAAACAAAGTAAGCACAGTGCAGTCAGTAACTTATCATGAACTTGGCTGAGATCAAACGATCTGCCCCATGACCTTGACTGAAACACACTTTCTGTTCCTTCTAGGTACTCTGTCCCTCCTCTCCGCATTTCCAAACACACTGCATGGCTAAAGATAGTTATTCCACCTTGAACCGCTCTACATCACCTCCCCTGAGAACACACGTCCCTCTTGTGAAACCTTATACACTACAGCATTTCTCACTTCCTGAAAGGGGAATCGAATGTCAGGGGGGAGAATATTCAGCATGGCTCACTTTAAATCAAGATAAAAGACTGAAATAGAAAATAATGTGGGGAACAAACCCCCGGATAGCCCAAGGCTCTTAATAGAAACACATGGCTGAAGGCTGAGGTGTTGTCAGCAGCCAACACAGTGATATTCCTTTTTGATCATCTGGCCTGCCATAAAATTAGAATAGCAAATACCTCCTGACAAAGATGCATGTTCCTCCTCTATTGTGCCATCATAAAATAAAGGGAAAAAACTCCACTGGTGACTCTGAATGCCACAAACTTCAATTTAAATTTACAGCGCTGCAAAAAGAGAAGTGATATGCACTCAAAAATTTTAATAACCTATTAAGTTACGACTTCAATTTCATTTTATGAATATTTTCCTTGGGGAGCACAGCCATCACCAGAGAAAGATCGAAATTTAAAAAAGATAAATAGTGCCATTAATCTACAACATTTCTCTTCCATTATCCCTGAAAATGAGGAGTTATTTTTGCTCAGATCCTCACGTAATTAGCTTCTTACACTTGATTCACTAGCCAGAAAATGACCATGTTCAGAAAATTAAAAATTTGTCATTAAGTGGAATTTAACATAATACCATTTATCTTTATATATTCCTCCGCTGACAGGCAGCAGCCTTGGATGTTGATCAGGCTTTTGTGTCAGAGGACTTAGCACTGTAAGAGACGCAGAGCTGTTAATGTGTGCTCAGTTAGCAGGTGAATATTGGTGATTTTAGCTGCTTTCACACAGAATATTTATCCTACTAATGGTGCTGTCATTTGAAATTGGGAGTTGCCATTTGTGCTAAAATGAGAATAGGACTGAAACACGGTGTTATACTGTTTCACTCTATTATGAAGACAGATGTTAACATCCAGTAATGTGTCCACTTCAGTCTATAAAGGCAAGTTCTTTCTTTTTGCTCATTTGTTTTCAGATGTTCATATTTATATTTATATAAGGAAGCAAGTACATTTTTATTTATGCAGCACATTTAAAATCAAAGTACTCTACAATAAAATAAAAGAAAGAAGAAGTTAGCTAACATTAAGCCTCTGTGACTATGTCGCTTTTATTTCAATTAGCTTACAACTAACATGACAGTGAAATAAATTTTGAAAGAAAAATATGAGGAATTGTTGAACACAGTTGGAAAATTTTCAAATGTGTATCCGGGGTCTTGATACTTTTTCATTTGCAAGTCCACTTTTTGGTGGCCACATAAACTTGTCTGTGGAAACTTTGCCTTTCCAACTGTGCATGCACCACAAACACCGGACTTCAAAGAACCAGAATGACTACTCGGCCATCGTGTCTCCAACTGTGTCCAACAAAGTATAATCAAGGCTTAAGTCTCTTAAGGACAGGCTTGGTCTAGTTAATATCATAAATATCAGTCATGGTGACTTAAGATGAGCCTGTTAGCATTTGTTATACATAAACCTTACCACAGATGAGAGTCAGAACACTGCCAAAAAAAATCTTTTTCTTTTGCAGATGTTTCCATAAATGGTAAAATTAAATAAGAAAAAAACAATACAGAAAAAAATCAATAAAATAAAAAATGTATACAAAAAACGATGCCTTCCTTCTTTTTAAAAGTACAATGTACTGTATATGTGACAGCAGTTCCAATGTCAATTGAAATCATTTATTCTAACCACTGCAGCCCCAGGATATTGTTCTAGCCCACTAGCCTTAGCTAGCAAAGCAGTGTTTACTTAGCTAATATTATCTGTTTCACCAAAGCACATAGCTCTATTCTGGTCACTCTGAGATTGACTGCTGTTAACTGGTGTCTTTTCTGTTAACATTTTGAATCCACAGAAATCAAAGATAACAACCCTTTGCGTAGTAAAGATTTGTGTATCACGTAACTGTTTTTGACATTTGATATTTACCAAAGACAAAGTGTGCTACTACTGTTAGCTCCAAAAGCTATGCCCCAAAAAAGCGAGATCCTCAGAGGTCTGCAACAGACATTCAGAAATTCCTTAATAAATAGTGACGTAGTTGCTTTACGATGGTGATTCAACTGCAAAATGAAACACGCTCAGCAATCTTACTTTTAAATTGGAATATAACTACAATACAACCAAACAGCAACCAGATTGCAGCGAGTCTACATCACAAAGAGTCTGCTTTTATAAATTAGACAGCAATTATTTGCAATCCTTCACCAGTCAAAGTGATTATAGTCAGTCATGATTTTTTGGAGGCAGGTTGCCTCCCACCAAGCAATCTGTCCAGTTACCTTGCAAGCAATTGCTCAACACAACTCCTTGCATTCATCCTCCACCAGCAAGAAAAACTCAATGCAATCATCGGGCAACCATCAATTTTTCCTAGTTGCAATGAGGTTGCTATCGGATTTTTACTCTAGTGTGACTAAGACATTAGTCATTGTACAGTATACTGAGATTCAGAAAAAAATATTTTGAAAAACTAAAAACATCATGTGGTTTGGACAAAGAGGATAATTCACTTTTCCTCCTTTGAACAAATACGAAAACCCTTAAAGCCATAGAGGATTAACTAGTATAGAAATGTTCATTAAGGCTCTAAAAGTTAATGTTCATTTTAAACACCAGCAACAGATATAAATTATTTGAAAATACCAAAGCAAATCCAGTGACAATGCATTTAAAATGATGTAATCAATGACTGAAACGTGCACAGACTGATTTGAATTGGAGGTTCTGTTCTGTGCTTCTGTGTGCCGTTCTGTCATTTACTTAGTTCAACACAAAAACATGTTGGTCATCATCTCACAGCACAGCAGGCTATCCATTAAGATCTAATTGATCATCAGAAGGAATGGAAGGAAGAAATGGAGTTGATAATGGTGAGAGAAACCATTTTGTCTCACTCCCATTACAGAGCAACAGCATTCTTGTTTAGTTATTATTCTCCTGTGACTATGAAAACAAGAAGTGAGGGGCCACATGCTGCACTTCTCTATTGAAAAACTTTCCCTTCTTATAATAGACCTGCACAAATCTTGTAAACCTTTAAAAGACATAAAAAAAAAAAAATTGTTTCAAAAACACATGAAAACAGTTGAAATCATCGCAGGAAACGACGTGAGATTCATAATAATTAAATACATGAAACTTATACCACAGCTGAATTGTGTTGCGATGTGCATGATGTCACGGTACTGAAGCAAATTAGGGATACATGTTGTACAATGAAGCCCTCACATCAAGTGGTTAATGCAGGCTCTCGTCACCCATGCCTGCTCCCCTAAAGCAAAAGCACATTACCGGTAGCTTTAAAACTAATAAACTCATTTCATAATAAAATGTGCAGCTGGGCTGGTAATAAATCATTATGGGACTTCTTGTTCCCTTGATACAGTATTGAGGCATTGACCCCAATCAAGTGCTTGCAACAAATATTTGGAATTACAGGCTGGAGTTGATTAATTTCACAAGATTCAGAGATTCTTTAAGAAGATTAACTATAAATGCCTCTGAGAACAGAAAGTGGAAAAAAGATAGTAGATAAGCCGTGCAATTTGATTCCCTGATTCTTTGATATACATTTTCTTTGAATTTCCTGGAATTTCTCTGAAGAAATGAGCTAAAGAATATAATTAAATATTTGAGTTAAAAAAAAATTCATTTAAAATTGTGCTTCATTAGCTTTGTTTATGTGTTTGTCATCCCGGGCAGGTTTCCACAATTTCTGTAAAGTCAAACAAGCCATGAAGTCACTGGTTTGTGATCTTATAATATTTGGACTCTTACCTTTTTAAAATTATACATTTTCTAGCATCAGAGATATACAGAGATATTTTAAATATCTAATGTTTAAATTATGAAGCAAAATCTTACATGTTTTCAGTGCAGATGAAGACAAATACTTTGAATAAAAACAGTGATTGAGAGACTTATTTTATTCTTGTGAGGTCCAAGCTCATATCTATCCTCGGCAATTCGGCCATATTCATGTGAAAACTTTAGAGCATTTATAGAGTTCTAAACATCATAAAGACTTTGATGTACTTAAATGACCCCAGACTTCATAGAGGCACAGCAAAAATATTATTAAAGCTGACATCTTTAGTATAAGAGCGGGGAAGCTGCTTATCACACAATACGGAAGTGTGGTATTCAATCACTTGTAATAGCAAAGGAACAAAAGCGCATCCTGAGGTTGCATCAAACTCCACTACATGCATTTTTCACCAGCCCCTCCCTCTAAAACAAAACCAAGTGTCCTCACATGCGAGTCACACATCTTTTCAGCTCCCTGGGGTTCTGAACAGTCTCTCTTGTCTTCAGCCAGTTTCTCTGCTCTAACCTGCAGCAGCCATCAAACCCATTAATCCATCCACCGAACACGACTATGACTGATCTTTTCGCCAAACAATTAATTTGTATCTCACTGTGGTTCGGTGTGGCTGTACACACTATCATGAAAGTATCAATGGCAGTTCCACCACCAGAGTGAAATAATAGAGTAATAAGGCAACCAGCATTTGACCTTGGAAGACAGCTAATTCATCTGCCCATCCATCTTAATTATTTCCTCTGAAACGGATACAAAAGGCAACCTGAACATTTCATCAGTTCTCATATGACAATTTCATTTTTTATGTGTTCGTAATGCCTCCATTTTTCTTATATGATGCAGCATTTCTTTGTCATGAATTCAAAGGAGTGGCCAATAAAGGCTACACCAGTGGAGATTGAGTGGTTTATTGAAAGTTCATGCTAGAACCAAGAAGCACAATGAACGTTGGTAGATTTACCCATAAGTAAGTTTCTTTGCTTAGAAAAATCGACAGACTTCTTTCTGTCATCCATATTATCATGTTTTCAAAGGCAGTATTAGACTTTAGGCAACCAGTCTAACTGGTTATAATGCTGGCAACTCAATAGAGATTTACTTTTTCATTCCAGAAGAAACATAGCACTGAGCCACATTATTAAAACTTCTGATAACAGAAGGAAAAACACTGACCAGCTTGTTATGACTCAAGGTTCTCCTGGGAAAAAACTTGGTTCATGTGGATGCTACTTTGAAACATATCAATAGCAACAGCAGTTACTGATGACAGTGGCCTCACAGCAGCCTAGTCTCCCAACTGCCCTGATTCTAATTGTTGAGCATCCATGAGAAAACTTTCCATTCACTGAGGCCACATCTCACATGACCCAAAACACAAGATACCCTAAGAGGTCCCATGTCCATGTTTTGATTGGTCTGAGCATGAGCATGCTGCCTTTTCAACATCCCCTTAATTTAACAATCAGGCTGAATATTTTCCAAGTAATTTTAAAGTTTTGTTGTTACTAACTCAGTACAAGAAATCTGGATATATTTTCTCAGTCTACTGATTTCTCAGAGTTGCTACTTTATTGTTCCATCATCTCTATCAACACCTTGCTAGACTGATCATTTTTACTTTATTTTTAGACTTTTACGATGGATGAATGTGATGTCCTGCGTTTAACTTTACTGGGGCAATACCAACTGTCCTTCAACGCTAAATCACTCAGGAGTGAAACTGTCTGCTGTCAGCTACACAGTGCTGGTGAGCAGCATTTGGAAGCACTTGTAGCTTGTCAGTCTCATTTGATTTTCATCAGTGGAAGTTTTTAAGCATCTGACAGATGATTCAACATGTAGGTTCGGCGATAGCTGTCAATCAATCGAGGGCAGAGGCGATTTGGAAAGCATGAAATGTTGCTGTGAAAATAAAGGGAACAAAGCTTTTCTTTGGCAAGTATACACGATTTGTGCAATATGTTCCCTCATTTGTCCATCTTATTGGACATACAGTAGGTGATTATCTGTTAGTTTTTGGGATACCAGTAACAACATATTGTATGTCTTGGTTTGACATTTGATCCGTCAGCTTGTTTGTTTTCCTCACACTTGTAATCCTGTTATTTAGGTCCATGTGATCAAGCTGCCCTTGATACTCTGATTTTCTCCCCAAGAACTGTGTTTGTAACAATGTTTTTGACACTTTCAATTAGATTTTCTGGAAGCTGCCAATTTGCGCTCAGCGGATAGAAAAAGATTTGTCTGTTATCATTATTTCAGTGGGACCCACCTATTTTGCTGAACAGTTTGATTATTTATATTCATCACAGATTAATTTAAGTGCACTTTAGCAGAGTAAAACTATTAGCAAACAGGAGTATTTCACGAGTTGGATTAGATGCATTTTTTTCAGGGGAATCTTGTATGAGTTAGACTTCATTAGTACTCAGCTAATTTTCTTGTTTGGGCTTCTTGTCCTTTGCATTTTTTTTTCTTCCTATGCCTTGGTAGTATTAGGTTGGAGCAAATCTCCAGATCAACCACATTCAGAGTTATTTAAATCACATTTTTTTCTCCTGATTTGTGGTTTGAACTTCTACAGGACATCATGAACATATCTATATGCCTAAATCTAATGTACAAACTTGCTACCAGTGTATCTCAAAGGCGTTCTTTCAATTAAGATCTGGTGACTGTGGAGGCCAAATGAGTACAGTGAACTTATTGTGATAGTCAAGAAAGATGATTCTTGAGATGATTTGAGCTTTGTGAAATCGGTCAGCAACAATACTCAGGTAAGCACTGACATTTAAATGACCCTCAAATGGTGCTAAAGATCCAAAAATGTACTACCAAATTACCCTCACATCTTTACACCACCTCTTGGACTGTTGATACATGCCTAGATGGATCCATGCTTTCATGATCCTCGCATCTGAATGTTGCAGCAGAAATCAGACCAGGTGATTTTTTATTTTTTTTAAACTTCTTTTAAAATACCAAAACCAGCCACCCCATATACAATGCCACTAAATCACCTTTCTTCCCCATTCTTGGTTTGAATGTCACTAGGTCATCTTTATCAGGACTGCATACCTAAATGTGCTGAGGAGTTGCTACCATGTAACTGGCTGATTTGCACCTAAGAAAGTAGAGCAGTAGAGTGTATTTTCCAAAGAAGCGTTAATTTTTTTTTCATGTGGAATCTATGAAATGTAGCACACACTTCGTGGAGGTCTAGAAGGGACTAGAAGTACAGGTTTGGATGTTAAATAAGATATTTAAAAGAGAGAATATTCATAAAATGGTATTAACTGTGTGCCATAATATCAAAAGGAATCCAGGATTAGTAACTTATTTAATTTAAAGTTAATCCCATTTTTAGACTTTACAATAACAGTAACAATAAATAATAAATAAAATAAATCAACTAAAAAAATTATAAATAATAAAACTTGTGTTGTGACAGTCCTAATAGGGACACTAAAGTACAAACAAGCCTTCTGAACTGATGACATACTTCCTGGATAGGCCTTCAAATTATGAAAATTAGTTATTGTTATTAGATCAGATTTCCCATATTTTTCAGCTTTCTTTTGTAAGTAGATCAAACACTAAACCAATCTGAAGCTTCCAGCTCTGTTACATTGATATTTCTTAGAATATAAATGCATCTAAATTCAGAAAATCGGAAATTGTAATTCTAAGTACAAAACAAATAGAAGATACCGTGAAGATCATGAAAGGGTGGATGAATCGGGTGTGCTTTGCCTGTGCACAGAAGGCTCAGATAAAAGTATATTTGCTCAACAGCACGTTGATGTAAAAACAAAAACTGTTGTACATGCCACCCATACATACTGTAATAGATATTCAACTGAGAAAAAAAAGTAGGAAGTGTTGGAATGATATTGCAAAAGATAGGAAAAGCATTCCGCATTTTAGGCACACATTATAACAGTGTTTGATATAACCCTGTCTGATGCCGGGCTTTTGGCTGCCGTGCAGATAAAGCTGCTAATAGTGAGGCAAACGAGAATGCAAAGCAGGCCATCTGATAGCACAGAGCAGAAGGTACGAAGGAGGCATGTGTCTGGGAGAGGCAGCCGAGGAGCATTTGTCAGGAGACAGTGACAAAAGGGGGTTGAAGGGGCCTTGCTCAACGCTATTCAGAGACAATTTGTAAGCCCGGCTGTTGAAGCCAGGCCAAAGACTTGTGAACAGCTGGAGCCCTGCCGTGATTGATAAATGCGGGCCTCCAAGAACTTCATTTTGATATGAATGAAGACAAAAGCGTGACAACATTCTGTGAGTGTTTAATATTACCATCATTAAGTGGCGACAGTGGACAAACGCTCCGTCCTCAGCTGGGGATACACAATGCCAAAAGGGAGGTCAGTACCCTCTGCTAATTAACATTTTTATGACAAAATTCCTTTCTCTTTTTTTTTTTTGGTAGCAGATTTGTAATTAATTCGGGTTTCAAGCTGAGTGATTAAAAGGACATTTAATCTGGATTTAAAGGGGCTGATTACACCAAGGAATACTTACCAAGAAAACCCCCCATCTTAGCCTTTTGATGGTCACTTTTGTGGCCATTTTTAAGGTTAAACATGTATGATATAGTGTTTTCAAAAAAAAAAAAGGAAAGTTTTCTTTGATATTTTCTTAAAATAAAATATTTTTGAATAGTTACAACCCTACAGATATGGAAACAATCATGTGAACATTAATCTAATTACAGTGTTTGCTGTGCTAATCATGCAATTACCAAATTTCAACATGTATTGACAACTGTAAAAGAGTTTTGCTGGTTCTCTGTCACAGGCTTTTGCAGATGTTGTGACCCATGTTCACATGGGTCACTGAGAGTGAGGGTGGCCAGCTATGATCTTTTCACTTACTGGGTTCACTGATTTTTAAACCTCTTTATCAACAGCTGATTTATATTTTACTAGATCAATGAAAGGGTCTTTGATTTGGAGAGGAGTTTCCAAATAAAATAAACTACTAAACAGGAAATTCAATGAGGTAATCTTTTTTTTTCTTATTGATTATGTTTTTCTTCAAATAAGCTTTTTTTTTTATCAACATAACGCAGGATTTCTCTCAGTCTCTTCTATAGAATTGAAAGTAAACTATGCACATTCATCCCTGACCTATTTAATGGCTGAATAGTGCCAAAGACCTACACAGGAAAATTGAAAAGTTTTCCATCATTAGGTGATATATATAGCTGTGACCGAAGTCCATAAAAATTGGGAATTGTTCTATTCTAATTTAAAATTCCATTTCAGACACTCCTCACAGTGACAAAGGAGAACATCCATCCAGTAATACAGTCGAGAATTTGCTGCCAGGATTCACGATGAATGAGTGAATATTGATGAAGTTGAAAAACTCCACCGGGTCCCTGTTTCTACATCACTCCAGTGGAGGATGGGATGGGGGGAAGGGCAGGTTTCACTGGGTTTCCATGGAGTGAGACACCTTTCTCAATATTCAGAATCTCAGTGCTCAGTGCCGAGTCTCAAAAGGAGATCAATCTCACTTTGAAGCACTGGGGGCTTCATTTGTTTGTGAAGGATGTGAGGTGCTGCCTAAATGACTATGCCAATTCTTCAAAACCCACTTGCAGTTGACACCAGGTGCCTATGCATTCATTGTTTTTGGGGGGCTCAAGTTCAGAGACACATGACTGAATCCGCCCCACTTTGGAAAGGCTTGCTCACAGTAAAGACTTAGACACTTGGCAGTCACATTTGTTACTTAACTGAACCCTGACATTGCAAAGATCAGAAAAGGGAACCAGAAAAAACAATGAATGGGGACTAAAAAGAAATTTGGAAAAGTGCAAGAAAGATACGAGCAATAAACGAGTTCAGACACCATTACTGCTGTGAGATTAGGGAGGATTTTTTTTTTATTCAATAAGACAATATGACAGAATCTAATTTATAGCTTGTAGGATAGATGTTGTAATGAAATGAAATGAAAATATCAGAATTACTGGTAATAATACAAAAGCAGATACTAAAATAATCTTGCTAAACTATATAAACTTTTAAAAGTAGTGGACTGTGAAAAAGACATTGTTACAACACTGAAAACCATTATATTTGTTCATGAGGTTATGTTCTTATTTATAGCTAATTTAAATGTTTCTATGCTCTTACATGGAAAAATGCAGTGCAATACATGATTGCTGGCTCTGGATGGTGTGAAGCTGAAACAAAAGTAGATAATTTGTTTTCTTAATTGCATTTTTTCCACTTGCTTTCTTCTTCTTCTTCTTCTTCTTCTTTATCCTGCAAAGAATTTTTTATTTAATAATTACGTCTTTAAGATCCAAACCTGCATGCAGAGAAGTCCGATTTTTACAGATAATTGTTAAGTCTTTGGCTTTAAAACAGTCCTACCTTTTTCATTTGTATTTACATTTGGGCACCTGCCTATAATAACAACTCTGAAAGTAACTGAGTAGAAAGGACAAAAGGACTGTCTGTTTTTCTTTTACTGGGAAAAAAAAGGAGCCCACCTTTAGGGAGGCGTTACAAAAGTGTAAGTCTGGCAGTGGGTCCAAACATAAATAAATACTCCCTCAGTCGCCTGAGCTTAAGTAGCAGCGCGTCAAGCCATTCTTCTCCCAGTTTTAGCAGTTCAATGGCCCATGCGGTTTCCTCACAGTGTGTTTAGAAGAGGACCCTCCATGTCTGCTCAGTTGTGCCTGGTTTACCAACACTATTGATTGCAGGTGATGTTCTGGACAGAGTCCATCTGACCTCTGTAGGGGCTTAAATACATCATTGTCCAGAGAAGGGCCTCCTGAGACTCTGGTTATACTGTGTGTGCAGCCCTGAGCCTTACTCCCAGACACACTGATGAAGTGGCAGTAAAAAAAAGTCAACAGGACACATGGATAAGCACTTTTTTTTTTACTACTTTTCCCTGCTGTGCAAAAACTAAAAATATAGCTGGAGGTCAGAGAATAGCAAAGCAGTTAAGACGTCTTAAGTTTGTCTGCTTTCAAAGTGATACCCGCTACTGCCACACTGGTTTACACAAGACTGAGACCGTCTTCATTCTCTTCATCGTGATCGTGCTGATCCGCTCTCTTGTTGCCTTGCTGTGAATTCTAATTGGCTTTATTAATCAGCAATCATGTTAACACTCTGCCTAATCTGTGTGGCAAGCTTTTGTTCCATACACACCTCAGAGCCATTGATGGAAATGCAATGAGACATAGGTTTACCTGCCATGAAAGTACCTCAGCAGCAGTCATCAACACATTATGTTGAGTGAGGGGGGAAGTACACTTAGAATTAATTAGCATCAGACCTCTTGTAGCACTTCATTTCTGTAAACAAACGTTCTAATGTGGGGTAATTAATTAAATATGCCAAGCTTCCTCTCTGTTCGTGATTATCTTTCTTTCTGTTGTTCAGTTTTTAGGCATTCACTCTGGTTAGGAGTTGAGGTAGGTGGACATGTCAGTCCTCACAAAAGACTGTTTAGTCTTCTTATTGTGATTGGGAGCTTTGCTAATACAGTCAAAACATGCTGCGATAACACAAGGGGCTCTAAAACATCTCCAGTATATTGATATCACACAAATTTTACTTGAAAATGTAAATAAATGATTAAACAATGGATTTACAAATTCAAAATTTGGAAAGTGCCAAACATTTAAGTTCAAACCAAAATCATAGTTGAATTAAAATTATTATTTCAACATAACTGACCTGATCCTAACCTTTAATAACATCAGAAAGCGTAAACACATATGTTTTTATATTAAGTAATTCATCCATTAAGACTCTGTTTAATCATTTTAATGGTAATGGCAAATATTTTAACAATATTTAGAGTTTGCTGAAACTTTGGTTGCATCACTGATTACCTCTTTAACACTGAAGAATCATCTAATTTTTAAGCAATATACCTTATTTGCGAGCTTATTTCTCAGTGACACCCATTTCAAAACCAAGGGCCCAACTTTCTGTTTTCCTTATTTCCATTTCATATCTGTGACACACTCCCAGCTCTGCATGAGAGCTGCTCATGGGTGATGATTTTTGAATCGATTTGCCATTCTCACAAACGAAGGGCACAAAAGGCTGAGCAATCAGTCCAAGGCTGGCTGCTTTTGGCCCAGAGAGAGGAGAGATACTCTGTGAGTGGAGGGCAAGCATGGCTGATCTGAATCATGAAGAATAATGTTTAGCCTGGCAGATGATTAGGGATGTTAATTTTTTTGGAGGGGGTGGGGGCAAACGGGGCTGGCACTTGGTGATGTCACTTTGGCTATCTGAACAATCTGGCAGGGCCAATCCTGGCGAAACGCTGCTCAATTTGCTGGGGCTCCTGCTCCATTTGCCTGTTAATGAGCACTGTTGTTGGAGGTACCCATGTGTACCATGTCATGAGGCTAGCAGGCAGCACCTTCACCTGACGCTCTGACCACAGAGGAAAATGGCAGGCGCTGTGACAGATGTTTTCACAGTCCTGGGGAGAGAGCCATGGGAGACCTGTACAGTCAGAGGGCCAGGATATATCGCTGGCAACAACTGCTACAACATGTGTCTGCATCAGTGTACATTCAGCGTGCACTGAAAACAAGGAGTCAGCTTGATTAAAGCCATTTTTTATTTGAAACACTTGCTAATTTAGTATAGCTGTTTTTTTCTGTTTTTCCATCATGTTAGCCATGTTGTGACCACTCAGACTAATGTTGAGAACACAGACTGTGCATAAAGTGGGATATAGCCACCGTGATGTCACACACTGGTCTGTGGGAAAAGTTAGGTACCAACTTGGTCCTTTGGAATTGGACATGACCATATTTGAGAAGATTATCAAGCCAATCAACTAAAACTAGCTACTTATTGCTGCAGTCACACTAGTGCAATGACCTTGCAGAATAGATCCTTTGAATTGATTGCTTCCATCACAGTAGCCAGGTTTGTGACCACTTGTAGTCAGTTGCTATCTTCAGAGTGGCTTTGATGCATCAAGATGGAATGGTTACTGTTTGGGAACAGGTTGCTTCCCATTAGGCAACATGAGCAATTGTCTTGTGATTGAAAGTGGTTTCTTAGAAATTGCTGGAGTTGCATCCTGAGTCTCAGTGCAATTAGTTTGTCACTGCAAAAACTAGCAGTCACTGAATGCAAAAAAAAAAAAAATTCAACCAATCAAGACCAATCTTTCCTAGTCCCAAGTGGGCTAACTTATTATTATCACTTTAGTATGACTAAGCCGCAATTTGGTTGACAATGCACTTCTACGCTAGAGACTTGAAAAGTTTACTGAAAACTAAACAGCTGACACTTTAGTGTGTCTTTGTGTACAACTGAATCCTAAAAAAGAGGAAGGTGGATCTGACTGAGAAACTAATGACCCTGCATGCCCATTGTGACATGACAAGCAAACCCTTCTTTATCACCCGGTTTAAAGACTTAAAACAAGCAAGTTCATTAGGAAATTGTTCGAATTTGGTAAAATTAGGAACCAGGTCATTTTCTTATAGAATACATTTTTTATACAGTCTGTCACCCCCTACTGACCATAAGAAAGGATGCATATTTGTGACTGATCAGATTAGAGACTACAGCCTCCTTTTATATACAGGCCGTGATTATGGCCACTTTGAAGAGCTTGGCTCTATACTGGGACCCATTGCTGAAGGCAGCGATTGGTTTCCATTAATTTTCGTATGGCATAAAAATCAATTGGCAGACTACTGACGCTTGCATGAGTATTGTAATTCATCACTCTGAACTCTGTCAAATCAAATATAATACAGTGAGGGATTAAAAAGCAGGCTGATTGATCACAAGAGATTTGGAAATGATTTGAAATCAATCGCAAACTATATTGGACTTAAAAGGCATCCATTCTGCATGGTTTGGAAATCTCCATCTGGATCAGCACTACTGTGAAGTACAGTGGCAGAAGGTTGATTAAGCACTGTTCATAGGTTTAATTTTGAGGTATTCTATCGTATTGTATCATTTTTACTATTAACCCCTACATTTAATATGTAAGTAGTCTGCTTTTTACTTTAATAAATGTACAAAACACAGAAGTGGGTTGTAAAGCTTGCATATAAAGTTTTGCAGCCAATGTGCAAAGAAAAACTTTGAAAGACTTTCAGAAAGCCAGGAGAACTACTGCTCAAAACCACTTTAAAAAGTTGCAAAAGAGTCAGGTTGCTTGGAAGGGAAATATAAAGAAATGCAGGGTGATTCAAGACTTTTGCACAGTAATGTATACATAAAAGTATGGAATAATTCTGCATGAGTGCAGAGATCTGGTATAATTTACTGCATTTTAGCCAATTTTCTGTAATGAATTAAATATAATGGCCTTAACTTGCAAAATTGATAACTTTAAGTAAAGAATCTGAGTACTTCCTCTATACCCCAGATGACGTATAAGAGCACAGTGATGTAAACAGACTCCACAGCAACAACAAGGATGGTGGAAGAAGAGGAAGCCTCTGAAGCGAGATGAAACTTGAAGGTTGCTGTGGTTATTTATTGAATCCTCTGAGTGAAATGTGCCAGTACATCATGCGGCTATACATTGTAACACTATTACACAGTGCATCATTAAACAGATCCATAAACCACACGGGCAACCAGACCAAATTTTAATGACAAAAGCGTTGATCTGAGATAAGTATAAATACGATGTAATTCAGCAAGGTTTCATGCCTGGTTAAGCATGTACATCTTTTGGCGGCCCACTAACTGATATTACTTCAGTGCAATATTTCAGAGCACATCAACATCCCGGTGAAATTAACTCTGATGTGTGAGCAGACCCGAGTCCAGCACTCCAAACTGTCTCGTGATTATATCGAGATAGATAGAGCAAGTTGTGCACAAAACTCCCCACAGTCTGCAAGCTGTCCTGGCAAATTTAAATACACCTCTGAAAAAATGGTAGAATCATTCTCTAATGTTTACGCTGCTGGAAAATAGGTAATAGATGTGATGCCCCGAGAGTGTTTTTGGAGGCAGTTGGTTTTTCCTCTGTCTGATTACTAAATCTAGGGTTGATATACAGATGTAAATATGCTGCTTAGAAGCACCCTCCTCCTCTATCCCTCCCTCCCTCTTCTCTTCCATCTGGCAGACAATAGTTTAAAATTCTTAATCCATGAGCAACCATTGAACATTAGTGAATTGCAAATTACAGATGTTTTACTGTCTCTCCCCCTTCTTTTTTTCCTGTTTTGATCTGTGCATCCCACTGTCACTCAGTGTCGCATACGCATCCCTGGCTCCTCTGCATTCATTAGACACCCTGTGCCATCATGGCACCATATGACACTGTCATCATTTGGTAATTAAACCTTTGCTCGTTTAAATATGAAAAGCTGGCAAGGGTGTGATCATAAACAATGTTGCGCAAACCAGATTTTCCAGACTAAATGAGAATTCGAGCAGCATCATGCCAGAGGTTTTTTTTCTTCTTTTTCTGTCTTCACTTGGAGCAAAACAATAATGAAAAACAAATGCAGGAAAAGTTGTCCTCGTGCCTAACACATCCGACTGTCACCCATTAAAATTCATGTAAACTCCTACTTTATTTAAACCACAGAAAATACATTTTAGAAATGTTTTTACAGTCATAGTCACAGATTGCAGCTCTCATCTTTCAGCCTACAAGTAAACAATAATAATAAGCCAAAAGACGACAGCAGCCAACAACATTTTGTGCATGATTACATTACAAAAAGATTTTAAAATCAGACCCCTAAATGATAACTACAGGACACAACATCATTGCTGCACTCTTTTGTCCCCTAAACACAGTTATGTGCTTGATCATGTTGGACCAGCAGACAATAAAATCTCTTCAGTGCCTGAGGACAAGCGTCAACATCTCCCAGATTCTCATCTAAATTCACACAGGCCTCCATCACTGAAGATTTAGCCAAATGGCTGTGAAGAGGAGGAATGCCCGAACCATTACAAGCCAAACTACTGGCTTTTTATTACCGCTAAACAATCTTCCTCAGAGCCGTCCTTTAGCGTACCTCTGAGCTCAGAGCCGGTGAGAAAGTATGTGGGAGGAGGCCATTCAGTCACATTATGGCTTTCCATAGATCAAGGTCACAATTTTCATGATCATTACACCACTGAAGGTGACAGGAAGCATTTACAGAAGTGATCAGGAGCTTATGTGGGAGCTGCTCATCCGTAGATTTCTGGGGAGAGGAATATATGTGTATACACAGCTTCTCCCGCACCCACAGACACACAAACTAATCAGCAAGTCACACGGGCACAGCTATCATTGCTCATATAATCACGATTATTACGCTGAAGATAACTAGCGAGGACAAAGACAGAGAAGGAACAAAAACAACAAGACAATGTGTGAAAAATTAAGAAAATCAAATTGTCTGAGCTGGACAAAAAATACAACATTTTGAGTTTAAAGTCTGCCACCAGGAGGTGACTGCTACATTATGCATTCACATGCCATAGGCTAACACATGTCAGCGGCCCACTGGACAGAAGCTCTGTTTCCCATATTGCTGACATGTGATTGGAAGCTGTTGGCTGTCTGGATGGGACAGAGGCAGCTGGCGGGACACCTCCGAGCCGCCTCGGGCTGATCTCTGTTGTACACACACACACACACACACACATAGAGGAAAAGAGAGAGGAAAAGATGGAGAGAGACGAGATCCTGCTTCTCCCATAGTGATGAACCCTGGGCCTTATGGGAGGCTGGCTAATGTGTGCTGCCTTTATCCACTGAAAGACATGCTTGTGTGCAGCTCTGCTCGTCACTGTTAGTGGTGGCTGATGATGATGAGGATACTTTTATTTTCATTCATGGAAAATGATAAAAGAGAAGGCTTGGGAAATGATCATAGCTGGACATCAGTGGCAATTAACTTTTATTGAACAAACAGTAAAGATACATATGATTTCCTTTACAGTTATCCAGAACACTCCTGACTTTCATTCCTGATGCCCTTACCATTTTTGCTGCAAAGCCTCGCCAGTCTTTGTGAAGTTAAAACCAGAGGGGCACACATTTAACTATTCATGTGGAAAGTTTGATGGGGAAGAGGAAGGATTTAGCCCTTGTTCCCAGTGCAATAAATGCAACATGGAGAATACTTTTGAAAATGACAAGATACAGTCCTATTTTTAATCCGACACTGCAGGGCATATTTAACAGTAACTTCCAAATCTGCATAATGAATGAAGAGCCAGTTCTTTATCTTCATTCCCCAATTTAGGGTCTCAAAGAATGAGAGCTGTAACATATAACCCTGCTAAATAATAATTATAATAACAATAATAATAATAATAATGATAATAATAATTTTAAGAAGAAGAAGAAGAATGCAATTTTTTTCTTTCATGTTTAAATGCAAATGAGATGTTAATTTTTCTTAATGATTTGCTCTACCTGAGGCATGGAAAAGCACAGAAACTCGACTGTCTGACTGCCTTTGTGCTCAGGCTATGAAAAGTAATTTAACAAAGTGTTTTCTAATCAAAGTAATGTAACCTGATCTCACTTGCATTTGGATCTTTAATACAATACAAAATGACTGGAACCACTCATTATGTGTGTGTGTGTGTGTGTGCGTTGAGGGGGTGGAGGGCTGCTGTTGAGGACTAATGACGGGACAGATCATCAGATGAACAGCCAACCTGAAAACACAGCAGACATGGAAAGGCTTTAATTGCAGTTAACAGCAAAACGGATGAAGGTAACCGTTTTTTGTTTTTGTTTTTTTGTTGTTTTGTTTTGTTTTTTAAGGTCGCTGTAAGGACCTTTACAATTACAGTACGGATCCTCAGAGCAGATAAAGTTCTTCCTGTGTGGGTTTTATCTTCTGAAATACGACCCTGGCAGCTGTAAACTATGGCATTGACTTTTACGCCTATTCTTAATTTTTCATGATTTGCCATCAAAGACAGTAAGCGGTTAAATTGGCTGAAGTGAACTGACACACTCTAAGTGCGCACACAAAGCAACAACTAAAATCTGACGTGTGGGGCCTACAGAGTGGCGTCAAAATGTCGATCAAAGGCTGACAGATTATTCTTTAACAAATGTTAATGACAAAAATGTGCAATGGCTTAATTTACTTACCTGTAAATCTATTCAGAAGACGCTCAGATATCAAGTTCAACCTTATTCCTAAGTAGATAAACGATATTATTAAAGAGTAATTGATTCCAGTTAAGTGTGAATGGACTAAATTGCTGACATCCGTAAAAATCGAGGTAAAAGCCTCTTTAGATTGCTTAATTATTACTGTTTATTCTTATTGTGATGTGCAGTGTGGATTTAATATGTGCAAAATTACATATTGCAAAAGGTTCGTTTTTTTTAACTTGCACTACTATATTAACATATTCAATATATTTTTAAAGCTGATCGGATGCATTAACAAGAGCTTGAGAACTGATTGTTTAGACATGTTAATTATTTAGTTATTAATATACTATAACATCACGTGAGCACTATGGGAGATATTATAATGCCACTGTCATAAAATAAAACATTAAAAAAATAAAACGATTTTTTTTTTTTTCGTTAAGAGATAGAGAGGACCGGACGTGTGTTTCCCTGTCTGTGCTGTTATTCAATGAGGCCACACTCTGAGGTTATAATGACTTTATAACTCTGAAATATTAATCTGCTGCCTCTTTGAGGGAACAGACTCTCAGCTGACAGCGCCAGAAACAATGTAGGATGCTCTTCAGCAGAACAAATGCATAAATATATTGAAATAAAATCAGAGAAACGAAACAGAGATCGCGTTTTAATTTTACGTTTCAACTAGGGGATCAATGGAAAACAGTTGTAATGATCCAATTAATTATGGGCAAAATTAAAAGCAAGTGCAAAATCAATCTTTCACGGTGTAGAAGATGGAATCAAATTGATGCGCCATCTGTTCACAGGATTTGTAGCCCGGAGTATGGTAGCCTGGTTGCAGGAGCACAGGGCAGAGTGACGAAATCTAATATACAGTACGGTGTGGAGAGCTATTTTGTAAGTTTTACTGTATTATGTGTAAGTGGGAGACCGTGGAGAGGCTGACCTGAACTTCTCAGATCCCCCTGCTTATAAAACAACGACATTAGGTCTTTGTACATATTTCAAGAGTGGGTTTTTTGTGAAACCTATATCAAAATAACAAGGCTGTTATTACTATTATTATTTTTATTCAATCGTACAGAGCATCTTTTTCAAATAAAAAATGTGGATATTAATATTAGGTTTACACGATGTGCAAAAAGAACCTAAATGAGCCTCCATTCTGCAGCAAATTCATCTAAATCAACTTAAATCTGATGACGAACCCCTCCCTTAAATCCAAAAGGATTAATATTCAACTTACAACGAGTGGTGTCAGCTCCCCTCTGCAGGGAAACTCAGATCGATTGGTGACGTTGGAATAACGCGAGAGAGCCAGCCAGCAGCCTGCACAGGAGGAAAAAAGGGGGGAAAACTGATATGACACCTCTACAGAAATAAAACTTCTTAACCACCACTCAGACGCCTCGATCATCCTCCCCACAGTTGCCTGAAAGTGTGAGTTGATGTTCGGCGGGTGGAGCTGCTGGACCGTCGGTGCTCCTTCTTCCCTCTCCACCTCCTCCTCCTCCTCCATGCCACCTCTCCTCTCTCCTCTGCACAGGCCATTAGGAAGCGGGGCAAAAGATAAATTGCTCTCTGTCAATACATTACACCTCTCCTAATGGGTGCACACAGGCTCCAAAAACATTTTCCAAACTCTTGACATGCAGTCGCATCGTCTTAAATGCCGCTGCTGCGTGTCAGAGCGGAGACGAGACAGTGATTTAATTTCTTGAAACTTTAATTTATTTTATTTTTTTAAACAACTCGTTTCAGGTTTCTGGTTTTGGTGTTCACGTGATGAAAGGTACCAGGGATTAATTATAACAAGTAAAACTTTGGGGGGGAGATATGTGTAAATATGTGCATTTATATATGTCAGTTCTCCTTTTTGATATATGTATATATATATATATATATATATATTTTTTTTTTTTATTTTTTTTTTTTTTTTACCCTGAATTACTTTTTATGAGCTCTCTGATCCCAGGCTGGAACTGCTGAATGGAGCGGTCCCCTCCTCCAAAAAGGTTTTTAACAGAGGGCCCGCAAGTGCAGTCCAAATAGGAGCCAAACAAAGTAAACAGACAAACACACTGATATCATTTGCTCTAAATTATTAATAATAATTTCACCTCCTGCCTAATTCTTGTATGGGGAGGATCAACTGTGGGGTGCAAAAGGGCACGCGAGAGAGTGAGAGAAGGTGAGTAGAAAACTGAGGGAGGGGGGTGACGATGGTGATGGTGGCGGTGGTGTTAGTGATGGTGGGGGTCTTACAGGAGGGGGGAGAGAGAGAAAAAAAAGAATGTAGCTTTAAGGGAAATGTGCAGCCGGGTGTGAAATTACAGCCTATAGTGCTACATATTGTACCAGAAGCTCTCTCCAAAAACAGTAACAAAAAGAGAAATCATCCTCTAACCTGACCAGGAGGCAGAGTGCGAGATGTGGCCGTCTGCCCCCCAGTACGACCCCGCCCATCAGCGACCAGCGACCCCGGAGATATATATATGAATTATGCTCAAAAATGCATTATTATTATTATTATTGATATTATTATTATTATTAGGTGGATAGAAATACTAGACTTTTATTTTGGTAATTCTATTCTCTTTTATATGTGAAAAAATCTAAGTGCTATTTTTTTGGTCTTAATAATTAATGTTCATATTGTATTTAGAGCCTTATAAAAGAATATGTTGAGTTCATATATATATATATATATATGTATATATGTATGTATGTATATATAAACTGACATATTCTAACTGTGTAAAACAGGATGCTAGTAAGATTAAATAAAACGCACCTTCTTCACTTGTCTTCATCATCATTGTTGAAGTCCAAGATTCTCCAGTTTCGGATGGCGAAGTTATCAGTTAAAAAGTAATAACTTTGCAACCCTTTGCAGGAGTCTACAAGTCTACAACTGACAGATATTTTTACTCGAATACTGTTTTTCACTCCTCAGGTTGCAGGCACTCAAGTGTACCCCAAGTTTAACTTTTTTTTTTTTTTTTGACCACTTTGACAGCCACCTTTAAATTTGAGAAACTATACAGCGCCATCTACAGAAGCTAGGCGGCACTGCTGCGTGCGTAGCAACTTTCACCTCCAACTATCACCCCGGTTCAGTTTGAACCACCGCAATCATCATCACAATCAGCAGAATGTAGTAAAGTGAATACATCTGCATTTACATAGCCAGTTTCAACATTTCCTATATCGGATTAAAGGGAGAAATAGGATAAAGACAAAAACAAAATGGGCCTAAAGTGGGCCCAGAGCTGACGGCAAGATCAATAATATTATAATATTAATAATTTTTTTAAAAGAAAAGAAAAAAAAGCTTAATGAATAGAAGAGCTATTTCATAGCTTTGAAGAATGGATGGATGTCCGGTACATTCCCAAAAATACGCTTGTTAGTCCGTTTATTTTAGGGAGGAAAAAAATCAGACGAAAACACACACATTTAAAATATATATATATATATATATATATATATATATATATATATATATATATATATAGCTCTAATTCATTGATTTAAATCTTCCAGTATGCGATCATATAATTCACTGCCGTTATAATGTCTAATAAAGTCTGATATTTGTAACTCGGAACTCCTTATTTATCTCCCTCCCCTTCCTGCCGGTGTGACAGACCCAGAGACCTCCTCATTTGGACCCCCGGTTTTTTGCGTTGGCGAATCACAAAGTGTTGGCATCTATTGCCTTTGTCTGACAAGTCATCCATATAAGCAAAAGGGGGGTCTGCAGAGGGGAGGGGGAGGGAGGGAGGGGAGGGTTGCAGCTTTTAGAACCACAGACACAGAGAGAGGCTTCATTTCCAACCCAAAGATCCAGCCTAACGCATCCAGCGCGAAAGAGAAACCCCGACGTGTGTGTGCTTGTGTGTGTGTGCGTGCGCGCAGGTTCCCTTCGCCGTTTTGACGCGTGAATCAAAGCCACCAGGACTAAAGGAGATACCGGGCCCTGCACACTGGAACCTGAACGTTTCGTTTCTGTAAAAGAGACCCAGTTTGCCCGCTGGCATGCTGTGAGAATTACCTCTGGTCACTCCAGGCTTTGAAAAAATACCGATAAACTGAGCACAGGTCGTGTTTCTGAAACAATCCTTCGGTCATGCTTTGCACCTGCCAGACCTCCGCTGCAGGACGGGACTGTTAAAGAAAAGAAGGGCAACTTTGAGGGGGAAGAAGTTGCCATTAGATCGGTTGCTGAAGCGGGGGTGGAGGGGCAAACTTAGTCCCTCCATCGAGTAGAATCACCTTTTTTTCTTCTTCACATTTTCATTCTTGATAGGAAGGCGAAACGGCGACTTCAGTTGATTATCTCTCTTTCCTTTGCTATCCAATGGATATTCACTGCAAAGCAGACCCCTTTACAGCGATGCACCGTAAGTAGCACAACCCGAGTTTCTTTGCCACTGCAGCTTTTGCATGCATGCGGATAAAATAATAACGGGAATATATAATATTTCTGCACAGCACAAAGGCGGTTCGCAGCAGCCTATATAGCAATTTGGGACGTAACCGGCATCTTCGTGCATTCAAAAAGACAAAATTACCATCTGATAAACGGAAGAACAGAGCCTCAAAAGGAATCATAAGACTGGCAGTGGAATAAATATTATATTTAATACGAATTTCAGACCTTATATCTTTTGTGTGCGCGAATTTGAACCTCGCGAAATGTTCTGAAATTGTCACAGCCAAGCTGCTCCGCTCACAGCGGCAATGTGCACAAATTCAACTTTTCATAGTAAACAAAGAACATGCGTTGGCAGGTACTTTGTAATTTACACGTGCATTCCCACGTAGCTTCCCGCGCAGCGCGCGCGCGTGTGTAGGCCTAATAAGTCAGGACACATTACACATCTATTACTCAAATTATCCAGCTAACAACAAGCTCTGTGTGCAGCACTTTGTAGTCAACGCACAGTGTGCTTTACTCGTAATTTGGCGAATGTGTGTGAATTATTGATAATCTCTCCGTTTACTAAAATAATATGTAATATGAGTAATCAAGGCTTGTTCAATTATTTAAACTTTGCATGAAGGGAATGAAGAAGCTCGTAACTTAATAGCCAACAGGAGCCGTGAGGTGCTAAGAAAATATCAAGTCTTTGTTTCGACTGTGTGAAACTTTCATGGAGTGTCAAAAATATATTTATATTATTTTTTTAATTAATTTCAGGACATGCATTTCCGTTGTAGAGGAGGCTTACAGGTCCAATTTAAGGAGGAATATGTCACAATAAGAAAGATTATTTACAATAATATTTAAAATATTAGAAATAAACACTTGCATATTCTAAATAATTTTGTGGTTGAGTAGGTGAATGTCACATTGATATTTATTTATTTATTGAAAGTATTTTAATTCACGATGTTTGTTTTAAAAGGTTAATGTTTGAGACTGATTTTTGTAACTTAATTTGAGTAAAATATATATACATATACAAAAATACACCAAGCAACATTCATCAAAATAATAATTACAAAAAATGTATTTTAGTCAATTTTTATTTTGTGAAAATATGTGACCAAATTAAATAAATATTTAATATCTTACATATTGCTTTGCTCTGCTGTCACTGTGTCCACTTTTAAATCTCCAGCAATTGAAACAATCATTTAATTTTGCGATTATTCTGAAAACATATTATTATTGAGTCGCTTTGGTGAAGCTGTTTGAGAAACAAAGAAAAATATGGCATTGTAATTTCATAAAATAAAATTAGAGGCTACATACTTTTTTAATGAAAAAATATCTATATTTTAAATTACACCGTTAGAGGGTCTCGATAATAATAAATGCATGTAGGTCAGCCTACTCACTTATATTACACACGCCTTTGCTCCGTGATTTTTTTTTTCTGCCTGATATAATTTTTTAAAAAATATTCACCTGCCTGGACCTTCCTCTCTATTACGACCTTATGTAATGTTACGTCTGTTTGTGGTGTTGCTGTTGTATCCCACGTAGGGCACGGAGGTGTGAACCAGCTCGGCGGGGTGTTTGTGAACGGCAGACCCCTCCCGGACGTGGTGAGACAGCGGATAGTGGAGCTGGCCCATCAGGGCGTCCGGCCCTGCGACATCTCCAGGCAGCTGCGGGTCAGCCACGGCTGCGTCAGCAAGATCCTGGGCAGGTAGGTGAAAACTCTCAGCCCTGCATTCAGCCAGGCAGGTTTTCCTAGCAGGAGAGTAAGTAACGCAGATGTAAAATAACGTGGGGAGAGAGAATTGAACATAGCCTAATAAACTCAGCTCTGCTTTTAATAATCTTGAAATATAAATGAAAACTGCCTTTGAGTAACTGTTATAATTAGCAGTCTGTTAGTTTGGGGGGGTCAGATGACTTGTTAGTTTAGTGTCCACTAAAAGGATTTGACAACAGAACTATATCTTTGCACAGCGTGCGGTTTCCTGCTATTAATTATTATTTTTATGTTTATTTAAAGGTAACGATTAAAACTGATTGGGTTTTTTTTTTTTTTTTTTTTTTTAAAAGAAGTTAAACCTTTCACACTTTCTTGTTAAAACAGGATATAACTGGATTTACCCACTCTTAAGGTTAACAGTCCGTTTATTGTTCACATTGATTTAATTATTGCAGGTTTTTATTAAAAATACGATGTTTTGCAGATACTACGAGACTGGCAGCATCAAACCAGGGGTAATTGGTGGGTCTAAACCCAAAGTGGCCACGCCAAAGGTTGTGGAAAAAATAGCAGACTACAAGAGACAAAACCCAACCATGTTTGCCTGGGAGATCAGAGACAGACTTCTGGCAGAGGGCATCTGCGACAATGACACTGTTCCCAGCGTCTCATCCATTAACAGGTAGGGGAAAATGGAAATTATAGAGTGACTTCAAAATAAATACACAATTTGGATTTTTTTTTTTTTCCTTTGTGAATGTAGTTTAGGTAAACGACGGGCTGCCGGATGTAAACACTTTAATGAAGAGGGCCGGCAGGGCGCAAATTGAAAATCATTTATCACTGTATGTCTGTGCTAAACGCACCACCCACTGCAGAATATTGTTTGACCAACTTCTTGCTGCCCGGCACGCCGAGGCTGCCTGCGGTCTCAGAGGTGCAATTCAATCTTTCAGACCAAACTCCCTCAACAATCAGCAGTACATCCAGGACTGAGTGAATCTGTCGAGATGAAAACCGATCAATATTCGGTGACCAGATCCCGTGGCGCTATAAAGAAGGCCAATTTTCTTTAGCACATCTAATGTGCTGGAGCTACTGCACAGAGAAAGCAACTCGGGTTTTTTCAGCAAGATATTATTTCGGAAATCGTTGTACATACATATACATACATATATATATATATATATATATATGTATATGTATATATTCACAATTGTCCCTATTATTTGTTTTTATCTCTCTTCAAAGTAATTATTTTTAAACAGGGTATAGTTATAGCCTGTATTTTAAAAACGGAAGTCACAGCAAGACCCAGGACATCCCCACTACCACCTCACCCTTCCTTACCCTGCCCCCCTCCACCACCACCACCACAGATCCCTGGTGATGAACTTTGGTTAAGAGGCACTGTTCCATAGAGCCAGCATCAGCATTACATTTTAATGAGCTGATGGGAGAGCATGGACAGCTCCACACAAGACATCTTTTAAATAGAGAAAAGGCTGAAGAAAATTCATTTCATGCTTCGTGGCTGCTTAAAAAGCCCCATTTAAGGAGGCTCAGACACATGTATGTGATAAATTCAAAATGTACATTAATATCATTAAAAGAGCCGTATAAAGTTTTTCAATTCCAATTAAAGCTTTCTATTTTGGAAGGAAGCTGTGTGTGTGGGGGGGGGGGAGACTTATGTGTCTTTGTTTATGTGGGAAATTAAAATGTGAACACAAAGAGGTGTAATTCTATCAGCCAAATATGAGAGCTACTTTGAATTTCTATTATGGCTTAATGCTGAATATATTTTTCAATAGAACTCATGTAAGAGTTCAGTGTCTTGCTCCAAAAATAAATGAAACTCTATGGGCATTTTCTTTGATTTAGCTATACGGCTAAATATTTTAACATAACAATGAAATTTTAACAATGAAAACATTCTCAGTGGTTCGGTCAGTTGCAGACTTAGATGCAACAGTTTTTATAAGTCACTATAATAATATCTTAATACATTTCAAGAAATGTTTGTACTTGAAAAAGGGGTTTTCCCAGTTAAGATGTAGAAAAAAGAAAAAACAAGGCCATAGCCAGAGTCTTTTCCAGCTGGATGGTTGTGAGTGAGTGGGGCCAGTTGTGGGTTTCTGTGGCAGACAGTTTGACCTCAGGACTTGTGACAAAGGGGATGCTTGATTTAAACACCTCTCCCCTGTGCATGCATTATTAAATGCTACAGAGATAGTGTTGTACTGTGCGTCAGGGCCACCACAACCAACAAGTAACGCTACCTTGGGTGCTAGACATAAAAAAAAAAAAGGTCTTCAATGGCGTTCAATATTATTGATTCAGGAGTAAAGCAATTTTAATATCTCTTCAGGGGATTTTCAGCAACAGCCAGGTCATTAATTCATTCTCCCAAATTGCTTATTCAATATCAAGAACATGGATACCAAATAAAGTCTTTGAATTTATGTAGCACACACAAGTCAAGGGGTCGAATAACTGTTATGGGGAGAAGTGAAAAAAATTAAAACATCAATATGCGCTCTCTGCAAAGGCTTGTTGTTAGGTAGCTTTGCCTTCGAGGGGAGTTTTCTTGGTTTTTGTTTTTAATTCATGACAGTGTGGGATTAATTTTTCTGAAGGCTTCTGGCACCTACAGTAACATCGATATCGGATGACCAAAATAAAAAGAGCATACTATTTTTGATTCAGAGATGTAATCTACATAGTCACAAATGAGCAATAAGAACAACATTTAAAAGGCTCTACGGTCCTCACACCGCCTTCTTTTTTTTAGTACTTTTAAATGGCTCTCGTGGCATACGTGATGAATAGTTTTAAAGTTTACAAATTATTGTGACAGCTCCCTCTCTCCCCAGTTGCCATTCAGATTAAAGGAATCTAATGCTGGCGTAAGCTTGTGCAAGGCAATAAGGAACTATTGCTTTCCTGTCACATATAATTTATAGCTTTCTATTTGCATCTGTTTGCCCGTGTGACTAATCCCCAACTTTTTCTCCCCAAGCCCCGATCAATACAACCTCATCCGCACTGGCACATGGGGGCTGGTGGTTCTGCGGAGATGTTTGATCTGGGAGGCAAAGCGGGCTGCTATAGGGCTGTGATCGGCCCAGTGAAACCCCCTTCGCAGGGGGGGAGAGAGAGAGACAGAGAGAGAGAGAGCGTGCTGATTAGTGTGGGCCAGGTAGAGTCAGTGAAGCTGATCATTGAGGTGAATTGATGTGATTTCATGCTTTGTTTGCAAGATCACTCAGACCAAAAGTGCAATGAAGACTTTTCTTCAGTCTCACCTTTAAGGTAGAACCACTGACCAGATCCCCTCTTGTGTATGAGTTACATTTGATAGCTTATTCACAGTAACTGCTATGACTGATTTCTATGCATAGATAAGTGTCATATATGTGAGGTGACATGTGCTTTTCTGGTGTTGCTCAGGATCATCCGAACAAAAGTCCAGCAGCCTTTCCATCCATCTCCTGATGGGACATCTCTGTCGACACCAGGCCACACAATTGGTAATATTACAGCTCCCATGTGTGCTAGATATATATATATATACATGTATATCAAATAGGAGTTGCTGATTTTCTTTCTGTCTTTTTCTCAGTACCAAGCACAGCCTCTCCACCTGTAACTAGCGCCTCCAACGACCCTGCGGGATCCTATTCCATCAATGGAATTCTGGGTATTCCACGATCCAATGGTGAAAAGAGGAAAAGAGATGAAGGTAAGTGAGATTTTCACTTTTAAGAAAAAACAAACACATAAGATCAGGAGAAAAAAAAGTCTTTTTAAAAACGAGGTTCCAGCTTTATACTATAAAACCCTCTGTGCTGAACATGCAATTACAGCATTCAAACCTGCTTCAGTTCCAGTAGATGACCCTTATAAAACACCTAAGTCTGAACTCTGTTACACTGCTGTGTCAACCTGCCAAGGAGTCTTTTGATTTGAAGACACGACCTCCGCTGTTGTCTCCTGCAATTAATCTTTATGGAAGTGATTAAAGGGCTTTAGATAATTACATGTCAAGATGATGTAGCCAACCACCCAGGTCAGTCAAGAAAGCGGCTATAGCTCTGTGGAGGGCTTGTGTTTTTTGTTTTGTTTTTTTAGAGCAAAAGTGGCTCTAGTTTTGCAGCTGAAGTCGTAGGTTAGTGGATGTAAGGGGGCCTGAGGCGATATAGATTATTGGTTCTGTAAGCAATAGGCTTCCTTAATGTCACTACATAAGAAGCTGATGAGAATAGCTAAACAGATGCACTCGTGTTACAAGGCGTGTATGGGTATGGAGGGATGATGTCGCTGCTGAAAAGGGGCAGTTATCTCAAACAGGGTGGGGAATGAGTGCCTTATTTCTGCAGTGCTCTGGAATGAGAGCTAATCAGAGCGCGGCAGCAGTTTACATAGCGTCTTCTTTGTTCTGGCGTTTGTTGAGAAGCACAGGGGTTTGCGGGATATTGAGTGGAATTGATGTTTTATGTGCGTGCAGGGAGGGAGGGATGACTAATGACCTGTCAGAGGTAGATTTCCTGGCAAAGATATAAAAACCAGCATGACGTGGACATGGCAAATGACATAATCAAGTCTTTCCCTGTAAGAGATGCAATCGCAGAGGCATAATGCAAACGTCTGGTATTTTCAAGGGTTCATTTTCAGTCGTTCGAGGACCTCTCATATTAGCCAGGGTGTAATGTCTAGTCACTGAATGATAGAATGCACACATTTCTATGCAGATTGCTACTGAAGGGCAAAGAGGTATTAAAGGGCATGGAGAGGAATAAGGTATGTGTGTGTGTGTCTGTGTGTGTGTGTGTGAGAGAGAGAGAGAGAGAGAAGGAGAACTGGCCTGTTTTGTGGAGGTCTTCCAGGTGACAGCGCCATGTTTCTATGGCTATTCAGTCTCAAATGATTCCCCTGATGTGCTGCCATTTCTGTGATTTAGGTGCTCGTCCAGCATTACATAGAAAGAGAAGAAAGCTGCATGTGTGTGCGTAGATGCGTGTGCCTGTGTGCGTGCGTGTTTAAGTCAGAGTAGGGTCATACTGACAGCGATGGTGGAGCTTTGGTTCTTATATACTCTCGCAAAAGCCAGCTGGTGCCTACCTGAAACTACAGGGTCATGGATACTTCGTCTCTCCAAAACATAAAACCTTGGGCCTTTGGCCACACACAGCTGCAAAAGCAATGTCTTGCCTCAAGCCACAGTTTGTAAGAATAGTATATTACATACGATGCTACCCTGTAGACACAATTGTCCTGTTGCTGTCTTCCCTTAAAGTGCACTTTACCAAACAAAAAGATTTTGCTGCTGGTGGGTTGAACTGTCCATTGTACGAGGGCTCTCGCTACAGTTATGCCATGTTCTCTGCATGATGAGGAATGCAAAGATTTTTGCTTTAGTAATAAATTTGAGCCGCTGAGTAAATGTGATTCACTGTGTGAATAATGTTCTGACATTTGAGCTGCAACTCCAATCCGTCCTCTCTTGTGGTTTAGGAGGCCGATATTGCCATGTAACAATATTTTAGGGGTGTATTTTTGAAAGTAAAGCATTTATGCATGATGTGGACTCCGCTGACATCACATTTAAGCGGTGGTTGTAGCATTTGCATATTCATATTATATACCAACGAAAGCAAAGATGTTCTGAGATGTTAGAAAGATATTGCTGTTATCAGAGCGCTTCATTGTTGTTTTGGGTTCAAAGCAGATTTTCTCTCTGTGTTTCAGCAATGCCTTGTTTGCTATTCAGACATATCTTCCTTCACTCAGTAGGCAGTAGTGTATACTGGGTTAATGCTTGGATTAAATTTCCTCACAGCACAGTAGCTTGCCTGAGCCCTATTTAACTTGGTAAGCCTCATGATTATTATGGCACAAGCAGTCATTATCAAGGGTTGAAAACATGAACAAAAATGAGAGAGAAGGAAAGGAGGGGAAGGGTTAGGGAGGGGAGGCGGTGTGCAACACAAGCCCCGGTGAAATGGATTGGCCGTGTAGCCCAGAGTATTTGTTTTAGGCAGTAGCCGTGGCTCTCTGCCAAGCCAGCAGACAGCTCCTAAGTTTCCAAGTCAGCAGTGCCCTTAAAAAAGGTTCCCCCATTACAGGCGGGATGTAGAGATAATGTAGTGTGACACACGTTATGTACACTGGGTCTCGGCAAGAGGAGCTTCAGGGACACAGGTGTCATAAGAGCCATTAATCTGCTATTGTCACGTGTTATTACAAATTAAAAGTAGCATGTTACACTTGGCAGCCATTGTTGCAGACGGACAGGGTGTGGGAGAGAGAGGGAGGGAGCACGAGCGAGACCCCAGGAGATGGTGTCTTTGGTGACCACGGCTGTCTGCACGTTTTACAAATTGACATATATTAGAATTCGCAATTCTGCAGAGAAAAGCTATTACCTCACAGATTAACATCCAAGTACCCCACCACCCGCCTCACCCCTGCATCCCTGCTCGAAAACCCCCCACTGCTGCTGACACTGTGGGCTTCAGAAAAGACAAAGGAGAAGCTGCTTCTCCCCGAGTGAAGTAAAAACAGTCTAAATATTTGAGCACAAATTTGCTTTCAGTGTTGTTTTTGAGTTTGTTCGTTTTTTTCATGTTATTAGTGAATGTGTGTAAGAGCTGAATTGACTTAAGCAGACAACTCGGAGGTGTGTTGATAACAGGCCGTGTCCATGAAGTGTGTCCGGTCCTTTAAAGTGATATCGTATGTCCTTTCAAAGCGACTCGCCAATTGCACAATCAGACCGGTAGATGATTCTTAATTTCAGTCATTGTGTGTGCTTTTCTTGCTTTTTGTCTGGCTTTCTTTTTTGATTTATGAAAGAAATACCAAGAGAGAAATTTCATGATAAGATGATCATCATATATTTCAAAACCCAACAACAATAGCCAGTGGCAGTCAGAATGGATGTGATTCTGTGCTTCAGTAGCTGTTGAATTAATTATTTCTCATCTCTGAGCGTCATGAGGACTGAACTGATGCGTGTGGATGGAGATGAGTGATGGAGCGGGCCGCCGTCACACCCTGCTCTGTGTATCAGCATCTGTTTTGGGAGAGAGGAAGAATCAACACAGGAACTGGGAGTGCAGCAAAATGTCAGCACCGAAGTGTAACCTCCGAATTAGATTAATAAAGCCTTTAAAAGCTTGGCAACATCACAACAAATTAATGGCCACCAGTAGGTGATATTCGACGTATCCAAACTCTCAGGAGTAATCACATTTTTTTGCAAGTAATCAATTAGGCAGTGTTTGGCTAATAAAATGTGAGATAATGCTAAAAAAAGGGGTTTAAAGTTCTCAAATTCTCCAATTAGAGTGATATGAAACACAGAAAAGCAGCAAAATTTCACATAAGAGGAGCTGCAAAAGGTTAAATAATTACCAAAATTTAATTTCTGCCGACCTACACAATTTGTTGTGCCTACAGTAACACATAAAAAAACATATTACATCCAGAAGACAGTATTTCATCCATGTTTACATAATCAGAATAATCAATTAGCAAGCCAAAATGAAGCTGAGTTCATCCAATTTGATGCAAACGAGTTTTAATTTGATTTCATTTAGCCAAGAATTGAATCAGGCGGGAAATTATACAGGTATATTATTGTGAAATACGTGAATGTGTTGAGGGAACAAACTCGTATGCATGTTGACATGTTATTTAAACACTAAGCAGACCGGGTGGGAGTACACTTGGGAGGGGGCAAAGCTCAATCATCTGAGGGAGTCTTTCCTGACCTCAAGGTGCCTGCTCATGCCTCAAACACAAACTTCAAAACTCAATTTTCATTAAACGAAAGAGCTTAAACTTTTATTCTGAAACCACTCTCTTCTTCTAAGAAAAGCTGCTATTCATACTCAGTCTACACTTCATTTGCGATAATTGTTATCACAAATAACAACTGTGACGGAGAAGCCAGTCACGCAGACCGACTTCAGACTCGCAGTTGCATTGGCTAAAGTCTCCTGCTAGGGGTCATGACCTCTGGGTGCCAATCCTGCAGAGAGGAGGCTGCTTCATAAAGCTGGTTATCTGATCTGATGGAGGCTACTCCCTTGTTACCAGAGTGTTAATACAGACCGATGTCAAGATGAATATCTTCAGTGCCAGCGGTGATCAATAAGTGACCACAGAGCGGGACAAGCAACAACAAAGCCACTGTGGTCAGAGATTATTATCACTGCAGTGTAATGGGCAGATTTAGAAATGACCAGATGATGGGTCGGACTTTCTGAACAGATTTTGAAGCACCTATACAAGCTGATGCATTTTTATTTAACAATATGTGTGGCTACAATGGTAAAGTTAACATTTCTAACTTAAAATATCTCGCTTTTCCAGTATTGTGTAGATCAGGCTTGGTCAAATTTAATTGACAGCGGCTTCAGCTCGCTAACACATTTACTTTTTAAAGCCTGAACCATGAAATAAGTAGCAGAAAATTCTATTTTTTTTTAAATATGCATTTGTGAGTTTAGTTTGTGACAGTTTATTGTTTATTTATTGCTTAAAATGTATTGTACAATTTATTTAATTTTTTATGTTGGGGGTGGGATCACACTGATCATGTGGAAGTCTCAAAAACACAAAAAATTGCATATCAAATGTGATAAACTGGGTGTTAAGAGGTTAAACTAATGAGGCAGAAATCAGTCAAATGTAAATTATTATGAAATTATTAATTAAGATACAATTTTTTTCACTCTTGAGTATGGGAAAAAAAGTAAATATAAACAAAAAAAACCTCACACTCCAGAGCTTTTCCAGTTAGGCCTTTCTAGGTTTGACGTAAAATAACTACCTTGCTGTGGTTAGGCAACTTTTGTCATATGTTTTAATGATAGCAACAGGGGTAATAAGGTGAGAGAACAATCATAGTCATGGTTTAAAAAACCAGTTTTCACTAACAACAGGAATGTCTGGTGTTAAAGAAGTTTTGTTGGCACTTATAATGACATAATTGTACTCTTTTTTATCCTAATGCACAGGAGTCATAATTCACTTAAGAAGAATATGTTCTTTTGGGGGCTTTGGTGTTTTTTGGGGGGGAAACATTCTCCAAACTATTTAAACGCATGCTTGAAGAATCATAATTACAAAGCTTCCTGAATGGTCTTAAGAGAGTCATCTTCTTCACCAAAACACCACCTCTGCTGATTTGTCAGAAGAGAATCAGTAGCAGGGAGGGCAGATTGAACTGAGTGGGAGGAAAAGTGTGTAGCTTGACCCAGGATGGTTTGTCTTGTGTGTGGGAAGTGTATTCCACACTGGTGAATGACAAATATGGTTGGGGGTATTGATCAGGGTGTTGTGGATCAGGCTCGCTGATGGAAAGTAATTAATGACTCTATTTGCTTTGGTAGCAAAGAGGACAACTGGGTTTGATAAAGTGACTTGGTGCAGCTGTAGCAGGTGAGATTATCCACCTGAATGTGCCAAAGTGCCACTACAGGGGGAAGAAAGTAGCTTTTGGGGGGGGGGGGTTGTTTCCTTGTTTTTCTTGTGTATGAATTGTGTTATGCTCTTAAAGTAATAATTTAAACTTTTTACAAAGTAGCAGAGCTGTATCTTTGTGTTTGCTGGGTATTGCACACATTAAACCAGTGGGGATAGGCCCCTCTAGGGGGGTATAGAGTCACACTATGAGGGGCAATAAGGGGGGATTTTTATATTCTATTGTGCTGAGCATGACATCACCAGTTTGTTTGTTGACTCCTGGTTTGGCCATCACATCTTTTATTTTTAAAATGAAACATGGGTACCAAGGAGTGGATCTGACTAAGAAACAAAGGACACTGTACGCTCATACATCCTGTTTTATGGTCTATTTAACTTTTCATGGGACTATACTTTACAAAATGAATGTCACGTTGTATTAAATAGGACTTTGCACTAATAATTGAAAGTACAAACTCATTAGGAAAGTATTTAATGGGGTCATAGATCAAGGGAGCCAAAGGGTCGTTCTTTCAAATGCACTTAAATTTTCTTCAGCTGTATTAGACTTTACTTTTCAGAGCTGCATCCATCTTTTATATACAGACTTTCTACTGCTAACCTATGTCCTGTAAGCTAAAACCTCAAATTTATATTCAGACTAGGGCTGGAATGGATTATCTCATCTAACTTGATGTAAATCGAGCGGTCATGCCAACGTTCACAGTTTCAAAACTGGAAGCAAAGAGCAAATTCAACCACCTCAAACTTCTTCCTTTGCACACTATGTAATACATTACCCAGTTTCCCCCTTTGTCACAGCACCATTATAATTACTGTGGCTGCTTTGTCACTTAATTAATTACACAAATAAATTCATTTTAGGGCAGTTGCTGAAATGAATGATCCTTCCTTTGCAGACACCCTCTACACATTACCTCATGTTACCTCTTTGAAAGGTAAATGATGCACCAGTGAAACCTTTAATCTCCCAAATCAGATCTTCCGCATAGCAAAAATATAAGAGTTCCTCACAATGCAGCTCTGTAAAAGTCTTTTATGCAAACGTGACACTGACTAAGAAACTCATGGCAATATTTGCGTCACAAAACAATACAGCCTGTCAGATCTCTGCAGCACTTTTCAATAAAACCTTAATGCATTTATTTTGGGGACTGAAAGTAACAGTTAACAAGATATTGTTAGCAAAACGCTTTATTACTTGACATTTTTGCAGCCATCAGCACAATTTTGGCTTACGCACACCTACCTACACTCTTGTTTATAGCTCCTTCAGCTCCTCTTTGGAGAGCCGGGTTCATCCTCTGGCCTCAGCCGGTGAAAAAAGGTCAAGCAGCAGAATAGAACGGCAATAACCCTCCCAAATGGTACTATCACACAGACATGATTGATCAATTGAATTCCATGGCAGAGAAAAATGTGGGATTAAGTAGAGTATTATACGCACAATGAGTTGAGGCATGATGTTCATTTCAAGTTCATTTCAGCTCCCTCTTGCCACCAGATCAGGCAATCAATAGCGGCCTTGCATATCATATATCACCACTCTCCCACTGAGGGGAGAACATAATCTGCCGCAAATTTAGAATGACAGATTTGTAAGGGAGCTGAAGCTTTCTGGGATCCGGGGAAGGAGACCTACAGACACTGTCACTGCAGCCAGGAGAGGTGGCTGAGGGGGTGTGTGGGGGGTGGTTAAGAAGGGCTGGAGAAAAGAAAAAGAGAGGGAGCTATGGAAGGATGGTCTGTGAAGGTTTGAAAGCGTTGCACACAAGTAACAACGGGAGAGGCATCCTTCTCCCAGCAGACGAGTAATCAGGTCAGGAGTCGGGAGAAAATTCCCGTGTTTGGAGAGCAGGATGATTGAACGAGAATGTACAATTTTATTCAGTCCCTTGTCCTCCACTGCTGCTTTCAAATGGAACCACCCGCTCACCGAGAATGGAAGCAGTATTGAATTGTGAAAGGGAAATTGTGCTTAAAAAAAAAAAGGCTGCTCTTGATTTCAGTAACATCGGTAGGGTTTTGGGTGGGGGGGGTAGGAAAGAAGGAAGAAAAATGCACTGGCTGAAATGAAAAGGCACTATAATGGGCTTGCTGCTGCTTTCATTAGTACACATGCTTGCCACAACATGTATATATTTGCAAGTGACGGTAATCCATCAATTACCAGAGGGCTTTCAGATCATGATGGTGTTAATACTGTGGAGGGGTGCAGGGAAAAGCCTGTGTAATGTAGCCAGTGGCTCACCACAGCCATTAAGGTACAGAAAAACCTGCACTCCATTTCTCAGATCCCCCACAGAGAAGGTACAGGAAAAAACATGAGAAGAATATAAAGTGCATAGCTTGAAGTAAAGGCCAGCTTCCCGGGGTCAGTGTCTCGAATGTTGCTCTTTCTTCTTGTAGATGGTTCAGATGGTTCTGGCCCAAACAGTGATTCTCAGGGTAGTGTGGAGAGTTTACGGAAACACCTGAGGGCAGATGCCTTCACACAGCAGCAGCTGGAAGCGTTGGACCGGGTCTTTGAACGCCCCTCGTACCCTGACGTCTTCTCTACGACGGAACATGTCAAACTAGAACAGGTTAGTGGCACCGAAACTCTCCATCTTTGCTTTTTCTTTCTTGCAGCACCGAAAAACCGAGCATGCTAGTACTGAATCAAACACAGAAAAAAGCACCTCTGTCACATATATTCCCAAACCCTTTCCTGGAAATAAAAGCTAATTAAATAAATGTCTGAGATGGCAAAGCCTGGGATTACAGTCCCAGCATGTATAATGCTGGAGGTATCAGTAGGAAAACTCCCACATACTATTGATTTGGTGATGAAAAACACATTCTGTGTACTCCCTGTAATTGAGAATAACAGTAAAGCAACAGAAATTAATCAATACCTAGATTTTTTTCTTCATTTTTGCCACACTATTCAACTGTTGTTTCTTGCCTTTGTTGTTTATTTTCCATTTCTATGACATATCTTAATGTGCAACGACTGACGCGGCCTCAAAAAGCTGCCTTTATTGTAACACATGCCCATGAAATAGATGTATGAAACACAAGCCTCCACCTTTTTCCTGGTCCTGATATTAAAGCCACTCTGGCCATCCATCCTCATTTCGAAAAATTAAGAGGCATTTGGGAAACAGCCACCCCCCACGCCAAAACGACAGCCAGAACCCACCGCTTATTAAAAGCTCTGGGCTTATTACAATGGATAACCTTTATTTACTTTCATTATACTATTAAACAACAAGAGACTATTAATTTCTCCCACCGAACTACAAGTCGGACCCATAAAGCAAAAGCAGTCACCTAATTGAGTTCATTTTAATTTCTCTCCAATCGGGGCGAATTACGCAGGTGATAAATCAGTGGGACAGGCCTCACCTCCAGAAGAGGGCCTAATTTGCAGCTAATTACAAAACTGATTTCTACTGGAAGATCAATACCAAAACGAATTGGAAATGACTTGCAATCACAAAGAGCGTCAGGGAGAGTATTAAAAGGCAGAGGGAAAAGGGTTAGACTAGAAAAAGAGGGTGAGTAAGTAAGAAAAAAGAAAGGAGGCCAGGAACAGTCCAGAAAAATCAGCTTTAATTTAATGCAATATTAATCAGAGTATTTTCCCTTTCATGGGTGCCTCAGGTTTTTTTTTCTTTTTTTCCCCTGGAAAATGTGTCCCTATTAGCCAGTGTCTGGGTTCTGTAGCGAGGCATTAAAAAGCCATTCTGGAGATGCAAAACTCAATGGATTCACCCCTCCCACACTTCTGCTAGCCATTTGGTCATCCTTTTCAGACCTATCTTTTCAGTTTTCCCCCTCCTGCCCTTTATCTGCATGATAAAACGTCTGTTTGGCGTCTGAAGCCTGCGAGAATAGAGGAAAACATCCGACATTGTGCCAGTGAACAGTTGTAGCAGACAATTAGAGTTTATCTGTGATAGTGGCAGACAAGAGCGGGGTCACAGGCGTCCTCCTGTGGGAGCGCGGCCCACTGAGCCACGCACACTGCGCTTTGGACAAACATTGTCAACACTCAGACTCCGGAAGTCTCATCTCATTAAAAAAAATCTGCTAACATCTGCCATCAGTGTCTTTAAGCATATTTACAAAGGGAACATGATTAAGAAAGGGGAAGCTGGAAGAGTATTTTTTTACATTGAGAAAGTTTTTTATTTAATTAAAAAGTCAGTTCACCCAAATTAGAAGTTAGATTTCATTTTTTTTGTTCGTTTGTTTTCTGATAGACGTCCCTGGGATTCCATCCCAGTGCAATGAAGGTGAATGGGAGGCTTTTGTGTACCACAGTGCCTTTACAGGCTTTGGTTTCAGTAGTTCTGATAATAAAAACATTTCTTTAATAAGTGCAGATAATTCAGTGCTAAAATAATATACAGTAAAGAAAAGACGTGTTGCCATGAGTTTTTGATCAAAAGTCATGATTAATAAATATTGTCTACATCAAAAATCCTCACTTATTTATAATGATATTTTACTTAAACTTTTTATTTAAATAATCTATTTTTGATCGATTTTAGAGTTTATTTCATGTGGGGGGGTTTTTTGTTTGTCTTTTTAATTTTTAATTTTTCAAAATTAAAAGGAAAGTTTATTTTGAAAAAATATTATTTTTTAAAAGAAAAAAGAAATGAGGAAATCTGTTTTTTAAATATTTGATAGATTAGCAATAATAATGAAAATCTTTAACGGCAAACCTCAGTGTTTTAACAATTTTTCCTTAAAAAAAAAGTTACACCTCCGTCAGTCTCTACTAAATGGGTGGCTCCAGATGTGTTTACATTTCAAAATATCAGAAGGAATAAGGGTTTGTATTTTTGCGTGATTTGGGTGAACTGGCCCTTTAAGCCAACATCTGAGCCCAAACAAAAAGAAAAGCCTCAACAGTTTTTATGATAACAAAACACACAAGCTGCACAAGTGATTGTATTCAGAGATAAGAGGTAATGAAATTTAAAGGTGGTTTAGACTCCAAATTAAAACAAAAAAAACTCCCCCCCCCAAAAAAATGTGAATAGTGTTCCTTAAACGAGGCCACATGGTGTGTCTGTAACAAAGCAGAACTGCTTTCTCCCTTGGCTGATCAGGAGTAGCACTGCAGTCAAGCACAAAGGGCCAGCTGACACCTTGGCTTTTCACTCATCTCAAAATCCCACTTCCTCTCAGACAATACCAAAATACATTCATGATATGCTTGAACTGCCACCCTGCAGCATGAACACACACACACACACACACACACACACAAAACACACACACAATGCTCTCATACAAATTTATACTCACACAGGCCTGTGTGGAACGCTTAATGGAGGAGGAGAAAGGAGGATTTCCATCTAGGTATTGTTTGGTTGTGTAATGATTCAACTGTCCTTTTCCCAGGCTAATGAGTACTCGCTTCCTGCCCTGAATTCCAGCCTGGACGAAGGCAAACCCAGTTTATCCTCTAGCGCCAACCCAGACCTGGGCCCCAGCGTGTCGCAAAGCTACCCTGTAGGTAAGATCAAGTGCCATACAGTACGCCTTTATGCTGCTGAGCCACAGCTTCAGCTGAGGGGTTTTGAACAATGTAAAAGGACAAGAAAGTCAGAGCTAAACATGCCTGTGCAACTGACAAAGAGCAAAATGAAATATGTGACAATAAAGGCAAAGCAAAAAGTTAAGTGTGAAGACTTTTTTACCGTTTCACTCTGAGCTGAAAATGCGATAAAAAGCTTAGCAGCAGTCTTCCGTCTTGTTTTTTTTTTTTTTTCCTTTTTTTTGCTGAGCAAGCAGGGCGATAAGAGAGACTGGGAGGGGAGGGGAGCTGTTCAGTCACTACTGGACAAGGACCTTTGGGTGCCAGCACATCAGAACTATGACTGTGTATCAGAGCAAGGTCTCTGGGAGAAAAAAAAAAAACAGGCCACCATGCAGGACTGACTGCTTGTTGGCTGCTGCTGTGTTGCTCCTGCAATTTGTTCTCCAGGAGACAGTTTGTGTGTCTCAAAGCACGAGTAATGTGCCTCGGTAAATACGCTCTGGCATTTCTGCCGCCTAACTCTAACACTATGATCATTTATTTCACCCTCCTCTCTCTCTTTCTCTCTCTCTCTGCTTCTCCCTCCTAGTTGTCTCCTCTCCTTGTCACAGTTAATGACTGTCTGGTTAATTGAAATATTGTTTTGTTGTTGCAGTGTTATTACCAAGAAGAAGGTTAAGTTTACTGAAAGTTTACGATGACTGTCGGGGGCCTGAGATTAATATACAGAGCTTTTATTAAAATTCATATAATTATGCAGCAGCCATCAAAGGCAACGAGTTCTGCGTGGGGGGGAGGACAGGGTGATTGAAAATTGCTGCAGCCCTCCTTCTCAAATGATAGCCAAGCAGTCTTATGAGAAAAGAAAGGGCCCTTCTCTCATTAATATGTGGGAGGTAGATTTCCCCCTGTAAGGCAGGCCTCCTGAGAAGAAAGGTGTGTGTTTGTCCTTTGTGCACTGATGGCCCCATAGAAACAGGCCTGTCTCTACAGGCGGCACCTGGGATATTTTAGATGGTCTCTGCAGAGAGGGTCTCCTTACTGCTTTACAGGTGCAAAGAGACATTAAGAGGAAGAAAGATGGGATTGTATGGATAGCTGTGTGTTCCAGTTTGTGTGCATGTGTGTGTGTGTGTTAGTGTATGGAAAGCACCTGACTCGACTTGATTTTGTATTAGTAAATAAGTTTTTTCCGCGCCCTTCCATGTTGGAAGATCTCAGGAATAAAGCGTACAGAGGTCAAACTAATGGAACAAACATGGCTCTGACTTCCACTTGGTAATTACTATTTGGTTAGTGGCTCTTCTGCTTGGTTTTCCCCCAGTGCCTGCCTGCGTGGATAATAGGTGATATTCAGGTGTGTGGTCTCTCTAATGGCTGAGTATTACAGTTTACTTGCCAGAGATAAGCTCACCAGAGGAATTTTAAGCCTTGCAAAAAGTGGCAAATTATCTGCAGTATTTAGGCTGAGATCCAATTTCAAATTAATTGTGTCTTTACGCGGGAAAGAACTGCAGATTATGTTCGTGCTTAAAAATGTGTTTTTGAACACCAATTAAAATGCCTGCAGTTATTGATCTTGTTGATTTTATGTCCTGGAATTTGCATAATCTATTAAAAATGAATGATTCATGAAGTGTTCATTGCCAGAGATCGGGATTCTCAGTGAACTGAAAGACTTCAGAGATAGAAATCTTTTGTGTCCTCTGCTTATCCTATTAAGGCTCAAAAGTACCTGCAAAGCAGGCTCAAATAAGAAAGGGATTTAAGGGCATTGTGCACATCATCGAAATTCAGAGGCAAGAAGCCACTTCCATTAAAACACTTTTTTTCTCTCCCTTTCCTCCACATTAATGCTGTATTACCTGCTAAATAGTCCCTCTTACCCCATAAAAACACCAAAGGGTTCCATGAATATGTGGATAGGACAATTGCATATTGTGAGGTAATTTCTATTGTTGATATGGGAAGTAATTTCTTTGATGAATTCCCTTCGAGAGATGGATTTCATCTCAAGTGCTTCTTATTCTTGTTCAGTCGAACTGCTTAAAATTCAAATAGTGTGAGCCGTGGGTGAATTTGTGAATAGCGGAGGGAGGAGCTCGGAACTTTTTTTGTGTGTATTTTGAGAAATAAATGGAGAGATGGTCTCGATACGGCCAATTGTCCACTATTTCTATAGAGCGTTTCTGTATTTCCTGAAATTAGCCAGAGCCCACCTGTTTTCTTGATGCTGCTTCAGACTTAAGAGCCCTCTTAAAATTCCCATGAGCGTTCAGTGGGAGTTTTACACATCTCCGCTCATTGGCCGCATACTGAAGACTCTTTAAACATATTCCCTGCTGGGCCTGTTAATGGAGGCCTCCAATGGCTTAAAGCCCCTGTGTCAATGACACCTCTCCTCCTCAAGCAGCTGCTTCTGTACACCCCTTTTATACCGTCCTGCTATTAAACAAAACCTCATCCAGCAAACACAACTAGCCACACTTTACATTCAGTTAAGCTGAGCGAGTGCTCTCAGGGTGAACTACACAGAAAGCGTCAAGACCTGCCGTTGTCCAGTGAGCAGCGAGCAATGATCAGACAGTGAACCTGCCATCAGTGATGTGTGGCCTCGTGACAAATCGCTCCCGTGTCTTCCCACAGGGGAAAACGCAGGCTCCGAAATTAATGCTTATTTCATCTTCAGAAAAGCAAACTAACCTTTGAGCACACATTTGATAATGAATGACTTTCAGCCGGTGTTCGGGGAATTAAAGCAATTTGGCTCTCCAAACATTCTTTACTTAGTTGTAATTAATTAGGGTGCTGAGATTTTTTGGCTCGTGATAAATTGCCCCATTCTGCATATAGCCTAGAAAATGGAGGTCAAAGATTTTTGGTTGTTGTTGTAGCAAACATGAAGGTGTCCCTGTCATGGTAAATTTAATACTCTTGCAAGCAAAAGAGTCATTCACAAATGACTTTGTTCGTGTGCCAAATAACAAGAAGGTCACCCCGGTTTTCCCTTTGTGTTTTAAGAAATTGAGTAGTTGTTAGTGCATAATGTTTCTGGTTGTGGGTTCAGATAAAACCCACGAGTCAGTTTTTCCATGCTAAAATAATATATGTTTTTAGTCACTCTGTGTACTTCAAAGTTTGCTTTTTGGGGGGGGTCAAATATGTTCACAAGAAATGCTCTATGTTTATGAAATATAACACAGTATTCCCAGCTCGAGCTGCTTCTCAAATGAAGACAGAAATCAACAGGCTTTTGTAACAGCGAACCAAAAAATCTTTGAATTGATTTTTGCAGCGAAAGAAAGAAAAAAAAGAGGACAGGGGAAAATAAATAGCTCGATTTGCTGGCGTTCAATCTAAGGGGACTGTCAGAGGAAACAGACAATATAAAGAAAGCCATCTTTTAATGAGAATCTGGACACACATCTCTGTTGCAAAAACAACAAAGGCTAGGAAGCAGCTAATGAGGCTATCATTGCTGTACAGAGAGTTCTCCGAATCGGTGCCTCTCTGAAAGAGGGTTTTAAAGGGGACATAAAGCAACAGTAACAGAGCTGCTGGCAGTCACTGCCAACTGCATCCTGGAATATACAAAAGCAGGATTCGGCACAGGCGGTTATCAGCACAGAAGCTTGGCAAACATACCTTTAAAACACCTTTATTAACTGTTTTTAATGGGTAAACCTTTCATGTTTTGCATGTTAAAGTCCTTTCTTTTATTAATTTATTCTAATCGCTAAGCAAAATTATGGCAAAATTGGCACTTTTTGGAGAGGAAATGAAGGCTGAAGTATTGCTTCACTGATCTGATTGACTGGATCAGTTTTAGGTCCAATATTGATGAATTGACTAAACAAAATCAAATACTTTATTTTTTATTTGTTTAGTGATTTTGTTTTGTTTATTTTTGATGTAGTTACACTTACTTCGTGCACATTGACAACCCCAATAATGTTCCTTTCCTGTTTCAGTTGGACACATTTTTTTAAAATTCAGAAATAAAACAATAACATCCCAGATTGGAAGCAGCGTCACAAGAGGAAAAACATAATGACTCCTTCATCCAAACTTATAGTAAAATCAGCTTTCATAAAACTCTGTTATCAAGTCTTGCTTGGTTATTTAAAATATGAAGTGCCCGTCGATGACTACAGTACAGCTGTGACTTCATGCAGCATAAAAGAAGCCGAAGTGAACTGCAGTATGCTATTATTTCTGAAGAAAATAAATTAAAACTGCAAGCAAAAGCAGATCCTGTGGTGATTATATTTTTCAGAAGTTAATGAAGAGATTAGAGTATTTACTTTTATTAAACATATGAGCCAGCCGTAGCTGCTGCAATAATAATGAAGAAAAGATAGTGTCAGTGTTTAGGGAGACAGCTAGACAATAGTTACCAGTGTCTACACACACACACACACACACACACATACACAATGGCCTCAACCCTGCTGGACCCCCCACCTACAGTACTCCCACGGCTCCCTTTGACTTATGTGCACTGGCTTGTGGCTAACTAATTCTTATTATAAATGAAAGGTCCAGCATGACCTCACTCTTTTCTGTAAAGCTCTTTAACTCTGCAGCCCTTGAGTTTCAGCGCTTTAAGCGAAAGATAAATCTCAGCAGACCCTCATACAATACAACGATCAGTGTGGAGATTTGCAAACAATAGGGAACAGTTGTTGGACATAAGATTTAATCGTTTCTTTATCAGACAATTTGTGATCACAAATGAAAAAGTTCTTTTTGGGGGGAAGTGTTTTTAGAGCAAATTCACAAGTTCCTATTTCCTTTCATGTACTATTTTACAGCTTTGTGGTTTACATTGTAACTTTGAACAAACCTGTGAATAAATATTTTTTCTGCTGAACAACAGAGTGGCAAATTTGTGTCATCGAGTGACAAATTCAGACAAAAAGAAATTTATAAGAACTATTTTTTTTATTAATATTCATATTTTAAGGGTTCATTTTATGGTGAAGCTGAAAACCTTGATTAAGATTGGTATTTTTGTTTTGTTTTGTTTTTGTTTTTGTTTGTTTTTTTGCTGTTCGAATTTCCACTGGTGTAAGTTTTAGGATCAGTAATTTTACAAGAATGTGCAGGAGCCCAATAATCACAATAACAACACAAAAATGCATCATAACATTAATATTATACATAAGAGTCTTTTTCAAGAGTTAACATGGATTATATGAGTTATATTTTAAGTAAATGAGGCCAGCAGGTCAGCCTGGAGATGATTTTAATCACTGAATAAAATACTGTTGTATACATCATATTCTAGATACTTTAATTATAGCTGTAAAATAGAAGGGCAGCACTGTAGTTGAGCAGGAAAACAATGAAAACAGTGTCAGCTGCTGTTAATCCTTTGTATTGGTTCCTATTTTACCAAAAAAACAAACAAACAAACAAAGAGAGCCTCAACTCTCCATGCCCTCTTTGCATTAAGTAGCCATTCAAAGCTTCCACGGCTTCTTTTACTCCTAACCCTCGTCTTCCTGGTCCTCTCTGGCAGATCTTGGCCTTGTGGGCCTGCCACCGTGTTTCTTTGCCAGTTTTACCACTAACCTTTCCAGTCCCTGGCCCCCACATCCCTCAGCATAGCCAGTATTCCTGCCAGCTTGTAGTAGTGGTACATCATTAGCCAAAAGTATCATTCCCACATCCTCGAAATAAACAAATAATGTGTTTGTTCCATAATTTTTTGTATATTTTTTCTGTGTTTTATGCTTACTGGCAGTACATTTGAGTTACCTTTTTTGTTTTGTTGATTGTTTTATTCTATTATATAGTTATTGCTTTGCATATCTCTCATTTTGTTAGAGGTACAGAGTCACAGACATTAAAAGTGAGACAAATCATGCATAGCGCAACTGCAGAGTCAAAAACATTGTTTGAGGGAAAACTGCATTTACCAGTAAACACTTTTTGCCTCGTAAGATGAAAAAGTAAACTTGGATTTGGATCTGGTGCCAGACTATAATTTTCTTTTTTTTTTCTGTAGCATCAACAACATGAACAACTGTTGTCCTCTGGTGTTATGGTGCATTTTATCCTGTACTTCCTCATTAAAGCTCCAGTGGGAGATGATTTTTCCCTGTGAGTCCAAGTCACCCTCACAGTTGACAATATAGCAGGGGCCTCTCTTACCCCACCCGCTGTGGTAAATGGGGTTACGTGCCGTAGTCCGAATGTCCCTATGGCCAACGAGGACAGCCCAACCGTCACTCTCAATTACAGAGCTGAATATCTGCAGCCAGACGGGTGACGCTCTGCGGAGGGGCCTGCGTGCTCTGCCTTTACAGCCACTACAAAAAAGAGAGACTTCTGGGGTTTACTAAAGGCTGCCATATTTAGACAAGTTTGAATTGTTTAATGAGGAGACATATATACGTGACTAGGATTCGGTTGATTGGAAGCAGCAGCTGTTAGTTTGTTTTTAGTTCACCTATTAGAGGCAGGCTGATGCTTTCTGGTAACTGAAATCTGGAGTTTTGTACTGACTGACTTGTGGTGGTGGTGGTGAGTCATGACGTCCACAGAAACAGGGGGTAATGGTTGTTTTGTGTAATTGCACATTTGCATTTTGAGAATGGGAGGCTGAAAGCAGAGGTGAAAGTGGCTAACCGCACTTAAGTTTGCTTCTAACAACCTTTATTTTGCAGGAACAACTACTTATTTGCTCAGCAGATTCAGACTCTACATATTTTTTTAATAATATCAGACTCTGAAAGCAGCCACTCAAGCAGAATATAAAAAAGTTCAGATTTTCAATTCTCAAAGCTTAAAAAAAGAACACTTTGCTTCTTGCTTTAAAGATGGAAATGTTTCTTTTCACTCAAGTGTTAAGGATTCATTTGTACGTTACAGCGTCACCAATCTTAAACAGAAGATTTTCTAGATCACAACTGAGTTTTTTTTCTGTTTGTTTTGTTTTGTCTCTGCAGGTCGGGATATGGCCAACACAACCTTACCTGGGTATCCCCCTCACGTTCCCCCTACAGGCCAGGGCAGCTACCCAACCTCCACGCTCGCTGGAATGGTTCCTGGTAAGAGATGAACTGTTTTATATTGTCATTAGGGGTTATTTAACAGTTGGCGTTGCCCTCAAAACATTTGTAGAAGATGTATAATATTTAAATGAATATTGACCTGTAGAATAAGGGATTCACATATTCTTATATTATGTGTGCATATGATTGGATCAGACAAGCTGAGTAGGTGATCAAAGAAAGGGAAGAGCATGGTCAAACTCTCTTCCTTCTCATCTTCCTGGTCCTGTTGGCTCATCATCTCCTCTGGTGGCCGTTCTCAGCGGCCTCGATAAACAGCCCTCCCCAGCCTCTGCGCTCCAGAGCATATCCCTTTACTCTCCTCTACTTAACCTGCAGTTCAGGTTCACAGCAAACAGTTAAGGGTCAAAAGGCAGAGGCATGAGAGCCCGGTAAATATTCAAATCATTGTCTCTCTGAGGAGGTCAGGTTTGTGTTTCACTGCCAGGAACAGGGCAAAGATGCAGTTTTGGTGCCGGGCTTTATACGCTTCTTCAGCTCCAGCATCGAGGCACACGTTTTCAGCAAAGCACAGCCAGCATTTTGCTTTGACGTGATTAAACCACATGGACAAGGAAATCAGTCAAGTGTGCATTGTGTTAGCATATCATTTACCAATCAGGCACCCCATCACAGACTCTGGCTGTTCCTTTTTCTTCCATTATAAAGGGCTGCCATGACATTTTTTATTATATTCTCAGCCAAGGAGGTTGCATTTATTTTCCATTTGTTGTTGTTTTGTGATTTGAAGGTAGACTAAAAAGGAGCATTTCATAAAACCTAGTGGTAACTTAGTCCTCAAAGCACTAAACAAATGCTTTTGTAAAGGGTAAGGGTATTTCTTAAAGGGTAGGTACACCCAAATTACATAGCATCATCCATATTTCATCTAACCCTGCTTTAATGTAACAGTGGGTAAAATAAAATTCGTGGTGTTCTTAGAACTGGATGACTTACATGTAATGCTATGTTGCTAGATTATTTATTATTTATTTATAAATTATTTATTATATTATTTAATCACGTTATTTTTTAAATTAGTAGTTTATTTTTGAAAATATTGAGAATATAGAGACAATATAAATTAATTTCTGTTCTTTTTTTTTCATATTCTTCTTCAAAAGCTTGATCCCATAATAGCCAAGGCAGCAGTAAAAACAAAGGGTGATGTGGGAGCCCTGGGCGGTAGCGCAGCCCAGATTTACTTTTTGATTTCAGCTAATAAAACTGTTAAATCATGTGGGTGGAAAAGAGACAAGTCAAACATACTTTTACTTTCCATTTGTTCCTATGTGGCACCAAGCAAAAGATGAGGACCTTAATCCCATGGCTTGTGGTTTTGTGTTACAACTGATTCATCCTATACACAACCACTAAGATTTAGTGACAGGCACAAAACACTGTTAAAGCAAAGCCACTTCTCACCAGCTCCATATAAAATCTGGCCTTTATTATCTCGTAAAAGAAAGAAACGTGTTGAACCAGCAGCAGTGCTCACTGACATGCTCCAAGGTACTTCTGTTGCAAGAAACATCAGAGTTCAGACCAGAGGGCTTTCAGACTGGAGATGTTAAAACTCCTCCAAGAAAGGCTGCAGGATTTATTGCAGCATATCAAAAACGTATGCATGAAACTGTTTATTACCACTCTGTGTTTATTAGACTGTTTTGGAATATACTGGAGGAAGAAGAATGGCTTGATATCCATAAATGGGACAGGGAAAAGCCGCCTTCAGTGTCACATCCTGTATTGTTCAGTGTTGCATAACTTAAGTGAAATGAAAAAGAAATAAATTACTTGCTTGACTGGTCTCACATCGATGACTATCATTTCCACCCACAAATTGCATCCTGTTTTGAATGACGAGAAATGACTGCATGTGAAGGGGGTAATGGTTTGATGCATTGAAATGCTAATTGATTTGTTGTTTTTGTTTTGCAGGGAGTGAGTTTTCGGGGAACCCCTACAGTCATCCACAGTACACAACCTACAATGAAGCCTGGCGATTCAGCAACCCAGCATTACTAAGTGAGTAGAGAGTGAGAAACTTGATGAGAATGATTAATTGACCATTTACTAGATCAGCGATAGTCCAGTTGTAGCCTTGCAGACATGGAAGTCTTAGGATATTTATACATCCCAAAGCATTACAGCTGGAGCGCTAACAAGAGCAATACTTGCTTTTTAGTGCTTCAGTGCTTTTGAAGGTTATGTTTAAATAAAACACAAAACACCACCTGTATTAAAATAGATATTTGTTGCAAGTGTTATTTTGTATTATCTTGACCAAGTAAAGCTTGAGCTAATCCTTAAAACTGACCTACTATTTTCTGTCATTTCTATATTATTACAACGACGGATTCTTATATGTTTCCAATAATGAGGTTAGAGTATGTTTAATAGCTCAGATTACATTGCTCTAAACCCTGAATTTAAGGCAGTTTTGGATATGTATGATCCAGGATATCACTAATATGATGATCCTGTCCCTGGTTGTGAACACACGAGCCCCACCCACCTGGTCTTCAAGCCTTCTGTTTGCAAGTTGCAGCCAATCAGGAGACAGCTGTCTTATCTGGATGGTGGTCTTAAAGGGACAGGAGTTAAAAATCTTGTTTCAGACTGTAGATGAATTAAGGCCCAGTAGCAGAGAAATAAAGACTAATTTGAACAGAGAATCATGCAAAACTACTCTAGTAGAGTGCAGTGATAGAAATTAAAGCGCTAGAAATGAGCACAATAGGTCCCCTTGAACATCCTCCTACGATCCTAAATGTTAAAGTGTTATATTTGAAAAATTATGTTAGGACAACAGTTGAGTAATTTACTGACGTAAAATCATTTTGCTGATATTGCTATACTAAAACCAAAAAAATCTTCATGTCATGTCTTCTACGTACAATAGGTGACCTTTTGTCTGTGACACGTAGCTTTAGCGTGTCTCTTTTTTGATTACAGCATTTGCAGATTCAAATGTAAATCAAATGATTTAGAAAGCATAAAAAATGTGAAATGCTTAAGATGCAACCTTTCTTAGTTGTTTATAGCTAGTTAAGTAAACAACATTTAAGTAAACTTTAAAGGAAAATCCTAATTTTGCTGGTCTAAAATCAAGGATTGTTTCAAAAGTTCCAGTATGGAAACCTTGGCAGGTGGTAAAAACAATAAATGTGGGGAACAGGTCTTAGTAAATGGTCAGTATGATGTGGCTTGAATGATGAAACCCACTATTACACATTATAATATTAATATTGATATATTTGGTAAATGGCAGTGAAAACTGTATTTGTTGTTTCAAATGGTTCGTTCTTCTGTTAACTTTCAGGTTCCCCTTATTATTATAGTGCCGCATCGAGAGGCTCCGCCCCTCCCACTGCTGCCACTGCCTATGACCGTCACTAGTTACCATGGAAACCAAATCAACCTGCAGGACCATGGCCTCAGCCTCCATATTGCCCCGGTGTGAGCAGCATGGTCCACTGGACACTGAGCAACTGCGCATAAAATATTCCTGGCTCACACAAAAAGAAACTAAACGGTTTTTGGGATTTGTGACAACTTCAGTCCTCTCTCATCGCAGCTTTGTTGGACCATCAAAGCCAAACTTAATCTCCAAGACATCATCACGGACAGTGAAAGTTGCTACACACATGATGAAACTTGTGGCTAAATGCAGTGATTTAAAAAATAAAATAAAAGGAAAAAGACTCTAAAAAAAGAAAAGAAAAGTCAAGAATTCTTTCCCCCTTTAGCAGTACCACAGTTTCATCCCATCACGGATCAATACTGTACATTCCTTTTTCTTGAAGGCTCTCAGCAGGGACACTGTCCAGAGCTTAAAATGTAGCAGCAGCCTTTTTTCCCCACTTTTCCAATTTGTCTCCCTCTCGATTCAAACGGCAGTGCAGAGAGATCAGAGGAGATTAGCAGCAACACGTGCAGGCTGTGGCAGCCTAATGTTGATTTTATCCATTTGAACAGTCACCGACTGAACATCCAGCATGAGTAAATCGATCGCTTTTGATGCCATGAGAAGATTAGGACATGTTCTCTGTGATACACAATCAAGATGTAAAAATGAAAATGAAATAAATAAAGAAACATCCGTTTGAAAATAGATGGAGCCATGACTATATAGCACCATGGCCCGCTATTTGCAAGACTTCGAGAAACTAGTAAATATATTCTTAAAATGATTTTTTTATTTCATTTTTATAATTCGTAATGACTCAACTGCAGACTGCTTGGCTAGTGTTTCACTATGTCTTATTTGTCAGGATTCAAGAGGTCATCAGGCAAAACTTTTTTTGTGTTTTTTTTTTTTGTTAATTTTGCACTATTTTGGAGGTTTGCAACACTGGAGCGTTATTATGCAGAAAACTGACATGCATCTTTGCTTTATTTCACAAAACTGGCTGTAAGTCCAAAAGGCACTTACAGTTAATCTTGTATTTCAAGGCCCATCATGTCACTGCCTTGACGTGCACTATACTATGTTCTCACAGCTTACATTTCTATTTAAGTTGATTAAGTCTTTGGCATTCAACCACAAAAAAAGGATATAACAGCCATCCCAAGTAAAAACACTATCATCATTTGTCTAGTCTGATAACTGAAGCGTTCAGATTCACTCTGATAAGATGATTCTGATGACTCCAACAAAATCAAAAAGCAGGGCGACGTTTTCAGCTAAATGCCTTAAACATGCTCCTTCCTAACTTTAGCCCCCTCGTCCCCCTCCAACATGTTTCAGGCCAAGTCATTTGTTTGAATCAAGCTGGAATGATGGTTTCTTCATCTGTCAAGTGAATGTATTTGCATTTGCCAAAGACTTAGTTCTCATTAATGTTTATTTACAGGCCGCCTATATGCATCACGAGAGCAGTATTATTGTTATTATTATTATTAGGAAAAAAAACCCGCATTGTTCATGAGGAAAAGTATATGTATAAATTCTATGCAGTGCAGAGATGGTCATCATATGCATATTCAGCTGTAAACCTAAAGGTAGGTGGAGTTTATTTAATGTTATGTTATTTACAAATTGTTCATTTTGTAGAAGCATTCTTTGTGTGTGATGTGAAGACACTTCTCTGTAAATACAGTAAGAAAAAATGTCTTTCATGTTCATGGGTATTATCACTTTCATTATGCTGATATCACTTGTACAATAATAAAAGTGTCTGAAATCTTTTACGCAAAAGGACCTGCGGGTTGTCTCGTATAATCATTACATTTACACATAAAGACAAAAAATTGACTGGTTAGATTTTCTTAAATGGGAGGATTTCATATTTTTCTATTTTTTATCACTTCACACAAAAAAGAAAATCATGTTTGAAAGTTTTTCACTGTTTTTTTTATATTTGTGCATTTACTAGAACAAAACTAAGTGACAAAAATCCTCATCTGTACAAGCTAAATTTAATCAAAATTCCTAATTTTAAAAACAAAACTTCTTTTGTTTGTCACATTTATGATATTTTTCATATTTTTGAGCCCTAACTTGAAAAGAAAAAAACATGATCATTTTAAATTTATTGGATACATTTTAAAAGTAAACAATTAAGTATAGCTTCTCTTTACTTAATTATTTTAGGGCTGCATTTCAATCCATTTATATAAAAGAATGAACCTTCATTTTGTGAAATTATGGTCAACATCTAAGTCAAAGTCAGCTTTATTGTCAATTCTGCATGTACATAAACACAATCAAAATGACAATCACAATTACCCCTGACCCCTGGTGTGCAACTACAATACAGTATAACAAATAAAATAGAGAGCTATAAGAATAAGGCATACAGATATGAAAATAAATATGAAGTATCAAATAGACTATACATAATTACACTCTACAAAACACAAGGTGTACAAGAATCCTTAAAGCTCTATATAATATTGCACTTCTTTGTTAAAATTATAACATATAAATAAATATATATGTATATCATGAATTATTAAAAAGGTCTATGAGACTGAATGTACAGATAAATTCAATCTACCATTATATACAGGTGTCCCAAAACATATAAAGTAAGTAAAGTTGAATTCAAAGTTGGTAAACTCCAAAGTTTTTTTATAGAAATACTGAAAAGCCATGACATAAGAAGTGTTTATTTGCTGATAATTTTACCCTTTTATTAAATTCAAAATCACAATATATCAAAAGTTGAAATTCAGAAATTTTATTACTTATGAAAAAATAATTCATTTTAAGTCTGTAGTTGACCACACAAAGAAGTAAACATATATGAGCATGAGATCATTTAAGATGCAGGCAGAATGATATGGCAAATAAATATTTAAAAATCTAAATCATGAATGTTTGATTGAAAGGAAAGGAACACAAACAATGTGCAAACACTGTGTATTAGAGAATATATGAGAAATCCACAATAATATTGAATGATATATGCAGGTTTAGGACCAACACGTGCTGCTATATATGGGAGGACTTTTGTCAGAGAAAGCCTTTCTCAATTCAGGATAACAATGCCAAGCACTTTTGCATGTGCGACAGCATGACTGCTCGGCAGAAAGGTGGATGACTGGTCTTCCTGCTATCTGAACGAGTCATCCATTAAAAACATTTGTCACATTATGAGACAAAATATAAAGCAAAAGATGTCTAAAACCTTGACATGCAAAATGAGGAAACATTTGGCTTTCAAAACTGCAGCAACTGGTCGCCTCAGCGGCTAAACAAGCTAAAAGTTCTTAAAACAGAAGAGGGGTTATGATAATACAGTAGGCACATTACCAAATATGTTTTTCCCACATTTAGAGGATGCAAAAACTTTTGCGCAGCTTGTTTTTATTCATTTTTTCCCAAAAGTTTAATTGTATTCAACTTCACATTTTAGCGGGAAGACTTGAGAGGATTCATAACACTGATCCGCTTGATGTCTGCTGATGTAGTCTGATGGATTGTTTTTATCTGGAACGTCACAAAATGGGAAGGTAAATAATTGTTTCTCCACTGGATTGTCACAGGGGTGCATTATTTTGCTGTATAATGCCAAAGCCATTACACAACGCACCATGTTCTTAAGTCAGGGAGGGGCGGCCATCTGTGTGACCCTGAATGACCGTACTCACCTGTATAAAGTGAGAACTTTGAAGAAGACCTGCAGATACTCTATGCCACATATATGCTTTAAACAGTGTTGTTTAGTTTTTGCCCCCTTCCTGCTGTGTTTTGCATATTTGTCCCACATACATGTTTCAGATCATTTAAAAAAAATGCAATATTAAACGAAGATAACCCAAGTAAACACAAAATGACATTTTTAAATGATGATTTAATTGATTCGGGGAGTTATCTAAGCTTACCTGGTCCTGTGTGAAAAGTAAATTGTCCCTCTTGTTAAATCATGAATTGACTGTGATTAACCACATTTTTTGGAAAGCTGAGTTCAGTTTCATTAAACACACTCAAGCCTGATTACTGGCAGACCTGTTGAATCAAGAAATCACTTAAATAGAAGCTGCCTGACAAAGTGAAGCAGGCTAAAAGATCTCAAAAAGCAACGTATCATGCCATGATTTAAAGAAACACCTGAGAAATAAAGTCACTGACATCTATCTGACTGGAAAGGGTTAAAAAGCCATTTTAAGGCTTGGGACTCCAGTTAACCACAAAGCCATTATACACAAAGGGAGAAAATATGGAACAGTGGAGAACCTTCCCAGGAGTGACCAAAAAGTGCTTCAAGAGCACATTAATGACACATCCAGGAGGTCACAGAAGAACCCAGAAAACAGTAAAGAACTGCAGGCATCACATGTCTCATTTAAGGTCAGAGTTCACGATTCAACAATAAGAATGAGGCTGGGCAAAAATGGCATCCATGGGAGAGTTCAAGGAGAAAACCACCAAAAGGAACATAAAGGTTCATCTGGACATCTGGAAAAATACTCTGCAGACTCACAAGACCAAAGTTGAGCTTTTTAGAAGGTTTGAATCCTGTTACATCAGGCACAAAACTAACATAGCATTTCGAAAAGGAACATCATACAAACAATAAAATATGGTGGCAGCAGTGTAATGGTCTGGGGCTGTTTTGCTGACTCGGGACTTGTAAGACTTGCTGTGGTAAATGGAACCATGAATTCTAGCGTCTAGCAAAACATGCTATAGTAGAATGTCCGGGCATCTATTTGTGACCTAAAACTGAATTGCACTTGGGTTCTGCAACAGGATCCAAAACACACGAGCAAGTCCACTTCTGAATGGCTTAAGAAAAACAAAATGAAGACTTCGGAGTGGCCTAATCAAAGTCCTAACCTGAATCCGATTGAGATGCTGTGACATGACCTTAAAAAGGCAGTTCATGCTCGAAACCCTCCAATGTGACTGAATTACAACAATTCTGCAAGGATGAGTAGGTTGAAATTCTTCCACAACACTGCAAAAGACTCATTGCCAGTAATTGTAAATGCCACCCTTAGCAGTTTGTGTTGCTAAGGGTGGCCCAACCAGTTTTTCAATTTAGGGGGCAATCACTTTTTCGTATAGGACCCTTTTCCCCCTTTTCCCCTTAATAACAAATACATTAATTTAGAAACTACATTTTGTGTTTACTTGTGTTACCTTGGACTAATATTTAAATTTGTTCAATGATCTGAAACATACAAAAAAATGGAAATTAGGAAGAGAACAAACAATGTATATGCAGGACAAACAAATTTGTCCCACCTTTGGAACAACTCACTCATAATGTATCATTCTTGCATATTTATTGTCTATTTATTTCATTTTTCTTAATGGTTGTCCCTTGGGGATAATAAAGATATTCTTGATCTTTAATTATTGAGGATGTAACACTTTGGTAACACTTTCCCAACTTTTCTAAAACAGGCTGACGGAATGAAATTCAGAATAACATTGTTATATATTGAATAATGTGCTTTTCAAGCATATTTTCTTGTGAATGATTATTTTTTATTAGGTGTCCTGATCTTTACTTACATGAGATGTAATATGTAAGGATATTTTATGTATTTATTACATATTTTACAAGAAATTCTGTCCTAATGGCCTGGCAGATAAACAATTAAAGAGTGGTTTGTGAGGACAGAGATAAAATGACCTCAAATATCTGACATTACACATATCTATACAAGAAAGCTTCACATTGCTATATAAAAAAAAAACCTGTTAGCTTCTTAGGGGAGTTTAAAATGTTTTAAAATTGAATGAATCCTTTGACCTTATAAACAACAGACGGGCAAAACACTACAGCTAATTAGCTGTCATACTGTGCTAATAAAATTCACATTAATTTAGGTGAGAATCAAAATATTATACTGTCTGTCTGTCAACAGTCTGTAAAAGGGTTATCTTCTGTATTTCTTGTTGCAGTTTTGAACATGGCATTTACTTAAATGTTTTAGATCTGAAGCTTAAATTATTTGTTGTTTTTTGACTCCAAAATAATTATGTAATTCCTACAAAACTCAAAATACCAATTTATATTTATTTTGTGGTTTGGCTCTCTCCTTTACATTAATAAAAGGAGTCAGAGAGATTGCTGGACAAACAATACCTCAAACAGCCCAGCACAAGAATGGTTTCTCTAATGCTAATGCAAAATATAAAATGTAAAGTGTAAAATTCCAGTTCATTTGACAGTTGACAATACATTTAATTCAGAATGTCCTCTTTCTTATGCCTATAACTACTTTGTGTGAGTAAAATGTTTAGTACGTTTGTACAGTGAATTTAAATCCTAGATAGAAGGTTAGAATACAGCATTACCATGTTAAGTATATATTTGATTTCTATTTTTTTGTGGAGATGACAAATAACATAGGTCTGCGTGCTGATGGGTAAAAAGAAAGCTGAACGCATCAGTGAATTCAAGCTCTTAATGAGGCTGTTTTCAGATAAATGTATTTACTTTTCAGGTATAAAGATCACATAGTACAAAGAGACTACAGTGAAAATGCCTCTGAATGTTTTCTCCATGATTTGGATCACTGAGCAGCACATAAAGTGTTTAACCTCTCCTCGCTTTGTAAAGCTGAATTAATTTTTCTAGCAGTGTGCCTGAATTCAATTTGTGCTAAGTTGCAGCGAGAGATTTATGCATGAAATCCCTCTTAGAGCTTATTTTCACTCTTTCTTCGCTCCGTAATCCCTCCACCGCTGCCGCTTCGTATGACTTAGTTATATCATTATTGATTTACAACAAGTGGACACTGTCCTGATTAACGTTGTGTGATTTGCAAAGGATTTGGGCTCCAGAAGCACAGGAGCCAGAATGTGCAAGTGTAATACAATAATTCAAACATCCGTTTCTTAGTCAAAATGCTTTTTTCAAACTCCTTTTAATTGCACAAAGTGAGTTTAACCTTCTGGATAGGAGTGATATAATGACAATTTTATTATAGTTATCGACAGCATATTTTACTTAAAAAATTACTCCGAAAAACACACTTCTCTAAAACATACTGAGCTGAGCTGTTCTCTGGTGCGCCCTGATACCTCTGGGTCCTGGAGCAGAGACTCTTTTTTTACTTTGTAATTCAATTTCTCTGGCTGTTGTTTATTTCATAGCTCCCCTGTGAAGCATCAGAAGCTGATGTTCTGTCAGCCCCTAACTGTCGTACATGTTTGTCATTCACAGCCCTTGTTAGAGGAAGAAGGGAAAAAGGAGAGCTTGACTCTTTTTCTCTTCCCAGCTGAGAATTCCCAGAAGCAGAATTGTTCTATTTAGATGGAAACTTTTTTGTCACTCTCCTGTCTAAATTGGCATATCTGGCTCTCTCTTCTGAAACCAATAAACTGTGAACCTGGACGAATCTGTCAATCAAGCTCAAATTGACTGCAGCATGCCAGATGACAACACCATCCTCTTGAATATAAATATATATATTATTTACTGTATATATAAAAATGTTGGGGTGATCTGATTGGCTGTAATCAGCACCTGTCATGCTTTTTGCGCATCAAACGTTCAGTTAATAGGTTTGAAAACACAAGTGCAGACATTTCCTCAGATATTCTCAGCCAATGTAAGTTTGCGGGTATAAATAAAATTGAGTATTTGATCTTGGGGGGGGGGGAGTCCAGTAAGGCAAAGTTTGAACAAAAATGTTCTTACTTGTATTGAAAAAAGAAGAAAAAAACGAGGTCAGTAATCAATTTAGTGCACAAGTGCTGAAATTTTGATTAATTATATACATGAAACTTCAATTTACTTGAGTGAGAGAGAGAAAAGCTTTTTATAATCTACTTTTTATTCCTTATTTAACTGTGACATTAATGCAATTACTCCTCACTTCAATAATCTGTAATAACTTAAATGCATAGAACTCATTCTACAGATTGCTCCTTAATCAGCATGTCTGAATTGTACAAGTCAAGAGAAAAATATTTCTATTTGGAATGATCTCAGAAATGTACGATCTGTTTCAAGGAAACAAGCTGGACTTGTACACGTGGTAGACTATGTGTTAAAATGTAGTTTTGACAGTAACAAGATACCCTCCCAGGGTATCGTAACAGTATTGCTCATATACCTCCAAACCACAGTGTCAAATCTAACTGTTGACCTTTTGAGCTGCTCCACGCTAATACTTGCTGACTGAACACCCTTTCTGTGTGATTTGTACAGCCGTACCATGAATATGCTGCAGCAACTGAATTATAATTTGGTTACTGGTGTGTCAAATGTACAATAAATCCTCAGGATGTTATCATTTGCAGTGACACATGAAGAAGAAGATGAGGGGAGGGGGAGCTGTAGAGAAAATATGAAAATGCTTTTCACGTCTTCATATCCGAGTAGTGGTTTGGACGTTATGAAAAGAGGGAATGGATCTGCTGCTTTATGTGCTGTATCTAATTGGATATGGCAATATATAATATGATTCTCCAGTATCCATCAATTCCTGTGTTAGACCTGTTTGTATGGCCGTGTCAGTGGGGCAGCCTAGCTTGTTATGATGCCTGAGCAGCAATTATGAGGTAATTTTTGACTCTTGCTGTGTGAGGCCATCCAGAGGATACTTGAGGGGAGGTTCCTAATGAGTGAGCATTGATTGATTGGACATAATAAGTGCCCTGCTTGACTGAAAGCGAGTGAGAAAAAGGGGGGAGGAAAGGAGACTGGGGGGGTGGGTAGTGGGGTTTGGATGAAAGCATATTTCCAAATGACCAGTTATTAGATCGGTTAGCGTATAGGTGAGCCCCACGCCACTGCCAAAACCAGGCTGGCTCAGCCCAGCGCCAAACCTCATTTACCCTTCACCAGTAAATAATTACCCTAATGGCTATTGTGTGATACATGATGCAATTAAAGCCTAATGCAATGCACCTCACTTAGCGAACGTGTCAGGTCCCACACAACAGGCAGCGGTGGTCCTGAGCTAACAGGGCTAGCTACCTGACTGGCCAGTAAAGGGGATGTCCTCCAAAGCAGACAGAAGAGCTCCCCTAATCAGCTGGATCTGTCACCCAGGTGTGTTTGTTTGCCTGCAACCGGGGAACTGGGAAATATTCAGAGAGGAGCGAGGAGGGAAAGCCGAATTTGATGCAAGCTATTCCAGTTAGCAGAAGAGAATATAATGGAAGAGAGGGCAGAATCATCAACCCCCATCCTTTCTCCCCTATAACCCCAGCTTCTCTTGCAGCTCCCCTCCTCCTCCTCCTCCTCCTCCTTCACCACCACCACCACACTCCCAACACCCCAGTCACTGTCAGGCCAAACACATGATGAATTGCCCTGTCAACAGAATTCATTCAGGGACCAATTAATTCAGCAGAAATGAACTAGAGCCATCAGTCGCTGAAAAACTCAGAGCAAAGAGAGCAAAGTAGCTCTCTTTGGAAGAAAGAGAGACAGTGTGTGTGAGAGGGGAAGAGAGAGAGGGAGAATGAGGGAGAGGGTGCCAGGGGAGTGCAGTGGAAGTTAGCCTGACAGGAATTGGTCATTTAATGCTTTAGCGCACTGGAGACAGCCCCTGTCATAGAGGAAGCCATGACAGGACTCCCCTGGTACTTTATTTATTAATTATCCAGAGCAGCAAGGGGCATTTAACTGTCTCACTCCAGGCCTGTCAACTCGACTTCTTGTCATTTCCCTACCACAAACAGGTCCTTTAGAAACAAACCCGAATCAAAGGAGGAGAAAATGTAATTACTCACAGAGCAGATAAATATTTTCATTGCAGCAGCTGTTACATTACAAAAAAAAAATCAATTTTTGTGCTTAGACTTTTTCAGAAGTGTGATTTTTCTCTGAAATTTTAATCACGATGGAGGAAACTATATCTTGCCCTGAGTTTTGACAGCTGATCGTCTGTCAGTAGCGAAAGGACACCAAAGAGTCAGGTCACTCTCACAGCCACTTGATACAAAAGCAACACAAGCAGCCATTTAAGAATTCATGCTTATATTGCAGAAAAATAGATCATAATCATTATTATGTAATGTAATTTACATTACATACAATTTTTTTTTTTGCTTATTTCAGCTACATCTCCTTGCAACTTATTCTATATTCGCATCAAATGTGTCACTTAATATAAAAGAAATTGCTCTAAGGAAGAAACTGCAATCAATAACAAAAGTTTTCTTGAAGACTAAAAAATAAAAGCATCCTATGTTGTCGTTTGCCAAGCAGATAGAATTCTGTTTTCCCCGCTGGAAACTCAATGAGCCTGTGGCTGACCTTTTCAGTCAAAGGTTTGATCTTTCCCTATTGTGTTGTGTTGATCAGCTGGTAAATATTTGATGGAACCTTTTCTTTAGCACATCAAGCATCTCGGTGTAACGGGAGCATGACGAGGCAGCTGGAAAGCTGTTTTTGCTATCAGGTATGCCTTACTGAGATCAAACAACAGCTGAAAGCATGAATAATGTCAATAATGTACCAAACAGCATTACAAAGCACTTTTATGAAATGGGAAATACAGAGAAATTACATCCAGTAAAACGTTCAGTGGTACGTTGTGGGAGTTGCAAGTCCTACAAACTCCTTGCAGTGAGTTAATTTATGCATTCAAAGAAGGTGGTTTTAATCCACAATGGCATTAAAGTCACAAAACTAACTGAGCAGCGGCACCTGAGGACTGCTCTTTTCTGCAAGTTTGAAACAAAGCCAATGAAATTCTGAGGAAGCCAGGAATAAGGAGATGTGCTGCAGTATATAATTAATTAAATGAGACTAATTAGGAACATGAGAGCAGGTGCCAGGCTATGGGCTGACAGCAAAGACAGCTAGACAACAAGAAGGGGGAAAAAAAAAACCTATGGGTAAGGGGTGTAACGTGACAAGAGGAGGGACAAAGCAACTTTCTGTGTTTTGTCACATGAAACCTCCAAGGAATATATGTGACAGAAATTGTAGACCCAGACACCATGGGGGTCTCTCCCTTTGTTTAAGACAGATTTTCATTTCACCAATTTGGGGTTGATGCAAGCAAGAGATTTTCCTCCTCATTATTCCTGCATGTGGATTAAAATAATATATAAAAAAGAAAGACAGTGCAACTGAGACACTCGCATATGAATGTGTACAGTGGCTCACCAGAGATACCATAGAGATGTCACACTTAGAATGTTATGCATGAGAAAAAATGGGTTTGTATTACTCGTTGCACACCAGCTGGTGATTTAGAATTCAAGCAACAGAGTACCTGCACAGCTAAATGCAATTTTTGGTCATTCTTGGATTATAAAAGTAATGCTTGCATATTAACCCCAGTTCCAGACAGAACGAAAACATCACATTATTGATGGATCATTCTGTTACTTAAATGGTGCAATAGATGGGAGAAAAACCAGTATTTTTGCTGCACAAAAAACCCCACATCCTCTTTTTCTGCTCTACCATTTGGTTCTAAACATTATGGAAAGTCCAGCCTGTTCAGTCAGAGACACTCAGAAGGGGCATCAGCCTATTTTATCACAATTTGCTCACTAACCAGTTACAAATGTGGCATGTGATGACAATAATGAGGCTTGATGTCACTTAGCCTTTGGGCCGTGTGTGTGTGGAATAGTAAAGCAGGATGTCAGGGTGCTGCAGGTCCTCCTCTCTGGCACTGAGAGGCCTTCTGCACACGAGGTGACAGACACCTCGGTTAGAGAGAGAGCCGCCTCTCTAACAGCATTATAAATTACTGTAGATCCTATTTGTGTCAGTGGAGGCAAGTGAGGGGAAAATTCAACATCAGCCTATTTATTCATTTACTTATTCCCTGGCTCGGTCAGGCTCAGTGCTGCCGGAGGAGAGGAGCTCTGCTCCTCTCTGTAGTGCCACTCTGCCTCAGAACAAATGCTGTGTGTTTAGAGACACATGGGTATTTCATTTTAGAAGCACTGGTGATATCAGAGTCAATCAGGCCAGAAAGGGAAAAGCATTACAGCGGAATTTTCTTCACCCAATCTGGATGGAGCCCGCATTTTTACATATCCATAAAGCGTAAATAAAACCTGCAAGTGCAGACAGCATGTCTGCCCAGGGGTAAACTTCTGTACTGGAATGTGGCAGAAATGTTGAAGACTTGCTATAATATATACTCTAAAATTGTAACAGGTCAAATTAATTGGGAAAGGCCACTTAATATATTTAAATGTGTGTACGTTGTCTGAAGAAATATGGGTCTTTTCAGATTAATCACCTTTCTGGTTAATATCTGAAATTATGTTTGATTGGTTTAGACACGTAAAACTTGTCGATGAAAAGAAATAAGAACAATTAATTATTAAGACAATCTTCTAAAAAGAAATGTAACTCTTGAAAAGTAAAGGATTTTGGAGATATTGCTGTGCAGTCAATAAACATCCTCACCTGACTCAATTTTCGTGTTAACAGTTCTTACTTTGCGTAATCAATAACCAGTGACATGAAATGGATTTTGAAAAGAAAAGTAATTTCCCATCTAAAAATGCCACAAATTCTATAAAAATACAAAGCAACCACAGCTCGATATGTTTTTGTGTAGACTGGTTACTTCACAAAAGACAAAAAAAACAGCTGCTAAAAAAGATGCGGAGCTTTCGTTAAATTATCAAGGGATGGCTTGGAGTGTGCATCATCATTAGTTTGACTAAGTAGCATCGGTCAGTGACTCAAGTAGTGGTAAATGGCACAATTAGCAGGCTGAGCAGGGAGAGGTATATTCAATTTGAAAGCCTTCTTTCTTAATCCATCTCCTGTGATCATGAGAAATGCTGAGCTATGGGCTTTTATGCTCAATGACATTAATCAGGTTAATTCAAAGTAAAATGTCAACATTGTAATCAAGAACTAGCACACTCCAGCAAAATGTAAATGTCTACAGATGCTAAATGTTAATGTCCGACAGCGTTCGTCTTCTTAGATCTATCTTTTTTTTTAAATATGTTTTTGTCTTAGCAAATTGGCACATTTCCTGTTCAGCTGGGCATATTTGATTAAGAGCTAAAAGAAAAAGAAGCACAGATTAGTCTGAAACCTACATAGCAACCAACAACAATGACTAGCTTAAGTAAGGACACCCACCAGAGAAGTGTTGACATTCTCCCTTACTATGAATATGTTGTTTCTTGTTCTACTTCTCCCAGTGCCCCAGTGCTTAATCCCTCAGTGCACTTGCTCTGTAACCCCAGCAGGTGCAGTGGGAATCTATAAACACAGCTGGTGCGTCTCAGCATCAAAACCCTTACATCTACCCTCACCTCGCACCTCACCCCAGCACAAGAAAAAAAAACAGCGTACCCAGAATACCACGCATAACCTAGATTCATGTTGCTAGCTTTTTTCTTCTTCTTTTTTTTAACGGGGGTGCATGCAAGAAAAGGGTTGATGTCAACTAAGTACAAGTACTCTGGAGTAATATTTTGTTGAGGTTAGGTGGTCAGTGTCATGGCATTAATATAAAACATCTGGTTGTTGTGCAAGAATGATCATGGCCATGCCTTTAAACTTTAAACCTGACACTTTTAACTTGCCTCACCTGATTTTCTTCTTTATTTCTATCAGAATTACAGTTTACTCACAACAGCAAACACATTGCTTTGGTGTATTTTCTTAGTCTTATACCTACAAAATGTTAAATATCAGAGTTTAGAAAAATTAGAATGCTAAAGAGTTCAGTCCTGTATGATTCGTCAACATCTGTAGTTCAGAACAAGACTTTTATTTGTCATTGTTAGGCAGAAGCTGTGAATGTAAGAACCAGACACATGGAGCACCACATGCCTCAAAAACCTCCTTGTTTTTTGTCTTTCACCAAGTGAAAAACACAGGAATACAGGCCTACTAACACTTTTGTGACACTTTCTTTATAATAACTGCAATAGACAGGGAGGCTTTATCAACAGCTTGTATGGAGAGCTGGGTAGCACAACTGGACATTACCTGTTTGCATGTGTCTAAACAGAAGCCCTTATGTTTATTTCTTACACTGTTAATATTGTGAAGCAACTATTTTCCATGACCTTTCCAAACCATGAACTTTTTGAAAACATTGGAAGCTTTAGTTCTTAAACTGAACCAAACTGAAGCTAAAAACCCAATATATAAAAAAAAAAAATTAAACGGCCATTTAGGAGGACCTGCTATTTCATAAATGCATGCATTTGCATGCATTTGCATGCATGGCTGCGTGCTTGATTTTAAAACCTGTGACCAGTGTTGGGTGTAACATGCGCCAAAATAATGTGTTACTGCAATCACATTATATTTTTTAGTAACCTGTTAATGCAATGTGTTACTGTGCTAAATTCACTGATTACAGTACAGTTTCAAGTGTTTAAATCATTAAAGTGTTACAAGGGATCTTCAGTTACCTGCATGCTGGGAAAAAGCAAAAGAGGAAAATAAAAGAAGCATGTTTTTTTTCTTTCTGTGCATTTGCTGCTATCACCTGATTTTAGTTTGTGTGCTGGGAGGAGGGAAACGGTGGAGTGGTCTACAGCTTTTGGGGAGTGGAGATAAGGACATTACTTTTGTTTTTGTTGCATGAAAGGACAAGAGTGCCATGGTGAAATGTAGGTTGTGTCCACTGCACATCACAACATCCACTAACAGTATGCTAACACAAAACTAGCCACGAACTCAAATTGATGTTAAATCTGAGTGCATGCTGATCCCAGCCCAGCAGACGGGCCCCGATTACAAACACTGCTCTGTGTCAAGGTACAGATCAAAAAACAATGATAAAAGAAAATAAAAAAAATAAAATGTCAGTTTTAAAGATGAATGTAAAAATGTTTATTTGCTTTGAGATTGTTCAAAGAAAATTCAAATCTAGGCTAAAAGAGCTTGATTTGAGCAGAAATGCCTCGAGGTTTCTTGTTGAAGTGTTGAACAGTTCTCTCTTATGTTAACTAAAGGGGAAATGCTGTTTGCTCCCAAGGACTTTTTTATTGCCATTAGCAGAAAGGCTGAGTGTCAGAGCTGTACTCAGCTTTATTATTACATAAATGCAGGATACACATTTTCATGATGAAAACGAGATATCTTCTTTACAAATGGCTGTAGCCGTACTTGCACTGTACTTATACGTTTCCTCCTCAAAACGCTTGGCGCCAGCTATTTTGCACTTAAGAGTGACATGATTATAGGGCATATGCGTGTGCTCAAGTTACATGTAAAGCACACATGCACTAATTAGTGTTTTCCTTATTTTGTCCAGTACATGAATGTATCATTCATTGAAGTCTTTGTGCATGGGAAAGCCTTTTGAATCAGCATGAAAATAGCAGACCCCACCACACTATACAAAGTACTATACACAGTGGCAATTAATAAATGTTTTAAAAAAAATGGCAAAGCATAATAACTGCCAGATATGTGTTTGATAGATATGCAGATACACACTGTAAGAAGGACATTTTAATAATCTGTAAGTTTAAACTCGATTGGGCTGAGAAATACAGTGGTCATGAAAAATATATTGATTTCATTAGTTGAATTTCAAGCAATGTGGACCAGATGTTCATGGACACTTTAGAATTGTGGTGCATTCACTCCCCTATTGTATGCATATACAGCGATGTCACTACTGATATCACTCTTATTTAATATTCTACTTGGCTTTGCATTTTTACTTGTTAGAGTGTGGTAGTCTATACCTGCCAGGAAGCGTTAGTCCTGATTGCTTAGGAAATTCACCACTGCCTTCCTGTAATGAGAGTGGACAGAGGTTAGAACAGCTCAATAGAAGAGATAACCAGTCTTTGATCCAAACAGCCATGCAGAACATACAGGCAATACCATCAGAAAATGTACTGTCAGGAATTTTGGATTTTAAATTACACCTGATTAACCTGAAGTAAGGAGGAAGAGGAGTTTGGTGGACTTGGACAGGCTGAAAAGAAACATGCAGTTGGTTCACCACAAATCCTGTCAACTTTCCTGAAGTCTACTGGCAAAGCTTTGCACAAAGGAAAAATAAAATCCAGCTAAACACATTCATCAGTCGCTACAGCTAAAAATAAAATGCAAGCTCTCGCAGATGATGGATTTGGTATCATCCACCTGTCATTCACTTCCATTTTGTGAGCCGCAGAAGTGCGAGAACAGCCCTTGCTGATCAAGATCAGTGAACAGTCTCATGTCTGCAGATGTCTGTTGTGTTATTATTGGAAAATGTGTACGACTGACATCTCAGAAGTGCCTGTTATTGCATAAAGAAGCCCGGGAGAGCCAACTAAAATCATTTTAAAAAATCACCAGAGATTTAAGACACATATTTAAAATATTTAAGATTTTGTTCTGGATCCATTTTTTTCACTTAATAATAGCTAAAGACACCAAGATAGGCATTTAAGGGAAATTGGAAAATTTCTAAACATTTCGAAACCACAGTAAATAATCCATAAACAACTGTGATGTAAACTTTGGGAGACATACAAAGAAATGATGCCCTAGTGTTTGGGAAGAGTGCCAACATGCCAGGATATTCTGTTGTACTCAGTTGAAAATGTTTGCTTGATCATTGAGTGCATGGTCGAAGATCTAGCAGTACCTTTTAGATTAAAAAAAACTGGCCCTTTTCTTCAGCTAATTGAAGGTAATCTTGTGAGCCCATTTTTGGTACAGTGGAAATACTCACAAGTGAATGGACTCTCCATAGATGGGTTCTAGTTGAAACTAATGAGCTAACCTTCCTAACATTAGCACTGATGCCTGTGGTGATTTTACACATTATTTTATTATTTTAACCCTCCTTTTTCTAAGTAAATGCAAATGTCAAACACCTTTCACCCCATGAACACAGAGATTCAGCTAAGTAATAATCCTTCATAAAAGTTTCGTATGTCTAAATGTGGGTTTATCTACATTTTTATTCAATCTGGACTTGTTTTGACAAATATCATTGCCTTTTGACTTTTCTCAAAGCTGTAAATTGAAATTTAACATTGCTTCAAATCCCCCAGCTCTTGAATACTCACAAGGGTCAGCTAAAAGGAACTTGATCAACCAGAGTTGTCACCCAATTCACAGCCTGTCTCTGTCTTTCAAAACACCTGAGGGGGAAAATGATTTCCTCATTGCCAGGCTAATGGTGTTCATTTCTGTTAATCTATATCCCAGTGTTTTCCAATTTTGTGGGTGTATCCTCACTCTCCACCGTCTATTATGCTCCGGGGACGGGAAGCGGCCACTTTCTCCCCATCTTGTGGCACTTGAATTAAATGGAAGCAACTTGATTGCTGGGAAGCACAGGGCTAAGTGAAAGCAATTAAGGCACTCCAATTCTTAGCCAAAAGATGGGGCACCAATGACTCAAGAGAGAATTAATTTGTATATAATGATATCATCCAGTCTTTTTATTCACATTTTGTTTCATGGCTCTTCTGGGCTCTTTTGTGTGGGGAGTGCACGCCTCTCTTTGCATGTCAGGGAGATGAAAACAAATCTGTGCTTAATAGGTCCACTGTGGACAGAAGAGGTCTATTAGAGGAATGAATGGGACTGGCTCAAGACACCAGGAGAAAAGATTTAAACAACGAATGGCTGGGTTTTGACTTCTGATTGAGGATTTTAATCATTTCATTCCAGTTTAGTTGCATTTCTATTTCATAAGGACTGTTTATCATAGAAACCCCCTCTGAGGCTGATAGTCTATTCTTGTCCACCAAAAACAAAAATTCGGTTTAAGTGATTGAAAATCCTGTGAAGGATGATGTTGACACACCAGCTCTTATATTGACATGGCAGCTTGATGCTTTTCACTGGACAAACAGCTGTCCTTGACTAGCAGCTGTCCTTGATGTAATGTGATGAAAGGCCAAAATTAAACATTGGTGCTGACTGTTTGTGTGCCCACTGCAAGCCAGTTTGGAAACTGACTTTGACACAGCACAGCTGTCTGCACTCATCTGAGGTTTAAGAGACATCACAGTATAATGCCACCATACAATCAACTGTGCAGGCTATACTTCTTCAGTCAAATTAGCAGCTGATTGGCCAGAAAACGTCCAGTTAAAAATGTTTTTTGGAAAACACCTTCTTTGAGACCCTTCAGCCCTTAGTGCACATAGCAACTGGAAATTAGTTTTTTCCCAGTCAGTAGGCAACTGCAATTTCAGTGTGTGAAGCAATAATATCATTTGATATATTTTGATACTATACACAAAGAGTATCTTTGAAACTAAATCCTATTCATGCTTGTAGTGGGTTTTAAGTAACCGTATAGTCAAACACAGTATAGTTAGTTCTTCACTTTAGCTTATCATTATAAAGTAAATACAGATTGCATAGTGTAGTGACTACAGAACAATCAACATTTTGGTTGGTTTTACTTCCACAGTGCAGTTCTGTTTGCCAAGAGAGCAAAATCTGCCCAGAAAACTATTACTTGACAAGCACAGCTAAAACAGGTGGTGGAAAGGCTTTTAGTTTAGCAAGTAGCTATCTGCTGCTGAAACTGTTGGTGATAAACAAACAGGATAAGAGTGGAAATGCCATTCAGATAGAGAAATCAGTGGCAGAAAATCACCAGCACATTTTCCATTTTTTAAGGATTTTTTTTACATCGGACAGTCAAACTCAGGAGTCAGGGGTTCAAACGCAACCTCCAGTTAACACTGTTTATGCTTCCCATCTTATTAGCCAAATACAACCATATGGTTTCAAAGGGAAAGTATTCTGTGTTTGCAACAGTGGTTTGGGGGTTGTTTATTTATGCTTGGAGCTTTCTCTTAGATTTACTATATCTTTAATGCTCTTTTAAAGATTATTTAATCTGACTTCTTTTGTTTACCTTTGAACTTACATGCCTTTGACCTTTGCAGCACAGCCATGTGTGCTGCGTGATGCATCATGGAGGTTTTATAACTCTCACAGTGAGTCAGCTGATCTTGATTAGTGAATCCATGTAGTGAAAGAGGCAGCTGATCCTCATTAGCAAATCATTATCACAGGATCAGGTGCATAACATAAATATATTTCATGTTCACGCTGCCTATATAGTATATTTTTATTTCCTTAAAATATGGGGAGATATAAGGAAAATCACGTTGTGAGGAAACTATAAACAATACTTTTAATGAAATTCTAATTATCAACGCATCATTTAAACCTAAACAACATCTTCCTATGTGTTTTTTTTATTATTAATTTAGTATATACTTGTACATTTATAAAACACCCTCAGACATTACATTTGGTCTTATTACAATATTATGCATTATGATGAACTCTGCAGCATCACAAATGTTTGCCAAAGTTTGGAGTATTGACTTAGTTCAAATAACATACACACAACTAATTAGTGAGAGCAAATGCAAGTCATCCTTGTTATAGTTTTTAATCAGCATAAAAGGGAAATACTTACTCTGAGCAACTCTGCAGTGTTCACAGCAGTGCAAAATGTTATCACTGATATGCAAATGTTCACTGCAAACTGTATTTCTCAGTTTCATCTGTTCCTAAGTTAAATTAAGTCTTTAAGTAGCTTGATGCTAACGAAACAATGGATGGGGTATGCAAACAGCAAGCATCAGGTATCAGCCAATCACTGGGCTGTGCTTCATGAGACTTCATCCAGTATGACCAGTATGAATCATAGTAGTAATCATATTGCCTCGAAACTTATTTGGTAAGATAAATTATTGTTACATAGCCATATTTCAAAATAGACGGGCTGGGTAAATGCGCAAAGTGCTACAAATTAAATCCCATTTCTCTCCATTATGTTAGTGAGAAGATGATCTAAGCAACATACCTTAAAACAAATAAAAATAGCTTGTTTATTTTGTATTTTGGACTATCTGGCCTTCTAATTTTTGTTGGTTATAATTAATTTACTATGCACAAAGCTGTAACTGAAGCGCCGTTTTTCTGGGGAAAAAAGTGTAAAGGAGTTCAAAGAGAGATAATCATCTTCTAATCACGAGTATGATGCCTTATAGATACTAAACGTTTGAGAGCAAACAATTTTCTCTCCAGCTGGCCTCTTTATAGATCATGAAAATATACTACTTAAATCAATGGGAGACATCCCACACACAATGGCAGCCCTGCTGTTCAATGATGGCTTTTGTATTGGGGGATAATCTAGAAAGGTCATCAATCATCCCATGTGTCCTTCTCTGGAAAAAAGAAAGAAGAAGAAAAAAGACTGCCTGGTGTAATGTGCTTAAACATACCTTCCTCCTTCTTTTCTTTACAAAAAGAGGATGCATGTCCATGTGAAATTTCTGTAAAAACACGTACAACATTCAAAAGGGAATACAACACACTAAACACCAAGGGAGTCAATAAGGCAAATCGTTCCAAATTCACTGTCAGGCATGTGGTGAGACAGGCATTTCAAAGCAAAAGACTCCCTGGTTGAGCTGGAAATGTACAATTGACCCTGTCTGCCTTTTTCAAAATGGTGCAACATTATAACCTGGGGGAATGTGTTGTCATCCAAATGAGATAAGTTTATTTTCTGCAATGTAGCATTTGTTCCATCAGGCAGGGAGGCTATAAAGCTAGAAGGATCAGTGGGGAGTCGAGCTCTGCACATGTGGCGCGAACGAGGAGCCCGACGAAAAGGCTTGGCCACCGCCCAAATCTCTGCCTCTGCCTTCTGTGCGGGCCCAGCCTTGGAAGGCAGGAGGCCACAATATTGTGGAACAAATTTCCTCTAATCTGAATGTGCTGGTCTAGAGCTCCAGTGGGAAGGCTGCTCTCCTGTGCCCTCCCCGCCTGTCCCACAGATCAGCCCAGTTTACCCTTCACAGTGCCAACACACTGCAAGACGGATGAGATGTCGGCGGGGGGTTAGAGCTGTCGGGATCTCGGCCCTTCCGTGGACCACTCATGTGTGCTCTCAGCAGGGCTAGTGCTTTGCCCTGGAGAAAGAAGCTGAGTGGAGAAGAGCTGGCAAGAGAATAGCCAGCTCCCACCTGCATCCTAAAAGCTAACAACTTTCACACCTTTTACTGCAACCATAAGAGTGGAAGAAGCATGAATGGATTTATTTTTGTTCTTCCTTTTACAATGCTTAAATTAAAAAGAGATAGAAAAACAGATGGTGCAATCTGTCCATTTTGAGCTTAAACACCACTACAAAGAAAGCATACATAAAACATTTCTAACTGCAAGTGAGAATCCTCCTGTTGTCAAGGACTACATTTAGATTAAATGTGGTGCCAAAGGCGCCAATGGAGACAGGTCACGTGCTCTGCTGGGGACTGTATCCATCAGCTTCTAGTCATTTTACAGCAGCATGCAAGGCTCCTCGGCTGAGGATTGATTGAGACAGGAAAGGAGTGGGAGTGATGAAATGTATAGCAGATAATTATTTATGGTGGCTGTATGAAGCTCCTCCTGGCGATTTTTTTCCACGCAGCTTGTTGAGGAATAAACATTGTTTACACCATAAGTTTTAAAAACTTTTTTTTTGTCACTTGTGTTAACTCGCAGCTCCTCTTTATTCTAAAAGAAAGTTTAGCATGACATCACATCAGATAGAGATGTTTGACAAATGCATACAATTTTTTAAATGGCTGAAGTGACGTTTTATTGGAGGGGGTTTGGTTTTTTTTAGCTTTGCTATCCTGTGCACTACCAAAACCCTCAAAATCTGTCACCCTCTTTTTATAATTATTACTCCTTTATCATTATCATTATTATTATTATTATTATTATGAGTCTTTTCCTTAGCCTCACTGGATCGTACCAAAGTTCAGCTACTTTTTCAGCACAAAAGATGTTGACTGATCCAAAATGTGATAGGTCCAGCCATAAGTGTATGCAGCAGGAATAAGAGCCATTAAAAAGTATAAAAATTAGATGTGCATGCTTATTTATGCATAATTATTGCCTCTATTTATGCATAAACTATATATGCATCCGTTAGAGAATTCTCTACAAGGTTGAAATGCAAAGCAGCTTGCTTAAATAATGTACTTATAATATCTAGTGTAAAATAACTGAAAACAATTTTGAATTCAGTAATGATCACTTGATAAGTAACATATGACCATTTTTCAATCTTCAGTTTGGCAATACATTGTTTAAAGAAACTATTAAAGAAAATATTCTTCAGGCACAGTAGGTTGACGTCATACTGCTTGTTGTTCTTCTGTTTCCTGTCAATTGATCTTATATTGATGTTTATTACTAACAATCTTAGGAAATATCACTTCATCGATACCTTTTAAGCACAACATTTATTTGCATTGCACTTTTTAGTTGTTTAAAAATGATATCGCGAGACTGTGAAGCAAACAATTTCTCATACTCCATCTCTAGCCAGCTTATAGGAGCCCATTCTAGGAAATTTTCCAGTTGCAAAGCCGAGCTGAGCACTGTTAAGCACCCGAGTGCACCCCGAGCCATTTTCCATTTGCAATAAACCCCGTTTGAAACAGGGCAGAACAACAGAAAAGTTGACTTGTTAACACTGGGAAAAGGAGGAGGACTTGTATGGTCTCAAATGAGCAGTCTGGGACATTTTCACGCACACTGAGGGGTGGACGGGCAGGGGGGAGGAGGAGGGAGGGATTTCCATAGCAACAGTCAAGTCCCCAGCTGTCATGTTTGGGCTGAGATAGGTGCTGTGAGCACAGGGACCACTTAACCCCAGCCGCTCTTCAACTTAGGAAGTTAAAATGCTGCTGAGTGTCTGTGCTGCGCCTCACTTAAAATGCAAACTCTATACCCTGGGGAAGATAAGGGGATGCTTCTGAATTAACCCGGGGATACAGGAGCTATGCAGAAAGCCTGCTCTGAAATAATTAACCATCAATGTTTTTGGATGTCACTGAATGATGAGCAAAGAAAACACTGACAGTGAGAGCATCCAGAGAGGCACACAAACACAGCGAGTTGCCAGTTTATCGCCGCATCTCACCTGAAATATATCCACTGGTTAACAATAAAAGAACTGGGATCTATTGTTTAGTAACCCATGTAACCATACTGTCAAAAGTAACAACCTGAGGAGAATATTCCACAGCTGTGACACAGCTTCAAAGGTTTGTATATTTTTTATCTGAAAAGATGTTTTTTTGTTAAAATTGATGACATACATCCCATCCTATGCTCACAAATACTAATTCAGTTTTTATTGCAGCTTTTGCTTAAACACTGTAAAAAACGACACAGGAGTGGGATAGCTCTAGTCTACTGACCTGTTATACCAAAATAAAAACCCTGAAAAGCATTAAAATACAATATTCACTTTGAAAATACCTTAGTTCTTATCATTTTTCAATTGTCCACACCATTGGATTTAAGCTTTTGATGCTCAAATAAATCTAAAGTGAATTGATGTCATGTCTGACACTACAAACCTTTGCTTTGGGAGACAATATTAGTGTATAATGTGGGACTTTTTATGTGATCAAACCGACCATTGTAAAGGCACCAGCCTGAGAGGCAATGAAATATAGATATATCTGATTTCTTTTAAAGGTATTTTATCTGAGGCATTTTTTCAGTAAAGAAGAATTGCTGACATGACATTTATTTAAAATCTTTCATCCACTAAATAATAATTTATTTCAAATGTCTTACACATGTAATGTGTGTTTCTTTAAACATGCATCCAGGTTGAATCCATCCCAACTGGCTGACACTTAGACATGAGATTTGTACCATACATTTCAAATAAATCTGATGAACGTATTCCCAAAAGTCTCTTAATCAAAACAAATGAGTCTTAACACTTTATAGTCAATGTGGACATTCATTTTTGAAGAACAAAGAATTGTTTGACTTCCTGTAGTCTTTAACGATATGTAGCACATTTTGGTTACATTATCAGCTGGATAGTCTGCTGTCTGTTTCACACACACATTCTTACTTCCAGCTAATTGCACACTGTACTGATGGCTGGTTAGAACCTCTTGTTGTTGCTTTATTTGTCAGATTTACCCATTTGTCATATTTAAAAAGTATAAACTCCCGTAAAAGTCTGGAGATGTGGTGGTTTCTTAAATCACAGGTCATTCACTCCAGGTATGAAAAATTAAGCCAGAGAGGAAATGCCACCAATTATGATATCTATTTTTCCTTGTTTATCCCAACTGCACATGTGGTGAACTATAAAGTATATGACTAGTTTATAATAATAATACTAAGGATTAAACTTAAGCATAATTAAGGGTGTGCCTGCTGTTAGTGGTAGCTGGGTGTCGTTCTGTCTTTCTGAATGGTTGGTTGCACTAGAATTTGCTGTTTAGTTTCTCTGGTAGGGGCAACATGCTTTCTCTTTGAAGATGAGAAGATTTTTAGACGGTGGTACAAGGCTTTAAATTAGTAGTCCACCAACCAATGACATTATATACATCATTTAGGATTGCTGTATTCGGCGTATGTTTTTCAGTCACTGTTTGGTTAAGTTCAGCTAGCAATGCTACTCCGAATTAGGGGATGACAATAGTTTGGGCTAAAATTTCAAAATTTCTGACATTAAGGGACTGACAAAAATAGCAACTTTGTTAGGTACGCCTGTTCTGCTGTTCACTAACAAGGTTTACAGAGAATCATCTTTAAAAGACAAAATATCAAAGAAGCAGCAGTTCTCTGCCTTGTGGATGCCACAGGTGAGAGGAAAGTGGCCAGGCCATTTCAAGGTAATAAGAAGGCAACAGTAACTCAAAGAACCGCTAATATTAACCAAGGTATGCAGAACAGCATCTCTAAAGACACTGAACCTTGAAGCAAGTGAGCTACAGCAACAGAAGAACACTCCTGTCAGCTTAGAATGGGAAACTGAGACTATAATTCACACTAGCTAAGCATCATTGGACAAAGGCAGATTGGAAAAACATTGCCTGGTCAGATGAATCTCAATTTCTGCTCTGACTTTTGGATAGCAAGACTAGAATTTCACACAAATCAGAAAGCATGGATCCGTTCTGCCTTGCATCAACAGTTGTTGTAATAGTGTCAAGAACATTTCCACACTTTTGTGCTCCTTAGTACCAACTAAGCATTGATAAAATGCTGCAACTTACCTGAGTATAGTTGCTGACCATGCCCATCTCTTCATGACCACAGTATACCAGTCAACCTTCTGATAGCTGCTCCGAGCAAGATAATGTGGCTTATGACAAAACTCAAATAATCTCAAACTGGTTTCTTGAACATGACAGAGAGTTAACTGCTCAAATGGCTCCACTGTCACCAGATCTCAATGCAGTAGAGCACCTTTGGGATGTGTTGGAAGGGGAGATCAATCTGCAGCAACTGCGTGATGCTGTCATGTTAGCATGGACTCTGAGGAATGTTTTCAGCATCTTGTTGAATCTATGTCATAAAGAATTAAGGCAGTTATGAAGGTAAAAGAGTGCATACTCAAATCAGTAGGATGTTCCTCGATGTGGGGGGAAAAATGTAAAAGTGTTATTGCTTGAACGTAGGAAAGGGATGGCTATTTGCCATAGTAGCCTATCATAGCAGGCTGCAGCATCATGGAGACAGAAACAATAAAACATTTGTGGTTGATAAAGAACAGAATCTGAAAGATTAGAAAAGTAAATTAGCTTAAAATAAAGACTGAACAGGGAGAAACTGCTTGTCTGCTATGTTCATCTGAAACAAAATCCATTAATCAACTATGACAATTAAAAGGGAAAAGCTAGATATTGGTGTGTTAATCTCTGTGCTTGAGAAGTGCCCCTAGTTGGATTTCATAAGAGGATATGAACCAGGCTAGCTGTTTTCTGTCTCTGTGCTAACCACAATTAGCTAGCAGTAGTGTGAGACATGAAGGTGATATTAATCTTCCTTTTTATTAAATAATTTAATATGATTACTTTATATCTTACTTTATACCTTCACTAAATCTTAAATTAAACTTGACTAAAGAGCTAAGTAGAGAGAGATTGTAACATATTACCACCAGGATGACATGTTGCATACAGCATATTAGCTAAATAAGTAAAACCTAGATAAATAGGCAATATCAGCTTCCTCCAAACCCACTGGGAAAAGTGATTTTTCTTTAAACAGAAGTGGCTATAGTTTCAACAGCCAGTTGTCTCTACATCCTCCACGTAACAGATATTGCTCGCGACAGCCCAGACAAAATGTCCCTGTTGTTTTGCAAGGGAAAATGTGGCATTGTCTCCGGATGGCGGTCCCCTTCTGGGTGTGAATGGCCATCTAATCAAGCTCTCCCTTTCACTGCAGCTGGTTTACAGCGAGCAGTGGGCTGACCTCTGAGGGGCCTCCCCCCCACCTCCCTGTCCTCTGGGACCCTTCAACAAGCTTTAGAGGCCAAATGAGGTGTAAGTCTATTAAAAGGGAGTTTGTGTGTAGATCACAGTCCCTCTGGGGGTGGGAGCCTTTGCCTTGTCATTCAGGTGCGGCTAATTTCCTTCTGCTCCACACGCAGACATGAGGTCTGCCTGTAGTCCTCATCGGACTCAGACGAGACCCGCTGCTAGAATTTCAAATGACAGCCTCTTGGAGAGGCAGCAGGTGATTTATTAAAACAGAACAGTGAAACAAAGAGACATCACCATAATGTTATGGATTAACTATGAATACAGTGTGACTCCACAGTGTTCACAATCCATGATCCAATTCATTTATGAGCCTCATAATGGCAGCTCAAATATCACTCTGTGCAAATGAGATGGAAAAACAAACTAACTTTTTCTTGCTCATTTGTTTAAAAAAAGATATATTTGGGTGGAAATTTGTGGAAAAGCATTCACAAGTGATAAACATTTCATCTTGTTCAGAGCCAGAGAAAAAAAAATACTAAAGGAGCTGACAAGGGAAAAAGAAAAAGTAGGAACAAAGCCACCAGCAATGCTTGAGTGCCTGCAAGATAAAATTTGTGGCAAATTGGTTGGAACTGAGGGTTGTGAGAATAACATGATCTTCTTACCAATCAGGATCCTATAAAGAGATCTGCCTATCTCATCTTCTGCTGAGATACTTTCACCCTTGCAACCTCAAACCACAGTCACAGCTGAGTGCAGTAACGTAATACTTGACAGTTACAGTGAAATCAGGACAGTGATATCATTTTCCTTGTGTCGCCTCCATATACCAGCATGCTAGATTTGAAATGACACACAAACCGTGAGGTTAAAGCGCTGACTTTTAGCTACAGTTTCAGTGGATTTGCATGTGTTGCATATGCTGTAGGGGTTGTGGTCTTGTCCAAGGAGTTATTGTGGTGAAAGAGCAAATTGTTACCACGCCAACTCACATGACTCGGTCGGTCCAGCTTCACAAGATCACAGAGTGAAGACAACCATCACCCACGTTAAACATCTGCTGATGTGTATGTGCTGAAAACCTTACACAAAATGAAAAGGTCTTACAGCAGATATTAAACTAAAAGACATTTTTACGTTCATGTTAACTCTACTCATTATTTTTTCCTTCAGCTGAGAAACATGTGCACATGTATGTAAGAGTCCTAAAGCAATGATAACTGCAGTTTCTTATTATTATTATAATCATTATTGATTTTTATTTATAAAGCAGCTACAACAGTTTGACAAATTCACGCAGGGTGAATATTTTAGCCATGGGTTTGGGGAGTTTCAGGAATCTACAGTCTTTCACCCAATGGTCTCAAAACATGTATTTTTAAATGATATGATCATCAGTTTGACTTAGGATCAAATGTGCGGGTTTACAGAGCCAACACAAGAGCCAAAGACTTAATTCACCTCTGGAAAACTGGAAGAATTTCTTCTATAAAGTTAGAGTTAATCTTCATTTCTCATGCCTTACATTAGCTCATGAACATGCCAATCACACCAACAGAACTTAAGCAGAAAGAATTAAGGTTCATAATCAGATATCCATTTTATATATGTGAAGAAAATTACACTGTACTGCACTTTACATAAAAAGTGCTCAAAAACCCGTGTTAGACTTGAGAGCTCAAACATGAATCCTTAAACATATTCATGCCACCTCCACAAGAGGCCAATCTGATATTCAGTTGAGAAAGAGCTTTTCTGAATCAAGCATTGACAGTGTTTGTCAGAGGGGACCAGGGTCAGCCGAGCAGCATTAACCTCTGGAAGACCATCTCTGCGAAGTGCATTAGTCACATCGAGGAGGAGGAGGGATGTCCTGTAATAGATTATTGACCAGCGGGCAGCGGCCTGCGCAGCACCATGTGGTCCTAGCCAGCTACTGACCTCTTCATCACAGATGGAGCAGCCCACCTGCAGTCCAGAGCATGCAAACGCACAACGCACACACATTGATTCCCACAGCAGCATACCCCCAGCGACTAATGACAAACACACAAGTAATATTCGCTGTTTGGTTGCAAAACAGTTAGCAGGACAAGGAACCTGAGGGGTATGAAACTATATTCATTCATAGCTATAAAATGGAAGTCCTTGGCTCATCAAATTGAAAGTGGTGGAGAAACAACAATTGCTTCCATGAACTTAGACTACCTAATTAAAGGCAGGCAATTTCTCTCCGAGAGTCACACTCAGGATCTTTAATTGAAATCAAAATGAGTATCGCTGGAACACAGAGGGCAGGCTGGAGCACGAATGGGGGTGGGGATGGACACATCCTTTGCCGTTTTACTAGTCTCGCTGTCAGCTCATGTGACTTTATATTTGATTTGCTGATTGCCAGAAAATAAGATTATGAAGTAATCTTTGATTTTCCCATGGTTTGAACTTTTAACACGCCATGATATGGTTTGTTATAGCAGCCCCCCCCTCCCTAAAAAAAAAAAAACACTAGAGAATAAAACAAATCAGAAGATAAACTGACTTAACCCAGAAAGACAAGCGCATCTCCATCTATTGCCAATATCATCTGTGCTCTGTTTCCCTTTGGCTCAGCCTCACTTTTTTTTTTAATTGTTTGATAATTCATCTCCGAGCTCTAATTTACCCCCCATCGTCAGCCCTGTATGTTCGACCATTGTGTGAAACATTCAGCTGAATTTCAAATGAGCTTGTAGCATATAAAGTCTTTCTTCCAGGGAAAGCACCTATTTATGGACATGTTTGCTTGTTTTTCATCAACATTAACCCTTTGGGCAAGTAACGTCCGTATGCTGTCTTTTCAAGAGCAGGCCCAGGAACGTCCTTGGGCAGGAAGTCACACTGTTTTCGTTAGTCTGGTTCCTCAGTGATTCCTGCGGTGAAAATACAAGATAATTAATTGTGTTTTCAGTATCGGAATATGTGACCTATAGTATGGAACTTGTGTTATAGCTCTGTGAAAAAATTACCTTTCCATTAGATGACATTTTAAGGTCATTTTACCCTGTAATCACATTACACCATAGCACTACAATGTGCTGATCTTCTTTATTCATGTTAAAAGAAGGATAGGTTGTAGCCAATCCCCACTGTTTATTGTTTCAAAAGAACAATAAAGCTGATGATAATGAATGAAAATACTGAAAACACTAATTTATCCTAGTGGTATAGCATGAGAAACATTAAAGATGTGCCTGTCCAATACCTAAAGGCAGCACTGAACAAGACCACTGAACAAGGTATGAGGTTCTCGTGCTTATATGCTGTGTTTAGTTTTCACCAAACGTGATGCCGTGCATTATGGCCAAACGTCTTCAGTTTGATCATTGTTCTAGAAGTCTTGTGGTCTGGTCAGATGAAACTTTGTAAACCTAAGCCATGGCATGTTGTTTTTAGATAGAAGATGTTTTTTTCCCTGGAAAGTCTTACAGACAAGTCATACTTCAGTCTTTTTTAAGTTGTAATGTGAACTTTAGAATTTCACTTTAACATTTAAGATCATAACCGCAAACCCAAGGAGTCTGAATTGGACTAAATTTGCATACTTAGCGATTTTATTAGTGTTTTATTCCGGCAATACACTCAGGTTATTGTAATTTTGTATATAATAAGAAGTATAGTTAGCTTAGTGTCACACAGTGAGAACAGGGGGAAAAGGCTAGCTTGGCTCTGTTTAGAGTATAACAACCACATATAAAATGTTAATCAGTGGGCTATAAAGCTACTGGTAGGCTGTTAGAAGGAGCTAGGCACACTGTTTCACCCTGTATTCATTGTTTGTGCTTAGCTAAGATAATTAGCTGCTGACTGTATCCTTATAGTATTTAACAGTCCTCTTATTTAACGTGTGACATTAAAGCAAATATCTGTTACAGAATAGTAAAAGTGAAAGTAAAATATTAGGTTCTTGGTGTGGTCAGAGACCAAATATATAAAATAATTAGCTCTATTAAGCATTAGAAAAACACAAACACCCACACGGTGAAGCAGGATACGAATACGGGGGCTATCAGAGCTTTGCACATTACATTGACTGGTGGAGGTCTTCACTGTTTAAGTGGAGCTGCCTGCTGAGGTTTTCCTCCTCGGCTGCAGGCCTATAAGAGAGGTAAGTGGCGGTGATGAGACACTGTCCCCTGTGCCTCCTTCAGCTGCCATTCCCTTTAAATTGAAACAGAGTCCTGCAAATAAATGCTACATTCTGAGCAGGGAGATCGCCTCAAAGTTGCATTTCATATAAGCACCCATTGGGGAATTGGTCCCAGCACAGTCTGTTTTATTCGCTTTGCTTTTTGTTATTTATATGATGAAGGAACGGGGCTACATCAGGGTCATTCAGTCTTCATTTATCTTTATATGCTGTGTTCTGAGGCAAACTACTAAAGCCAGGCTGCCTATAGTAGTGAATTGTGCAGCATGACTCCTTTCCTATGGTTCTGAATATTACAGACAATCTGATGCTTTCACCTCTTGTTATCAAAATGCATTAGTTTTACCCCCTGTTCATTAGCTTTAAATCGTATCTCTCTTTAAGATTAATTGAAGCTGGAATAAAAGAAGATGGGTCCCAAGAGTGGCCCACTGTTTGTTATTCATGTTGGCCTGAAAACGGCAACAGTAAATCCTCCAAGTTGTTGTTAAGCTGGCTGTATTACCATATGTGTGCCATTTCCATGGAGTGACAGACCCCCCTGGATCAAATGGGGACTATTGATCCTGCAGCACTCCATTTCAAGTTAATTGTGCTTGAAATGAGGTGCACACACTCGAGCATACCTGCATTGGGAAGGCTTTATTTATTTATATTTGTGAAGGAACACGTGTCAGAAAAACAGCAAATATTCAATTCACGTCTTATTCAATTTTGCTCAAAAAGCCAGTTGTGCTGAAGTATGCTCGGAAAGTGGTTGAACCAGATTGAATCAGACTTTGATCCTCAATAAGGCCAGAGTTACATATGACTACAGGCTGCCGTGGAACATGTTTAAGCGATACGATACAGGGGATTGACCAAAATAATACCAGCAGAGTAATGATTTAACATCATCAGAGGAAAACACCCTCATTAGTTTGTCACTTTCTCCCTTGTCTTTCCTCCCCACGCCTTTCAGCTTTAGAGGCTCTTTTCCTGGCTGGAGACTGAAGTAAACATGGCTGTAATATTTCAGTAAGGGTCAGGTTATATCTGGCCTCCCCCTGACCCCTATTCCCTCCAACACTAACAAAGTGGGCTTTAAGGTAACCAGGCATGAAAAGCCAAGCAAAGAGGCTGGAAATGCTGGAGTTCCTTAGCAGATGTCCTGCTCAGCCATCAGTGTGATCATGTGCCAGATTACGACTTTGAATACACACCGCAGCCGTCAAATCATTTACCCGAGTGCAGCAGCTGAAAGACTGAAAGTGGGAATTTAAACTGAAAAGAAGACGCAGGGGGTTAAATGCTTCAAATATAATCAAATCTGAAACAGATCAGATCTCACCCTAAACATATTCTCATGATGTGTTATATAACCCCAAGAAGAAAAAAGCTCCATGTCCTGCTGTGTAAATCACGGCAAATTCAGTAATAAAAGACTGTACTGAAAGGAAAAACATATTGTGAAATGAAATGAACTGGTGGTTAAAGGTGGACTGATCGTTTACAGGTTAAGGTAGCTGTGGGTGTAATTCCATATTTTCTACAACACTGGCAGCCACAGCCTCAGTGACTGTCAATGGATGATATCACTGCTGCCTCCACCAGCCCCAGGGGCTCTGCATGGGGAAACAGCACAGCACCATTTATAGAACAAACCCCTCCCTCGGTTTGTTTATGAGCCTATTCTTTTATAATAGTATATATAAATAAGTGAAACTGTGTAATGGATCGCATTAAACAGGCAGGCATATTGAGGCAGGATTTAATTTGCATGCCAGATTAGCTTGCTATTGGTTGGGGCAGTGCCGTAGGGCAGCCTATTCATTAATAGGATCTAGTCTCTTCAAATCCATTAAGTCAATTGAACCCATACATAATCTGATTTCAGAGGCACCATGTAAATGTTAGTGATACGCCTGTTCCAGGACAGGCCTTTGCACTCCCTTAAGTGAAGTGGTGTGTTGGTATTTGTAGGAGTGGGGGGGTGCAAAAAAGACCAAAATCCACACAAAGTATAGCATGTGTTGCTACCATATAATAATGGTATCCTAGCACAAAGCAGCACAGGTGATAAAACACAAGAACTTTTTTATTCACTTCTGCTATTGTGAATGGGGGACACACTGCTAACAGTACTACAGACCAGCCAGGACCAGCATAAGAAAGAGGCTGCTTCTCCCATATAATCTAAGATAGCATCAACAGTCAGTCCAGAAAAAGGCTCATTGCAAAATTACAGTGCTTAACAAATGTATTAGACCACCAAAAAATGTAAGTTTTATGCCATAGCTGCCCTGAATAAACAGTATTGGTAATTACCAGAATAACTTATGTTTCTGTAATGGTTAATCCACCAGTAATCTCTTTAGACAAAATGATATTTTTAATGCTAAAAAATGCTTTCTGACAAAACAGTGGAAAAAATAGCAAAATGCATTATTATTTTCTGATCAGGATGCCAAATTAGAGTTATTTACTTCTATCTATCTATATCTATACAGCTCAAATTTGGGTAAGAAATGTGAATTTATTGTATTTTTGCCTAATAAATACCAATATTATTTTAGTTATCAACAGGTTTTTTATTTCTAGAATATTTATGCTTCTTGTTGCAGGTGGTCTAATAAAATTGTTAAGCACTGTAACTTTGTCTGTTATTAGGGCTCATAGGAGATTATGTCAGCAGCACAGTGAGCGCACTTCAGTGAATAACTTTTATATTAAACAGTTCTACAAAATCCTGAAATATATTCACAGACAAATCTTCAGGTTAGGTTGGGAGGGGCATTATTTTGGTATATAAGGTTATCTGAAATCACCTTATATACCAAAATAATGGTATCATTAGTATGTGTTGGCTTACAAACACCTGATTCTGTTACAGCAAGAGACATCACATGTAACAAATTTTGTTGGCGCTGTACCAAATTTTTGGATTTCCTGAAGAAAAAAATAAGGCAGCTGAGCAAAATCAGTAACTGAAACCACCTAATGCATATGCTCTGGTGTAGAAAGCACAAGGCAAACGCTTTTTGTATCTTGAACTCTGCAACCACAGACCATCAGAGGCAGTGACTCCCAGCCACGTTAACAAACTCACGGGTGATGCAAGGGGGGTCAAGATGACCTAAATCCTTGTTTGTGAGGCTGGCTGGTCAGAACTGAGGAGGGGAACACTGCTGGAGGCACTCAGAAGACAAGGCTCGACATAGTCCAGGTCATGCCTGAGTGACCTGACTAGCCCCAGATTTACACACTGTACACACCCCAGCATCTGGGCCAACAGGGAGCTGCGCATGCACACGCGCGCGCACACACACACACGGAACCAACACACTGATACACATTGTAGACGTGTAGAGAGGACAGGGACTCACCATTGGGAAATCTATACAGCTTATAATTGGGGGAGGCTACAGAAGGAAGAAAAGAACCATAACAAATCTACACAAGGGTGCATGAGGCTAAATAGACTTGAATGTCTAAAAGTAGACTCAAAAACTGGAGTGATTTCAGGAGAGGGCAAATATATATTTGAAGGCGGGTTATCAAAATGATCTAAATATATCCAATCCATCACATGTGATACTTACATTGTCTCCAGGACTTTTTTTTTTTCTTGGCATTGTTTCTCAGCTTGTTATAATTCCATTTTCTTAATTGTCATACAAAGAAAAAAGTAGCAAAAGTAACTAGTTATAGGTATATACTGCGAAATTTTAAATGAAGACTATGAGACAGTTAAATATCCCTCACCTGAAGACTCAAAGACTTCATTTACAGTCCTTAAACTATACCACAGTGATTTCTGTGTCAGAGGATTTGTCACCGCTGCTGTGAGGTCTTCCTGCTTTTGAAAACACACAATGGGGGAAAAATTAAATCCCTGGAGGAGGATTTAGGCACTTATATAACTCCCCAATTATAAAGTTTTTTTTTCTTTACGAAGCCTCAGTGCCCTCCCTTCTGTTTATATGACTCACAAATATCTAATACTGAACTGTGTATAATGCCAGTATGCCCACATGACTGCAGAAAAGGCTCTTTCGCTTTCTGCCCGACTGAGTCAGGCATAATGGGAGCCTTGAAAAGCTGCAAGCTTAAACCAGCACAGTCTTGACAAAGCCTTGGTGGCTTGCTGGGAGGCTGTGCATCCTAGGAAGTTGCCAAAAAACTAATTTTCAAGAGCACTCAGCATGGTCTTAAAGCTATCTAATGGAACCACACCCCTACTGGACGTTAAATACTTCACTCCTGCATGGGCAATTTGCTGACAATGATGAAGGAAATCACCATGTCGGCTATTAACATTTAAAAGAAAAAAACATAAGAAGCAATGCAAATAACAGTGTCTATTTTAACACCTCTAACAAATGCTACATGACCAAAAGTATGTGGACATCTTAATATTACACTGAGATCCATCCATTCCTTTTCTTCTGCTTATTCAATTCATGATTGTGGTGGTCTGAAGCCTATCCTAGCTGTCACTCGGTGAGGGACGTGGTGCACCCTGGACAGGTCACCAGTGTGGAAGAGGGCTGATATTAAACCCATATGTGATTGGTAAACTTGTTAAACTTGGATTAAGAAGATTTTGGAAACAGGCTGTAGATATTTTCTCTTACTAAGCTACAAGGGTTTCAGCAAGGTCTGGTACTGATGTCTGGCTCTTAGTCAATGTCCCAGTTCAGCCTGAAGATGCTGGATAAGATTGAGGTCAAGGCTTTGTGCAGGGTAGTCAGGTACTTCCACATCAGTTGGGCAACTTCTGATTATAATATTGGGTATGATATAAACAAAAAGAAAAGAGATTTTTTTTAAAAAATAGTGGACTCTCTCTATACAATATGGTTATAATTTCTGGGTCTAAAATCTAAAACGAATGGAAATTCCAGACCTACATCCTTTCTAATGACCACCGGGAGGGGACTCTTTTGACGCTTACCATTCTGAATTTATCGTCTCAGTCTCTGGTTTTACACCATATCCAACACACCATAGTGTCAGTTTTGTAACTTTTGCTCTTTATCTGAGTCAGAAAGAATTACAAAGCAGGTTATGATAAATAAGTGGCTACTATATGAGCCCGCACCGTTTCTCAGTTTCTCAGTCAGATCCACCCATCGTTTGTCCAGTTTCAAAACACCCAGACTTAAAAGGCTAAAACACTCAGCTTGAAGCTCCATGATGGGACTTCACTGGCTACTTAAGGCTCTAATACAACATCCTGATGTGATTTAACCAAAGAGGGTTATCATGTTAGATTGTTTTTTATATATATTAGGATACATGAAGTGGTTATTGCATCTTATTATGTCTTGTATTTCACTTAAAAAAGTATTTTTAGAGTGATTGCAAAGAGCAGCTTGTTTCTGAATCGAGTTCTATTTCTTTCTAGATATATACAAAACTTACTGGGAAACATCCCTATTACCCACAAGCCCACCTCACCCCCACCAAAAAAATGAAGAAAAGAAAAGCCCTGAACAGTGAAAATGAAGGTTCACTTCTGCTGGTCACTCCAAATAAGGATGTTATGTCGCTACAGTTACAGGCAAAAACAAAGCTAATACAATCAAGAGTCAGAAATAATCCCAGCTTAAATAAAACCATCAAATAAAACCTTGAAAACTGAAATCATCTTGTCCACAGATAGAGCTCAGTTGACAAAATTCACACATAATTTAAACTTTTGTTTTGTCAAAGACGACTATCTGGTATTTTGCTTCCTTTTTTTAAGGGCTTACTTTTTGATAAACCACAATAACACTAAGTCATCGAGCAGTCCAGGCCCCCTCTCAACCTTCAACCTGCTGGCTCAAACCTCCCTTTGCCCTCTTCTTATATTTCAAGCCATCTTGATGTACCTGTTTTCTTGTCTGTGGGTGGTCCGGCTGGTACTAAAACAAATTCCCTTCCCCCCACGCTGGCAGATCTCGGCATAGAGTACCTGTTTATCCGATTTCAGGAAACGGCTAAAGCTGCCTGCTTGTTGTGCAGTTTATGTCTCTGGTATGAGAGGTAGGAACGGATCAAGGGCGGGCACATGGGTGGAGGGGATCATTCAGCAAAAAAGTCCCCTGGCCAGGCCTCTGGACCACCTAACCTGTGGCTTCTATTCCTGACCCTATAATGTGTGTGTGGGAGGGGGGATATTACCGTTTCGCAGACAGTGCTTCCCCATATTCCCTGACCCCACAGAGACATTACAGTGGGCAAATATAAAGCAGGGCTTCATGAAGCCTGAGCTTATCTGGGCTCTAAAAGTATGTGAGACATGCCTGGGAACAAAAGGCCGTCTCTCAGCCTGGGAGCAGGCCAAGGGGATCTCTTTCAGCAGCCACAGATTGCCCTGTGTTTTCTTAATTGACAGACCCAGGCCACATTTGATAGAAATGACATGCAGCTGGCAGGCAGTCCTGGCCGTCCAGGTAGACCACCTTTCAGCAGGAAAATTGTCCTCAATCTACTTCATAAAGATGTTCGATGGAGGTCTCTCAGGCTGCGTCCTAAACATATTGTGCTGTGGTAGGTTCACCTCACTGTGGCTTACACCTGCGTGGGAAAACTTGGTTACTTCAGAAAGTGGGGTCAAATTCCTGTCTGCATGTACTCCACTAATGGGCTCGGGGGCAAAATATTAAAAAGCATGTAAAAGTCAATTTTTTAATTATAAAGTGACCAACAGTGGCAGCGATTGTCTATTCTTATTCTAAACATCCACATTTTTAAAAATCCTTTTTACTCTATTACATGCATGTTTACTACATATGTTATAGCTACTTTACTGCCACATACATTCAAACTGTCTAATCTGTACTTTGCTTTCTTTAGTTTGTATCGTCCCATCCTACTTTAGCATTCCAAGACGTTTTATTCAGCATTATTTGTTTTTGATATTGCTTACGCTTTGTGGATGCTAAACAACATTTTGTTGGATGGCTGTGTAGCAAAGCTACTTCTAACTGCAACTAAATGCTGGATTACAGTGGATGGATGAGAATACTTGAAGCTAAATGTTCCCCTTTTTCCAGTCTAAGGAAAGCATGTCCTCAGCTGGCCAGAAACAGTAGTGCACCCTTTCCCTTTTTTAGACCTGTCAGTCAAGCCTTAAGGATGGAACTGTTCTTTAGCTTTGTTTTCATATTTAACTTTCAACTTATACTAAAAGGTCAAGCAATTTTTGAGCTATTTTGTTGGGAATTTTTGGGGAAGGAAACTTATTATTCTTCAAAATGAACATAATTAACATCCGGCAAAGACAAAAGTCTTCCACTTCTAAATAAATTAATTTCATAGTGCGAAAATTGACTTTTAAGGGGTGAAACATTATTCTTAAAAGGTACAGTACTTACTTACTTATTTACTAACTTAATTATTTACTTGCTTCTTGGTATTATCTTACAGTCGTATTATTTATTACTTGTAAAAATATTAGTTATGTCTCTTTGATTCACTGTTTTTGCCGCCTATTTGGTCAGGATCAATCATGAAAAATACATTTTTAAATCTCAATGATGCTTTCCTGGTGAAATATAGGTTATAAAACAGATTCATCATTAAACTTAAATCTCATAAGTACAGTACATAATACAGTATTTACCTAAACCTAAACAATCCATATTTATGCACTGAAATATTATGAGATAAAGTCGACACGGGTATTGTCCTTTTAATTGTATACGGATCCCAGAAGTCTAAACCTAGATTTTTCATCCAGTTGTGGAAGGTTTTCTCCATGAGGTTTCATTGTAATTGGTTGTGTTAATTGCTGGTTGTCTGACTTGGAATTTAATTAAGTATGGTTATTTTTTATTGTAGACAGGTGAGTGAGTGGTTTCATTTAATGTCTGACTGATGTCTTTCTTTGTTCTCTGGGCTTTCTTGAAAATTAAATTTATCTTAGCAAGACTGGCAGTTTAAAAGTTCAAAACACGCATTGATATTTTTAGTCTGTGTATGCGTATTATACATTCACATCAACAGATGGAGTTAAATAGACCTCAACAGTTCTGAAAACTGCAACCACAGTGATATGCCAGTAATGGCTAAACGACAAACCGAAAATGTCACAATGTCTTTGTCACCGCACATATTGTCAAAGTCTCCTGTGTACATTCAGAAGCTGGGAACCCCAAACTCCTGTACTCCACTGAGAATAAAACTGAGCCATATGGCCTCCATGTCTCAAGCCCCCATGATCCACCCAGGCTGATTTCCCATCCGGTGTAGAAAAAAGGATTTCAGGGTGCCAAACAGTGTTGGTCCCCTGTGGATATTATTGGGCCATGGAAGATAAGAAACTACCCATCCCAGACAGCCAGTTTCCATCAGCAGATAAGAGCTGAACCTCCACTGATGCACTTCAGGCCTGGTGTGCTGTGACTTTAATCTTACAGCATTCATCCAGTATTTTTTTAGCAGCTCATTATAAATATTGTTTGCAAATCAATCTATCAATAGTGTTTATATAAATATTTTTCCTATCCTCTTTTACTACTTGAAGCCATATTCTTTCATTTATTAATGACACACTGTCTCCACTTAAATATTAGACTAGAAAAGTTTAAGAATTTTTGTTTGAATTCAGTTGCTAAATAGATTTTTACAGCTAAACTTTAATACTTTAAAACTATTAAAAATATATGTTGGCGTTTATAATCATATCAACTAGAGAATTTTGTGTTAAAGTCATTTATTGCCTTGTCCAAGAGTAACTGTTTTCGTCGATCCTAGATTACAACAATATCTCTTCATCTTAAATTTGATACTTTAAGGACAGAGATATGAAAACCTAATCTCCTTTCTAGCATACATTTCCTTCATTCCTACTCTTGGATTTTTTTTTTTTTAATCTAAGAGGCCCGACAAAGGGAATTTTTAGGCAAGAGATGGGTCACAACTTCCCTCCCCTACTCCTACAGATGCTGGTTGGTTAATGAAGTAACAACAAATTGGGCCGCACACTAATTTGGAGTGGCGTTTCTTGGCCCCTCTTGGCCCATAGAGATGTGTTTCATTTTCTTTTATCAGTGATTCAGTCATGTGGATTTACGCATGGACGCCTCTGTCTCCCCTGATCGCTGTGCTAATGGAAACTTCGTTAATGTCATTAATCTACGGGCCGAGGCATGTACTAAACACATATTTTGCTGTTTGTGCTCCATTTGTCAAATAATGCTAAGAGCCTCCTTTATAGAGAATGAAGCAAGGCAAAAGAAATGAGACAGAGGATGCAAGCACTGTGAGACGCCATGGTGATATTTTGCTCTCTTTTTTTAAATAGTCCATGTAGCATTAATCTAATTATGCCTTCCAACATGTTGACAATATCAAGCTACAAATTATCATATTCACTCAATTCTGTACAAATTACACACGCGCTGGTGGTCTGCACAATTCAAATCTCTAACCTTTGTGAAGTGTATTAAAGTTACCTTTTTAAAGTCAGATCTTTGTCTCCCTCCACAAGAAAGATGAGCGAGCCTCCAGCATCTTTCAGTGTCCACTAGGCATAACAAGATGTGATCTGTGATTACGCCAGAATGCTGAACTCTGATCTCTGTTGCCTGAAGGACACAAGTTCAACACAGTTACTTACAATTTAGCAGCCCAGATTAGTCAGAGGGCAAAATGCTCCTGCCAAGATAAATCCTCATCATGCATACTGTATTCTGTATTAGGTAAATCAGTCTGTTTATAGTGCAGCCAAATTGAGCGAAGCTATAAAAAATGGCCTCAGTTCAAAGAGAGGGATAGGTGGGATGAAGATCACATGTAAAGCCCATGAAGTGGCTTTCTTATCGGTTTGATTTAGCTGATAGTGTACAGGAAAGTAGTGAACTTCATATATATAAATAAAGAAGAAGAAGAAAAAAGAACAAACATACTGACAATGTCAGGTTCACTGTTTCTGAGCACATGTGGGCTTTGATGAGTGGTTATAAAGCTGAATTTAAGCTCAGATGGAAGAGTTATTGGGTTAAGTCAGATGAAATTGACTGGTAGGTTTCACAAATTACCAATCAGAAAGACAAAGCCTGCAACAAAGACCCCTTACAACATTTACAGTATTTAGTTACAGCAGAGGTCACTGATACAACTAATATTTATTCTCATTATCTGTTATATTTAGATTTTATACTCATTTACTATTTATTTACTGTTTCCTTGATAATAGTAGTTCCCATGTTTGATCAGTTTCTCCAACCACAAAACAAAAAACTTTACATTTGCATTATGAAGTAAAACAATTTGCACATTTTTAGCTGGACTATACCAAATATAATTATTCCAGTGCAAAACTGCTGTCCTTAAAATTTCTTTGCATCCAATCTACTTCATTTACTGAACCAATTCAGCACAAATTAACATTATATGGAAAAAATGTCAGAAAAAACTCCTGAAGAAAGACAGACTGAAAAAAAGAAAACTAGCTTTTTGTTTGTTATATGAAAAAACTTAAAACTATATATAGTTTGCCACAATCACTAATTTTACAACACAGCACCACAAAGTGACACCAATCCCAAACACTAACAGGCCACAATCTCCAGCCAAGTAGTAAATCGCTGTGAGTCACGCTGGCCGGGATGCTCTATTCATTGAAGAAAATGGCAAAAATGTCTTAATGAAGAGATAAACTATGTGAGTTCTAACTAGCTGACCATGTGCTTCCTGTCCAGTCTGCAGCAAGGAGCGCAGCAATTAGGAAGATGCTAATGGGTCTGACAGGTCTGAGTCCAAGGAAAGCTTCAAATGTCGCTTCAATTAGATGGTGCCCTGAAGACGTCTTGTGTGGCACCGTCATTCACTCCACTCAAAGGCTGAAAATTCAACAGTTCCTAGCTTGATTCTCCACACTACATTTTTTTTTTTTCATTAGTCTCACATCCATGCCACACATATGAACTCTGAAGAGCTGGCGATTTCATCGGGATGTTTCACAAGTACATCAACACCTTCAAACTCTTCCTAAAATGAGCTAAACATACATGTTTATTCATGCTGAATTTTTAAATCCAACATTATTTCCTGCTTGGTTGATCGACATTTTGATGGCCACGCTCACAAAGGCACTTTAATGTTGTCATTAGTTATGCTTCTCTGGTGGCCAAAAGATGGATCCTTAAGTCCCGGGATCCAATAAGGTTGTATATGAATGGTTGGAGGAGATAAACTACATCAAATAAATGAAAGAAGACGAAGGGAAAAGGCCTGTTAATTAAAAATATGAAAATGAACAAAATCTCTGACACAGTATTGGTCCCATCTGAACAGCTACAGTAATTCTCTCTTCACCTCATATGAACTTCATTTAATTAACAGAGGGCTGAAAAGTATCCTAAACCAATTTCTGATTTCTTGAGCAGGATCTGGTTTTCATTCACGCTGCAGATGAAAATAATATTCTGCATTCAAGTAAATAACTACAAATATTTCTGGATAAATTTAAATGAACTTTTATTACTCAGTTAACTGATCTTGTGAGTGTATTTTTTCACTTGTTCTTCCCAATTATACATGATTTCACTTAAGTATTTAACTCAGTGATTTGGGGATAGAGCACAAATGGAAGAAAACAGACGCATACATAGAAGTACAGTGTAAAACATTGTGAATTCATAGAGGAAAGTATGTCTGTTACAGGCTAATGAGGCTCAGATTGCACTAACAGTGATATTGTTTCTTTTACAAACATTAATTTAAAGAACGATTAATTAATTAACTCATCTTTTTACAGACATAATCTGTTGTTTTAAAACTTGTTTTACTTTCTAGGATTGCTTATTTGTATACATATTTACTTGTATTTAATCACTCCTTACAGTGAGCATTTAGAATTTGGGTAATGTTCATGCCGCTAGATGTATGTGTAGAAGGATGGATGTGTGTTGCTACAATAGTGAATTCTTTTTTTTATTTTTTCTGAGTGATACTTCCTTACCAGGAAATCGTTTGCGCCAAGGATATGATTGTCTCCAGATCCTTCAGCAAAAGGAAAACAAAGACTGGATCTTTGTCATTTTAATGCACTGTAAAAACAAGACAATCAATAAAAATTGTATACTGTGGCTAATTTGTCTGTTTGCAGAAGGAAGCAAATAATAAGAATCTGGATTATTGTAAATGAATGGTTCCTATCATTTCTGTCAGTGTCAGAGAAAACATAAGAATAAAAGTAATTCCTGATTATACTAGTATGAAAGCGGGATTAGTTTGTGTTTCCAGATTTCCCTTACACAGAAAAATCAGAGACAAATATAAGAGAAGATGACAGCTTTAATTGGTCTGTTCCAGTGAAAACATCTTGACATGGCACAGTTGGAACGGCACAGGTGTAAATAATACAATTAATGGTGACTGGATTGCGTTTAGCTGCTTCAGTTTCAGGTTAAAGGGATTTTGTATGGCGGCTTGTGACAAAGTCAAGATCAAATAATAGAAACAGAGAAGTCCTAATTGTACATTTAAAATATGCAAAAGCAGTTGTGACTTCAAAATTTGGCTCAATGAGTTAGTCCCTGGCAATGTTAGTGATCAATTTGAATATTTAGAATCAGATTTAGGGTGAAAAGATTGCAGTGCTCAATCTGACAGACTCGAATCTATCTCCTGGGCCCAAGTTTTTTTTTATTATGTGGCTATTAAAACTTTTAATGACTATCTAAACTGACACTGGCCATCTAGACATGATTTTGTTTTGCAAAACAAAATAAAATGGGAGCCATAAATAGATATTCTGAGAACTGAGCCATCAGTAATACCTGTACATCTATATGTCTTCTGCAATAACATTTAATAATGTCTGCTGTGAGGAAGGCCTCTGTTTAATCCTTGTTATGTTAATTAGCTGCCACAGCAAATATAAATGAAACTCAGGTATTCTAGTAACAGGTAAGTTACTCTGTCAGCAAGGACTTTAAAAGCAGCCAGAGATTAAAGTTGGATTTGTTCTTTGTATTAATAAGTACAATATATTAGCAAGTGTCAAAGGCTAAAACTGCAGCAGAATGAACCAACTTCACTCCTGTGCCTTGGTATAAAATGATCAGTTGCTATTGATCAATAATTTAGACAAGTGCCAGATTATTGACAGGAAGACAAAATATGTTTGGTTGCCTATGTTTGAAAAATCCCCCCACACACTCAATCACTAGAACTGAAATTGCTCCGTGGTATATAATATCGCAGCAATGTTTCTTTCCCCCCCTGCAGATCAATGCTAATTGAGGTCCTACATGATGAATGTAGTCTGAAATGTTTTTAACCCACTGACTGCTGAGCAGCAACAAACATAAGCAACTGCTGGGCTAAGTTAAGGCTGAAGGTGGGTATTTTGTCCTATTTGCATATATCAGGATACTTCATCTGTTCTGCAGGAGAAGTAGTCTTAAATCAAAATCTTGCTGAAAGAAATTCTCACTCTGCCTAAATCTGGATGTTTACACCGCCATATGCAACATGAATTGAAATTTCAAGATTTACCTTATAACTAATGACACAGTGAAGCCTCCGCTGAGGGACAGCGATACAATATGATGATCAGCACAGCCAACAGAAGGATGCCGGTCGATCCCTGAAGCCCTTCAAAAGCAACTCTCTTGGTGCAAATTCAGCTTGTGGACAGCACATAGCAGATGGGGTAAACCATGCCATCAAGTGGAAAATAGACCTGTTGTGTTGTCACGGAGACAAGATACAAGATACAAGAGTCTGCCAATTGGACCACCAGAGGAAACTGTAAGGGGGATTTTTAACAAGTAGCAGTAGCAACAACATGAAGCCTTTATTCTTAACTTTATATTCACTGAGTCAAAGAGCCTGTTTCTGTTTAAGACAGACTTACCTGTCAAACACCTTTTCCGCTAAATCTGAAAAAGATAGAACTGGTGTTTTTCCTGTACTATTGATGCTTTAGTGGGACATTTAACACCATGCGCTGTTTCTGTCATTTCATGTTCTGTAGTGTAAAAGTCAAGCAAAGAGGATTAAACTGACAAATATCCTGACTCACTGCTGCCACCTTGTGCCGGTGAAGGGAAGAGGCAAAGCCCCTGTTTATCCAAGCCACTTTGCAGTCATAAAATTTTGTAGCGGTGCCATTCACAGTACGCAACAACATATATAAGCTCATCTACACTGATTTGAAATAAGTACATAAATAAAATGTGGGCCTGGGTTGTTAATTTTCACATTTCTATCTAAGTGGCATTTCCCCTGGTCTAAAACAAGTTTTCTTTATGTTATTTTAGCCTCTGATCCAACAAAATGTCATTCAGATGGTTTCAGCTCACTTTATTTAATATAATTATAAAATAATTCACATCAGTGGCAGGAAAGCAGCATTTTTTTTTCTACATTTAAAGAAGGAAAAAACTAAACTATCCTAGTACTATCCTGATTTCTTTTCTTTTTTCATAAAAAAGAAGCACTTGCACCAAACAGGTACTTTCAAATTTATAGGAGGCAGTAAGGGCGTAAACAGACAACTCCATCACAGCAAAGTCAAGTGTCATTTTTGGCAGTATTTCACAATTTAATAGTACTTCCATAATTCATAGGCCAACAACATCTCAACAGGTCATTTTTACAAAAGCCATTTAAGGGACTTAATGGGAAATAGTCATAATAAATTCTTATACTTATTCAAAAGCTATGTATTTATTAATTTTATGAATTAAAGGGGAAGTTCACCCACATCACAGAAAAAAAGAAAATTCTACTCATTACACTGTACATGTAACCATGCAATTCATCTCAGCTGTCACTGGGAAACTACTGACAGCAGTGAGACTTTACAGATGATCCTGAGGAGCCAGGATCATTTCTGGAAGACGTGCAGTAAGCACCGGAAACAAAACTGCATCCACCTTCCTTGTTTGTTGGTGGCAGCAGAAGACGCAGAAGTGGAGATAATAAAATCTGAATAAACAAAACAAATATTTACACAATTAAGTGGTAAGTGCGAGTATGCTTTTTGTGCGATTTGGTTGAAATGACCCTTTAAGCTGGCACACACATGCAAAATGAAATGTTTAATTAAACTCAAACATTTTTTAAATGTTTCCACATGAAACATAAGGTGACAGGTTGGTAAAAAAAAAAAATCCACTGTACTTTGGTTATACATTATACCCATCACACCAAATGATTAAGTAATAGTGCAGTGATTTCTTTTGTACACGAGGCAGCAGTTCTTAAAAGTACATGGCTTACTTTACTGATGACATTTTCAAGTCCTTCTTAAACATGTATCGTCAACATCACATTCCACAAAAGCTTGAGTGCAACACATTAGTGTGTTCTTTAACTTTCTCAGAGCAACACATGCCCATGTGATGCAGATGAAAGTGAGTTATGAAGACACCTGTAACACAATAACACGTTGAAATCAGTCAGTTTTATCTGTTGTTAATATATTTATATAAATTATATAAAGATCATTGAAAGGTATATGTTACAGTGTATAAAACGCTGACTGTATCTACCTTCTATCTACTTGTTATATCTGGAGATTGATGAATGGTGCAAATCCTAGCACATCCTGCAGAAGTACAAGTGCCCTCTGTAAGGGCGGCTCAACATCAATCACTACATTGCGCTTCCGTAAAGGATCGAGGCTGGACTCTGTCACATTGTGGCAGTGATTCACCTTCAGCGACTGCAGCTTTGGGCAATACTCTGCAAGAGTCCTGTGAGCACAGCATGCAGAAGATTTTATGGAAGGGTGAACAAGTGAGCTAGTTGATAACAAAGCGTGGGAAGGAACAGCTCAAAGTCAGTTGGACTACACTTTAAAATAAGATATCGCATACCTGATGGACTGGTTCCTGACCCGCAGGCAACCTGTCAGGTCCAGCTGCTCCAGATCCCTGCAGTTTTTGGCCACCTCCTCCACTGACTCATCGGTGATGTTGGCATTGACTGCCAGCGATAGAGACCTCAAATTTGAACACTTCTTGGCCAGGTAGCAGATGGCGTCGTCCTTCAGCTGGCGACAGGCGGTAAGGTCGATCGACTGCAGCCCCCCGCAGTGGTCAGCCAGGCTGCGCAGGGACAGGCTGTCCACCCATTCGCAGTGTGCCAGGCCAAGGTGTTGCAGGTGCATGCAGCTCAAGGACACAGCCACCAGGGAGTGGCGGGTGAGACATGCACACCCGCTCATGTCCACCCTTTGCAGATGTTGGTTCTGGCCAATAACTGGCAGCAGTTCCTTGTCTGACACCCAGTCTGAACAATTCTGCAGTGACAAGTTCTGCAGAACTTTATTGTCCTTTAACATTGAACAAAATGCTTCCCTGGGAATGCATGGTGAGGTCTGTAAATATGACATAAGAAGAAAGGTGGCAGCCTCCTTTATGAACATGTAATGCAGCTGGAAATCACTTCATTTCTCATCAGCACTTACCGGGGACAGATGAAAGGTCCTGCAGTTGGATAGGTACACCTTAATAAGGTTGTGGAACTCCTTGCTCACCCTCTGGAGGCTGACAAGGTGTTGCAGCGGTAAATAGCACAAAATATGTGGAACAAGCACATCCTCCCAGGGCAAGTCCAAAAGATGGCATCTGCTGAGGAGCAAACCTTGTTACAGATGAACTTTGATACTTCGGCGTGCTGATGCAAAGCAGTTTAACGGAATTATAAACACCGTTACATTTCGGCAAGCGCTTTGACAGGGAGACAGAACAACAGCAATTAATATTAGCAATAGATAATGATATGGCAGCTTTGTAAAAGAGAAGTGTAGTTTAAAGAAAGTTAGCAGCAATCAATAAATGGGAGCAGCCATCTACATTTCAGCGGCTTGGAAGCTATCGCTGTTAGCCACAAAGCTAGCATGCCGGGGCCACGAATCCAGACGCTTTTATACGCAAAAAAATCCCCTCTGAAAGACACTTACGTTCGCATCTTAGCTTCTTCATCCATTATGAACACGTTATGTTACAGTACGTTTCCACGGACATGTCATTCTTCCCATGGATGACAAAATAAAATAGTTTCCTTTAGCATCTTCTAAAGCAATCAAGGTGTAACCTAAGCCCGATGGTGCATTAAGGGACAGTCAGAAGAATATAGATCAAAATAACAAGAGGCTCACCAAGTGTCGCCGTGTGATGTAAATTTACACGTCAAAGAAGGAAGCAGTAACTTACGGGGGAAACATTCAAACTCTTATAGCAACTTAGAGCTATTGCTTTTCCATGAATTTCTATTTGATTTTTAATTCATTCTTTTAATGAATCTAAAGAGACCCAGTTCTGCACGGTTGCTCTGTGTTGTTAACTAAAGTAACAACTAAAACACCATCCTATCAGGGATTGTATTTTTTAAACGTATTTAACAGTGTGCTGCACTAGAATGCCCGAGAATTCACATCTTAGCTTTGATATAGTCGTGGCTTTGTGGTTTACAGGGAGAACTTGAACTCAGCAGTTGTAATTTTCCGGGTTGACGTCAATGGTAATATTCAAGACAATTTATAGATTGATTTGCTATAACTGTAATAAATGAAAACTTGTTAATGATTTTTAAAGATCTCTGGATCTTCTTACAGTCAAATATTTAGTTTATTTCATGCGCATTTCTTAAAAATATTGTATTGATTTTTCCCCAGTTTAATACAGTACCTCGAAGTAAGTTACAAAGTAACATTTATGAAGAGATTATCAAGAAAAGAAAAATCATGTGCTCACTTTAAACACAAAATGAAAAACTTCCATCTTGTAATTGTGCAACTGTGTACAAATTTGAAAAAAATCCCTGCAAAACTATAACTAAAACCTGTCCCGACACAGAATGTAGAACTAGTTGTTGAAAAGGTTGTTGAAAAAGTACAAATAAAAGTAATAGATCAATTCAGCCATGTCAGCTTGTGCACCCCTTTTAATTTTAGCCCTGTTACCATATCATACAATAATCATAAATTGTTTTGTTAGCCCTCAGAGCTTACTTTATTAGCTTTGTTGTAGTTTGAAATATCATATGCATACTGTTTTTAAGCAAAGATTTTCAGATAATTACTCCTAAAAGCAAAGATCCATATTTATGTTTAATATGTACTTTTCTGATTGCAGTTGGCTGCCTACTACTTTTAACAACCACATGTTTTGTATACAAGTGTTGAACAATTAACCATGTTGCCAGCTCACCTCTGGCCAGAAGAACAATGAAGTCAGTCATGCTGAACAATTGCTGACCCATGAGTTGTATTTCAGTGGATGAGACGAGCCAACAGTCTAGTTGAGTGAATACTCACTCTTGACTGACTCTAGTCGCATAGACAAGCTAAAGAACAAGTATGGCAAATAAATCGGTCTATGATTTCTCTGCTGAGACCCTGGATGGACAGCCGGTTCCACTCAGTAACTACAGAGGTAAAGTGCTTCTCATCGTCAACGTTGCAACATTCTGAGGGTCAACAATAGAGGAGGTAATATTCTGCAAGAGTTGACTGATTACTGTCAGACCACATTAACTCTTTATATTGAAGGCAATTTATTTTGTGCCTTGTTCTCCCAGTACCACCGACTGAATGCACTCATGGAAATGTTTGGCCACCTCAATTTCACTGTCTTAGGATTCCCCTGCAACCAGTTTGGTCTCCAATCTCCTGGTAAGGTGGATAATAGGGACCTGTATTGTTCTGTTATGGTAGCTTTGCATGCCACACTTCAAAACAAACCAGATTTTTTTTATCTTTAATTTCTGATTGATTGCCCCTCACAAACAGAAGGTTTGAACAGCATGAGACTCTGCAGAGCTTGTTCTTGACATGACCATATTAAGGACATTCCCTGTCTTTCATATGATACAGAGCACACAATAGAATAAAAAAAACATTTTAAAAGTTTTATTTAAAACAATGGCCATATTAACTTGAAGCAATGAGCAACCATACTACTACTATTATCCATCATTGTAACAATATAGAAGTTAAAAGTCTGCTTATAATACATTAATCTACTTGTACTTAAGGAATCTAAAAACTCTTTCCACCATATACAAGCTCTATTAGATGCACTGTGGATACTTTAATTAACAAGTTATTTTAAAGACAAGGTTTTGAATACACACGTGCAAAAAATAGAAGTATTAACTTTTTTTTTATGCTTGTCTGTGCAGAGGTGAATCATGAAATGCTCAATATTTTGAAGTATGTCAGACCTGGTGGGGGCTTTGTGCCAAAGTTTCCCGTCTTCAGCAAGGTTGAGGTGAATGGCTTAAACGAAGATCCTCTTTTCACCTTTCTGAAGGTACATTGCGTTTTATTGAAGGCTGGAAGATATAAGTTCACTGAATGGATTTATTACCCATGTAGCTTATTTTTTTCCTATCAGCGCTGCAGGTGCTTAACCCTGAAAAACTCAGATACCATGTCATTCCCTGTTTCACCACAGGAATCTTTGCCATTTGTCAACCCTGTTATTGGAGACATAAAGAAATTCTACTGGTCTCCGATCAAAGTCAATGACATTCGCTGGAATTTTGAGAAGTTTCTCATTACTGCAAATGGCATGCCCTTCAAAAGGTAAAGTCATAGACCATGAGTTAAACCCTTGATGCGATTTCAATTTTACTAAGTTCAGTATTTTCCTTTTGCTACAGGTATGAACTTCACTGTCCCATTGTGCAAGTGGAAAAAGACATAGCAGAACTTCTCTGATGTTTTTTTTTAAATATGTCGCTGGTGGCAGAGTGACGATCCCCCAGTAAATGCACAAGTGCACCTGAGCTGGATCTGATGGGAAGAGGAACGTGTCTTGGAGCTTCAGTGCATTCACTCTGAGAACAAGTTCCCTTCTGCCACTTAATGCGTTTTCATGTCACTGCCACATTATTCTTTAATGTGATGGTGTCTGCTATTAAAAGAACAGATGTAAATAAAACACTGTATGAAAAATATGCGCATGGTTATTATTACTTTAGTTTGCCACTAGAATTTCAGTATTATTTCTACATTTAACATATATTACATTATTAGACTGTCAATACAGATGAATCACTGTATAGAATTTATTAAAACTGCGATAGATTAGCAACTTTTCCAGGTGGTACCCACTTTTCACCCTATGACTGCTGGGATATGGAAATGGATGAATGGATGGAGTTTAGTTCTTTGTTGTTATGACTCCCCCGCTTTTTTTATTTGATGGAACTTCTAATATTCAAAAATTACACTGGTTTTGGGAGGTCTAAAAACAAATAGTTTGAATCTAGCTTAGTACGTTTTAAATTTTATAAAATCTTCATATATGTTTTTATGTATAAAACAGTTTTAATGTGGTAATGACCAGAGACAACAATATTCTTTATTATTGGTGTAGAATAATGAACTAACATAAAATTAAAATACTTAAAACTGTGTATAAATATAGTGTTTCAATATATGTGCCGAAGCACTTTGCATCAGTGGTATTAGTGTGTTACTTTTCAAGTGCACTGGGAGTAATGGTTATTTACCTTAATTTACAAATTGTGAGTACGGAGCTTTTCCTTCTGCCGAACCGTACTTGAAATCTTGCGCATGCGCACTTCAGAGTATGTCAAACAGCAGCAGCCAGTAAACATGGCTGGTGTTGGTTTCCGACGGTGGGCCCAAGCTCTGTCTAAGGGAAAGGGGTCTGGTATTTCAGCCCTTTTGTCGGGATGTAGAGCAGGTTAGTTGTGTCTTAGTCTGGTAGTGCTGTACAATGAATTTCTCAGGAGGTGTGTATCAGGGTTTAACATTTGTAGCCTCCTATGAACATAACCTTGACATGCTAAGGTTAGCTTAAACTAGCTTGGCGGCTGCTCTTCTATGAGGGTGCAGGCAGACAAAATAAAATTCTCATGTTTTCCTTTTTTGAGCCAGCAAGCTTTGACTTCCACAATTTCACATATGCATTTATTGCTCTTTCAGCCTCCGGCTTGTCAAAGGACAGCCTGCCTGGGCCATATCCGAAGACCCCCGAAGAGAGAGCTGCAGCTGCAAAGAAGTACAACATGAGAGTTGAGGACTATGAACCATATCCCGACAATGGAGAGGGGTGAGCTTTAATTTTAACAAGTCTGATGATTGTTGTTGTAATTCTAACTGCTTTTGCCGGTACTGCTAATGTAGACGGCGAAAATGACTGTCCAGTCCATTCATTCTTATAACGCTAAGTCACAAACAAACTGTAAGATTGCAAAGAAAATAATTAGCAATTACTGTGTTTTTGTAGCTTTGGTGATTATCCAAAACTGCCAGAAAGATCTCAGCAAGAGAGAGACCCCTGGTACCAATGGGACCACCCTGACCTGAGGAGAAACTGGGGAGAGCCGGTAAGATACCGACTGACATTAAAAGCTATTGTTGTCCTTTTTCTGAATAAATCATGAGTATAATGATGGTGGTTCATACAGCAGCTGATTATTTGAAATGCATTGCAGTAGTAATTATGCAGTTTTACCTGAATAATTGTGTCTAGATTGTCTGAGTGGAACCTTTTTTACAGGTTTTCCTATTACGTTTTTGTTTATCAAATGGACACAAGTATGTTGCTTTAAGTGTTTATGCACCAATAGTGCTTGCATGTGTAGTCAAGCCCCCAAAACACATTTCAAAACAGGAAAAAACCCTGCCTTTTATTTATGATGTTGTCATTACTGAATTATATTGTTTTTAAAATTAAAACTATATATCCATTAAATGTAAGATTTAACAAACTTATCCATATAGAATATTTCTTTCAGATATTTAGGTTGCAATCACACTAATATTTTTCTAGCAAGAGTTCAGTTTTTTTTTTTTTTTGTTAATACTAACATGAAATATAATGTCTCTGGTGATTAACTCTGACAGATCTGAGTTTTCAGTTCCAGAACAGCTGATCAGACTTAGTTCAGTCGACTGTAATTCTGAGTTAAGCTCGTGTATAAGTAGACAAAAAAAGAAAGACATCATCAGTGTAGCTCTGATATTGGGATTCACCTGGGCAATAAGTAAATAAAGAGCATACCTTCCATTTTTAATACAGTATATCAAGGAATATGAATGTGTGTCAGTGTTGACCCTGATGATTATCTGGGAAGAAAGGAGTAATTTTAAAAAGTTTAGGCCACTGTCTCATTATCATGCAGTGTAAAAGTTTGATATAGGAGAAGCTACATTCCTAATTTTAAATAATCTATAATTTGACACAAAATGTATTTGACAGAAACTTATGATAAAAATATGGAGAAAAAGATTTACTGATAGACCTTTGGTTTTACTTATTCAGATAGCTACCTACTTAACTCCAGGCGGATCAGATTCTGCTTTAATGTTCCCCAATTCCACCATTTATGGTCTAATCTAATAGCAGCCTTCATTGATAGATGATAACTCTCTTATACCCATAGCAGACATCTTACTGATTTATAGTTTATAAGTAATGTTAGCTGTTTTACATTCAACTCAAAATATGGAGGGCAACTCTCCGAGTCCATATAGAATGTTAAGTTTTATCAGTAAACGCAAACATTTTATGAGAAATATCTAAGATTTTATAGAGCTATACATGTTGGTCAGTTAGATTTTAGACATTTCAGTATGACTTTGCAAGGATGAGCCATTTAAATATGGTATACAGGTCGTGGTAGGACAAAATAAGCTACTATCAATGGCTATCATAATGGATCAGGACAGGATGAGCTGGGGAAATGACTGGATCTACAGTGGATCCAGGCCTAATCCTGTCTGAATTTGTCATCCTTATTCATTTCAATCTGTCCAGCCATACAAATGCACTTGGATTCAGAGTCACTTCTACCTGGATAGACCCACTTAGAGTGAATGAGAGGATTTTAAGTGGAAAATGTGTTAAGGTTCAGACTCAGAATTTCAGACACATTTAAAAAATGTTGTTTGATATCATTTAATAACTGAACCTGTCAACACATTTCACAATGAAATGTTCATGGTTGACTGTAGCTCAGGAGGTAGAGCAGGTCATCTACTAATTAGAAGGTGGTTAGATCTCTGGCTGCTCCAGTCTGCTTGCCAGATATCTTTGGGCAAGATACTAACCTAGAAAGCAATTGAGCATAGAAAAAGCTGCTTGTGTAAATGGGTGAATGAGGCATGTTGTATAAAGCGCTTTGAGTGCTCAGCTAAAGTAGAAAAGCACTATATAAGAACCAGTTTGTTTACCATTTAACACAGAATGTCTGAAGCCTGCATTTTAAAAAGTCAGTCAAATACATGTAGTCTTAAACATATTTCAATGATGAAATGAAACCAAGTGTCATTCAGCTGATTCAGGTACAGCAGGAGGGAATGAGTCAGAGAAGAAAATCTGCCAGTGAGCAGGATAGTTTTAAAGAGTATGTTACCATGGTAATTGAATCAGAGTTTAAGCTAACTCTCTTTCAGGAACAGAAAACCTAGATTTTCACAGATCTGTCTTTTGTTTTGTTTTGTTTGTTTTTTTAAAAACCCTCTGTTTTACTAAAACCTGTTTCCTGTGATAGGGCCCAGGCTAAAATGCAACTAAAATGAGGTCAGCACCGTTAACAAGGAACTGTGTTCAGTTTAGCCTGGCTGAGACCCAGTTGTCTTTGCAGAATGCAGTTTTCTGAGCTGTCACAAATTGACTAAAATTATAAGATAAGCGATTTAAGATTGCGTTTGAGAGTTAATCTGTGATTGTTCTACCTCTTAGATGCACTGGGATTTTGACATGTACATCAGGAACCGTGTGGATACATCTCCCAGCCCTGTGCCATGGTCCACAATGTGCAAGCAACTGTTTGGTTTCATTGGGTTCATGCTGTTTATGTTTTATGTTGGAGAGAAATTTCCAGCATACCAACCTGTTGTAAGTACACACCTTAATGCAAGAATTCTGTTTTCTTTGGGGGTTGTTTTTTTTATTATTTTTCCCCTCACTGTTACAATTCTCAGCAGCTTCAAAATGGCTGGATCATCATTCTTTCAATTTTATAGTTTAGTTTAGTCACTATAGCTTACTTTTTATGGTTTGATTCTTGTTTTTTCTTCTTTTTTTAAAAAAAATCTAAATGTCTCTGACATTGACATGGTGTCAGAGCCAGATACAGAGTTAGAAGGATGGACCCCTCTAAACCCCCAGAAAGCTATTTCTGTTCCTCTAGACGTTCTGTTATCAGTGAGAAAAACATTGCATCACTTATCCAAGCGACTTCTTCAGTTTGACCTCAGTCTTAGCTGGATGGTTGAGCATGGATCAAGACAATACCCCTAAATGAACCCTAATTAATAAAGATTTCTTATTAACACTAGATCCTTTTGCAATCTAGAAGCCGATTTTCATTTTCATGAGTGACTTTCAGAATCAGAATACTTTATTAATCCCTAAGGAAATTAGGGATTAATAAAGGCATATGCAGATGATTGTTGATACATGGGAAGATACTAAACATGTGGCAAAACACATGACCTCCATAATTATATTTACTGAATATTTTATTTTCAGTAATTATATAACAGTGTATGTTAAAGTTAGAATCACCTTTTTTATACAGTAACACTGTTGGTGTACAAAGTTTCATTTAAGCATTTGTCTTTTGTTTTTATCCAGGCACCGAAGCAATATCCCTTCAATGACCTGTACTTAGAGAAAGGAGGAGATCCTGAAAAACAGGCGGAAGAAGTCAAACATTACGAAATATAATCACTAAAATGTGATTCTACTTGTGTATATATATTTCTGTCAAGAATAAAGACTTATGTTAAAAGTTAAAAGTGTGTCTTTGCGGTGATTTGTTATTATTTATGTCTGGAAAGAATGTCAACTTGCCTTCTTGCTGTTTTGTTAAATGTTAATTTTCGACTTTTGATAAAACAGAATAATTTTCAAATGAAATGTACTCTTAGCAATGAACATGACCTATAGGTGTAAGTCTATACACTTTCTCTGGCTCAGTATTACTGAGTAACTTCAGTAATAATACTGAAGTTACTCTTCAGATCACCGTGAGGAATGTCCTTGTCAGCTACCGTACCGTAGTGACAACACGGCAAAGCACTTTGGTCCGACTCCGGCTGTGGTTGAGCTGCTAGCTTGGCTGTAAAGTAGCTCTCGAGTTTGTTGTAGATGCGGGCAGTCAAGTTCTGACATATAAATTGACGTAAGTTTCTCTCAAGGCCATATTTATATTTTTTGGGCTGAGTTTTAAGGCTCCCAGTGGTCCTTTTTGTTAAAACATGCTAACTGGGGTGGTGGCTGTTGGCTAGCTTGCATGCAATAAAAATCGGGTCCGTTTGTGCACCGGAATTAAATAGCCCGGCGTTAGCTCGTGATTTAAAAATGAGTAGCAGCGTGTATTAGCGGTTAATGTAGCATTAAAACAAATAGAATGAGATCACGACCAGTAGAAGTGTCTGCTCTTACAAAGTTATTAACCGACGAAAGCTAACGCTACGTTTTCTGACACATGATTGCTAAATGCTAATAAAAGCTAACTACATGTTATGTTAGCTTGCCTAAAAGGGGCTTAACGATAGTCTAATTTAGAGGGTAACTTCATTTATTTCACTGTGATAATTAACATATAACTTTGCACAACCGTATTCGAGAGCGAGATATATGTATAGACGATTAAGTTACTGCAGTTAAAGGTAATAGCCTGAGGCACTCTGGAAAGTAAGAATATTCGAGATATAAATGCGAATTTTGGGTTATTAATAAGCCACCATTATATATTTAGGGACTGGGATATAGTGTAATTGGTTTAGTGGAGTCTGTTCTGCTGTCCAGGATTTGGAATTTGAACACCTGTAGAGGAAGATGAGGCTGAAAGAGATCCAGAGGACTGCCCACCAGGCGTGGAGTCCTGCCGGGCACCATCCTATATACTTGGCATTGGGAACAGCAGCACAACAGCTTGATGCTTCCTTCAACACCACAGCTGCTATAGAGATATTTGAGATGGATTTTTCTGACCCCTCTCTGGACATGCAACTCAAAGGGTCGTTGGCAACTACAAACAGGTAACGTAAAGAAGAGATAAATGATGACCACACAAGACCACACATTCATGGCAAGAGTATAAACCACTGATTGTTTCCACACAGCCCATATCAGCAACCATGGAAAAGTTTTACCATGTTATGCTGCTTTGATATGATTCTTGGCTCTCTGATTGCTTCGGTTAGTTTTATCACAACCTGCAGACAGTGACTGTCACAGAAGGGACACTTCATGTTGTGACTTGCCCGTGTAAATTCCTTACACTGATAAAACTGAATGTTTTCAAGTGGTTGTATCAACAAGTAAATTCAGGCCTGCCAGTTAATTTGATACCACATAGATAAAACTAGTGCAATCTTAACATAAACTTTTACTTATTAATAATTAAATTAATGTAGCTCATTTGCAATCTTTTTAATTGTTCTCACGTCTTGCTTAGACTCATTCATCCAATTTTTTATTTTTTAAGATATTTAGTGTAGTTATTTGTTCATAAGACAACATGTTAAAGAAATAAAGCATATAACCTTTGTAGTACTATGCAGTCTATCACTGGGTGCTAATAACTTACTATGTCTTTTATAGGTTGCATAGTATAGTGTGGGTAAATTTTGGAAGTGGAGCAGATGGTACTGGAGGAAGGCTGGTTGGTGGTAGTGAAAATGGAACACTGACTGTCTATGATCCAGAGGCAATAATGAACTCCATTGGGGAGGCTGTAGTGGGACAATCTGACAAACATACAGGACCTGTCCGAGCATTAGATTTCAATCCTTTTCAGGTAAATAGAAACCTGCTGGTGATTTCCTTTGTCATTCAAAGAGTGTCGGTACCGACATCCCTCTGTGTTTCTGATTGATGTTTTAATTTATTAATTTTTTAGAGTAACCTCCTTGCATCAGGAGCAAATGATTCAGAGATATACATCTGGGATCTAAACAACTTCAGCAGTCCTATGACTCCAGGAGCAAAGACACAGGTGAGTACATGATGAGATCACATGGTTTGTCATGGTGTTGAAATGCTTGCTAAGGAGTAAATTTAAGCCTTGGTGGCTATACTTCTTACCAACATTCGGGTATAACCTTGTTCTCCTCAAAATCAAGATAGCTGAATAAAACATGTCTGCACAGGCTGTCTGTATTTCATGGGAGTCCTTGCTGTTAGAATAAACCATGGTTACATGATATTTCCGTAACAGAAACAAACAGTGTTTGCATGGCATTTGCATTCCTGGGTGTAATGATTGTGAAGTTCTGGCTAATACTGATGTTTTTCACATAGCACTTTTTCCAGTGGAAGCATTCCAAGTCTATGGCAATCAACATGTCTAGTGCCACCCAGTACTTATGTTTTGCTCATATGTCAAACCGTCCCCTAATCATCGGGGATCTGTTGTAGTAAGACTCACAGGTAGACTTGTTTTTGTTTTAGACTAACAACTTTTGTTTTTTCTTTTCTTTTTCAGCCTGCTGAAGATATCAGTGTAGTCTCATGGAACCGACAGGTTCAGCACATCCTGGCCTCTGCTAACCCCAGCGGGAAAGCAGTTGTCTGGGACCTGAGAAAGAACGAGCCCATCATCAAGATCAGTGATCATAGCAACAGGGTTGGTGGCTTAAATAAAGTCCAGAGTTCCTTCTGTGAAAGTAATGAAATCATGTGAACAAGTCAAAAAGGCTCATCTATCACTTTAAAGCAACACGTGTTTTCTGAGAGAAGACTATTTGTACAATGCAAAATCCCACTTTTATCCTGTTTTGCTGTGGATGCTCAGTAATTTGGCTCATTTGTTAGCAAAAATGCAGATTTTAATGTTGCATGCTGTAGAAATGAAATCATAATTTTAACTCTATACTTTTATGTGATTTCAGATGCACTGTTCAGGAATGCTCTGGCACCCTGATGTGGCCACTCAGTTGGTGTTGGCCTCTGAAGATGACCGACTGCCAGTGATCCAGATGTGGGACCTCCGCTTTGCCACATCACCTCTTAAAGTACTGGAGAACCATACAAGGGGAATTTTGTCTATATCCTGGAGCCAGGCTGACTCTGAGCTCCTGCTTAGTAGTGCTAAAGACAATCGGATCCTTTGCTGGAATCCAAACACAGGAGAGGTACGTCATCTTAATTACTGCTCGTGTATCAGGGAGTCTGCAAGTGTTATATAGTGCAAGCCTATAAGTTACTGAGCTATTCCACCTTATTAGGTTAATGTTTCCCTTAGAGGTTTTACACATATAAACCAGCTGTTAAAGACTATAGTTTTCAAAGTAAAAAAAAAAAAAAAAAACCCAGGCAAATATTATGACGTAATATCATTTTGCCTTTTAAGCTGACATCGATCCACTTATGGGATAAGCTACACTTGATCCCTAGTTAGTAGGCTAAATGACAGCTGTGTGTGAAAAGGTTAACCTTCATTTCATGCTTTACCCTGATATAGCCTTGAAGCAGGAATGAAGCTCCCTAGAGTCTGTCTTTCCTTTCTCACTGACTGCAGAGCTGCAGCAATGCAGCACCACTGTTGCATCTGTGACACACAATTAGCTAAGTAGCTAATATACAACTCCCCAACCTACCTCACCCTAAAGCGAGTTGGAGCTGCTCGGATAACTTTGTGGCAAGAATCCTGTGTATTATGAGTGAATAAGCCCTCATTGCTGTTACCTATATTTGTTCCTCCAATCATGAAAGCTGTGTCTTCTATTTAGGTAATCTATGAGCTTCCAACAACTAACCAGTGGTGTTTTGATGTGGAGTGGTGCCCCAGGAATCCAGCGCTGCTTTCAACAGCATCATTTGATGGGAGAATCACTGTTTACTCTGTGATGGGAGGGAGCTTGAAGGCTCAGCAGCAGAGCACAGCTGAAAGAGTAATGTTTGCTCTGTCTTTTGAAGATTTTGAATTTAACTGTGTGTGTATTTACAGTTTTATTTGTTTAAACCATGTCTGACCTCCATTGTTTGTCCACAAGATGGTGCCCATGTAAAGCACTTAATATTGACTTATAAACACATGTACATTAAGTCTGAAAGATGGCTATATCATAGTTGAAAGTTATCACATGAAGCAGGGTCACAGCTAATTATATTTATTCATTAAAATAGTTGATTGATCATCGGCTGTTAAAAATTGCTACAAATATTAATCAGTTTTACAACAGAAATATTGATATGTTTAAATGTCTTGTTTGTCTGCTTGATCTATGAAGTATTTATCAAAATAGCTGCAATATTTTCAATCAGTTAATTGTTTCAGCATATTTGTTTCAACAGTTTGTTTTATTTAACAGATATCCTCCTCATTTGACACAATGGATCCCTTTGGTACAGGGCAGGTGTTGCCTCCTTTGCAAGTTCCTCAGCCTCAAGTGCAGGACACCATAGTTCCTCCTCTCAAGAAGCCACCCAAGTGGGTGCGCAGACCAGTGGGAGCTTCCTTTGCTGTAAGTGGAGCATTTAATGTTTTTATAGCAATTTTCTTCTATTAAAAACTACAGAACATTTATCTTTATATATGATCTGTTTTTGTTTCTTAGTTTGGTGGAAAGCTGATCACATTTGAGAATCCCAAGCTGCCTCCAGTCCAGAGCCCCCAACCCGTCCCTAGACAAGTGTTTGTGAGCCAAGTTACCACAGAGACCGAGTTCCTGCAGCGCTCTAGGGAGCTGCAGACAGCGCTGCAGTCAGGTTCCTTCAACAGTTACTGCCAGGCTAAGATTCAGAGCGCCAAGTCAGATGCTGAGCAGGACATATGGAAGTTCCTTCTGGTTCGGCATCCAGATACTAAGACCTAATGTTAAATTTGTCAGTCAGTTTTGGGTGTTATTATCCTGTATGCTGATTCACTCTTTTAATTTACAGGTTAATTTTGAGGATGAAGCCCGTATTAAATTCCTCAAACTTTTGGGGTTTAGCAAGGATGAATTGGAAAGAAAGGTATCATGGCTCTTACTTGACTGTAGCTAGTCACTGATATTTAACATTAACTTTAAAATTTCTGTGAATGCACTGGACCTCTAAATCATATCACATACTTCCTGTTGTGCTTATTCAGATTTCAAAATGTCTGGGGAAGACTTTCCAACCCAATGGACATGGAGTGGATGCCAAAGATCTGGCAGAAAAGATGCAGCGACTCTCCACTGAGGTCAGCACTTCTGCAAATGTACGGTATCTGTTTTCAAGCTGTGTGTCTCCTGTTCCATTTAAAACACTCTTTGTTATTTCCAGAGGTCTGGTGAAGCAGCTGAAGCTAGAACTTCAGGTTCTGTGTCACCAGCAGATTTTTTCAGCCAGACCCCAAAGGAAAACTCTAACTTTCAGATCCCAGTGTCATGTGGTAAAATTTCTCCTCTGAAAATCTACTGTTATCTGATATTTACTTGTGATTTTATGATTGCATTGATTATCTCCTTCTGTTTTTTAAGACACCGATGGTTTGATAAGTCAGGCGCTGTTGGTTGGTAACTTTGAGGGAGCTGTGGATCTGTGTCTGAATGATGGTCGCTACGCTGAAGCAATCCTGCTTTCTATCAGCGGAGGAGAAGAACTGCTCAAGAAAACTCAACAGAAATACCTAAGCAAACAAAAGAATAGCATCTCAATGGTAAGATTATGATTAATAGTGGTCCAGCTCATACAACCACAATGAAATGAATGTTTTTCCTGAATGTATAGCTAATGTGTTTGTTCCAACTGCAGCTTATATCATCAGTGGTGACCCAGAACTGGAAAGACATAGTCCAAAGCTGTGAGCTGGACAACTGGAAGGAAGCTCTCGCTGCTCTCCTGACCTATGCTCACCCTGAAGACTTTGCTCGCCTGTGCGGTGAGTATCCACCTTATTCGTACCAAATCTACCTGTGCTCATGGTATCTGTTCTAATTTCAGTCTTCCCTCTATTCCTAAAATTGTAATTTTCTTTTATTCATCATGGTAGATACGCTGGGAAGCCGGTTGGAGTGTGAGGGAACAGAGAAACGTTGCCTGCAGGCGTGTCTGTGTTACATCTGCTCTGGAAACATTGAGAAGCTAGTGGAATGCTGGGCCTTGCATAGAGACTGCTCTTCTCCTCTTGGTCTAGAGGTATAATCTTAATATTTGTTCTTATGTGCCTCTAGCAATGATGAACAAACTCTTCTGCTTATTTGAGCAAAGTTTTAATGAGCCGCTGTGCACTTACTGAGAGGATTCGGGGTGGGGGGAATACAGTTATCTGCCAGTGAAGAATCTATTAGTCTAAAGGCATTTATTTGTGTTTCAGGATTTGGTTGAGAAAGTCATGATGCTGCGAAAGTCCATTGAACGTCTCCGTAACTGTGAGGTGGCGGTCCAAAGCCCAGTCCTGGCTGAGAAGCTAACCTGTTATGCTGGCATACTGGCTGCAGAGGGTAGCTTGACCACTGCCCTGAGCTACCTTCCTGAGAACTCAGACCAAGTAAAATAGCTATAAATGATTTAATTATAAATGGCACCATTCATTTTTCTTTGCTTTGTTTGATTTCTAATAACTGCATCTGCATGTTTGTCCAATTTTGTCTTGTCAGGCTGGGATCGTGATGCTAAGAAACAGGCTGTTTCACGCTCAGGGAGAGGCTCCTGTCCAACAGCAACCTCCAAACACCTTCAACAGAGTCAGTGTGTCCACTGTGAAGCCCACTCCTGCTGCTCCAACTCCTGCATCAAAAGCACAGTTTACGGTATCCGTTTGTTAGCAACACAATGAATAATAAATATATTTTCCAAAATGAATTTGTATTTAATTTGTATTCATTTGTATTTTATTTAGAGTCATTACCAGCCCTCTGCTGCTGCTCAGATGGCTGCACAACAGCAGCCTCCTTTGCCATCGGTTTTTACCCCTCAAGCTGCTCCAACCAACCCTGGGCTTGGTCTACCACCTTCTTCTCATGTACTGCCACCCAGTACAACCCGCCCTGCCCTGAGACCCTCCTACCCCCAACATCCTGCTGTGGCTTCAGGTTTGACCATTTGTAGAATATTTGAATTTATTTGTAATTTTTGCCCTTTTTCGTTTCTTGATGTTATGGCAATCATTTGTGGCTTTTCCCAGGTTTCCTTCCTCACCAGCCATTCCAGCCTCAGTCACCGTCCACTGCTGGACCTCCAGCGTTTCCACCTCCAGTTCCTTCTATGCCAGCTGCTACTTTATCAGGGCCTCAATTGCCACCTTCATCGTCAGCTGCTGGAGGCCTACCCCCCATGCCCAGCCCCGGGGTGCCACCAACAAGCTTCATGCCACCTACCTCCTCAGGCCTTGCACCACCTGGCTCCCAGGCTGGAGCCCCGGTTCCAGTGTACCCAGCAAGCCTTCACAACCAGGGTCCTGCACCTCCTGTTCCCTATGCTCCTTCCGGATCTGGATATCCACAGGGTGGACCTGGAGCTCCTGCTGTAAAGCCCTTCCCAGCTCCAGTGGTGGCTCCTCCTCCTACTGGTATGAGATCACAGCTACATTGTTTCCTGACACCTTTCCACATTTTTTTTAGTCATGAATTTAAAGAAAGAAATTACAGATGTCAGCAGGAATGTATTACTCGTGGTGATTTACATCTGTTCCGCTGTCACTCCTTTTTGACTTGCAGGATACTTTCCCTGGCTGAATTCCCAGTGTGAAAACCAAGGTGACAGGGTTAGGGCTGAATATGGAATAAGGGAGCATCAAACAATCCATTCAAGAACCAGAAAAAAAATATCTGTGCAATACAATATAGTATCCCCAAATGAAGCTCAAAATTAACATGAGTTGGTTTGCAATCCATTGTGCAGATCTTCTCCATTTGTTCTGGTTTCTTGATGGCTGTTTGTGTTACCCTGTACTTAAGGGAAATGTAAAGACTTAGCTGGTGTATATTTTTTTTATATGTGAGCTTTAAATTAATTTTCTAGACTCGGACAAGACTGTAGATGATTCAGTGTCAGGAAATTAAAGATGGCGCGCATATATATACATTGCTATTTGAAATTAAAGCATAAGTGGGACATTTTTTAACACTTGCAGCTGCTACATAATTAACCTGAAATAGACTCAGTATATGATATTCATAGAATTTTTCTTTTTGTTTTTTGCCTTTGAGTGAATGATGCTGCCTGAAAATTTGCTTGTTTGTTTCTGCATAAACTGCTAAAATCTGTATGGCTTGACTTGCAGTGTTTTTATCACCTGGGCCCAAAGAGATTGTCTCTTGTAGGCAATCCTTGGTTGCTTGAGTGTATCTAAACAACAAATGTTAGTAGTTTCTTAATAATTGACATTATTCTTCCAATTCAGGACCTCAAGAAGGCTGGAATGACCCACCTACAGTGCGAGGTGGACCCAGGAAGAAGAAGGTAAGCCTGCATTTATTACTGTCAGAATACTGTTTTTGCTGTATGCTTGCAAATGTAGTAAAAGCAGCTATATTGTTGTGCGGCACCACATTCCTTTGAGGAGAGCATTGTTATTCTCTCGAGAGCTTACTAAACTAAACTAGATGATTTTCTTAGTTTAGTTCACCCTTCATTGAAAACTCGAGCACATTCACATTAAACACAGATGAATTTATGTTACACCAACAATTTAGCAAAAATGTAATAAATGTGTTGTTTATTGATATACCAAAACTAAATTTCTTTGTTCATTGTTTTTTTTCTCACTCATTATAATATACTTTTTGTTGTATATTCAGGTTCCTGATAACTATACTCCACCAGCCCCCATCACAGCACCTGTGATGAGATTCCCAGTGGAGGCTGCTCAGCCCCATGACAACACCCAGGTACCCCCTGGAGCCCCTCAAGAGCCCAGCGTACAGGTTGGTGTCTAACGAGGGGGCTGTTTTCTGAATTCTCAACAGTAACACCTTGTCACCTTATATTTCTGTGCTTGTGTTATTCAGCTCCTCCAGCAGCTGCCATCAGAGAAGGTGCAGCAGAAAGAAATCCCTCCTGAGCACATGGTTCTCAAGTCCACCTTTGACAGCCTGGTGCAGCGCTGCCAGCTAGCTGCAGGAGACCCAGTAAGTTCCACTGTCTGTAGCTGCATCCATCTAGGTTTCACTGTGTTTTTTTGGTGCAAATGTTTTTGTTAATTGCAACAAAATTATTTTGTTATTGGATACAAAGTGACAAGAAGTGTTTCTCTTTCAGCAAACTAAAAGAAAACTTGATGATGCTGCCAAGCGCTTGGGGCACCTTTATGATAAGCTGAGAGAGCAGTCGGTAAGGATCAGAAGTGATCAAATTCAGAAATTATTTTTAAAAAACTGATACAGAAAAACTTCACTTTAAAAAACTGCTTTTAAATGATACAGTGCACTTAAAAATGCTGAATACATCATTGTGTACTTAAACAGAATTTGAGGTAAAAGTTGATAAATCTCAGTATCACTTCATCTTTCTCGATATTCCCTTTTTGTCTGCTTAAAATTTTGTTGTGAGGGTAAAACCACTGGGTTTCTTCTCACTATGTAGCAATGACTTAAAAAGATCACATGCTATTTACATCTTATCCTGCCAAAAACACACACACAAAAAAAAGGTGTTTCTATGCGTGACATGTTTGCACCATTTCCGTTTTGACCACCACAAATAAAATTCAGCTGACTCTTGTTGCATTAAGATATCACACACTCAACCTCAGAAAAAAGGACAAATAACATGCATAATGAGCTAAGCCTTGTCAAGGGCCACCACTGTCATAGCAATGCTTTGTTTATAATGTTAAGTCAGCGCTGTACAGTGGAGGGTGCTCTGCATTACCTGAAATAAAATAGTGCTTTTGTCAATTTGAGAATAAATGTTTATGGGTATATACAATAAAATAAAATAAAATATTAGGCCTTTAAAAAGTTCGAGATAAATGCACATGCCACACACTTAAGGCCACTTATTTACAGACCAAAGAAATGTTTAAACCATTGTGTACTCACTACACTGACAATATGAAACGTACCAGGATCTGTTTAATCCATCTCAGCAGGTAATTGTGTACGCTAATCTGCCAAGTGCTTAAGGTTACCTTGAATTTTAAAAGTACAAACAATTTTTATAACAGAACTAAAAGCTGCAGTGCATGTCAGACATCAGGATGAAGTTGTAAACCTGATATTTTTACTTGTTATGACTTAAAAAAAAAACACTGTAGGAGCCAGGACATGCTCTACTTGAATCCAAATGGCAACTAAGGGCTCAGCCAGTAAAAAAGCATGGTCTTTGTGAAGATAGCTGAGAGGATGATCAGTCTTAGTCCATTATATGTATTTGTAAGTAAGCAAGCGTCCAGTTGAGTTTACTGATGTGAATGTTGCTATCAGTGCGCACTCGAGAGGCTCTAGATAGAATGCATTACAGAGAAATAAAGTAGTAAAACAAGACAAACTATATCCCTATTTACTGGACACTATAAATGCAAAACCAGAATTAAGTGTGCAGTACAAACCAGTTTCCATGAGCACACCAGTAAACAGATGTTATCCCTGTAGATCCCCCGATCTACAGGGATAACATCTGTTTTCAACACAATTGCTATTAATAGTTATTACCACAAAAAAGGATCATAGATGAATGTTAATGTTCCTTCATTTAAATAATATTTATTCAACATTATCGCACTCTGCATTTTTATTCAGTCATCCACCTGCAGGCACCTAATGCTCCCACCAGGGGGGGTCACTTCACAGTTTAAGAACTACTGTGTTTACCATGCTGAAGAAGTGGGAGAAAAAAGAAAATATAGAACTTGAGATTTGTCGTTTTTTGTGACTTAAGCTGCAACAGTAAATTTGATTTTTCACAATTTTCTCACATAATACAGTAAAAACTGTAAACATAATATAATTTCCTTACTGTCGCTCAGCTGTCTCACAACATCCTGAGTGGACTCCATGAGATCAGTCGCTGTGTGGCCAGCCAGAACTACCAGCGGGGTTTGGAGGTCCACACTCAGGTGGTCAGCAGCAGCAACTTCAGCGAGATCTCTGCCTTCATGCCGATTCTCAAAGTGGTCATGACTATCGCCAACAAGCTGGGCGTGTAACCTCCAGGGTCACCACCAACCAGACTTCAGTGTTACCATATTGTTATATATGTATTTATTTCTTTTTGGCCTGATGACTTGCGTCAATAATGAGAATAATGGCTGATAATATTACAGATTGTGGTCTTCATCACTCCGTACAGTTTCCTTGCCAGAAGACTTGCCTGATTTGGGCAGTGAGGTTGGTTTTTGTAGAGAGTTGTCGATGTTGCTGTGATAATTTTACAAAACAAAAAAAAATGAGAAAAAAAGTTGAATGTATTCCAAAATTTGTGATTCTGTGTACATTCAAGAGTTGATGTAATATACGAAGCAAGTGGTGCAAAGTCTGAATTGAGGTAGTTTACAAAGCGGTGCATTTTCATATTCCATATTACACTGCACACCAGTGCATATATAAGTCCAGTTCAGCATTAGAAACAAACATCTTTGACTAGGAACTCTCATCTCCAAAGGTCAGACTAAAAATCATGAAAATAAAGTCTGGGTTGACACTTACTATTCACCCTGTCGGTGTACTTTGTGTGAGGGAGAAACAGGCTGACACGCTTTACTCCAGTGTGTATAATTTTACAACAACAACAAGCATCAACACGTTTAAACACTGTAACATAGATCTTATTGTTCTCTACACTTGCTCTAGATTGTTCTAGATTGTTTCCAGTTCATTGTGCCATGTGTGTTTTTGGGCCAAAGTACTACAGAAGAATGTCATAGAGTGATTGTCAAGTTTTGCTGTTTTATTTCCTCTTCCACACTATTAGCACTGGTACAATATTTCCTGGTAGCTTGTGTGAAAGACTGAAGTTATTTTGTTTTGTTTTTTTTCTCAGAGTTGCTTCAGTATGCATGTTAACTACTTCCCCTATTGCTCACGGGGCAGCTTGTAAAACAAAAGTACACAATTTTATGTTAAACTGAACATGAACTAACATCCCCTCTGTGTTAGCCACTCCTTCTGTTAAAGATACACTATTCCTCTTTATCCAGGCCACATCTTATCCTTTCATAACCTAAAGTTCCCATTTTTAAATCATACGAGTTTTAGATTAGATCATAATAATGATTTGACTTAAAGGATTTGACAAAACAAAGATCTAAGAGTTTTGTAGCTGAACATGAAACTTTATAGTTTGGTGTGTTGTGGCAGCAGAAGGCAGTGAAGTGCCTCAGTGTGCCCATTTTGGTTGCACAGATATTTATACAATCCATGTTGCTTACTTTACTCATTTCGGTATCTTTTTTTCAAATAAAATTTCACTTAAAAGGTTGCACGTTTCTAAACATTAACTGTCTCCTTGTTCACATTCAATACAACTTTTTTGTCCTTTTTCTAGTGCTTCCTGTAAGGGAGGTCATTTGCTTGTTGCACCAACCCTCTGCATGACTTCCTTCACTACATCCAAGAACTTCTGTGGTCTTGTTTTTCCCTTATTGTCTGACAGCTCCCGCTTCAACATCCTTTGTCCAGTATATCCACTATCCCTCCTTGTCTCCAAACTCTTAAACCGGAGCTGTCTCTCCTCATCACCCCCAATGAACATCTTTAACATCTTCAGCTCTGCCTCCTGTCTCCAAACCATCCTCCATAGCTGGTCGTACTACTATCTCGTAAAGCTTTCCTTTCACTCCTGCTGCAAATCACCTTTAATACCCAGTCCACATTGTCTGCATTCTCTTGCACACACTTCATTGCTTTGGATGGTTGATGCAAAGTATATAAACCTCTCTTCCAGCTGCTCCATACTGTCACTAGACATCACACTGTCACTGGTACCAACATCTAATAAGGCAATGACATTGTGGTTTAGCAAAACAGTTGAACTATGATCACTTTAATCAGTGATCTCCTCACTCCATCTATCTTATTCAACTTATCCACAGTCACAGGCCGGCTGAAACCTATCCCAGCTGTCACTGGGCAAAAAGCAGGGTACACCTTGGACAGATCACCAATCTGTAGCGCTGCCAATACAGTGTCTGAATCCTTTACCCGTGCAATAAAAAAACAAAAACAAATATTTTTTATTCCATAAAAAGGTGCTCCACAGCTTCATGTATAGCTTCATGTATTAAGGCATGTTGTGTATTGTGTATACATGACTTTTAAAGTTGAAAACTGGGTCTTCCTGTGATGCTCACTGTTAAATTGAAAACAACCATCAAAATGTGTTGTCATACCAACATTTACACAAAAACTAAACAGTTCAAAGTATTATTCACTATTTCAATATATATTGTCCCACTTTGGAAGAGAACAATGAGAGCAATTATTTAAAAGTTTGTTGTTTTTACGTCAGCAGTTGTTTTCACAGTGTGCTATTGTTTTCTTGGTTATCTAAGCAATTTTCACTGTGAACAGCAGAGGGCTCTGTGTAGCGTAGTCAAGCTGCTCTACTGGAGGTAAATATGGGTGCTTATCATGGCGCTTCCCCCATCAGTGCCCTCAGGTAAACTACTTTAGATGTTGATCCGTTTTCCTGTTTGCAACAAAGCACGTGAATGCATCAAAGTCTGCACTTAACGATCTGGGGGGGTTTTTTTTCTGTTTGTTTGTTTTCTGACCCAATTTGCACACTTGGAGGAGCGTTACACAACTCATTAAATTAACTGCAATCGGCAAGTGTTCAGTGTCAGTAAGTTTGCAAGTTGGCACAGGTGTTTCACCCGCCCTTTCTCTATGGGGCCACAGGGATCAGAAGTCAGGACCTCGCCCTCTGATTGGTCGCTCTCAGTCAGATGCTGCGAGAGCTGCGTGGTGTGAATGTTTTGGGAATTTGAACCGGAGTAACCTCGGTCATGTCAGTGTGACAGTAATATAGTGCAATTTAAACCACCCCACATCACACCACAGAAGCGTGCTGAGTCATGATGTGCTGAGCCTTCACTGGTAACTTAGGTTCAGATTTTAGTAGAGCTGCAATGGGCTGACTCGAATGGATGCAGTCATGCAGGAAGATGACATAGATTTATAGTTAATAAAATTATGATGCCTCCAGACGCCACTCAACTGGGATTTCGAAGTTATACTACTTTAGTCCGCTCCCAGTCCCACTTAAAAATATTCTCTGCATATTGTTAAGAAGAAAAAACACATAATCCCTATCTGCAAACACAAACTACTTCAAACCCTGTCTACCAACCATCTAAAGTACTTATCTGTGAGTACTTTCAGTAGTACATTTTGATGCCAGTATTAATGTAGACTGTTTGAATATATCTATATATACAATTATAATTCTGTTATAGTGCTTTTCAGAGGAAAAATGTGCTTTTATTTTACTCTGTTTTTCTTAACTATTGTTATGTTACAGAGACACATTAATAGAAAATATAATCAGACAGTACTAAATATATGGCACAACAATGTTCAGTATTTCCAGTGTCTGTGACAATGCATTGTCTCTCTTTTTATATGTAAGAGGTAAATGCATTTGCATCTTTGTTATATCATCTGAATTAAATAGCTATTTGTTATTTTAAACACACACACACACACATATATATATATATATATATATATATATATATATATATATATATATATATATATATACATATATATATAGTGTTTGTTAGTTTGTCGCTGTGACCATTCTTTCGATTTAGCTTTTAGTTTTTCTTCCTAGTTTCTTTGAAATCAAGTCTCTGTTAGTTTTCAGTGAGTCCTGTCTAATTCCTTGTGTTTTGTTTTGCTTCCCTTTAGTTTGAAGCTGCTGTCTGTATTTGTATTTATTCCTGTCTTATTTTGGTAGTTACTCGTCTCTAGTGTCTTGTGTTTAGTTTGACTTCCCCACTGCCTCATTTGTCTTCAATTACTATCACCCGCATCCACTTCTGCTAATTACCCTCATGTGTATGAAAATATAAGCGTTGTCTTCCCATCAGTGTTTGCCTTTGTGTCTGTTAACCTCCCTTGTGTGTTTCTGGTTGTGTGCACTTGTGTGTCATTGGATTTCACCACTTTATTTATGAACTTTGCTTTAGACCTTTTGTACACCGGCCAGAATAAACAGATTGCTTTTTATTCACCCAGTCTGCCTCCTGTCTGTCCACGCTGTGACGATAAGAAAAAATTATGGGCAAAGTTGGAAATGCAGGTCTTTTACTTGTGTCCCTTTGGCCGGTCCACCTGAGGATTCGAAATGAGCTGGGGCAGGTTTGCAATTCATGCTTCTAAATCAGGAATGGAAGATGGTGGAAAAAACAAAATAATCAAATAAAGACTGTAAAACTTCAACATTTTATTAGACTTTTTCCATAATGTCATGTGGCATTAATACACAAACAACATAATGACACTTAAGAGGTTCCAACCCTTCACTTACAGAGCAAATAAAGAACAAAGACAAAAAATTGCATAAAATTGCATGATTAGATTTTGGAATCACTCTTTTGATACACATACTCCTTAACCTCATACAGTCTGACATATTAAACTGGTCTCTTGTGACCACACTGGTCCTACATTCCTCTCTGGCCTGTGTAAACCAGGCAGAGGTTATATTTGACTTGACCACTTATGCCAGCAGCACACTGGATGAGTTCTTTGCCACAGAAGCCCAAAGGCAACCAGGAACATGCCATCCCCCAAACCACTCCAGCTGGCTTCTTCACAGACACTCACACTTGGTTGGGGTTATGGAGTAAGATATCACTGGAGACATTTTAACACTGCAATGTCAAAAACCTTCATTTTGACATATTTTGAACTCAAAATGAAGTTGATGTACAGATGTGGTCAGAAGGGTCAATACACTCATAATGGGCATGGACGTCCTTGTAATTGGGCTTTTAAATGTTTATTTGAACAGTTAATTTTCTAAGGTGTAGTGGTTGTATAGCATATATCTTTATTGACTTAAAAAATAATAATTGGGTGAACAAGTTTGAATTTCCTTTGGATTTTCTCTAATCCATACAGGGTCAAAAGTATACATACACCCCCACTAGGATCTGGCTAAATGTCTTAGCAAACTGCGCCTTGACCAGACACTTTTGGTAGCCATCTACCAGTTTCTTATATAATCCTAGCTGCATATTTGACAAAAAGTCTTGGCAGAATTGGTAGTGGTCTTTTAAATTGGTTGGTTTTCTTCAACAGATCTGGCTTTTAAGTGTAGACCACAAGGTCGGAGCTTTGGGAAGGCCATTCCAGAAGATTAAAGTTAGCATGCTTGCCAAAATCAGTTTTGATTTGTGTTTGGTCTCATTGTCCCGCTGGAACACCCAATTATGTCCAAGTTTCAACTATCTAGCTGTTGATTTGAGGTGACGTTGATAAATTTGTAGTTAATCCTGCTTTTCATTATTCTTTCCACTTTGTGCAATGTACCTTTACCACTAAAGGCAAAAAAGCCCAGAGCATGATGCTACCACCACCATGCTTGACAGCTGGTACACTGTTCTTAGGTGTGAAAGCCTCACGTTTACTCATCCAAACATATCTCTTGTCACTATGGCTAAATAGCTGAATTTTTGCCTTGTCTGACCATAAAACCTTTCTCCACAAGGCATTTTGCTCGTTCATGTGGGCATCGGCAAATTTCAGTTGAGCTTGAACCTCTCAATTTTGAAAGAGAGGCTTTGTTTTTGGTCAGCACCCTTGCAGTTCATGGCCATATAAAACTGGCCTTACTGTGGACAGTGGCACTGGTGTTCCAGCAGTTTCAATCTCACAGCAGGCTTGAGCCTTGGTGGTTCCTAGATTGTCCCTGAACATCCTACCCAATTTTCTTTCATCTGAGTGCGAGAGTTTAGACCAGGGGTGGGGAACTCCAGGCCTCGAGGGCCGGTGTACTGCAGGTTTTAGATATCACCCTGGGTCAGCACACATGAATCACATGATTAGTTCATTACCAGGCATCTGGATAACTTCAAGACATGTTGAGAAGGTAATTTAGTCATTTAAATCAGCTGTGTTGGATCAAAGAAACATCTCAAACCTGCTGGACACCGGCCCTTGAGGCCCACACCCCTGGTTTACACCTTGGCAGTGGTGACACATGTGAATAACTTCTATTTACATACAGTTGTTTGAAGACACCTTTCCAACTTGTGTAAATGTACAGTTCTACTTCTTAGATCCTGACAGTCTTGGGCTTTCATTGTTCTGATTGTTAGTCAAGCCAATGAGTGCTGTCAAACAAATAATTTTTAAGAGAAACTACTAATGAGAAAGCAATAAACCCTGGCCTTGTCAAGTTAAGCAACACTGAAGCACCTTCAGCAGCACTTATTAAGATTTAAATGAGTGTATGTACATATTTGTATGTATATTTTTAACACTGTGGATTAAAGAAAATCCAAAATAAATTCAAATTTGTCCACCCAATTCTTAATTTTCAAAGTCACTAAAATATATGCTGTATAATTCCACCCTGGAAAATGAAATCATTCGAAACAGATTATTGAAAGCCCCAAATTATAATGACATTCACATCTGCGATCAGTGTATGTAAAACTCTGACCACAACTGTAGACAGACAAGGCATTTAAATGTGAAACCCTTCATTTCCAAGAGTTACTGGACAGATTTAAGATTTGTACTTAACTTATAAGATTTGGGGCTTAGCTAATACGTTTCCCCCTCTAATAAATCAGGTTTTATTTTATTGACTATTAAATCAAGATCAGAAAGACCAGTGGCTTCTGGTAATCTTACAAAACCCAAGATATAAATTTTACAATGACGTGAAAGAGAGGAAATCAGCAATTACTCACTTTCGAGGCTGAATCTAAATCGTTGAGACTAAATCTCTTCAATGAGTGCTTAAGAAAGTGTTATTTATTTATTTCTCTGTTACTTTAGTGAAGGATTTCAAGATAGAAGACAGCAGTAACAACAATGAGAAGCATTTAAATCCCATAAGACATCCTTATGGAGTTAAAATTGGATGCCTTTTCTTTTCATGTGCCCTGATCTTGAAAACCAAATTAAAATATCCAGGAAATGTTTAGAAATCACAGGCGTAGTTAGCTTCGTTCCTGACACCAACTACAAAAACATTCTGAAAGCGAGAACTAAGTATGTGTAAACCAAAATGTCTCATGGAACTACTCTAAATGTTTGGCATGCACAGCGCAAATTTATTTAGAATCATAAAACCCAAAGACACAGAGAGTGAAAACAGAAATAAATGAGCAACAACTGTTAATGGAATTACAAGTGTATTGAAAATATTGTGAATTTATTTCAGATTTTTAATACAGTAGACATTATCAGACTGAGAACAGCTCGACCCCTCTCTCTCCTCATTAAGAAAACGCTGCTTTTGGTGCTCTGGACAGCCGGCGTTGTTGTAATAGTATATAATGCCATCTGTTTTGGTAAGTGCTCTAATGATGTCCTCACGACAGCACCTTTGTTTTACGTTTTTATGCCAAGATGCTGTGATGAGTTGAGAGAAGCTGGCACCATCCATCTATCAGGGCCCAAGTTAAAGCTAAAGTGCGAGACCTTTGGATAGTAATTAATTTACATTCACAGAGCTGGGTAAGCCTAATGGTTACATCTCTCTATGTTTAGTTAAATTAAAGGATTAAATATCAAATATAGCATTAGCTCAGGAAGCCCAAACAAGATGATCCACTGATATACATCTAACTTACAAATACATGGATCTTAAAGCCAGTTTTCAGTTGCTGTCTCTACAACAAGCAACCTACTTCCACCCAGCTCCTTTTTCATGCTTTTGCCATTGATGGCTGCTCCATTTTATACTGGGACTCTTACTGCTGCTCTGCCTGCTTTTGGCTTTCACCACCCATGGCATAGCTACAATGACAAAGCAATGGTGGAAAGCCCTATGAAAGCCAATGGGTTCATGGGAAGGATCACAATCTGAAAAACAGGAAGAAGTGATCAACGGCTACGCTAACACCGACCGCCACTGTTGTGGCTTTGTACAACTGCTCTCACAGCCATGAAAGGGAAGCAAAAGTTTCGCACTGCAGCTTTAAACCTCACGATTTAACATTCTCGCCAGCTTTTAATTTTGTACCGGACTCTTTTACGCTTAAATCCTACCCTCCGTTTGCATGTACATTTCCTCAGTGTTGCCATGCTACGTTTGCCTAAAATTAAACATGATTTTAGGAGAAAAACAATGTTCCACTCAGTGTAAACATGGAACTCAGAAGTCAAATTTGTTTTGCGGTACTCGAGCATTTTTGACTCAACTGACAGGAACGAAGGAATGGATGCAAGTCATAAGGCATTAGGTTGATCCTGACTCTTAAGAACAAATGAACAATTGCTCCAGTTTTCAGATTTTTTTTAAAGATATATTTTTACAAGGCCATCAGCCAAATATTGGAATGCAGAAATATCTTTATCAGGTTCGAACAATATTTTCTTTTGCTTTTTTCTGAAAGTCAATAAGAAAGAAAAAATAATTAAACACATAACTACGCATTCCACACATCAGAATCAAAGATTAACATGAACACTGATGCACCTAAAAATCTGAAATAACAATGACCTTGTAGCACATCAAAGGGAAACCAGACCCTGTTTCGGAAATCAACGCGGCGCCAACGGTTCTGATGATCCAAAGCGATGCAGCTCCACAGTACATTACAAAAATAGACGCAGTTCTGCCTTCACAGTCACCGATACAACACCTCATTACAACACCTACTACAGTATATCGCCATGCATGGGTGACATGTTGTTTTGTAACACCAGAACTGCCACATGACTGGCTGCTACACCTATCAGGGAGCTCTATGCTGCAGATGTTTAAGGACAAAATAGTCACACGAGTTGGATAAAATCTGTTAAGCAAAAAGCCGCTCATGCCACAATGTTAAAAAAAACAACAACTCCAACAATCATGTTATGCAAAGAGGCGACTTAGTGTGCTCTAGTGGACCACAGAGATGGTTGTAAAAATGTTGTCGTTTGACACACTCTTGGCACTAATGATACTTTCATCCAGCACCCAAAAATTCAGTGAAATCTTTTATCTTTCTAAGGTAAAGTTACAATTCTCATTAACCTGCTTATGTTAAGCGGCAGTTTCATTCTAATGTTAAACAAGTTCCCTATATTATCGCGAGAAACTTTTCTCAATAGATATCCAGTGTAGATTTCTGCTAAAGGCAACCAGTGTTGCACCCTGCAGGTTGTGTAAAGCTTTGGCCTACTGGTTGTCAGAATGCTCAGGCTAATAAGAAGGTCTGGGTTCCCTCAGTATTCTCTCATATTTCATTAAAGCAAGCATTTTAAATTTTTTTTTGCAAAAAGCAAAACAAACATGACCTCTCAACCTCTTCATTTCAAATCTAAACTGCTCAGAAATTAAATCTATTTATGAGAACAGTTGAAAACTTGCTGTAAACTACAATAAAGGCAACACTCTTGAATCAGTAATGTACCTTAACAGTTAAAATGTTACTCCATATTTAAGTGCTCCACTCCTTGTCAGTTTTGAAGAATAATTAATTCATACTTACATAAAAATGATCGGCTACATAACTGATCTTGCATGAAGAATGCACACCAAAAGTGGCAAAACAGCGGAGAATGGAGGTGACTTTTAAAATGCATCTAATTCAAATCTGAAACATCATTTTTTTTTTTTCCATCTTGAATAATTTGTTTAGTTACAGCTACAAAAACCACAAAAACAAGCAAAAATGTGGTCAAGGCCCTTATAAAGCTGACTTTAATCCTCAGAGAATGAGAAATGTATAGCTGTCAAAGGACTGTGGAGATTCTTCTTATCGGTCGTTTTGCCTTGAAGCTGACCACAGTTTAGCGATCTTAGCCACTGCGGTGGCTTCCGTCTCCGGTGCGCTGTATCCGGGCCAGGACTAGGTCACGGGACACCTTCTTGCGGTCTTTGGCCAGGCCCAAGAAACACATGAAGTCGATGAAACAAGTGGTAAGGTTCAACTTGCAGCCAAACTCGCTGGTTGCATAGTCATATGGGAACGTGTGGTGATAGTTGTGAAATCCCTCACCTGCAAAGCACAGGAAACAGGAATGAATGATTCATTAAAAACATGTAAAACTGGATTTCAAAGGCTGTCTTTGCAACGCATTCCATGTTAGGTATAGGTATAGGGAGTTTTTAGTCTTTAAAAGAAAAAGAAGATTCTTCAACTGTTTCACTGCTGGGATCTGTGTTTACAGTGTAGCCTGCGGTGTTGTCACAGGTTTTCGGTGGTTTGTTTCCACTGGCTGTGATGTCATTACTGCTGCTCCCACCTGTCTGCTTTTCCCACCTGTAAAGTCACCCGAGCCGTGTTTCCCTCCTTTCCATTCCCTAATCATTCCCTGCAGTATTTATAATCCCACCTCACCCACTTTTCAGATTGTTTCTGAGCTTTGTCGGGTGTTTGCCTGCTTATTAGGTGTACTACAAACCAAAAGAAAAAAAAAAAAAAAAAAAGGCTGTCAAACCTGAATTCTAATGTTTATAAGTTTGGTTTCATTCTTTTCCTGATGACATTCCCTAGATGCAAACCTGCTTCAGCCAAACCATGGTGATGCCACTGAGTGAAACTAGAGAGTAAAGACGCAGTAGCTAATACTGCAGCCAGCAATTCTGAGCTTTGAAAACGTATTGATCTAAGGAAGAGCCCGACCAATATATCAACCGCCGATCTATCAGCCAATATTTGCTATTTGGCTGATAAGGAAAAAGAAGAGACAAGGGGAAACACCCTTCAATCATGAGTGGTGATCTTACATAGTTTATCCACCAGAAACTCAATTTCCCTGATGGCCACAAACATACCCAGCTGATTAGAGCAGAGCTGAGTGTAACAACAAGAAATTTACAATTATCTTTATTTCCATTGTCATATTATCTTAGTAAATAACTAGACTAGGCCGATATATCTGATTTTTTAAGTCACTAAATAGCGGTATCAGTTTATATCAATTGGGCTTGAAGGATTTAGAATATTCATTCATATAATTATTTTCAATTTGTTTTTGCAACATTATTTTTTCAATATAGCCCCTATTTTGGGACAGTGCCATATCTAAAAGCACATCTTCATTATCATGTCATGTCAAGCTGAAAGTTGGAAAGCTCTCATGTGCTGCTGCCAACAGTACACATTGAGAGACAGCTAAATAAATGTTTCAGCCAGCAGTGCTCTATTTTTATTCCTTCATGACCTTTTTGGCTCGAGTTTAGTAGGTAGTCCTTGATTAGCTAGATAACGCTCCTTTTATAGCTGTATGCACAAAGCCTGATGAAGAAAGACTGGGTTACCCAAAAAAGTTGATAACAGCGGTTTTGATACCCTTTATCTTTATCTTATCCTATTTTAGCGTGTATCCAGCCAGCTAATGCAACTAAAGCTTGGCTATGTGGACCTTGGCTACTAATAAACCCGTCTTGTTCTACAACCTTGTGAAACATTTTTCCCCCTGAAGAAAATCTTGTTTTGCAACCACATAGCTTTGTAGTGATTTTGTGTCTTCCAGGCTCTGACAGTTGGGAGTTTATACGTTTTATGCACATAAATTCTACATTTAAATTCTGATAAATTCTTTATGAAAAACTGATCAAGAGATTGGCATTGGCCTTGTTCACCAATATAAAATGATAGTCAGTGATGGACAGCTAACTGCTGCATTAATTCAGTTTTGCACTGACTAATTGTTTAAACCTGGTGTGACGAGCTGACAGCTTTTAAAACTGTTCAGTTATTTAAAGGAAAAGCAATACTACAAAAAAAATATTGGAATTGACTAAATTGCTTTAAACGTTAATATCATCCGAGAATTGCACAGCAGTTGCATCCCTAAAATAAACAATTCAGAAGCAACTGCAGGAACAATGACAGACTGTGGTGGTATATTGGTGACATCGTGTGATGTTCCCTAACAAAAGACGACTTTCTTCCCTGCATAATCATTACCAAAGATACAGCTGCTAAATTGTGCCTCTTCTAAAACTAGACTTAACTTGCACTGGGGTGAATAGCTGGGTGCCATCTTAGAATATCCAGCTCTTTTGATATATCTATCGGGTGCTCTTTGTCACTGCACTGCTGACTCCTACTGGTTGAACAAGATGCATGCATAGCGAGGGGAGGAGGTGGACAAAGTGGTAATCAGGTAAAAATCGTTAATAAAATAGGTTCAAATCAAATGTATTTTTTGTTTTTAAACATTTTATCCACCCTTTAGCACATCTGGTAAATAAAATGTTTACATGGGCCTGTAAAAGTCGTTCCTTTTGTTTTAGTTCAATTCAAGTTCATTTATATAGCGCGAAATCACAGCAACAGTTGCCTCACGGCGCTTTATACTGCAAGGTAACAACCCTGCAGTATTAAGGAGGCATTCCCAACAATCAGACGATCCCCTATGAGCAAGCTCTCGGCGACGGTGGGAAGGAAAAACTCGCTTTTAACAGGAAACCTCCGGAACAACCAGGCGCGGGAACGGGGAGCCACGTGCCACGACCGTTTGCGAGGTGAGGGGACAGAGAAAAGAAAAAAAAGAGAGCATAGGGAGACAGGGCAAAACAGAAACTATGGGGAGAGAGAGATGATAATCACTGGTTAGCAAATTTGTTTAAGCATAATTGGATGATTTGACTTTTACTGCACTGAACGCTTGACGCAACTGTGCAGTCAAATAAAAGCAAAACGAGGACATGTATCGTGTACAATGTAATTACATTTACTCTGATGGTGACGCTATACTAAAGTAACAAACTTACATGAAAATCAGCCTTTTCTTTTTCAATTTTACTTAAAAAATACTTTCAAATATCCCTATACAAGCATTCACTGTACTGTGCTGTACATTCTGTTGTGTAATTTCTGCAGTGAGCATGTGGTGTGGTGTTGTTCATACCTATAGCACTGAAAGTGACAAACTTGTTCTCTCTGGGGTTGATGTTCTTGTCATAGGGCCTGTTTCCCCACATGTGGGCAGCGCTGTTGACCAGCCAGGTAGCGTTCAGCACCAAGGTGTACCTAAGCAGAGTTGGGACGAAGTAGGCCACCCACAGAGACTCCCCCCACAGGTACCAAGGCACGATTGTTGGGATAAAAAAGCACATGACCAGCACGGAGAGCTTGTAATGCCTGTTGAGGAGATAGCGAGAGTAGGTATCAGCAAAAAGAAAAAGAAAAAAAAAGCTGTTAACTGTTAAGGAGTAATTATTTAAATACAAAAACTATGTTTCCCAGATAAGAAAATGCCCACTTTTTCCCCTTTATTTCCACTTGACCTATTTTCCATTCAGGCCTGCTCTCCGTGAATCTTACGTTAGTAATTGTCATCTTGTTAAACCAGAATGACTAACACAGCTTGCCATTATGAAAACATCTCCACAGCAGTACTCTAACATTTATTTATATTTATAGAATCTGCAACACTGCTGTCTTGCTATTTGCACCCATTGCACTTTGTTTTTTTTAGCACCTGGATGCAGTGTGAAGTCTGAATCTTAATCATGCCACTTACTTCCTCTGAAACATGACAACTTTGTCTGCTAGCAGGTCAGTGAGCTCCAGCTTGCGTCCTTTCTCAATCACGTCAGGGTGTTTGCGCACCAACAGCCAGCCGATGTGAGCAAAGAAAAAGCCGCGGACGGCGTTGTGAGGGTCGGCGTCTGTTTCCGAGTATTTGTGGTGAACCCTGTGGTCTCGAGCCCATTCAAAGATATCATTCTGTGGTTTGGAATTAAGACCAAGATTATGCACACTGTTGACACAGCACGGTACTTATAGTGAAACAAAAGCTGCTATTATCTTGGCTCCAGGTCATAAGTGTGTGTTTGTTTACTAAAAAGATGTGTCAGCAGAACAGTCATTTTGACTTGCCTGAAATGCCATGGAGTTAGCTACACCGAGGAAAATCTTTAAAGGTAATGTAGCCTTGTAGGATCTGTGACTCCACAGGCGATGCGCTCCTGCAGTGACTCCTAACGCACTTATCAAAAAACAAAGTACAGCTGTGGAAAGAAACACATGGGCAAATTAGTTTGACCTACTTTTGTGCTCATGTCAATTGCACTTTGTTACACAGATGCTGCACACTGCAGTGTTTGTGCATTATTTTCTGCACAATTGCACTGTTATTGTTAGGGCTGGGAAGAACATCCAGCAACAAGTGACAGATCACGAGACAGATACATCGTGACAGCCGCGGATCTGTTTCCCCCCCCCAAAAAAGCATAAATTGTTAAAGCACTACAGTCTTTGTTTACCACAATCTTTATCAATTTGATCCAAAAGGCTCTTCAGGATTTGATTAGATTTCGTGCACAATTTCCAGCGGAAATTGCAAATTTCCCTCAGCTCACCTGGTTTGCACTGGCCTGTCTGTTTCACAAGGAGATTACATAAAACAGAGTCCTTTACAGTGTAAAAGAAGCCAAATCTAATAATAAAAACATTTCATGGTTGAATTCATGAAAGACTAAAAGCTAAAAGAGTTGTGACTTTTTTAAAAATGCCCACAGCAGTGAAGAAACTGTTTAAACAAAGTGCAGTTTATGCTAATTATCCAGCTATTCTTCATTTGTCTACATGACCTTTATTTTTAAAAACCTGACATTAAGGAGGACAGTTTATTTTCCTGACAGCCCATCTTAAAGATACATGCTGTGACATGTAATCTCTGATGACTTTATGCCTGATCTATAATCCTCCACCTCCATGAAGGATGCTGGGAGGGATCACAGATCTATGCAGCCGCCTATTTGCATTCACCACCGGCGAGAAACGCAGGGCGTGCTGCTGACATAACAGCTGCTGATTTGATAAAATATTACTTCCACTAAATAAGTAAATAAAACCAACATACAAAAAAATGAGAAAAGGGGGTGTAACAGGTAATTTCCTTTTCGCACTTACACCAAAGCAAGGTCAAACGAGATGCTGAAGGGACGACGAACACGCCGTAAAAGGCTCCTATGTGCAACAGAGTCATCAGTATGACATTTTTCCATACGATGATCCGGGGAGGTTTTGGGCCCTCTTTCTCTTTGTACGTGTGATCAAACGCGTCTTCTCTGGCGCTCTCTGGAAGAACATCCCCGTTGCTGGACTTGCGCTGCTGCTGCTTGTTCTCTAACGCCTCCGCCTCCGTCATTGTGGCAGCGGTGCTGTGATGCTGAGAGCGGCAAACAGAGGAGAGAAGTCAGTCGCCTCGGCGCTTTTTTGTGTGTAATGGAGGCTGTTTTGTTAATATGTTAATTAATTTGTGTGCTGACTAGCCCCGGCAGGCTAGCTGCTTGCTTGCTGGCGCCGTCGGAGGATGAAGAGGAAGACGGTAGCGATGATGCTGACTTATAAAGCGGTAACACGACGCTCCAACGCGCCAAAAAACACTGATGAAACACCTGTGGGAGGGAAAATTGTTACTCAATAACTCACCGAAGACAGGCAGAAGGGCAGAAACGAGATAAACGGAGGACAGTCTGCTTGACCCAAAATTACAGTAACCCAGAAAAGGGAGAGTGATAGCTCTGCAATGAGAACTGGAACTCGTGGTGTGGCCGACCAATGAGCGCTCGCCTGTCGCCTCTAGCTCGGGCTCTGATTGGCTGTTTGTTTATCTGCTGTTCACCTTTTATTCATTCTCCGGTTTGCCAGATGTATATTTGCCACCCCTGGAGACTAGCCGATCTTGTTGCTGTCTAGACACGCACAAAAATCGAACCGTGTAACCGTTTTCCTTTCGAAATCACGCGTGGACTGAAACACAAGCACTCTGTTAACGATGCAAGTGGAACAAAACAAGTTACTGTACCCAAACCCCGGCAGCAGAGCCCCCCTCCCCCCTGTCCTCCGCCCACGTAGGAAAATAGGATGCTTCATCTGTTACGTCATCCTCATTCTCCGTCTATAGAAGTTTAATTGTGAGATATAAACTTTCAACTTGCCTAAAACAAGCATAAGGTGCTGAACACCATAAAAAGTATTTTAGGCATGATGGAAAAAAACAGATGAGTCTCCATAAACACTGCAGAACAGGTCGAACCGGCTGTTTACGTCACCCTGCGAAGAAGAGCTTTAACTGTGCTGCAAAATAGAAACAGATACACACTGCATGACCAAATTAAGGATCACACGGCCCATATTTACCCGGGCGAGCAGCAGAAAATGGATGGATGGTTGGATGGATGGATGAACACACCAATGGGTGTTCACCCTCTTGACCTACATTTGAAAAAATGGCGATCTGTCGCCATCTAATGGAGAAATGGGGCAGCGCACGCAGCCGATGCTGTTATTTTCTGCAAACAGGGCTTACCTATTACTAAAATCTCCAATCCCCAGGCACCAGTAGCAGACAAAATTTAGCACCACACTGATAAATGCATATCACCGACTGACTGATACATATATTTTTTCCTGCAGCATCTATCTGGCGTCATCATCAGGCGCCCGTATTTACTTCTGGTCCAGTTAGTTGCTGCTGATGCCTGCTGCGATGGAAGTAAACAGGGACGAAGCGGAGCGCTGCATTGACATTGCAGCGGCCGCCTTAACCAACCAACAGCCGGACAAGGCGCAGAGGTTCCTGGAGAAGGCGCAGAGGCTCTTCCCGACAGAGAAAGCCAAAGGTAAGTCAATATGGGGGGAAAGGGGGAGGGGGCACACATTCAGCTGCGAAGATGCGCATCATCACCTCCACAGCCTGCAGCATCACCTGCACTCCTCATGAGCAGCGCATGTAGCCAGGGCCTTTGATAGCACTTAAGCTAGCTGGTTCATTTATGAAGCTTCTGCGCCTTTTTCTTCTTCTTTTTTTTTGTACGAATTTCACTTCAAAATGAAGCTGTTCCATCAGTGTCTGCAGTGCTTTCATTTGCTTTTCTAACAGAAAGCTAAGCCTTTAATTTAGGTGAACAGGACTGGAGTGGGAGAAAGGCAAAATAAGTCCTAGACCTCCAAGAATACTACATGCTACTTTCCCATGATTATTTCAAAAATTATTTTTGACAACACAGGTATTATCCTTCTAAATTCCCCAATCTAGCTCGATACTAAATAAATACAGATAAATACAAAACATTCGGCAGAATAAAAACAGAAAAGAGATCAATATAGCACAATGTACATGCAAAGAAATGTACTATATTTATTGCTGTGAAAAAGTATGTCTTTTTCTAGTTTTTGTATTTTTTTGTACATTTGTGCCACTTACATGCTTCAGATCATCAAACAAAATTCAGTACCAGACAAAGACAATCTTTGATTCATTTTGAATCAGTCAATCATTTAAATAGAACCTCTCTGACAAAGTGAAGTGGGCTAAAAGATCTCAAAAAACAACACATCATGCCACGATCGCGGCATGATGTGCAGAGAAACAGTCATTGACATCTATCAGTCTGGAAGGGGTTACAAAGCCATTTCTAAGGCTTTTGGACTCCAGCGAACCACAGTGAGAGCCATTAGTTACAGTGGTGAACCTTCCCAGGAGTACCCGGCCTACCAAAATTACTCCAAGAGCACATCAATGACTCATCCAGGAGGTCACAACAAAACCCAGAACAACATCTAAAGAACTGCGAGATAACTTGTCTCAGTTAAGGTCAGAGTTCATGATTCAACAAAAAGAAAGAGACTGGGCAAAAGTGAAAATCACAGCTGACCAAAAAGAACACAAAAGGCTCATTTCACAGTTGCTAAGGAACATCTTGATCATCCCCAAGACGTTTGGCAAAATTCTGTGGACTGACGAGACAAAAGCTGAACTTTTTAGAAAGTTTGAGTGCCATTGCATCTGGCATAAAACACACAGCATTTCATAAAAAGAACATCAGACCAGCCATTGGTTCCTGCGTTGAAGCTCAATCGCACAAACTTAATCTGAGAGTAACCAGCAAGTCCACCTCTAAATAAAACCAAATGAAGGTTTTGGATTGGCCTAGTCAAAGTCAGGAGTTAATCTCTATTCAGATACTTTGGGATGACCTTAAACAGAGCATTCATACTGGAAAACCCTCCATTGTGGCTGAGTTGAAACAATTCTGCCAAGAAGAGTGGGCCAAAATTCCTCCAGAGTGATGTGAAAGACTCATTGTCAGTTATCCCAAATGCTTGATGGCAGTTCTTGCTGCCGAGGATGGCACAACCAGTTATTAGGTTTAAAGGGCAATAACTTTTTCACGCAGGGGCAGGTAGGTTGGATGGTTTTTTCCCTTGATAAATGAAATCATCCTTTAAAAACTGCACTTTGTATTGCATTTCAGTTATCTATGTCTAACATTAAAATTTCTTTGATTCTCAAACATAGAAGTGGGACAAATGTGCCAAGCAAATATGACATTAGGAAGGATGCAAATACTTTTTCGGACCACTGTACATGGTGGCATGTGCTTGTGCCCAGCTTTCCTCTTCTTAGATTCCTGTGGATACCCACATACACACCAGATACGCCTTAGACCCTGACCCACCTCACATATAAATATAAAACCTGTTAAAACTGCAACCACAGCATATCTGAAAATAAAATAAAAGAAATAAAGCAGGTTTTTGATTTTTATTTTAGTTATAATGGTTCAAGCCACTTTGTTTTAGTTCTAGGCTTACTGCATTCAGCTGCTATTGACAATAATGGTGTGGGGTTTTTAAAATTTCATTTCATTGTTTATGTATTTCAGATTTCTGCAAGCAGAAAAACAAATTGCACAAGCAGACAGATCCTGCAACAAAAACTATATTTAGTTTAATGATTTTCAAACATAGCTACAGTTTTATACTCTGCCCCTAAGAAGCTCTTATAATACCATTGTACTTCATTGCTTGGTTGCTTTACATCTGCTTGATGACATTGATAGTCCCACTGTTGATAAATTTGTATTTTTAACTGTTGTTGAGTACTTGATAGAATATCTTTGAACATATCTTCTAGTATTGCTGGATGTAATAGCAAAGAATGGATTTACACCCAGACAAGATATCCATTCAGACTTCAGCGGGGTGTCGGAGCCTCCACAACAGCAGAACATAAAGGAGAACGCCAGACCTGAAGAAAAGCCTGCAGAGTCTTCAAAATCCTACATGGCTGATCAGCTAGAAGCTGTGAGGAGGTACATAAGACTGCTGATTCCATAAACATACTATTGGTTAAAATAAACTCTTTACTTGATGGGTATATTGACTGCAAATGTGATTGAAATTTGGAATCGTGTGCTCTCTGCACAGGATAAAACAATGTAAAGACTTTTATGAAATTCTCGGGGTGTCGAAAGATGCCTCAGAGGATGAACTGAAGAGATCGTACAGAAAACTTGCTTTGAAATTCCATCCAGATAAGAACAGCGCTCCTGGGGCAACAGAGGCATTTAAAGGTAAGACAGTGATTAAACTCATCCAAGGTTAATATAGCACTTACAGAAAGCAGCTTATAACAGCTTCATGTTATAACTTTCCAACAGCTATTGGCAGCGCGTACGCTGTTCTGAGCAATGTTAACAAAAGGAGACAGTACGATCAGTGTGAAGAAGAGAGAAGACATCCTTCCAGACACGGCCCAGACAATGGAAACTTTGAGCCGGATATTTCACCTGAAGAGCTCTTTAATATGTTCTTTGGAGGAGGTTATCCATCAAGTTAGTCTCATACTTTGGTGTTTCCATATAATGCATGTGAGACAGAGTATTTTAATTGCAAATATATATTTCTGTGGTGCGTTTTTTATGTGCTAAATGTGTTAAATCAATCTAGGCCATGCTCACGTGTACAATAATGGGCGGATGCGTTACCAAAGGCGGGAGAGAAGAGAGCGACAGCAAGATGTAAGTTTGATACTTAAAAAGCTAAACTGTAGATGTATAGAGTTGTTTATGTTTTGCCAGCAGGGGGAGACATTTAGTCAGCTGCCATTTTACAAGCTGAGGCTTCTCTCAGAGACTGTGTGTAATGTGTGTGTTTGTTTGTAATGTGTTTTTCCACAGGGAGGTCTCGCCCTCTTTGTGCAAGTCATGCCCATCCTCATCCTGGTTATTGTGTCAGCTCTCAGTCAGATAATGGTCAACAGCCCCTCCTACAGCCTCAGCTTCAGGCCGTGAGTGTGATCCTTGTAACACAAGAATCTAAAGTAACACAACTAACTGTTGTTCTGCAAAACTGTGAGGGACTTAGACAAAAGATTATCTCTACGTTAGCAGAATCCAACCCAGGTTTTTTTCATGGTACTTCTGCTTTCACTCGATCTTTGCATAGAGTGTTAGATTTGCCTTCACAGTATTTGCACTTGTTTCTCCTTGTATTAATTTGCTGCTACCTCTGTTAGTTCCAATTAATCACAGAGCTCCTCTTGTGTGCGCTGCTGTCATGTGTCTCGTCACGTTCCCAGTACACTGACTTTGTGTGTTCAGATATACGCCTGCAGTTTCGAGCCCTGCTTTAAACCATTGTCAGCAGTGACTCATGTTAAGACAGACAGATGGTGCAAGATCTGTGCTGCATTCTGTCATATGATAACACTCCCACACTCTGGCCTATCGTCACGTAGGTCAGCAGGTTACTCACAGAAGAGGCTGACTGAGAACTTGAAGGTGCCATATTATGTGGGGGAGCAGTTCTCCAAAGAGTTCACTGGTGTGAATCTGAAAAATCTGGAGCGGACGGTGGAGGATGATTATATTTCCAACCTTCGCAACAACTGCTGGAAAGAGAAACAACAAAGTATGACAATAAATGATTCTTACATCTGAATTTAAGCATGAATATTGGCCTGATAGTCATGTCATTATCAGTGCTGAGATCATTTTTTAATTGTGTGTGTGTGTGTGTGTGTGTGTGTGTGTGTGTGTGCGCGTGTGTGTGTGTGTTTGTTTTATACAGAGGAAGGAATGCTATACAGAGCTCGCTATTTTGGGGACAGCGATTTATACCAAAGAGCACAGAGGGCTCGCACACCAAGCTGCGCCAAGTTGTCCGAGATCACAGCTTCTTTACATGGATGAAAATGCTTTCATGATTCAAAGCAAGTTCTTCAAACTCTGAATATTTTCTCATTTTGACACCAGGGATGGGGCAAAATATTGACATTCCAATATATAGCATTGATTCCCCTTGATTAACTTAGGGTTGCAGAAGGGCTGAAGCCTATCCCAGCTGGCATAGGGCTAAAGACTGAATACACAACCAGACAGACAGCCCATCAGAAGGCTTTCCGCTTGGTTATCCTCTGTTTTCTCAATACCATATTTGGCTTCAGTATGTCAATACTTGTATCATGCAAGCACATCAGACCAATTTTGCTTGCCAGAGTCACAGCTTCATGACACTTGAACTTATAAAAAGAATGTTGGTAAAGTCAACAAAAGTCAACCAGCTTGCTGTGAAGAGGTTTTGAAAAAGGCTTTTTTTTTTTTTTTTTTTGTCTCCAGGTTTCCAGAATCTCTACACAGGATTACCAGTAATTTATCAAGATGCATTTCTACAATCTGGAGGCTGAAGATGACTCAACAAGGAGCAGACCAGCACCACTCGTCACCAAACAGATCACACAAACTAACTCAAACAATTTTTGTGGAAGTCTAGTATGTGGAAAAAAGATATAGCGTTAATATAGTGTTTTAGAATGGAAATGGTACTTAAAATAGCTTGCTATCCTCAAAAAATGTGGGTTTGAAAAACTTTAGCTTTAGGTTACTCGCGCAACCCCGGTTCTCAGAAAAGCATTTGTTTCGATGGCTCACTATGCGATGCTCCTCCTTGGGTATTCCTCAGAAATATTTATTTCATTATGCCAATCCTGATTGGCTGATGATCGTAACAAACATGTCATTCAGAACCAACCACCCTTAAGTAGCTTGCACAAATAAGCTATCTTTATTCAAGATAAGCTAGGCAGCTAGCACCCAGTTAGCTAACACTCCTGTCTGTGGACAGTAAAGCTGGCTAGCCTGTATTGCAGGTTGAGAGAAGAGGTGTTTGAAAAATGACTGCATAGTAGAGGTGAATGATACAAATATCGACTGTATCGATATCAACACTGTGGTATTGGATCGATACTAGTATGATGGAATTCATACTTTGTTTCTATCCTCTAAGTTCGGTATGTATCCCACCGAATTGTGTTAAATGAATTCTTTGGTTTGTGTATTTTTCCAATACAAAAAATACCATAGTATAAAAACGAAACTATTTTTTTGTGGGGACTGTTATATCTATTTTATTTATAGCCTTTAGCACATTTAAACAACAGAAGTTGACCCAAAGTACTTTAGAGATAGGCACATATACACTCCAGATCTTCCAAAAACCCTGTTTCAAAATACATGAAAAGCTGGAAGTTGTGTTGACAAATTATTGTGGAAAATAAAAATCACAGTGATTTGGTGGTCATTAAAACCTGTTTAGAATTTGCTAATTTGATGATGATGTGATCACCAATCAATTAGGATTGGCATAATGGTTGTGAGTACACAGGCAGGTGCATTCCATATCTAAACGTCAAAACGAAGAATGAGAACGTCCAAGCACTAATTTTGACCAGAAGCCATCATGCACTGGAAAAAGAACACTTTATATTTGTTTTGGGGGGAATGCGGTATGAAAACAGACCATACTTAAGTTATATGTAGTCATATGGATGTTATTTATGTAGCAATATAACAGATGCCACATTGAATGCTGCCTCCTTAATTTTATGCTGTAATTCAATGGAGAAAAGTTTGAGGGGTTTTGATTTTAAATGCACATTCTCAGACTATGCAGTAATAATCTAAAACGTCAAATGTCTAGGCTTTTTAGACACTTGAACACCTGAAATTTGTCTTCTTCTGCTGTGTGTGAGATAGCCACTAGGACATGTCCCTGTCACTTTACCTCCTTTAAATGTATTAAGGGCAAATATATAGTACAACTTCACAATAAATGCCATGAGAATGAGACGTGGCGATCCACAAAATGGGACTTTAACCAGTTCAAGTTGGGAACTGTCACATCTCTGCTCAATCTGTCGGAAAAAGCCATTTTTTGTCACACTTTTTAAGTTTATAGTATGCTACTTATTCTTTGTATTATTTCTTGGAGAAATAGATTATAAAGAGAGGATAAGAAAACCATACGGATCTTGTTCACTTCGTTTTTCCACCATGTTTTTAATTCCAGATGAAAATAAACGTGGTTGCTCAAACGTGCTAAGTGTGACTCTGCTTTGAACAGAACAGGCACAGAATGGGAGACAAAAGCTCAGTCAGCACATTTGGCACGTACAGTGTGCCGGCCGGCCGGCTTACAGAGACAGGGAACTAGAGACATGGTTGCGTGCACGTTCAGCTCTTCAGTGACGTGCAAAATGTGCCTGGCAGGATGTGCAGTGTCACATTCTTTCAGCACAAACACACTCAGCTGTTTTTTTTGCAGACTGCAGATGCTGCACCTCTGATTCATGACTGACTTCTTCAAATTTCACACTAGCTTTTTTTTTTTAGGTTTTTAAACTTTTGCGTCATTGTACATGATGTGGCTTTAATGGCTGCCACATATTCCTGTCAGCTGTTCTGCATCGGAATACCGTTAACCATTGTACCTCACCGCACCAGCTGGTGTGCTCTAGTGTAGTTTGCGTTTGTAGATTTTGCAGAATGGGTTCACACATGCATGCACATTTGAAGACTTGATGATGTTCATTAGCTTTCTCTCATTCTCAGATCTCCACTAACTCTGTCAGTAAAGTCAACTATGGATCATTTGGATATGAAAGATTGAATAAATAATAATAAGAGAAAACAAACTGTTAGAAAACAATAATTTATTTGCATTCAATAAAGGTACAAAAAAAAAAGTTCACTGAGTATTTGAATATCAACCGAAGCAGGACAGGGCTGCACAACACAAGATCAAGTTACATTTGTAATCTTAGCCGCGGCTTGCACAAACAATGCACAAGGCAAGCAAGGGTAGGCCTTTCACACTTCACAAAGGTTACCAACTGTTCTCTTGGTGTACACTTCATCAGGCTTTGGCCAATTCAATTAACTGTCATGTATAAAAAGAAAAAGAACACAATGAACTTCAATAATAACTATAACAATATAGCTAGCTGCCGTTGTTTAGTTTCAATAGAAACTGAGGTATGCACTTCCAATACTTGTAAATGCCATGTCACCAGATATAATGTGATGGTTACATGTTGTCATTTTAAAATCTGAATGTCAGTGGGTGAGTATTAGAAGCACTGCCTGCTCCAGGTACCATAAAGTTCAGCCCCTGTACAGTGGGAACAGTAGGCTACATCATGACAAAGTCCATCTGATACACTTCAGAATGCTTCATATACATGTAATTACACTACTAGGCCCCTTTGTGAGCTTTTATTGTCCTCTTGTCAGCATCAAAGCATTTCAATTCTTTGTATTACTTAACATTCCTCAATTAGAAGATCTTCAGAACTATACAGCTTCTTCTTGATCACACGGAAACCAGTGCTAAGTTTAATAGCTTGTCTCACTACTGGAGTAGAAGGAGACTTTGTGCTAAAAAGTCCTTGAATTTTAGGCCAAAGGCCGCCCGACTCTAGCCTCAACACCAGAGCGAGCTGAAATGTGGGGACAAGGTATGGGTCCACAGATAGCTGTCCCATGCTCTCACAGACATCCCTTTGCTCAACGCAGAGGTCAATGAGAGCCCCTCTTAAGCCGCAGGGCTCACTAGCTGCCAGATGAAGGAGCTCCTGTCCGATGTGCTCCAGAAGTTTGTCTGGAATGAGCAGTTTTGTACATCTTAAGGCGCAATCTGTGTCTTTGGCTTCTCTCAGACTTCGTGCAATCAGGTCCACTACTTCTTTTAAGAGTGTCTCCTCCATTGGATCGTAAAACAGGTCCTCATTGAAGGCACACAAGTCACTTGAGACATCTGAACCTGTGTAAAAGACAAGAATGGGTTAGAACCTGAAACTTGCATACAGAAGAAAAGAATCATGAGATGTGAGATGCCTATGCAGCATTGCTTACCTGAGTCTGAGAGATCACTCCTGCTGCTATTGTTGGACCCTGACTCCATACTCCTGTTGTTGGCAGGTGTGCTGAAATCAGTCAGTCTTTGAACCAGTTTGCCCCAGGACAGCCTTCTGTCGCTGCTGTCCACTGGAGAAGGAGGTGAGCTGCCGATGTCAGTATATGCAAAGAGTTCAGGCATGATTGTCCTCTCTGCAGTATCAGCTGCTTATGTGGTCAACTGTCACAGGAGAAACAAAGGCAACAGATGAGCACCCAACTACTGCCATTTATTCCACGCTTAACGACTTAATTAAACATACATATCAGGCTTTTGAGGTATAGCTTTCTGCTAAAGATATGAACAACAAACATTTTCAAAAAGAACACCTTTTTAATTTGACTGCAGCTAGAAGCTGTTTCACTGTCAAAATTAGCTGTAAACTAGCAAAACTGGCAAATGAATTCATTGTACTTACTCGTTATTTAAATTCTGTGGATGTTTAAGATGCGTAGTTTTAACCGTTATTGTCTGCAACTTGTATCTGGAAACTTCTTTCTTCAGCTCTTCCTCTCTTTCTCTCACCAGCTGCCAAGCTCCGCAGTCTGTCCTGCAACAATGTTTATATATGTGGGCTGCGAGGCCACGCCTGTCTCTCCCCACCCAGCCAATCAAAAAGAGAGGCACGACACCAGCGCTGCTTCTTGCCTGGTAACATGCCAGCAGAGAAGAAAGACAAACAGGAGGAGGAGGAGGAAGGGGGGTGGTGGGGGATGAATAGCAGACCCTAGTGTTATGGATATGTTTCAGGGGACTTGAGTGGGCTTGAAAATGATCTTGTTGTTTCTTTGTTTGATGTCTTATGTGGGTATTTGGTAAACCGTTTTGCTGTATGTGCACCTACATTTTAACAGCATGTAGGCCTGGATGAGCAGGTTCAGTGTTGCAGTGCACATTACGTCACCTGTTTTGCTAAACCATTACATCAGAATTTTTTATCTGGCACACAGAGATGCAGAGAACACTCAGTGCGCTGTGCACAAGGCAAAAAGATAATAAAAACGGCTACGGGACACCTCTTTCTACATTTACCCTTGAGTTACAAACACAAGGACTGCACATAAATTACATATGTTATCATCATTATTATTATTATATGAGTTATTTAACGACGTTGTACGCAGAAATGGGCCGGGGGGTTGTTATTGTAGCATCTTTGCACCATTTATTACTTCTTCACAAAAGATGCTCTGGTGCTAGCAAAGTGTTTTAAAGCATAACACAAACTGTGTATGAGAGTAAAGAGATGTAGCGGATTTGTTAGAATACTAGAACACAAAAGCAAGTTATTTGTGTCGGGGCCATAGGCTACATACTACACATTTTGCTCACAGCTGTATGTTGGAAAGCAGCCAGAGGCTATGCTGCATTTCTGCACGTGAGTAGGCGTGGAATACAGTGTACTTTGTTAGACAGGAACTGAAATACATAAACACGTGTAGGAACACTATGTTCTGAGGTGGATGCTATAAAAAGTTATCAGAAAGCTTTAGCGGGGGACGTGGATTAAGAAGATTTAGTAGCTTGAGTAAAAACAACGAAAACTATGAGAAACCACTTTTTAATTGGATTCTCAGAAAGTGTGGCCTGAAACAAACTAGAAAAAGAAATTTAGGCTCCAGCCAGAGGTGTGTCCTGTTGTGTTCAGGGCTGTCCTGAAACATTTAGTACAGTACAGTACACTCTGTACACTCCCACCCTTCACTTGCTTGAAGACAATCATTCACTGAGGAAAACACCAAGATTTGCACGTTTACTCACTGTCACCACAAGACAAAAGTGGCATGGAAAATTACTGCACTGATGGGTTTCAGACTTTAGCTCGTTCGAAGAACAGAATGAACAACAGCAATATCAAAATACATACCACACACACAAAAAAAAACAGTACAAAGACTTTTCTATCCTTGGATTTAACAAAATGTAACACAGTGAGGTGGAGTTGGACAAAATACACACCACCAGGCAAAACAAACAGCAACCAATGTGAAGAATGTCCCAAGTCTGATTTTATTTACAAGCTCTCTTTGTTTTGTTCCAATTGCTGCTGGAGCAAGGACATACACAGAAAGGAGAAGAGACCAACAGTGCATCAGGCTTTTACGTTTAGAAGTTACATTGGAGCCATTTGGAAAGGGATTTAATACCAAATGTAGTATTTGCATTAACATGAAGGCTAACAGCAGATTCCAATGAGAGCATCATCTTGAACAGCCTAAAACAGATGGGAAATCTGTTACCTTGTGAATTGTGTAGTTACTAATTTATAAGAATGTTGTTGACAAGATTTTATTTAGTATGCTTGGTTTAATGTAATAAGTGGTTTAAAAACAAAATTACAAAAACAAAACAATCATACAGAAGTGATAAAATAACACATCTCACATTTGGGATCTCCAGGTAACACTTTTAAACTTATGATACAGAATACAGAAGGAATATCATTTGTAACTTGAAAAAAAAAAAAAAAAGGTTACATTTTCCTTCTATTTGGCTGATTAAATAAGCAAAAGACATCTGAATCTCTTTATTTAAGATGGTGTGAATCCCAGTAGCTGTTCAATAGGTTTATACCGCCACTCGTCTGCTTCTAGCTCCTCCACCAAGCTTGCGAGTTTCTCCATTCGAGACACTTGCTGATCTGTAAGAATGGACATTACTCATTAGTATACCTGTTTTTATTAGATCAGGGGTGTCAAATGTAAAGCCTGGGAGCCAGAACTAAAGATTTTAATTCGGCCCACATGGCTTTAGAACAACTGAAGATGGGCAAAATTTTAAGTCTTTTAACTGTATTTTCATAAAAATACAGTTAAATAATAATGGCCATTTATACAATGCCAGCGTGATTAAGTAACGGATCAAAATAAAAAAAAATGTGTTTTTTCACCATCTATATATCGCAGGGATTAAATTTGTAGTTACACTGTGAGAAACGGGAGTTTCACTCATCCAGCCCATTTAAGATGAAGGTAAGCTGTATGTGGCCATGATGTAAAATGAGTTTGACACCCGTATTAAATCAACCAAGACAATGTGAAGCTTTGCACATATAGTTAGACTTACCATGTTTAACCTGTTTCAGTGTTGAGGCCACTTGGTAGCTGAATACAGACTCGCATAAAAATCTGTCAGAGCCATCTAAAAAGAAACGAAAAGTGAAAAAAAGTTCAGTCACATGAAGAATTCTTATTCAAGCTTTGGTCTCCAGGGTAATAAAAGCCAAAACGTATATTTCAAGCTACATTAGAAAGAGATCTTTAAAATACTTAATATATTTTTGATGTAAGAAGAACAACAAAAGTAAAATACAGCAAAAATAGTTTTAAAAAAAACAAAAACATTTAAATGTCAAAGCATTGAAATGCAGAGACAACATTCATTAGTATACACTCACTGACCATTTTATTAGGCACACCTGTTTCTGCTTGATAATACAAACATGCAGTCAGTGAATCACAGGGCAACTCAATGGTCAAGACAACCTCCTGAAGTTCAAACCGAGCGTCAGAATGGGGAAGAAAGTGAGTCAAGTGACTCTGAATGTGGCAAAGTTGTTGGCATTTCAGAAACTGCTGATGTACTGGGATTTTCCCACACAACCGAGGGTTTCAAAGGTTTACAGAGAATCGTACAAAAAAGATCAAATATGCAGTGAGCAGCAGTTCTCTGGGTGAAAATACCTCGTTGATCTCAGAGGTCAGAGAAGAATATCCAGACTGCTTCAGGCTGATAGCAAAGCAAGAATCAATGCAAATAACTACTCGTTAAAACCAAAGTAAGAAGAGCATTTTTGAATGCACAACACAACAAATCTTGAAGCAGCTGGGCTACTGCACCAGAAGACCCCACCATGTGCCAGTCCTATCAACTAAGAACAGGAAATTATGACTGGACAATAGACAAAAGAAATGATGCATGGTCAGATGAGTTTCGATTTCTGCTGCCACATTTTTAGGGTTAGAATTTGGCGGGACCAATATGAAAGTATGGATCCTTCCTGCCTTGCATCACTGGATCTCGCTATTGATGGTGGTGTAATTGTGTGGGAGATATTTTCTATCTTGAGTATGATTTAAATGCCACATATTACCTGAGTATTGATGTTGATAATGTCCACCCCATTATGAGAACGGTGTACCCATTTTCTGATTGCTGCTTCCAGCAGGATAACACACCATACCACACAACTCAAATGATCTCAAACAGGCTTTTTGAACATGACAGTGAGTTCACTGTATTCAAACTGCCTCCACAGTCACCAGGTGGAACAGGAGATTTGCATCATGGATGTGCAGCAACTGTTTAATAACATCATGTCAATATGGACCAGAAACTGGGAAGGATGTTTCCAGCACCTTTGTTAAATCTATGCCATGAATAATTAAAGCAGTTCTGAAAGCAAAAGGGGGTCTGAACAAGTACTAGTGTATGTACCCCTGGCAACAAAGAATAATTTAAGAGCGACAAATAAATCCTATGTAGAGGATTTTTGAAGGACTAAGAACTGCAGAACTTCATCATGGAAAGAGACCACTTCCATTACAACTCAAAAGCTTCATCAAAGATTAAACATGATCACTTAGCAACACTGGCAGGAGACACAACCATGATCCTAACCATGCTACCGAAATGCCCCACACAGCATAAAAGAACCACAGGATTCCCCTTAAGGGTTTCACTTTATCTTAATTTGTCTCCCATGTGCAAGAGAAAGCACTTGATTGTGAAGAAGAGAGGCAGACTCTGCTTTGTAGTAACATATCTTTCTTAAATACTTTAGAAACACGGGCACATATATTCTCAGTGTTATACTAAAGTTGGCAGATATTATAATATTAAGGTATTATGGTGCAAAACTCCTACCATTATATATGATTTTCATATGATTTCTATCTCCTGGCTATTTGGGAGTATTTGGGCAGCTTTTATACAAGTACTTTTATCCGGGTTTCCTTCATCGTACCTTCCATCATTTCCCCTGCGCCTTTTGGATACGTATAGAGGACTTTCCTTGGTGGGATGAGCTCGGAAGCACTGAACCCGGAGCCAGTCACGGAGCTGCCGCTCACTCCTCCCGCAGAAGAGGACGAAGAAGACGCGGCCATTGCCTCGATAAACTTTAAACAACACACACACAACAACGACTGTTGTTACAACCAGTTTAATGTGTCAAACACAGATAAAGTAAGGTGGTTCGTTTTCTAGTAATCACAAAGGCTTTTAAACATCCAAAACAACCGGTAGGGGTTAGCTTGGAAGGACTGTTTCAGTGATTTTAACAATACAACATTGCTAGCAATAAAGCTAACTATTCTGCTTATACTAATGTTGATGATAACCACCCAGCAGAATTATTAACAAATATAATATGGCAAGAAGTCTCCATTTTTATTTAAAAGTACAACTTACCGTCGATGTCACTGCAAATATAACAACTTAAAATCCAGCCAGTTTTTGTTGTTTTTCAGACGTATACCAGTAGTTTACGACAGAGACCGCATTTTACGTTCGTCGCGACAGCAGTTGCTGCTATCGCAGATTTTACAATCATGGGGATGGCTCGTCTCAATCGTCTGTCGCTAAAAGGTCGTTCAATGACTTTTGTAGATCTGCTAAAACATTTTCCGACACATTTAAAACGTCACTAACCAGGACAGTTCCAACTAGCTAGCTAAATAAGTTTTGAAAGACAGACTTTGTTATTTTATACAATTTTCACTTAGCTGACAAGCTAGTATATTATCTATTAAGTGTTTTTGACGTTGCCAAAAGTCACCTCAGTATCGCCTGAACCGTCGTTTCTGTTGTCAGATTTGCACAGGTTTGCTAACACTAGCTAGTTTATCAGAATGGATGTCTTACGTCCACCTCTTATAAATATAAATGGAAGAATTTACCGCAGGAATATAATTAAGGAAGAGCATTATGAGGAAGAGGAAGAGTTTTCTTGCATGGGACCACCAGGTAAGTCGAGAACTATCCGCTAATAGGTGAAGTACATGTTTGTAAGAATCTCCAGATAATGCTGTCAGACTTTAGCACAGTTTCTTTTTTTAAAAATGTGAGTATATTTCTGTATTTCTAGATGATGAAGAGCTTGGAGAAGACGAAACCTGTGATACCCACTTAATTGAACAGAGTGATAAAGGATATCGCTGTGCCATCGATGTCCCAAGTGTTCTTTACAAGTGTGTCATCAACAGATCAACAGTAGACACATGCTTTGGTTGTCCTTAACCTTTCACTTCCTGAAAATAATACAAGGTTCTGTAAGCAGCATAACGTCTGTCTGTGTTTGACTGTTTTCTTTGTGTTCTGTAGATACATCATTGGGAAAAAAGGAGAAACGCGTAAACGTCTGGAGTTTGACACAAAGACGTCTATTAACATCCCAAAACAAGGAGTGGAAGGGCAGATTGGTGGGGACTAAGGGCAAATGTCACTTAAAAACCGAACAGAGAGCAAAAGATATTTCCCTTCACCCTCTCTCTCATTGTCTAACAGTCATTACAGGTTCCACGAAAACTGCAGTTTCATCTGCTGTCACTCGAGTCGAGGTCCTTGTTGAGAGTTTCCGGAGGAAGCAGCCCTTCACGCACTTTTTGTCATTCCCTTTAAACAACTCAAAAATTCAAGAGGGATTCCTGAGATTTAAAGACGAGGTTTTGAAGCAATGTTCACAGGTATCTAATGTAAAAAAGAAACCAAAATATGACTGATGACAGTGATGGGCAGTTATGGCAATGTATTGTTTAAGAAGAGCATTTTACATCATTAACAAATTCCCTGTCGTGTAGGATCATGGAGTAGAGGAAAGCATCTTTCAAAACCCTGCAAAGCTCCACTTGACCATTGGCACCTTGGCTCTGTTAAATGAAATGGAAGTGAGAAAAGCATGTGAACATCTCCAAGAGTGTCAAAACTTCATCAGGTAATGCCCGAACAAGGTTATTGCATTATACAAAGCACTTAATGATTTTGGTGTATGACTACAAAAGAAATCGCACTTTGAAACAGAATGAAATATTAAGGATAAGCGATCTAAAAATAAGTAAATAAAATAAGGGCAATAAAAAAAACAAAACAAAGTAAAACAATCACTGACTTAAAAATACTAATATTATAAAATGAAACACAAAATTCTAAATTATACAACAATCGGTAAAATAATCAAGTAAAATAATCCTAATAAAATAATGTCACACTAGGGGAAATTAATTCATAGATTTAAAGAGCCAAAACAATAAAATTGCAAAACAAAGTAATGTTTAACCTTCCTAATGAAAATCCAAGGTAAAGAAGTACACTACATTAAAGGTTTCTACACTTCCAGCTGCTGTTCCGACCGCTCAGCGCATAACAACAACAACAACAATAATGTATACTTTATTGATCCCCATGGGGAAATTATTCTCTCTGCGTTTAACCCATTCACTCAGTGAAGCAGTTGGCAGCCGCAAATCAGGCGCCCGGGGAGCAGTGTGTAGGGACAGTACCTTGCTCAGGGGTACCTTAGGGTAGCCGTTCAGTGGATTCGAACCCCCGACCTTCCGAACATGGGGCGACCACGCTACCTACTGAGCTATCCCTGCCTATCCCTCAAGAATCTATTTGTTCATATTGGTTCATATTTTCAAAACTTATGAGGTGCTTTAAAAATGAGGAAAATAATTTAAAAATCAGCTGTAAGTGTAAGTCTTGTAAGTTGGTAAAAATGTTTTTGTTCATTGCTGTATGCTTATAGATCAGTTATTATTTACACCTTTCAAGCTTTCAGAGTAGCCCCTGAAAGCAAAAAAAGTGGCCCTATTCATTACATTGATTCAACAAGGTGTTGACAACATTCCTCAGATACTGTGGTCCAGATTTTGAAATGACAGTTTCTGCAGATTTGTCAACTGCACATTTATAAGAATCCATCATTCTACCCAAAAGAGTTTTATTGGATTGGGTTCAACTGACTTTGAAGGCCACTGGAGTACAGTGAACTCAACTTCATGAAATCAGTTTGAGATGATCAAGCTTTGTGACATGGTTCATTATCCTGCTGGGAACAGTCAGCAGAAGATGGGTACACTGTCTAATAAAGGAATAGACATGGTCAGTAGCAATTCCCAGATAGGCCGTGGGATGCAGCTAGTACTAATGGACCCAAAACATGCCAAGAAAACAGTAGCCAAACCACTACACCATCACCAGCCATTGTATACAAAGCAAAATTGATCCATGCTTTTATTTTATTTACTCTGATTTGAATGTTACTGGACTCTTCAGACCAGGCAACTTTTTTAACAATTTGCTGAGCACATGCGAATTGTGGCCTCAATTTCTCGCCCTTAGCTGACAGGAGTGGCACCCAGTGTGGTCTTCTGCAGCGGTTGTGCATTCAGACATGCTCTTGTGCATTGCTTGGTTGTAACTAGTGGTTATTTAAGTTACTGTTTCCTTGCTGTCAGCTTGTAGCAATCTGGCCATTGTTCTCTGACCTCTGGTATTGACAGGAAATCTTTATCTAAATCCAGTGAGTTTACATGCCCAGATAGTTTCACTGTAAAATTTATTTAAAAAAAAAAAAATACAGTTTGTGTTGCACCACAATGATTTTCTTTGTCTGATTTTTCATTAGAGACATCACTGAAGGAAAACCTCTCCCACTGGAGGTGACAGGCATAGAGTACATGAATGATGACCCAGCAATGGTGGATGTTTTGTATGCTAAAGTCAATGTTCGAGATGGATCTGACAAGTTAGTACATCAGTGAATAGTTAAATAGCAACATTACAAAAATCCAACATTTTACTGTTTTAACTTTATTTCTTTAATCTCTGTTCTGTTTTAATGGCATCACATTATAGGTTGCAGGTGATTGCAGACAGACTAGTAGAGCATTTTGTCTCTGCAGGGCTGATGGTCCGAGAGTGGGACAGAGTGAAGCTACATGGTACTGTGATGAACACTCTGTTCAGAAAAGACTCCACAGGTAAAGACATAAACACACACATGCCAGCCTAACTCGCACGAAGGCATAGTAGAGAAGTTATTGAACTGCTGAGATCGTATTGATGGCTGCCGCCCAGTGGATGTTTGCCAATTTCCCCTCATTATCTTTTGGCTTGGACTGTAGCTGCAGTGACGACAAAACAGAGTCTTGACCAATTCTGACAACAAAATTGTGCAGAGAGGAATCGGGGAGGCAGTTCTCTGTTTGGCCACAGTTCTGTTTACGTGCACTGAGCTGCATGTTTTCCAAGTACTCTGACAAAAGCTTCATTCATTTTGGACATGGATCAAGTCCAGGAGCAGTTCTCAAATTTGTACTGGGCTTACCAGCAACACAACACAGAGACTGTGCCACTGCTGACCATGTTTACCGCCTTGTGGATAAGCCCTGTTAAAATTCTGTTTTTTTCATCTTCTTAGTCCCTATTTCACAAACTAATTTTACTAACTAAATGTCCTTGAGTTTGCTTGTGCTGTTGTAAAGCCACTGACAGGTTCAAGTAAACATGTTAGTTTATCACTGAGATAACATATCAGTGTGTTCTGTGCTTTATTGATCAGCTTGTTCTTTACACTCTCGTGTTTTTACAGTGGAAGATACGGGCGCAGCAGGACGTCAAACTGTCAATGAAAGAGAGGCTTTTGATGCCAAAAACATACTAAAGGTTAGCTGAAATTTACTACTGTTGGATTGAGACACATACTCACTTCTTGACTGCTGTTAATAACAATATGATAGGCAACAGCACTGGGCGGGATGGAGGTGCAGTGGTTAGTAGTGCCAACGCCACAGTAAGAGTGCTAGCTTGAGTCTCCTCGACTCCTGGGGCTTCCTTGTGGCACTTGTTCTCCTTGTGCTTTTCTCTGGGGTCTTTGGCTTCCTCACACAGTAAAGATTGTTCTGGGTGGTCAAAAAGCCTAGAAAAGTGCTATATAAAAGCCAGCCCATTTAAAAAAAACGTTTTTACTGTATTGGTACAATATGCATAGTTTCAATTGGGGAAAAAAATTAAAATACAGTGTTAGAATTTTGTGTATATACTCATTGGGAAAATGTATAAAAGCTCTGAAATGCATAAATAAATGAATACAAATGCATCTTAATTGCTATGTTCAGGAGCTTGCAGCAATATTACACCATCCAATTGATGCAACATTGTTTTTGTTTAAAGTATATTGTGTATAGATTTTCCAGCTGTGGTTGACTTGTCCACAACTAGTCCCATAAGATCTTGTCAGTTAATTGGTTGTTTGCTCTTTTAGTGAAAAAAAACAAACATGAAAATTGAGAGTATTGTATTGATTTTTGGCGCTGATTTACATTTATCTACTTTAGGAAAAGGCGTTTTCATTTCACCCGGGACAAATCGATTATGTTCTCACATTAGCTGTGATACGAGCTATGTAATTTAATGTTAAACCACCTGATCAGCTTCACGGCAGTCCAGGCTCAAATTGTGTTTAGTTATGATTTCATCTCCAGGTGGGAAACACTGATACACTCATGTTGATTATGAAGTTGTGCTGGAAGTGAGCAGCGTTCAGTTTTGCCACCCTGAAACTGAACCAGTAATAAAAAATTTTCTCATGTGCTTCTTCTAGTGTGATATGTCAAAATTAGTTTCCCCCCCCTCCTATTTTTTTGTGTCACAGCTGTAGACCTTTTATATTAAAAGAGGAATGAACCTCAGGTCTGAAAAGTGAAGCCAACCTCGACTAGCTTGTAATTTTTAAAGAGGTTTTGAGCAGTAGTTCTGCAGGCTTTCTAAACGTCTTTCAAAGTTTTTCTTTGGACATTGGCTACGTAGGATTTTTGTTAAGCAACTTAACACTGACCTATGATTCAATCATAAAAGAGGTTCAAGGAATGAACCACATAAAGACACAATTGAATATTGGTTGTTAAGCACTTTGTTAGAAATAGCCTGACATAAAAACATATTTTTCGTTCCAATTTTTTTAATTGAATCTATGAAAAAATCTAAAAATAGCAGTTTGACAGACATAAAATAATATTTTATACCAACAGTAGAGGTATTAGCCAAAAAAACTTGCATATCTCTGCCTGGTAAGCAGTGTGTCCGTAAAATAAAATTAAGAAAACTGGAAAAAGTGGACAAAAGAAGACGTCTGGCCTAAAAAAAACAAGCCTAAAAAGTGTCTGCAGCAGATGAACACTACATGAATGTGACACATTTAAAAAAAAAAAACAACTTGTAAAAATTCTAAAGTTGAGGCTTCAAAGCGAGCCCACAAATTAATGGGTGTTTTCTGTGTCCATCATTTATATACAGTCTGTGCTGACTGACTACTGAAAACCTGTTATTTTGGCAGAAATATTAGGGAACACTACTTAAGAATGTACTTTATTAGCAGTTGTTATTTTTGGTAAAAAAACAACAACAAAAAACAACGCACCAGTACAGTTCAAAGACCAGACTCTTGGTTGTTTGTGTTGTTTAAAAAAACACTTGTCAGAGTCAGGTTGCAAAACTCTTCCTGGTGGAGTTTTGACAACTAAAGTGACAACTGAAATGCGACACTGGAGATGAAAAGCTCTGACATTCACCTTCCCCTCCTCTGCAGAGAAGGCCTTTGTTTAAATAACAACATTGTTGCTGCTGTTTTTTGTTTTTTTTTCTCTGAAAGTGACACAAAGGTGGCAGCCAAACACTCAGCCACCTATAAATATGATAATACCATGTTTGTGACAGCTTACCTTGTTTTCACAATAGAATTTGACAAGCAGTTTTTAACTTTCTAACACAGTGTTGACTGCTTGAAGTCAACACAAGTTATCCTGCTTTGTTGTAGCACACGGTAATCTGAAATAGTCTTGACAATATTTTTTTTACAAGTTTATGAATTTAATGTTTTTCATTACAGAAATTTGGTGCTTATTGTTTTGGAGAGATTGAGCTGAATACTGTGCAGCTGTCCCAGAGATATTCAACAGACTGCACTGGATACTACAGCTCTGCAGGGAGCATCAGCTTCTCTTGAGCTCACGCAAGAGTGAGCATATACTGAGGTGGGAAATTAATAACATTTATAGCTTTGAGAGCACTGCAGCATTCTTGATAGTTCTGTCCAGTAGGTGGCAGCATAGATTGAGTCATTTAACTGTTAACAGAGAGGTGGAGACTGGGTCATGGTTATCCCTTTAATAGAGAAGAATAAAAAAATATTAGATGTACTTTTTTAACCACAATGCCCAAATGAAACATAGGAAATCTAGTTAAATGGATTTTTCAGATACTTGTTTTTATTTAGTTTATAGTTTCCACATTTTCCACATTTTTTTGGGCCTGGTATATTTATCTGACAAGTAGTTGAAGATAAGATAGTATATTAAAACATTTGCTCTTTCATGTATTTCTAAGGAGTAAAAAGCTCAAAAATGTATAAAATTCTAATAACTTTTATATTTATATCAAATGAAACAAAAAGTTGCAGGAAGAAGAAAATCTTATAATCCTGATCATTGTAAAAATGAATAGTTTACAAAAATTAATAGGTAATTTGCAGTTACTTCAGCTATTTCTGTAATGGCCAAAGTAGCTACAACAGTAAACCCATTATTGTAAAATTACCTCAAACAGGAACACATAAAGAAGCCGTTAGGAAAAACATAATAGAGGACCTTATATCATTACGTTCACTGGTCGCTTAGTTAGGTACATCTGTTCAACTGCTCGTTAACACAAATGTTTAATCAACCAACCACATGGCAGCATCTCATTATATTTAGGCATGTAGATATGGTCAAGATGGCCTGCTGAAGTTCAAACTGCAGTATTCTCTTTGGACCCCTTACTAACTAAGCTTAATTTAAAAACTACAGCTTACTTGAGTATTGTTGCTGACCAAGTGCATCCATCATGGCTGCTGTCAGGAGGATAGTGCCTAATTTATACTGCTGTAGTGAATCTACATAGAGCCAGTGATGTACCCTATGGAAGTGGCCAGTGCTGTTGCCAACATTTCTATCTGTATTGACTTTGTTGATGGGGATGTGTAGTTATATTCCTAGGGAGGTGCATGTCAGGTTACGGCGTAGGGTTAGAGAAGGGTTTGTTGTTACATAATACCTATGGTGTTGATTTTACACAGAAATATAAATACCAAATTGTGCCATGCCACAAAGCTCAAAACATCTTAGTGGTTTCTTAAACATGACAGTGAGTTCACTGTTCTCAAACAGCCTCCACAGTCACCAGATCTCAGTCTAATAGAGGACCTGATGTGATGGATGTGATGTGATGGAAAGGAAGATTGGCATCATGTATAGGCAGTCTGTATCACCTGTCTGATGCTGTCAAGTCAATGTGGACCATAATCTTTGAGGAATGTTTCCAGCACCCTGTTGAACCTCTGTCGTGAAGAATTAAGGCAGTTCTGCAGAAAATCTGAGGTGGTCCAATGCAATACTAAGTGTACCTAACAAAGTAGCTGTACACAACTGAAAGTTAAAAAGCTGTTGTCCAAAGTGATTTAAATTTCTTGGTGCTGGTTAAAGAACAGGTGATATAACATATGCCCTCGCACCTTGTTAAAATTGTGCTACTGGCATTAAATTCAATTTCATCTAAATATTTGGCTTAAACAATTTACAATCTTTGTATCTTGTTTATGTTTACACTTTACACGGCATCCCAATAGTTTGCAGTGCTGATAGATTCAAATGCAGATCTTCTGCCAAACTGGCTTCTATAGCTGTCCAAACACTGGTTGCATTTCATGCTGCACTAATCTCTTGCTTGCACTACTCTACGTCATAGCTGTGATTTACACCTTTCCTTTCATCTTTTCAACGCACTGCCTCATGAAAGTGTGAATGCATCACTGATATGATCTTTCAGACCTTTTTTTCCCCTCCAGTTTTTTTTCTTTTCCTTTTTCTTTAAATCTTTGCCTTTCCCACATGAACCTTGTCCTCACTTCCGACTGTCAACAGTGTCAGTGAATACAGACACATGCTTTTGCCATCACAGCTTTTTTTATTTTAGCTTTCCCCTCAGCTGGCAATCCTCTCTGTTTGGCATGCAGGAGGGTGATTGCCAGGCAGCCAAAAGTTACACTGATAAAAACAAAGGGGTCTTTTTGTTTGTCAGCTTTGCAACCCTGTCCTATCCACCCTCCCATCCCAGCAGTGGCATGATTTTCTTTTCTTCTCTTTTTTCTTGAAGCTGCTTGCACAGATACCCATGCAGATTTTGTTATTGGATATAGACTAGCCAGCTGAGCTGTCCATACCCTGACTATTTCATTGTCTTGGAGTACAATCTTTTCCGACCTAGGACCTGGGACCTAATTAATCATGCCCAGAGCTCTTGACAGCATGCTTTTTAGTGGGTCAGGATTGCATCCAACATAACAGCACTCCAGCTGACAACAGAATTCTGAGAGTTGCCAATACTATTGCTCCTAAGCACAAAAAGAAAGCATCACAAGGCAACTGAAATTTGATTGAATTCACTGAGACTATGCCTCTGTTTTTCTTTTGGCAGGGACATGATTGAGGATGTTTTGCACAGATGTCCGCATTAATGATTGTACTGAAAACACATGAGGAAGCATACGTCATCCGTAGACACGGACTCTGAAGAGAGATACAATTTGTCCTGAGACTTAATATAACGCATTCAGACTGACTGTTTATTTAAATGGCCATATGTCTTCTTAGTTGTATAGATCAGGAGCATATTGGATTATGGCTGCAATGAAGGAATAATTTCTCACTATCAGACATTCATATTGTCTTGATAAATTGGTTAATTATCTATGAAATGTCAGGAAATTTGGAAACATGGGTAACATTTAGGATGCCAGATTTAACATTGATAAGTGGGAAGCAAACATTTAGTAAATGGTTTTTGAAACTGTAATTTAGTTTTAATTAAGTTAAAAGCTTCGTGTTTAATATTTAATAAATTTTCAGTCTGTTTTCAGCTATAAATGTGTCCAAGTAAGAATTTGCTCGCAAAAAGATTGATAGATTGCTGAATTGTATAGATCATTTGTTCTTTATGTCTGTTATTTATATAGAAAGGACATAACCTAAAAAGTTGCTGAAAAAATAATTACTACAGTCTATTTTAAATCACTCATTTCTGTAAGGCTAAAGTCCCAAAAAGGCCTAGAAGCCCGGTCAGTAAATCCCCTGCAACCGTCACTCTCTAGGGAAAAATGTATATCGACCAAGTCATGGTTGGAGGCAGTTGCTCGTTAAAACTGGTTACAAGCAGTGAGAACTGTGACCAATTTCACCTTGTGTCTGCCAGCAACCTCCAGGAAGCACTTGCCACCAGCCAAAGAATACACATTTTCCCCTTACCACCGGTGCTTGCCAGATGTTTGCCAATAGGTCTCTAGGACTGTGTGACAAGGGCCTAATGCTCCAATCAAACTAGAAAAAACAGTAGTTGAAGATCGTGGCATGATCGTGACTACTCAGCCTACAATGGGGACCAAATCTCCAACTACTCGCAGTCAGTTGTTCTCTTCAAAGAACCTTTGGTACATCAGGATGGCGATAAAACAGCAAGTCATTCTTCTAACAGTTTCTAATTAAATGTTGCATGTTTGCATGTTTTTGATAATATGAAGATTAAAATGGATAAATCTGTAAAAATAGCAAATCTGTTGCAATTTTTTGCAAAGCTGTTGTCTACACACACAGATAAACATATCAAACAGAAATATCTGAAACAATTGTTTCTTGACTGGACACAGTTACACATTTTTCAAAAACAAAAACAGACTTTATTGTAAATGGCATTTGTGCTAACATGCCTAGTAATGCCCAATGAGGTCTTAGTCCTAGTCAAAAAAAGGAAAAAACTTTATTTTGGCTATGAAACCACATGTCATATTTCCTACACCATGACACCCTGTTGTCACAACGTAAGCAATTTTACGTTTCATCTGTGAGTGGTCAGAATGTCATGGCTTATCTGTGAACATAGTTAAATGTGGCTTTGCATGTCCGTGTGGGTGAGCTTGCTTACGCACTGCCCGACATACATAGTTTTTTCCTGTCTCTGCCACATCCCTCTACCTAATTAGTCATCTCCGCAGTCCCTGCAGTGAGAACGTCCAACTAGACCCTTAAGATTTCAAAACTAGCATGAGCCAATTTAAATAAGACTGATAAATGAGACCCCTGCGTCTGTTGGTGTTACCAGCGACCTCTTTCCCTTTGTGGATCTGCGTCTCTATTTCTAACGATCTAAAGAGACAGAGGAGTTGGGATTTTAATTAAAACGTTACACATTTTAGCTGTTTATGCAGGCATGTGTGCATGTGCTTGTTTACATGCATTGATAAGCATTTAGAAGGGCGGTAAACGACACCCACTGAAAACGTGCCTTTGCAGTATAAAACAAGCTGATAAAACCTTATTTTCCAGCCCATTTGTTTTTGTGATTTTTAAAAGGATTGAAAGCAAAAGCAATCATTTAGTTGAGCCTGCAACACTTTTAAAACTTGCACTGAACTGTTCAGTAATAAGAATTCATATCACATTTGGTAACTGAAGTCTTGTTATCTTGACCAAGTATTGTACCCCCCGCTCCCCCAACCCGATTTGCATAGTTAATTTCATGGCAATGTTCAAAGTAGCCTTTTTAAATGCAAAAGCCAGCTTTTAAATGGGTTTTACTTGATCAGTGTCAGTCTTTTTTTTTGTTCTTTTCTTTTTAGTACATTTTGGATTTTGATATTCAGAGCCACACTTTGGAATTTTTCATAGGGTAATTAGAAATTAAGCTTTCTTTCGATATGGAAAGCGTTAACGTCTGCTGGGGAAAAAATAGATTTTGGCTGACAGACATGACCTTTAATACAGTAGATATGTTTGATTTGCATGCTTGGAGTAACTAATGACATGCATCAAATCAATTAAGTGCCTAATTACTTTTTAAGGTCACAGTAAGGTTTGCTCAGTGTACACTCAGACTGATTCAAAGAATAGTTTAAATCAAAAATGACATATCAAAAAGTAGTTTGGGCCTTTTTGTGCCGTGTATTCCTCTAACACACTTGAATCCAGTTGTATGAACTTATTCACTTGTGTCCATGGGAAGTAGAAAGGTGATCTATAAACAATCCTGCTAGACAAAACTAAAATTTTGAAACTGGATATTGTTAAGGGTAAAATATGACGCCGTGCTCTTTTTAAACTCTCTTATGTTTGACTCTCCAGTCGTGTGTCACCACCGACTGAATTTCACACTGATCACTCTGTCACTAATAGACGTAAACAGGGCCTTGATGGAGAGCCAAGGCTAGAGTATTTGAAATGTCTAATATGTGTCTCTAGCGAGAAGGCAGGTGATCCCTGCACCAGCTCTTTATCATTCAGAGTGCTGAGTCTGGAGGCTGCCTGCAGCTGTCCACGTCTGTTTACTGCTGGAGGCATTCACACAGGGAGGAAAGGCACGAAGCCTAAAGTGTTTGAACAGTCAGAGCTACTGTTTACTTTATGTACACTTAGCACTATAAGATTTTAAAATGGGGCTGTAGGAGATTATCATCACCAGTTACATTCTGTTACTTTAAAAAAAAAATAAAAAATTATACTTTAAGCTATGAAATGTCAGGAATTGTTGAACATGTTGCATATAAGGACCCAAATTGCCTCTCAAAATCTAGATATGTTCCATTTACAGTAATATGAAAGAGAACAGTCATTAAATCCTCACATTTAAGACATTTATTGACATTTTTGTGTAGTAAACCACTTAAATGATAAAACGTTTGGCAACTAAATCCACCAGATCTTTGACAGGTGTGTATACACAATCAGCAGACACGGTCGAGATGACCTGCTGAAGTTCAAACTGAGCATCAGAATGGGGAAGAAGGGTGATTTTAAGTTACTTTTCAGAAACTGCTGATCTGCTAGGATTCTTCTCCACAACCATCTCTAGTGTTTACAAAGATACTTTATCTTTTTTCAAACTATCTAGCAAAGCAGCAGCTCTCAAAAATATCTTATTGATGCCAGAGGTCAGAGGAGAATGACCTTAATGCTTCAAGCTGATAGGAAGGCAACAGTAACTCAAATAACAATTGTTACAACCAAGCTATAAAGATGAATATCTCAGAATACACAACACCCCAAGCCTTGAAGCATACAACATAACAATGACTTTTTCTGTGTACAAATGGCCTCTACAGTTACCAGATCTCTATCTAATAGAGCATCTTTTGAATGGGTGATGCTATTATGTCAACATGGAGCAAAATCTCTAAGGAATGTTTTTAGCAACTTGTTGAAGTCTAGCCACAAAGAATTAAGGAAGTTCTTAAGGCAAAAGGGGGTCCACCCAAGTATTAGAACTGGGTTGAACGGTGACTGGAGTACTTGTGGCCTTCTTCTTCTTTTAAGATGTGCAGCCCAGTGCTTCATGGTCTATTTTTATGTATGATTTTTGATTGAATTTATCTGCACATTAGGCCAGGAAGCAACACTGAAAGCAATAAGAGTCAAACAAAACTGTAAGGTGGTGTTTCATAAAATCAAAAATGAGCTCAAGGTTGCTAAACTGTTCCGGAGAGCACTGCAGAGGTGGGTGATTGCTGTTATAGTATCACTAGTGCTGCTTTACAGAACAAAATAATGTAATAACACAAGCACAGATGATGATCAACACTCTTATTTCAGCACTAAATGCGAAGGATGCTTATACAAAAGTTATAAATGTTGTGTCATCTCTTTATCATGCAATGTGAAACCCCTTAGTGCATCACTTAACACTCAATTGTTTTTTTTTTTACTGTTAGTATATAAAAGTGCAGGTGATGGGGATTTGTCATTTATAATAGCCGGTATAAGCTTTATAATACAGAGTAAAAATGAAACCCTGTACTGAGACCGAGCGTGTCACAGTTCAGAGTATTTGCCATCTTCTGTTTATTGTGCACGTTTAATTGAAAAAGGTGCTACACTCTCTTCCACCTCTGCAGCAGCTGCCTGCAGTGCAAAACAGCAGTTTTCAGTACTTGCCAGGAAAAGGCAAACTGCTGTCAGACTGCTCTCAACTAACTTTGCACTTTTAATAGCTGAGTGACCCAGTTTGAATCCTATTGAATTAAATCTATACACATTTATAGCAGCTCTAGTTACAGCTGTAAGTCACTAAGGATTACTTATTAAATGTCTCCCCGTGCGGTTTATTCTCTCAAAATATCTTCTTTTGATGGGATTTCCTGTCCATGATCCTGTTTACAGGCTATTTGCTTTTTTTTTTTCTTCACTGTGTCCTTGGGTACCTCCAACTGGACATACACAATTCTCACACACACACACACACACACACACACACACACACACACACACACACACACACACACACAAACACAAAAACCACAGAGGGGACCTTTGTAAGAAAACAAGTACTTTATCAATATTTCATGCCTTAATGCCCTTTACTGTACTATTAGGGTCCCTTTTTATTTTTATTTTCTGTACATTTGTATTGCATAATTGCATATGGGCATGAAGTAACTGACTTAGAAAGTCACCTGTACAGTAGTGTGCAAAAGTCTTGAACCACCCATCATGCCTTTATATTTTTCTTCCAAGGAGAACTATTTTGTATTTTTTTTAAAGTGGTGTTGAGCAAGGGTTCTCCAGGATCTCGAAAGGTCTTTCAAAGTTTTTCTTTGGGAATCGGCTGCTTTTTTAAGCAACTTAATGCTCACCTATGAATCATTTAAGGATAAAAGAGCAATTTATTCAAGGGATGAACCTGTATTGTCCACACATAACAGACAACTTGGCAATAAAAATACATAATTTCTTTAATTGAATCAACAAATGCCAAAGGTAACACAGTTTGACAGGCAGACAGTTTTTGCACCAACAAGGTGACTCCCAAAGTGCTATTAACTGAAAACCTGGCATATCTCAGCATGATGTGCAGTAAGTCCTTAAGCAATTTAAGGAAACTGGACAAGTGGAGGGCAGAAAAGAAGTGGCAGGTCTATATAACAATCTAGAGCAGATGAACAGTATCCAAAACTCATGTCCTTAAGAAACTGGAAAAGATCCAGCAAAGACCTGACACAGGGCCTGAGAGATGCATCTGACCTTGTTTGCCAAAGTCTCAGCGGAGATGATGTTAGTGAAAGTGGCTGTCAAGAAGCCATTGTGGTTTTGTTAAGGTCAGGTCTTGTTAAGTGACACATCCATATTTAAAATTTTTGTTTCAAATCGTCATCACCATATATGGAAGTACAACACTGAGTGTGTAGAGCCATCCTTAAAACACAGTAGAGGCTCTATCATTGTCAGGCTGTACGGATGAATGGATTTATAAATGCATAGTAAATAATCAAACAATCATACCAAATATTGACTTTCAAGCTTGTTGAAATTGTATGTATGCTTGGACACATTTTAAAAAGTCGCTGCTCCCATTTTCTTAGGAAAATAAAAAGACTTAAAAAGGTGGCTCAAGACATCTGAGAATTTATAAGCAAGTAATGAAAGAAAATCAGCAGACTAATTTTTAGATGAACATAACGGTCATTAGTTGCAGCCCTGGGGGTGCTTTAAAGTACAAAATTCATCACTGATTATGTGTTGCAGGTCTTTGATGAACACGACAGCAGGATTGGAAATGTTAAGAAATGCTCGCTGATGAAGAAGTTCTTTGCTGACAGCTGGACACGGACACGACGTTACAGCATCTTTCCTGAATCTTATGTTGAACTCATTTGGAAAATTGGGATTTGGTTGTTTTCTCGTGCTGTATATTCTGTTTTGATTTGCCAGGAATAAACAAATGTGTGTTGCATCCAACCATTGCCTTCTGAAATTAATTGTTGTGTAGCAGAAATTCCCGAAGTGATCTTTACAGAGCAGTTGCATCACTAATAACCAATGTACATCTGTGATAAGGTCCAAAGCTCCTGTTGAGCTTCACGACCTGTTTGTGAGACAGAAAAGAGACGCGTTGTTTACATTTGTGGATGGGAAATATTAACAGATAAGGAAGCCTTCAAGTTTTTTGCTGCATGGAGTCTTGCCTGATATTCAAATGAAGCTTCCCGTCCCTCTGCTCCTTTTGTGTAAACTGATTACGCTCGGTGGAGGATTGATATGGTTTAACTGCCTAGAGAGGAGCAGGAGGAACCGATGCCATCAGCTAATCCCTTTACAATTAAAGGCACTCTTCCACAGCGTGACTCTTGATGTGTGGAAGAAGATGTTAAACAAGTTGCATGGAGCTGCTTTTATGTTTAAGATGCAAGAGGCTTCACATTGTGCTTTTTGATATGTATGATTATACAAGTTTTGGTTAAATGAACGTGAATATTGCCATGTTAGGCACATTAAAGAGCATTGTAGTCTACTGTGAGCTCTGTTCTGTGAAAGGCTGTAATAGATGTGATTCGGTCATGTGTTGATGGCTTTAAATAACATAAAAGGGTTTATATACATACAGCATTGTCTTCTTGGTTGGTATATTTATTTTAAAATGCCTCTTGTCATCAAAAATTGCTATAAAACATCCAATAGCAATACATATTTCTTGGCCACAGAAGGGTGTGAGAGCATGACACCTTGAGTTAACTAACATGATAATCTGAGGTGTTTCTTCACATCTGAGTAACACATGTTTCTAAGTATTTGATTATCAGAGAAGTAAAAACACTCGGTCCCTCTGCTGATACTCGTATATAGAAGAGCAGCACTCTTAAGAACTGTCTGCAATTAAAATAAATAAAATAAGGCTCTTTGGAGTCTTCTCCCTAAAGCCTGTTATCTGAAGCAATGAACAGCTCTCATCAGCATGTTTTCGATTCGTTTTTTTTCCTTTCGTTTACATTGAAGATTCCCATAGGAGACTTCCTTTGCAAGGATCCAAAGAGATGCTTCCAAATAACCTCTTAAATTAAAAAAAAATCTTTAAAAGCTAATGGTGCAAAGCAGAATAGAGTCTTTAAATAATTCTAGGTGACCCAGATCAGCTGTGTAACCATTAATCTGCAGCACATTCATCCAGACGTGAGTAATGACGACCTCTTGATTAATACATCATGTCCACCACCTTGTATTCCTGATGTGCGCAGCAGGCTAGCACTGTGGGACATTTCTCCTGTTGCCCTTGCGTCGCAGTTTGCGAGCTCTGCACAGTCAGGAAGGCCTGCGACTGCCACATCAACTATTTTGATGGCAATGTCAGGGTTGGTTTGGCCTGCTAAGCACCATCCCAGAAATGTGATCCTGCCCCCTGGCTACTCAGCCACGGACAATATTGGTAATCTTAAACATAAATGAATCTGAGCAGAGGGCTGGATTAGGTTTATCTTCATGGGGATGGAATGCACAGCAGAGGGAGCGAAGGAGGAGAGGGCATGCAGAGTTTAGGCAGCAGCAGGAATAACGTGGATAGACTTAAGATGATGTGCAGCTACAGCAGAACTCGAGGTCATAAAGAATGGGGGATAAAAGCTGCAACACCACACATTTAAACTTGTTTCGTTCCACAGTCCATCTTTACAACATCATTTGGTGCAGGCAGTCAAACCAATTATAGTCTCAGCATTTTAACATCAGAAAGGCTGATTTATAATTACAGATTAAACTACTGGGAAATCTATAAATGCACAATAGAAGAATGAGGCAGCTAGTGTTTCCTATGTGTTGCTGAAGGTATAAGTATGGTTATAACAGCTAATTCTAACTGATAACTTCCTAAAATCACTTTGGAAGCTAAAATAGTTACACAACTCAATAACAGCTGAGCATTTACTCAATACAGTTCAAAGAAATGTTGAATTTCCAGAGTACTGTATCACCAACCTGCCAAAGTAAGCAAAGGCCCAGGCTCGTCTGCAAGCTAGTTTATGCTCATTGCCCATGTATCTGAGTGCATGTGATCATTAAACATAGTTTTAAAACTATGACTGTATAAAGGATGTTCTTGCAATCATTGGTTCAAATAATGAAGTCATCTTAGTCTGAGATTGTGGTTATATCTTATATGGTCATCTCTGCACAGAAGCACCACCCATTTGCTGTTTTAACCTTTTGTCTGCAATGGGCAGCCAGTTAAAGGAAAGTTGGGTTAAACAAAGCGTAGCCAAGACAAACTGTTTCATTCAAAGGCCTGTTCACTACACTTCTTGTCACTTTCATTTGCATCAAATCAGATGAAATGGATTCACAGATGTTTAAGCTTTCTAGGTGGACAGGCTGAGATCCCTGATGTTTAACTGACTGTGTGTTACGCTGTGATGATTGCTTCCTTCATTTTTTTTGTCAGAGAGTTAGATAAAAACAATGGCACCAGTCTTCATTCTGTCAGTTAACTGAACAGAGGGATGCCCGGCACTGCTTACAAGCACCTTCACAAGTCAACATTTAATAAACTTGAAAACATCACATTCAGGTTTTGGGAAAAGGGAACAAGCGGCGAATCATAAAATTTTCTGTAATGACACATCCAATATAATACAATAAGCATTGTTTTGAGTCCATTTATATCTGATGTCAGATTTTAGAGTGAGATAATATGTAATTCTGACATTGGCATCCTCTCCCGGTGCTAATTTTAACATAAATGAAACCTCAGCTAAAATGAGGCCTTTTGGGACTCTTCGGTGACCACTGGCAGTCCAGGGAACCATGTTGTGGGCACTACTTCCTTATGATATCAACTAAATTGCAGCAATTTTCCTCTCATTTCCTTTTCACTGTCTGAACCCAGCTGTAGGCATAGGCTAAATGGCATTCTTCCAGAAAACATTTGTTCTACTTGTATGACTCATTTACAGTGTGACTGTTAGGATTTCTGAGTGTGTGAGTGTGTGTTTGTGTGTGGGCTGAAAAAGTAAATCAAACAACAACAAGAAGACGTTGAAATAATGATTTAAAGTGAGCACAAATAAATGATTAGCGCAGGATCTAATCTCCCCTTTAACTCTCCTTCTCCCTCCCTCCCTCTCTCTCTCTCTCTCTCTCCCTCTCTCTCATTTCCATTCAGTGTGTTGAGGCGGCAGCAGCAGTCTCGTATGTGGCTCATTGGCTGGAGGACAGCGGCAGGAGCAGCAGTAGCAGCAGTAGCAAGAGGATACATCCCAGACCACACTGCCCGAGCACCATGGTGGCTGTGAGAATCGTTGCTTGCCTGTGTCTGCTGGTGGGCGTCTCGCTCCAGGTGGACGTGAAAAGTGGGAAAGAGGCAGGAAAAGCCGGGAATTTCATGGAAGATGAGCAATGGCTGTCAACCATCTCCCAGTACAGCCGTAAGATCAAGCACTGGAATCGCTTCAGAGACGTGAGTGCTGTATTTGGTGTAATTAACACAAGCATGCGTTGTCGTGTCTTTAGCTCTTCCTATACTGGGCTTTCAGAGGTGTTCCCTGTGGAGAAAGCGCAGGCTGGTTTCTCAGGTGATTTTTGCGCACAGTTAACTGTCAACCCGAAGTGCACGTATACCCAGTTTTATCAGTTTGTGCATGAGAAATACTTTGAAAAATGAAAGTATTCACACAGGATGCTAGAATTTAAGCTTAGACTACAGGTCCGAATGAATGCGCGTGTGCGTGTGCGTGCATCGATCATGAAACCATTCAGATTCATTTCACTCTTCTTCTTTTTCATTTTTTTTATTCGATTTTATACATTTATTGCTTTTTAATACAGGGGGAATGCCAACTATTTTATTGCCTATACCTGCGGTTAAAACTGACACTTTTCGTCTATGGACCGTCTTGCAAGTGAATGCAAGTGAATACGGTAAAACCCAAAGGAAATCTACGACATATGGTCTCAAAAGCTATTTCCAAGCTCCTTCTGGGTAACTGTGATACTCTGAACCGTATCTCTATTCATGAATTCCCATTGATCTGCCATATTGTAAATGTAGAGCTCACAGGTAGGAGTCTTCCTGGGCTTTCAGACTGAAAAGACACACAGCAAGCCATCTCCTGTGTTGTCAATAAATCATAAATAGAAAATATCAAATATTAAAAAAACAAGCATGGCCAATGCGCAAGAGTAACATTCCCTAAAGCTGGAAAATAAGTGATAAAATTTAAAATATCTAAATTGCGAAGGCCAAAATTTAGTCACATTGTTAATAAAGGTGGAATTCCATGATTGGTAAATTTAAAAAAAAGCATTTACTTTTTAACACCATTTGCAGATTGCAGCTAAACAAATATGCTTTATAAGGACCAAAATAAATACTATTTGAAGATAGTGCCTTAGATTTCCACAAATTTCAGAGAACTGTTTTGGAATTTTGTAGATTAAAATATTAATCACAAACATAGGCCTAAATGCAGGCTAACTGGGTAAAGTTACAGCAACCATTTACATTTTGTGAGGTCCAAGCAATCCCACCTTTTTGTGACGGGACAGGCCTACATTTTCACGAAATCCTGCTGTGAAACCTTTTAACATCAACAAATGATGCACCTGATAAATGCAGGCTCGTCATCACAGTAGTGCAGCTTCCTGTAAATCAGATTCCTGCTTATTAATTTCCACCATTGCCAACAATAGCCTGATGCGAAAAGAGATATGATAAGAACAGCTATCTTGTTGTAAACCACAAAGCAGACAGGTGTGAACTAATCCAGATCCTTATAGTGGGAGAAATTCCTCAGTCTTTTGTGCCATTAAATATTTGAAAGCTCAGGATGAGACCGTCATTTTAATGTTGTAATGATGAAGGTCTCATTTTAACTGAGGAGGACTGGGTGGAATGATGACAGTGATGATGGTGCTTTCACAAATGTATATTTTTTATTTTTGTGTGTTGCTTTTTGAAGCTGACATAGAAAGTTGGATTCCATCTAACTTCATCCCATCCCAGTATCCACAACTGGTGCATACCAGCATTGATTACCCATTGGCTGATGACCCATTTGACAATATTAGTTCTTTCTTTCATCACCAAATTACAAATCCCACCCACCGTGACTGCTGGTGATTAAGGACAAATGCTGACACTCAAGCCAATATTGATTCTGCTTATAGGTCAGATGCTTTATTGATTCTCCTATTGATTCCTGATCAGTTGTCTGTTGCCTGGAAAAAAGCAGGCCATTACAGGCCTCTTTTAGGTTTATTAGCGCTGATGATAGGAAAAAAGGCACAAATGCATGCAAAAGCTCAACTTCTATGAGTTCAGTGGAATTGTTTTGCAATACTGTTGTGTTAGAAAAACATGGCAGCATTTCTGTTGGAACTGATTGATCTTGGAGGCGTACAGTTCCAAGGGTTTGGACTATGTGGAACAATTTGGCAACTGGAACCTGGTTTCAATTTCAGTACCTGGCAATAATAACTGGTCAGGGCATATATAATCAGGGCAGACATGTTAAACGAAGGGAGGATGTGCACAACACTCAGATCACTAGCTAAAAATAAGTCAATCCTGTCTCTATAAAGGTTAAGACAGTTTTACAGCTGTTGATTGATTGATTCAGTGCTGTGGATGGTTTGAATCGCTGCACTTTGTGTTGTTGCTGTGAATTGTCTTGTGTTACACTCTGATGTGTTTCTAATATTAAATCCCCCCTCAGTGATATAAATAGGAAGGTTGATATTAAAACATCTGCAGCCAAGAGAGGGATATGTGGGCACTGGGGGAGACAGTTAGCTTATAAAGGGTCAGGAGGCTATGACGCTGGGTGTGCCACATGGTTACAATAGTCACTGCCAAAAGACTGAACACATGGCATAAATCAGGATGCACGAGATCTCTGAGGAGGAGTTGGTTAGCAACGCTTAGATCCAGGCCTCTACCTTGACAACCGGACAGCTGTTTGATCTCACTGCTGAGAAATATCACCTCAGACAGATAGTCTTATCAGAGTCTGCCAGAGAGAGAAGCTTCAGCACCTCTGACCATGTCTGTTGACGTGCAGGAATGTGTCCGACTGGAAAGAATTCGTAATTGAATCGCAAATTTGTGCTTTCATGCAGATTTAAATATTATCTCCACGGGTGTTTGGAGGAGTTCGGCTCTCCTGTTAGATTGGATCAGCGTTTGAGTGACAGATAGGGTGAACATAGCGATATGGGGCCTCTCTGCGGGCAGTTAGCAGCACGTCCAGCCACAGTGTGCAGAGAAGATTTGACATGAGAGTCTTCTTCAATCCATTTGAGTTTAGCTTGAGTTTAGTTCAGTAAAAGATTGTGTAGCAAAAGATTGGTGAATGCCTTACAGCTAGGCTCACTCCAGTGGTTCTCATACCACAGAGCAGGCACTACTAGTGGGGAATGGACCATGAGGAGAAAAATATCGATTGAAACTGGGTTGAATGGAGAGTATTTACAAAGGAAAAATAAACAGTTTGGACTTTGCAGATGCTACTGTGCTGACCTTTATTTCACTGCAGTTTAACTTGGATCCTTTTTATGGTTAATGATTCGTGCAAATTGTGGGATATGGCGCGTGAACCTTTTTTTGGCTGTGAATAGGGTATTCCAGAAACAGGTTTTAAAACCAGTGGTATAGAGTATACTCTAGAAGGAGTATATAGTGTCTATTATTGTCTCTAGCACAAGCCCATTGGGAAAAAGCTTTATGACATTTAGGGAAGGACAGTGATAAGATTTCATTGATATCGGTGTGATTATTGATTCTGCTTAAAGGTCAGATTCTTTATGTATTCCTGATGATTTTTTCAGTGTAGAAACATTTTTTCAGCACAGCAGTGACAGCTGTTTTATTATTTCTCACTCTGAAGTGCAAGTCCACTGTAGAAAGAAAGTTTGCATTTACTTTAGATTTTCCCAAGCCCCTTTCCTTGAGTTCAAAATACAAACATGCAGAACATTTATTTTAATCTCAAAAGCAAAAGATGTTAATGTTGCAGTGATGTGAGACACTTTATTTTCATTTGAGAAGCTTTCATTTGACTATTTGGGTGTAATTAAATTAAAGACTCGATGATAAAAATTCTCAATCCTACTTTTGTTTTGTTTTTTTCTTTACCTCATTATCATTATTATTTAAATATACAAACAACCAACCCACTACATCCCTATTGCCAAATCCTCAGTGGAACAATCCAAGCAGAATGCTGAGCAAACTAAAAAATAGAATAAAATTAGTGGAATGCTTCCTTAATAATTCCTGAATGATTCAGTCATTCAGTTGTTTAAGCAGCTAGTCTTCATCAACATTCACTCACACATTCACTGGTCACTTTATTAGGTATATATGTTCAACTGCTTGTTAATAAAGTTATCTAGTAATCCAAACACATGGCAACAACTCAACAGTGAATTCATTTAGGCAAATAACAATGGCCAAAATGTTCAAACTGGGTAAGAAAGGTGATTTAAGCAGCTTTAAATGTGGCATGGCTGTTGGTGGCTGACAGGCTGGTCTGAGTATTTCCACTGCTGGGATTTTCCCACACAACAATCTCTGGGGATTACAGAGAATGATCTGGGGAAAAAAAGATCCAATGAGCAGCAGTTTTCTTGTTGCGGCGAGAGGTTAGAAGAAAATGGCCAGACCGCCTATAACTGAGAGGAAGGCTACAGTTCACATGGGCTCACCAGAATTGGTCAATAGAAGAAGATTGGAAAAATGTTGTCTGGTCTGATGAGTTCATTTGGATGGCACAGTTCAGGCTGCTGGTGGTAATGTAATGATGTGGGGATATTTTCTTGGTACACTCAGGGCCCTCCTTTTGTTGCTGACCATATCCACCCTTTTATGACTGCAGCGTACCCATTTTCTGATGGCTGCTTCCATCAGGAACACCATGTAACAAACCTCAAATCATCTTAAACTGGTTTCTTGAACATGACAATGAGTTCACTGTACACAAATGACGTCCACACTCACCAGACCTCAATCTAGTAGAGCATCTTTAGGATGTGCATGGAAGGACGGCAGCTGACAAAGCTGCAGCAACTGTCCGATGCTATCATGTCAATATGGACCAAAATCTCTGAGGAATGTTTCCAGCATCTTGTTGTATCCATGCCATGAAGAACGGAGACAATTCTGAAGACAGAAAGGGATCCAACCCACTACTAGCAAGGTTTACCTAAAAAGGGTCCACTTTCCAAAAAATCTTAATCCTTTAAATGTTAAACACTAATTGTTATATAGTTCGGGCTATTTCTTAGCTAAGCTCTTAGCAGATGGGGGTGTGCGTAATCGCATAGGGATGGTTTGAGCCCTTGCTCATTCAACCCTCTTCATACATTTGTATAGAGGCACCTCATCAAAAAAAAAAAATGAAGGTAAATTCAACCACAGCACAGGAGGAGATACTGTAAGCAGCCAAGTTGGCTTGCTTCTACTCAGAGGAGACTATTCTCTGCTCTGTCGGGCACTGAGACGTACCATCTGAAATGCGAAGGGGCTGCATTTGTTTACTAGCTGTCTTGGCAAACAGGAGGTGTGAAAACAGCAAACAGGAATATTCATTCCTGCATCGAAATAAAATGAAACAGAGTGGGGAGGAGGGGGGTCGCCATGTGGGCTTTATAAACCAAGTAGTGGGTGGTGTTTCAATTGGACCAGCATGGGGATATAATGAGGAAACGTTGAAAGGAAGAACAATAAGAGCAGCAGATGTAGAGGGTATACACAGGATGTTATACAAGCTCCTTTATGACAGGCGTCAATGTCGAAGCTGTAATCATGACATACTGCTGGTGTCAAGATATCAAATCTCCCAACAAAGATTCCCCTGCCCTTGGATTCACACAGAATTCAGCCACACAAAGCAGGAGAACAGGTTACAAATGACAGCGCACAGCTTAATTAGCCCACAGCTTCGTTTAAAAAAAAAATGTCTGTGAGCACTTGTCGTATTTCTTCATCGCAACACAAGTTTCACTTTGCATTCTGGTGCATTCGGATGAATCCGCTCAGTGGGAGCTCAGGCCGTCACTCGCGTGAACAATACTGCGCTGTTCATTCCCGGCCAGATTCCTTACATCTCTCTGAGCAGTGCAGAGAGGGACCTCATTAAGTAGCCATGCAGCCTTTCAGCCAACCACAGAGGGCTGTTTAAAGTTTGCACCTGCTCTACTGCCAGCTTTGTTTTTAATGAGGCTAAATTGCCACATATTTTTTTAGGTAAACGGCTCTTCGGTTCTTTTGGTTATTAAGGTGGTCACAGTGAAGAAAAATATGAGGGATCATTAGGCTTATTGTTGGCTAGGAATTCATTTGATTTACTACAGTGATAAGAGCAATAATTAGATAACTGCAAGTGCTACTCCAATTTTACCCAAGCCTCTCAGCGTGCTTAAATCTACATTTTCAATATTCATTAAGGAATGCCTGTAGAAAGGGAGAACAACAGTGTTTTATAAACCAAACCAGCTCGAGCTTCAGGGCAGCAAAAATGATTTCTTTTATTATTAAAAATCTGTTTATTATTTATAAATGCAGTGTGTTTAGATGTAGACATGCAATGAGCTCAAGCGATGGCTCGTCTGACACACCTGGCAGTGTGTTTGTTAGTTACAAGTTTGTATAAGCTCAAGTTTCAATCCACACAATTAGTTTGATAAAAATGTTTCCTTTTTTTTAAGCTGCTCATTTGACATTTGATTAGACTTCAAAAGTGCCTTTATGACACTTAATAAGCCAAACAATTAATCAATCAACTAATCAAACTGAAAAAAATAATCAGCACATTATACCTGCCGTCTTCCCTGTTGGAGCAATGGTGGCAAATGTTTTGCGGTCAGAGGGTTGCAAAGCAGTTTGCAGGTGGGCAGCAAATGTAGACCAGGCAAAGCAACTTGAATAGCTTGCCACATATTAGATTTACATATAGGATGCCTAAAAGAGTATGATATGAGCCATCAGCTGGTTAGCAATAAGATCAGTAAATCTCCTGGGGTTGTGGCTGAGCGTTACTTTTTGCACTAAATAAACTAACACTTGCTTTATTTCATATTCAGGCATTCTCCTGCAATAAATCAAATAGCTGTTGCATAGCTTCTTGGGTTAACTACCTTACTTCAGTATGAGATGACAAGCCACAGGCAGTTTGTTAGTAATAATGGCGTAAAAGTGATGAAGATTCAGAGAGCTGATCAGGAAGAATTAGCTTATGATCCACTCTTATGGTGTTTCCCCCCCCAACTTTGTTTAATCTGGTCCGAATCAGTTGATGATTTTGTACATTTGTAGCTTTTTAAAATAAAATAACTTTATTGTTGTCCATAGGTGAAAATCATTCTGTATCAGGCTGTCATACTCCAAGAGAGCAGGCAGGACTCAATCAAAGACTCAGAATGCAGATCGGTCAATTTATTGACAGTGATGTGAAAAAAAAAAACTATTTACATAAAAAAGGGAAAACATCCAGGGTCTCTATGTACAGTATCCTAGCCGACTGTCCGATAGATTCATCTTTAGACTCGATAGCAAAATAGACTTCTCTCTTTCCAACTCAAACGCACAAATCCTACTCAAGGAAAACAGTGCAGGCTCCTGGACAGAAGAGAGAATGGTGGGAGGTGCGTACACACGAACTGTGATTGGTTTAATGCTCCAGCACCGACTGATGGCATGTCCTCAGTATTTGAAGGGAGCCGACTGATCACCAGATAAGGAGCAGGAGAGTTGATGTCATGTTGCCATGTCGGAGAGTGGGGACCAAGAGGATCCTGCTTCTGAAAGGTAATGTGTTACAACACACACCATTCCTTCCTGTTTTCTCTAGAGAAGGGCTGAAATCATCACTAATCAACTAACTCCAAATAGCTGGCAGCTGGACTAGAGTGAAATCTCCACTCCCACATGGGTGTGGCCTATATCTCACACAAAAACACAAAAGCATCCAATAATTGAAATAGAAAATATGCCAACCCGATGTTTAGTGGGAGATTCTCTCAATTATCCTACCATGCCATATTTTACAACACACACACACACAAGCAGAGAGAGAGAGGTGGAGAGAGAGAAAAACTGGCAGGAGTACCAGGAGGACTGAACAACAACTGCAGCATCTAGAAAATCAAACATTGACACAAATGAAGACAAAAACCCTAAATGGACACACAGACCTTGGAATAAATAACAATTAATAAATAATTAAAGAACAATTAACCTCAAACACCTCTCCCCTTCTCTGTCATTCAGTCACAAGCTGTTCATTTATCAGTTTAACTGACAGAGAAGCAAAACAATATTTATGGCGGTTATACATAAATAAGGGCACCCTCTACCTCCTCCCAGAGTTTATCAATGCAAACTCAGAGTACAACACATGTGAGGGGTCAGAATAAATCTTGATAGCCAGCCAAACTGTACAAAAATATCTCAGGAGTATTGTTCACATGATCTTTCTTGCCGTTTGTTTGCAAACTGGACTGAAACCTTCTCCTCCAAGGGGCGTCAGTTTGTTCATGTCCAAAGTGCGATTACACGTCCACGGAGTTTGATTTAAACCGACTAAACAGCACAGGTGCGAAAACGCTCATAATGTTCTGCGACACAATGCTTGCTTCTCGTCAGCGCTCACACATTACTGTCCACTGAGCCAGATTTGCCCATTTAGCAGCTGGATCTGGCCATGGGCCAAGTCTTCATATTTATCTTCATCTATTTTGTGACAGGCTGCAACAAAGCTAAGGTGGTGCTGCCTAGCATAATCCCTCTGGAGTCACTAATGGCTTGTGAAAACCAGTGTTTGACTACTAATTGTGCTGCAGCAAACAAACTAATGCTTCATTCACAGATTAGAGTCATTCTGCGAAGCCAATGAGCCGGCCGCTGATCCTACATCAGCACAGCTCCAAAGTGAGGCTTCTGATAAATGCAAGTCCGGGGCTCACCCTGTTTTTTCTGCATATGAACGGCAAACATGATGCTGTTTCATCATGACACTGAGCTCCTTTACTTAGCTCAAAGACACACTGCCAGCTGTGGGTTTTTTCTGCTCCTGTCATCAACCTCAGCCATTTATTAGCCTCCCACAGGATTTATGCTCCTGCGCTAACAGCCAATGTAATTACGGATATGAAAAATTAGAGGAAGAAAACAGTATGCAATTGTTGGAAATATGATAATGAGGCCTATTTCCAGTTAAATGTGAACGACAGAGCGAGGGTTGAAAATTAAGATGGGACAAACCATAAACGTTAAACGAGCTAATAGTTATCAGTATTTCCTCTGCAGTGAATCTGATCAGCCTATCACATCAGCTATCTGTGTTGTTTTTTCTTGTTGCACACTAATGAGATCAAAATGGCAGAAGTGGTGGAATGAGATGCCTTTTTGTCCTCTTGTGATTACCATGCATGTCTTTTACTGGTGCCGAGGTTTGGGGCTACTCAGATTCGACTCACAGTAGGAGGAGAGAAGAAAGAAGGTCCTGCAGGCTTTCCAGCACCACCGTTGGTGATTCTTAATTGAGTGGAAAGAGTGCTTTTTTTGTTGTTGCTCTTATGGAGGAGCACTTATCACTGGGTAGCAAGAGAAAGACATTTGCTTTTTCTTAAAGATCTTTTGAACAGTCCAAACATGCATTTTAGTTTTGTTTTAGTATGAGCAAGAGAAAGCAACTTGTTGTGTTAGGTGTAGATTAATGTGTCTCATAATGGAGCTTGGCTGTTCCTACAACATCAGTGTGATAACTCACATCAGCAGCGATGATGGCCTGAATTCCATCTTTTTTAGCTATTAACTTCGCAGTGAGTTGCTGAAATGTCGGGCTGAATAATTAGTTGTTCCAAGGTTCTTCTGCTGGCTCTATTGTTCATGCATTATTTATAGTGGCATCTGCCTGAGAGTTGTCTCTGTACTGGTGAAGCTCCTCTATGCCTGCTGCTCGCAGAGCCACGAATGCTGCCACTCTGCTTGTGTGTCTGTCTTCTCTCATGGCAGGCAGGGCGGCACACCCAAAATTCAACCAATGATCAATTTTTAGCCAAAAGAAGAAGAAAAGTAAAAAGTGAAAGTCTGGGAAAATCATAGAGTTAATAATAATAATGATTATGAAAAGTCACTATTGCTTTTCACAAGGGGAGAATGAAGTTTTTCCTAAATTTGATGGCAATCTATTCAATAATTATTACTCCAATCTGTTTAATCTGTTTAATAATCATCAGGAATCTGTAATTGCTCACAAAAATTGAATCCATACATCCGAGCCGTGGATCAACTATGAGTCCTTGAGCATAACATTGCCATCCCTGCAGCTATGCAGGTAGCCAGGATCACAAGCAAAAAGGAAAACTTAAAATTAAGCAACAAAGGGAAACGAATTAAAAAAAGAAAAGGAAGTCAAAACCAGACCCTGTATGATTTAAACAGATAATTTGTTTCTGATGGAAATGGCTGTGTTTTTGTTCGATGTGTATCTAATGTGAGATCCTCCCCAGAGATCATTTTTATTCAGTTATATCTTTAGTTTGGAAAAAGATAATTGACACTTCAGTGCTTTTTGCAAGATCTCAATTCACTAAAACCCATTGACTCATGTTTTCAGGGACATGAGTATTATTAATTTGACACTTTCAGCAAACAGGACTCTCAGTAGCTGAAAAAATTGAGCCAGAGTTTAAGCAGAAAAAATGCAGTTTCTCAAATATTCACTGGAAGCTAGCTTCCGAACCAAATCATTCCCACGTTAAAATTCACAGCTTGAAGCAGAAATTAAAAAGGTTTACGGCTTAGCAACACATTTGTTTTCTCTTTAGCTGACTATTTTGTTTTGTATAAATCTAATTTAAATTGTATTAAGGCTGAATTAATGGTGTTGATGCTTTAAATGACAGAAGTATACTGATACAGCTATAGTGTCTAGCTGTCTGCCAAATGGCACTTCAGGTAGTTTGAGTCACACCTCTTGATGGCATTTGGGTTGTTTACGCCTTTTTGGAGTGTTTTTGTTGGAATTATCTTGCAAGTAATTTGTTTTTGTTGCAGTTAGTTGTACTAACAGGTGGTTGTCATGTTTTTGTTTTCAGTAAGTACAATCTCTAGTGGTGTTACTTAATATTTCAGTGCTAATTAGCAAGTGAGATGCATCCATAGGTTATGTTATGGATGCACCTTGATAATTAAGCTAGCTAGAATTAAAAAATAACTTAGCAGTCCACCTGCTTGGCCAAATGTGGACCCATATGGCTCCAGAAACCAAAAAAATCAAGACAGCGAGAGAGGAAATACCTCATATAACTGTAAACCAAAATACAGTAGTCCATCTTCTATGTACAGTCTATAATTTGAGAATCATATCCCGAATTCTGTAGCCTTGATAAGCCGTTCCCCTGTAGCTAGAGAATGGAAATAAGATACTTTTGCATGCTTTTCTATATTTTTCACTGCCGCCTATCTTGACAGCCACAACTAGAGTCAAGTGTCACATGTGAAAATGTAAAACTACAATAATTATAGCCAGGCTACTAGTTATTACTAGTTAATAATACATACAAGGATTAAAATACTACAGATCCAATATCCCAAAGACTATCTGTACTTTAGATCACATGATAACCAGTTTACTGTCCATTTAAAAACATACTCACTGTGGCTGCTCACTTTGAATTGTATAATAGCTTTAAACATTAGCCGTATAAAAGCTGGACAAATAAAATATAATGCATGTCCTTGCAGACAAAATAAATGATGAGGTTGGCATTTGTCTCCGGGAAGTTCATCCGCCAGTAAACTACAATGAGATCCCTCTCTGTTTATCTGAACAAATCTTATCGTACACAGACACAGGGCATGAGAATCAGTTTACCCTTCACGATGTAAACACTCTGGATCGCTTCACCTGCTGAAAACACTCTCCAGTAAGGGTGCAGTCGTAGGACCTGTTATTTCTGTGGAATGTACTAAACCTGGTAAAAAATAAAAAATAAAAACCTACACAAATAACAGTGCATACATTAGATAGGAAAAAATAAATTAGGGCTAGTGAAAAGTGTTGTCCTGAATATATTTAGGTCTGCCTACGGTGTTTTTTTTATTAATATATTTTTATAGATGTGTGTTTGGGGCCACCCCATTATTGTTATGAATTGCCTAGGTCCAAGCTGCACTAAACACATGCTCCAAGCAAACACAGCTGTATTGCTTATGTTCAGGAACAATGGGTGTAATAATGCAAGGTTCTCAGGTTCAACCTGGCATTGATAGATTCTTTGCTTTAGGCCACAAATCATTCACTGTTGAAACAGCAGGGCAAGTACTTTACAATTAGGCCAGGCAGCTACAAAAACTTAGAGGACATGCTCTTGCCTGGAGAGAATCTGCTTCTTTTACTGTCTTGCGTATGTTTTATTTTCATGTTGGACGAGATGGGGTTGACTGCCCCGGAGCCATACTGAGGAGCAAGGAGAGCCGAGCCACATTTCTGTATTAACCGTCAAAGCAAGAGAGAGGTGTCAAGGGCATGCTTGCAAGGACTACGATCCCCTCTATATTCAAGCTGTATTTAGTATGTGTGGCTTTTGGAAGATGTATTTGTTGGTGTGTGTGAGAAAGACAGAGACTGTTAATTCGTTGAGTTGGCAGGGTAATAGATATACACTACAAAGTCATATTGAAATGACCTTAATCAAGCAAATCGTATAGCAGGGATAGGGAAATGAGCTAAAGCACTAATAGCTTTTTTCTCAGTTGAAAGAACCCAGCAGAATCTCATTTATAGCGTGATGTAGTCCTTCCTACAGCCATAACGCGACATCTCAATGTGCCTTCCTGTTTTACTGTAATATCCCATTGCCATTGCAGAGATTAGTACTATCAGCAGCCCCAACAACCCAATTTGTTCTCATTGCCATGGCAGATGGGGGGAATTAAATGTAATCAGCCAGCTAGCATATTTAACTTAGCTAACCCTGCAGATCCCTGTGGCATTTCAACTGGAATGCTTATCATAATTATCTTCTCTTAACCATGCTGCTGATTTGTAAACCTAGAGTTATAAAAGAGTTCTGCAGCTTCAGCATACTTGTCAGCGGACCCAAATTATTTCAAACGGAAGGCACAGTTGTTAAAAATTCGGAGACAGCAAATAAAGTAATAATCACAGGCAAAGATAGATGGTAATAAAAAGTATATTGTAATCACAGTTTTCTTAGAGGTTTGCAGAACACACATGCTGACAGTGCATTACAGTCCACTCAAATGATTGCACAGCTGCTCGGTACAGCATAAAAAAAAGCTTTACATAGATTTTTGGCTACTGCATATCCGTCCAAGTAAAAGAAAATTATGTCTGTATTTTTTTTGCCTCTTCTTACATTCTGACTTTCCTAGTCAGTCTCTTTCACTCAGCTCCAATCCCACTGGTTTGTTTTAAAGACATAAATCTTTTAAAACAAGTTGGCGTTCCATCATTTCACTCCTAAAACACCTGAGCACTGTAGCTTGTAACAGCTGTTTATTGGAGTCTATTTTCAGCTGCACATCAATACACATTTGGCATGCTCGTGAGCTCCAGGATGGTGCGTGTTAACCTGGCTCAAAACCTCCGAGTCAGCACTAATGTTACCAACTTAAATTCAGATTATTCTGCTTTGTGGTCACTGATGGTTGTTCAGGTCCTGCAGGTTGGATTAAGGTAGTCAGCAAGCCAACAAACCACAGCCAGTACTAATAGTGATGAAAAATGATCACATGCATGTACGGAATAGACACAGCTGTGGAGGTTGTTGCAGATGGGCTACTTTTCCTATGGGATTTTCATTTTTTCACATATTTTTTAAAGGCTAGATAGCATTGCTCACTTACCTCCCTGGATTATACTTAACCTAACCTCTAAAGCAAGAGTGAATATGTTTAGACAGCCAGGAAAAAGCAGTTTGATATATTAACTTAAGATAAGACTAAAAAAGCATTTCAAGTAAACTACTGTAAAAACACTGTAAATGATCGAGAAAGTCATGGAGTCTATTGAATAGTAATTCTTCTACTGTTAATACACTTTAAAAAAATCTTCCGGGACATAAAGAGAGATACTGTATCTGGAAATGCATATCATACAATTTCCGAGGATTAAACTAAAAGAAGCAGGGTTGAATTTTCTCCTCAAAACTGTTGCTTAATCCTTGAAAATGTCCAAATCAATGAAAAGCTTGTATTTTAAGTAGTGAAAGCTGCAAGGCATGTTTTATTCCTCCAGACAAAAAAGTCGGTTTTTCAGAGTTTATTGGCATGGAATTTATTTTCTTAGCCTCCCCCACATCCAATATTGATTTAAGCTCCCGTGGTAAAGTTAGGGTGCCAGGACCAAACAAGATTTAAGCTCATTCATCTGTTTATGTATGCTGATAACTTTTTGTGTTTGCCAATCAATACTGATGATTCTACCTACTACAAAGTGAAAATAGCACACTGGCTTTAGATATTTTGGTCTCTGTGGAGCCGCATGCTTCAGCTCGTCTTATTATGGGTTTTTTCTGCTAATATTGTATGCAGTAGCAGCATAGCTCAGCGCAGGAAAGACGGCCCTGCATAAGCTGCAAGCTCCCTGGGGCATATGTGTGTGGAGCTCAACCTGAAGGCTCGCCTCTTCTCTTTCTGCTTCTTTGTTTTGCAAATGGGGTGGAAGGAGCGATAAGTTGATGCACAGACTCTGCTGTTCTGGGGTTCTGCTTGGCTCAGCAGTGGGGCCCAACAGAATCCATTTTCCTGCATCTGTGCTGTCCTCCTCCTCTCCAATTACTGCACCTCTCAGAGCATGCAGTGCCTTGATTCAACCATGGAGCCTCTACTACAGAAAACTCAGCCTGACCAGTGTTTGATGTGTCACTTCATCAGTGATTTGAGACCACAGCTAAAGGGCTCCTGAGAAGAAAAGGTTTATTTCTGTGATGCAACTTCCTGAAATTTTCATCTTATTAGCCGACGGGAGAAGCTCTTAATGTTTTTCAGACTTTTGTTTCAGGGTTGAAATAAGTCTCCTTTATTTTCGCTATAAATAAACTAGAAATTGTTTTTGCCGGTTGGTTAAATTAGCTGCATTCATCTGTACGAGCTGATTTCATCTCCTCACTCATCCTTATTACTTCTGCATTTCAGCAGCACTGTGCGAGCGTTTCAGATGGATGCACGCTTGGCACTTGGCTTTTTTTTTGTGGCTCGGGAAAAGAGACGTGCCCTTCAGTGTGTAGAGATGGCTGCAGATTGTGCTCTGTACTGTACTGCATTGCAGGCAGGCGTTTTACCTTGTGAAACAATATGCGTCCTTCGCCTGCAGGCCCCCGAGCACTCCGGCTCAGATGATCAATTTGATCCAGCTCTGTGTTGCTGGGCTGCGACTTAATCCCATAATGCCCTGGTATTTTGCCGCAATCAAGACACCCCCCCATTTTTCTCTGTGGATTTCTTATTTTTGTCTTTGGAGTGTGATGAAAAATCTCATGCTTCTTTCCTAGAGTAGACGCTATGTAATCACCCTAAACAAACTGTAATGCAACCAAAGATCATGTAAGGGTCTGCCAAAGTGAAAGTGAATTGAGGAATTGTTGCATTTAAAACCACATAAGTTGGCATGTGGGATCAGAGGAGATGTGAAAATATGTACTTAGCTGTTGCCTTGTGATTTCTGCTGCATGTTTAAGTGAAAACGGAATGTTTCGCCACTCTAAAGTCAATGGGTTCGGGCCGTAAGGCTCACAGCGTCATTTTTGAACGCTCTAATGCATTTCTAAGTGTTTCAATCTGTGGTGGGTCTTCACCATTAGTGTCTCGCTCATTTCTCTGTCATTCTAAAAGACGGCAGGGTACAAACAGAACAAGACATTACCTCCACCACTTAGGCCCCAGCGTGCTGATTCAAGGCGCCATAATGACATGGCAAAGGCAAGATACACTCCCGCTGCTCCCCGGTAACTACAGAGAGACGGAGGGTGGAATGTAAAATTACGAAAGCCTCCGCCTGTGTGCCCTTTTGCTGCAATTTAAGGTAGGTAAGGAGACATAGCTAATTCGGCTACATTAATCAGGCAAAGCACATTACCGTGCAAATGATAGCTGGAGGAATGACGAGCCGACAATGTCCTGCCAGTCAGCTAGGCAGCCAAGACTGAGTGATCTGATGGGATGACACAGCTCCAGCACAGTGTGGAGCAGTCAGCTGAGGAGAGCCTCTTGTAGTTCTTCGTTCATTACAGACATGACCCAGATCACTAGTCCATCCATCAGCCTGCGTTTATCCAGTCGCCGGCAGAGTAAATGACTTCATGAAGCTGGATAAATGACAAGTGGGGGAAATGCAAAATGTCCAAGTCATCATTTAACCTCTAACTCATATCCTGCTGCTTAAGTGATGTCTTCACTGCAAATATCATCTTCAGAATACCAATAAGGAATACTGTGGAGGATGTAGAATGCAGTTATTGCCTTGAGAGTGAGGGATTTCATCTGGAAAGCAGAACTTCCTAACTAAAAATTCCTGATCTGTGTGTCTGTTTCTGAGTGAACGACGGCAGACTTCGGCAGACTTCGGCAGAAGGCGGCGCTAAGACTTGTTTACTGTTGATGTGTAAAGTTTTGCATCTGGATCTAAATAAATCGGAAGTAAATATAGTTAGAGATAAACATGCTGATTGACGGGATTTTTAGATTTTTGCAGGACCACTTGATCTCCAGTCTGACCAGACAGTACCAGCAATGTCAATTACATGCAGATGAGCTGCAGTGGATGGAGCAAGCAAGATGCATGCACCATGATGGATCATTGCAGTGGTGTAGAATAGATGCTAAGATTGTTTCTGCTAAGCTGAAGTCAGGATTTGCTCCAGCAGCTCTCACTTAGAGCCCACAAACCTGTCTTCCTTTTTAATAAATCTTCTGTTTGAACATAAATTCTCTTCATTTTTGGATTACTGTGCAGTATGTAGTCTGCGTTAAAAGTGTCAAGGCTGTAGGGTTTGCCACTGAATTGCACTTGACCTCAGACACTCGACTTGCGTAAACTTTACAGATGGCTCTAAATCTCTTTTTACGATATCAATTACACAACACTGAGTGTCTGATGGTAATCCAGTGGCCTTTTTTTCTTCCTCAGCTATGGGCCATGAAATCTACTTTGCCAAAGATACCCATCTTAAATCACGAAGTATACATTTAAGATATGTTAATCCCATAAGCAAAGACTCAAAATGATTCACACCACTCAGAGCTTGTTAGCTGTGACTGCCTATTCCTATAAGCCCAAAAAGCTGAGGTATCACAGACATGTTTGAGCTTTAAAGGTCAGTTATAAAACTCTGGATCAATAAAAGTGTTGGATTAGCAATGTGCAAGTGGTTATTTTTTTTAAAGGTGGAATACAGTTAACCATGTATCCAAATAAATCCTATGATTTTCGCAGTCTGTTAGCTTTGCTTCGTAGCTTTCTTGGGGGAGATTCTCTCGTTTTCACACTTTCTGACAGTTCTGTTCTGGCAAGCTCTTTCTCCTCAACACTTGATGCCATTTTTATCTTAGGATTATCATGTTTGGTGAAGCAGCCCTGTGATGGACAGGCGACCTGTCTGGGGTGTACATCTGGGACCGGCTCCAGCCCTACTGCAACCTATAACTGGTTAAAAAGATGGATAGATGTTTGTTGAAGCTGTTTTTCTTCATTAGCTTAACAAACGTCGATGCAGCCATTGTCATACAGCCTCCAGATGCTATTCTTGTGGCTGGTAATGTCATCACATGACCCGATGCCACTTTCTTGGTGCCGTATGACTATTTACATCACATGAAATCACATATTTGTTTATCATTTCACATTTGTTGAAAGTAGGGTGACTTTTGGAAGAAGTGAGAATTGTTGTTCGATGGACATATACAAATATGCAATTGTGTGCATAACTTTTGTACAGGAGGCAACAGTTTGTGACTTATCATAGACGTTATTAACTTTTTTTAGTTGCCTCTCTTTTCCTAACACTAGCCATACTGCAAATGTTGTATGCAGGTCACATTTTCAAACATCAAAACGTATGTGTCTGTGAAGGTTCTCAGTCATCCAGGTCATCGTAGTCAAAGGAGTTTGCAAAGAAAAGCGTCTGGACTTCTTTGAGTTGCTTGAAGACGTTTCACCTCTCATCCGAGAAGCTTCTTCAGTTCTAAGGTCAAATGGCCGAGAGTCCCAGATTTAAACCCAGTGGGAGTATCAGTGGGAGTATTAGAGGATCACCAGGGGGTCCTTTGTCCCTCCTTGGGGGGATACTCCCACTGGGTTTAAATCTGGGACTCTCGGCCATTTGACCATAGAACTGAAGAAGCTTCTCGGATGAGAGGTGAAACGTCTTCAAGCAACTCAAAGAAGTCCAGACGCTTTTCTTTGCAAACTCCTTTGACATCAAAACGTATGTTTTTTTATGCTTTTTATACCCCAATGTCCTGCCAAAGTAAGTTCAGCTTCCCTCTATGGTTTGGCGTCACAGCTCAGGACAGGGATGTGCATGCTTGCTACCCATTGCAGCAGCCACACTGATTTTGGTGTTATTCCTCAGGACACGAGTGTGCACTTGTCTTGCACTGGTGATGTTGGGGCTGGCTGGTTCAGGGTTAGCAGTGGTATTTATGTCCCCAGCAGACGGGCTCAGGCGACATGAGGTAGACGTTAATTCAGGAGAACGCAGTCAGGCTTGCGGCCAAATGCTGTCAGCCTAATACCGGCGAGCAGTCCAGGGGGAGCAGTCGCAGCATCTGGATAGTCAAGCTCCATTAGCCTCCTGGCTCTGTTTTACACCGACTGCATTACAGCCTTGTTGACAAATGGCAGAAGAGGTGGTTTGTGTGATATGAATCACATAACTCAAGGGATCGCCACCATGAATATCACACCCTCTTGCTCCCTGATCTTTCCCCTCCTCCTTCCCTCTCGTCTGAGCTGGCTCTGAACTGTAGCAGCAGCCTGGCTCGGATTCAGTGGGACAGCATTAGCTCTCAACCTTGGTGAAGGACTAAAGACAGCCTCAGCTTGGTGTCCTTGCTGTCACACTGCTGCTGAGAGACGATAAGCACTCCAGCCTTTAGGACATTATGTCGGGCTCCCGTTGGTCCTGGCAGCACTGTGAGCTGGGTAATTGCAGCAGACTTGAAAATAATTAATTAATTGTTACATGTGATGCTTTTACAGTCTTGGACTCTTAGTTCACTTGTTTTCAGATTTTTTTTTAAAATCATAATCTACCCAGACACTTCCCACATGTTTGCAAAACCTGATTCCGTGCCTAATTTAAACACTTAGCAGTTATTTCTGCTCGGTTTATGTCGCAGTGTCAACTTGAAACTTAAACGATTCAGTTATAACCTTCGAAATGTCATGCGAAGATGCAGATCTGAAAAAGGAAAAAAGTCATTTGACACAGCAGTGGGGGTGTTTACGATTCACACGACACATGATAAGTTTCTTTTTCTTCTCCTCTTATGATTCCCTGCAGAAATTCAGCCCATTTGGAGGATAGCAAAGAGCGATATTGCTTCTCGTAGCACCAGGACATTTTCCTGCCACTGGGAAAGTATTTACTTTAAAGAAACTGTCTCCGAGGTGAAATCTAAAGTCCTGCTGTGGACCGGTGATGAATTCTTACTTCAGTCTTTTAAAGCCTTTTCGCTGGCTTTTTGGCTTGTCCTTGTGAGGCCTGTAAAATGTCCGTGGTGATATATTAAGATGCTGTCACAGCTCTGTTAAGTAGACAGGTATGGCTGTGGGTGTGTGAATTAGGTATATTTTACAGGGTTGAGCTGCTGAAATAAACCATGCAGTGCTATATTTCTCTCAAACACAGCAGAGCGCTGAATGATGAAACACACGGGGAAAGGCTGTGGTGGGTATTGATGTGTAATGCCCTTGGACCGAAGCCAAGACGGTAAAATGGAATGAAAGGAAAGCAGTCACTCCCCTTTTAAGTCAAGGTTGTACTTTACAGAAGCTATATCTGTCTGTGTTGTCACTGCTACGCTTAGTAAATGTTCTCTGTGTTTGTGTGTGTGTGTGTGTGTGTGCTGCAACTATAATATATAAAAAAAACCCATCTAAATCACATCCGTCTGTTGACTTTGAAGATTCCTCCACCAATTTGCCTGTATTTTTCCAAGGTTGACACTATATGTCATGGCTTATCCATAACTTCTGAGCTGACAGGAAGCTAGCTTTTGGCACTTGCTTGTAAACATCCAGAGAATGGGCCCTTAGTGTTCAGGACCCCTGCCAGCTCATAGAAGTGGCAGCTGATCATCCTCAGTTAATAGGCGCTCATAATCCTTTGTGAATGTCTTATGTTGTCCCCGGAGAGGAGTGAGACTAAGGCATGTATTTGCAATCAGAATGCATTAAGGGCTGACAGTTTAACTGCTGCCATAACTGTTATAAACCTACCCACTCTTTCTATGTTAAATGGAAGCCTGTAATGAAAACTGTAAAGTGTCTTTTTTTTGTCTCTAACAACGTCTCTCTTTTGTCCCCCTCGCTGCTGCTTTTAATTGCCACAGGAAGTTGAGGTTAGTGTCTCTTTTGTACTTTTGTGAAACGCATTGTTTGTCTTTGCTCTGACACTTTTTACACCCTTGGCTTCACCTGCATGATAGGTTAGCACTTATACAACATCACTGTCTATAGTAGTGGATTTTCTCCCCTTTCAATCCAGCTCCAGCAGTGTAACACAAACATGATTTGAAAAAATGGCTATAAAAATATAAAATCCAATTCTAGTACAGCCAAAGTCAAACACACTCAAATGAATAACTGATATTAAAATAATTTGAAAATGTGGTTCATGAATAGAACACTTTACTTCAAAGTTATGTCAAGTGGTTCTACACAACCATGTTAAATAAGTCCTAAGAAACAGTTTACATTTATTTGATTTATTCATGTTATTTCACCAAAATGCTGTGTTTTGGCAGGTTTACTCAATGGCTTTTTAAGTTTCTTAGCATGTTTTTATGTTCACTGCAAACCGCTGTGGCCTGGCGTTAGGCAATGAACAACTGGTCAGATTTGCAGATATAAAGTGGGAAGTGTTGCAACAGTTTGAAAACTTTTTGGAAAAACTTTTGAAAGTCTGTGCTTCTTTTCGTCCTATATCAGTCTGAATGCCGACAGCTGTAGTTCAGGAGAAAACTGCAGCGGCTTCCTGCACCTTAACGGTGGGCATACATAGAAGTGACTCTGTTGGGTGCAACCACTTGACATAACTCTGTTCAGTAAATCCAGCTAAAGAGGCTTCTTTTTAGTGAAATTTCATTTTCTTGAGTGAAATGCATTCTTTAAGAAAAACAGTAGAAAAACAGGTATAAACACTAACACTATCCCTTTACCTCCTCCCTCTGTACACTGTATTTAAGCCTTCAGCTATACTTGTTCAGCTTGACTTGAGAGCTCAGTCTTCGTGTCCCCTGAGCAGAGTAAGACTGAGCTAAACTGAACAGACCTGATCCTCGGGGTCCTCTCTGGGCCTTGTGCCGAGTTGTAACCGCTTAATAGTTGATCCTCTCTGTCCTGACACACAGAGAAATGGGTCAGCATGGATACAGCCTGGGGACGCAGAATTTTTATTATCGTTCCAGCGCAGTGCCGCCAGGGACACACTCTAAAAAAACAGAGTTGGTTTGCAAATATTCCCCTTGCACCAGTGCAGCAGCTAAGATAGTTCAAGTCCTTTTATGAGATACATTTAAGCTTGCTGAGTCTTTTCTTGCACCGTTTACTTTATGTTAGAAGCTACTTCTGCAACTGTGAAGATGAGTCTGGCAGTTCATTCCTGATCTTGCTTAAAGCTAAGGAAAAACAAATTTGGCTTGAGGCTCACATATTAACTTCTTCCCCACCTTATAGATATAATGTCACAAAGTTGACATTTTTCATGATAACCTGTTTCTTTAGAAAAAGAAACAGCTTTTTTTTTATCCTGTTAAAATCTTACGTGCAACTTGTGATGATACATATTTTGCTAATAATGGAGTTTTTAATACTTTGTAGTGTCCTAGCTCACAGAGACGACATTTAATCCTTTAGTTTTATAAGCTGTGTTGTAATGCTTTTCATCCTGTGGGTCCATGTTATGGCTTTAAGTTTTAGTTTTAGTTCAGCATGACGAGCAGGTCTAAATGCGCTGTGTCCGTACATCAGAGTCAAGTCAGCGGTGCAAATCCCAGAGATGGTGTATGTTGCTTGCATAATTGCCCCTTATGCCATGCCTAACTTTTCCTTCCGTTTTTTTCTGTTCAAAGGTTTGTACCTCTGAGTTTTTATCAAAGAACCAGATATTTTCTATCATAGTTGTGCTGTACTGATTATTCAGCAGAGAGAGCTGCATGCTAATCCAAGCCTTAGCAGCACTCCAACTATGAGTCACGCACCATCCTCTGTGAGAAAAATTAATCAAGTTTTATTTCCAAAACCACAGTATAGCTTCTCCAGTGCTGCATTTCCTTTATAAACACTGAAACATGTTGTGGTTTAAAAACAAAAAAAGAGGAAGGGAATGCTTAAATTTCTGTACACACCCACATTTTGGCTTTTTCGAAAGATTTTTATTTATTTTTTAACGATTAGATCTGGAGATTTGTAAGGAGACAGTCAGTCAGCCTGATCTCTCCAGGGGAATTCACACTAAATCTGAGACCTTCAGAGCCAAAGTCACCTCCAGAACAAATCCCTGACAGGGAACAGCCTGGAAAGTCTGGCTTGATGATCTCAGGCTGGCTCGTATAAGACTAAAATTTAATTTTATTATGAAATAAGAGAAGCGTAAACTCTCAAGAGAAATAAACAAATATATTATTATTAAAAAACAAGGATTTAATTTTTTAAATTAAGAGCAAGCTTGTTACTGAATTTGTTAGGGTGTAGTTTTTTACCAAACCTATACCTAGGGACAGCAAAATGGATATAAAAGATACCACAGCAGTGCAACATGTGGAGCCAGATAATACAAATATGCAGAATTTGACTGGATGTTGTGATTTTGACTTACAATAATATATAAAGTATAAAAGAACGTCATCAGCTAAAAAGTAAAATTTAAATAGCAGTGGTAATAAACAGTAATCTCATGGTGAAACCACTGTGTTATTTGGGCCTTAGGCATACTCTTTCTAGTTATTATTATTTATATGACTTTTAAACCCAGGGCTAAGGAGCTCCCAAGGTTTTGTTGGTACCATTATTTGCTTTTAGCATCTCTCTCTTTTCAGTTACAATTAACATGAATGAAATGAATGTATTTGATTTTCTCATTTCATTCTGAATTTAAAGTGCCATTCGAGTTTCCATATAATCGTGCATTTCTCTTATCTTCCCTGATTATTTCAATTATTCTGAATTTTAATTAAGCCTCTAAGAATCCAAGAGCAAATCTCCTTCATTGTGTTGCCTGGAATAAATTATTAAAGCCATTAATGCAAATATGTTTTTTCCTTCCAGGATGACTACATCAAAAACATGGATGAGAACATTGGTTCTGATGAAAGTAAGTCATAAAAACTGATTTTATCTGATTGGAAAGGATTGTCTTTGAAGAGCTGAGGATTGATGAGTGGGTTCATTTGAAGCCTATTGTCTATTTCAGCTTAAGTGTACGGTACAGCACAGCATTCAGAGACAATTTCCACAGCTCAGTACTTCACATTGAAATAATGAAAAGCTAAGTGCTCTTTGCCTTTATCCATCTCCTTTAGACAATGAAATGGTGCAGCACACGTTATCAAAGCGCCAACTTCTTCTTTTAACTGCCGCAGTTGTCTGAGGTCATCCAGCTCGTGGTGAGCGCTGGTGTGAGGTGTCAGAGATTGTGAAGGGTGAGAACACAGTTGTGATTCAGGAAAGGAGAGACTGAGCCTTCAGTCAGATCCATTAGTTTGAAAAGCCTGCTGTAATTGCTTTTGTTGCTGAGGGCTCAACTCAGAACTCCCACCAGGCTCCATTTTTCTCCGTGGGGTCTGTTCCTAGCTGAGAAAAGAACTTCAGCTGTGGAGGTGGAATAGACAATTTGAACATGAAGTTCAGTTGTGTAATGTTTCAGTTAAACCCTGTTTTGTTTTTTTCTCATAAAAGACTCCATACCTCTGGAAAGATGTTATAATCTTTGATGTTTCATAAGATCATTAGGGAATTGCACATTAGGGAAAACAGTGGTTGGAGACCTCGGCACGTACAAAAGTATTGCAACCGTGTGAAATGAACTTGTGATCTCACTGCCTTTTAAATAGTTCCTTTAAAGGGGACCAAGTCTAAAACCACTTGCTTTTTTCAAATTGACTTTAGTATGTCAAAATAGCAATGAAAAAGCAATAAGATGGAGTCTGTCTGCTATTAGTTCATGATTGGATGGGATCAAGTTAATAATTAATTACAATCTCTGTGTTATATACGGAGATTAACTATGATAAATCGGCAAAAATTGCAAATCTGTTGCTATGTACAACAAAATTCACACTGGCTACAAACAGTAGCAACCTTTGACGCTTAGCAACCTTTCTTTTATATGGGAATATAACTAGAATACAACCAGTAAGCAAGCAGTTGAATCAAGTCCCATCTTGCAAAGAGATGGATCGCAAACTGGACATTCACTGCTGCAGACTCACTCAGATTGATTGTAGTATGTTAGCAATCTGTCTGCAATTATTGGTAAACCATCACCAATCTGTCTGTTATCTGAGTTATCTGAGCAGGACTGCTATTGGTTGGAGAGAGGTTACTTCCAATCAGGCAATCTGCGCAACTGCCATGCAATTGAAAGTGGTCACCACAACTGTTTGCAATTCATTGCCAGCAGAAAAATATTAATTTGGTTAACCACTGATATTTCTTTTCTAGTTGCAAAGAAGTTTCCATCTTATTTCCACTCCGAAGCATAAAAAAGCTGTACTGATTCATCCAAGTGTTTTGAAACTTTACTAACATTAATCTGATTTCTCTAAAAAATTTCAGGCAGAGAGATTATTTTTAAGCAATAAATAACATAAAAATTTAATGTAGGCTATATTTTTAAGTCATATTTTGAAAGAATATTAAAGTGTTGCTCAGTAAACAGGTCATTTCTTGAAATTAATATGTCAAGGTTTATGATTCATTGATGTTTTGTCCAAATGTTGTTCATTACCAACCATAAGTCGATCATCGGTATGTCAGGTTTATCTGCCTGCCCTTTAAGGTGGAATCACAGCACATTAAGTTCCTGTGCTTGTTTTAACAAAGCAGTCACTCTCATCTTAGCATGCAGCGACGAGCAATCCCTTTAAGAAGGTCAGGGCAATAAAGTGCGGTATGAATCATTTCACAGGTCAGGCTATATGTGCACTAATCATACATGCGCTAGCTAATTAGCAGCTCCTAACAATGTGTTCTAGCTGCAAGGTGAGAGTGGGAGGTCGGGTTGTAATGCCACACCCACACTTCCTCTAAGGAAGAAGATGTGAGAAGAAGCAGCTGGAGATGTTATCCCAGTCATCTGTTCTTAGCCTACAACAAGGGGAATAACTAATGTAATCTCAAGAAAACGCCTCGCTTGCTGTAGTGTGGGCGACTTCTATTTGAATACCATTGATTTCATCCGCATCACAACTCCCTTTGGGACTAATTCTGCAGACTTAATTGATCAGAGCCCTCTTCATTGCAAATTCAACAAGACAGCAAAGAACTCCAGCAAGGTGTACCTGCAAGCCCTGGGTAGAACAAAGGACCTAACCGGAGACTTTAGACACCTCTGGTGCCTTTTTAAGTGAGCCAATTGAGACATCAACTCAGCTCCACAGACTGCTCTTTGTTCAAGGGCAATTTCGAAACAATAAGCTGCCCACTCGCTGACTCTGATTTAACAGAGGAGCCTCATATTCAACCTTTATTTATGCTGAACAATTAGACTACTTTTGTCCCTTTACAGAAGCATTTTACTAATTAGATAAAAAAAAAGGTGGTTGTGATTACACGTCAACATGTACAACCTCAGGAAATTGTTCGAGCATAATGTGTTGTCAAAGAAAACAGAGGTGAACTTGTGGTCCTGTGATAATCATAAGAAAATAAATGTAGCTGCAAATTGCTCTAACTTGGCAATTAAAACTCAGAACATGAAAGAGTCTTCTAAAATGAACTTAAATGGAAATCCACCGAAACGGGCCTGTCTCTCTCATGATTTACTGTTTCATACTTTAAATGTCCGGCAGCCCAGTAACAGACTCTCTGCAGATTTTATTTTTCCCCCAGAACCGCTAAGGTACTTTATTAAATGTAAAAGTAATGGATGATGACAGCTTTTGATTGATGAGCCTGTCCAACTGCAAGGCGCCATACTCGGTGAAGAATTCAGATGCGAGCACAGACAACAGCGGCAACGCTAATCGTGGATAAGAAAGCAGCTGGAATGGTTTTGATTGCGGTGTAATAATAATAATAATCTCTGATAGATTGCACGGGGGCTCAGTGCAGTTGCGTCGCTTTTGTTGACATGATTATAGGAGGATTTAAAAACCCATAATGGCTCTATCACATCCTGGCCCTGAACTGAATTCTCGACGCAGCGTATTCTAAACAAAACGAGTAGAGCTGGAAAACATACTTGATCTTCACTGCAAATTAAATCTAGTGTTTAAATTTCATTTTTCGCATGTGGGAGTTGTATATGAGCGCCGTATGACAGATGTGTGTGATTTTTTAGCTGCTGCTTCGAGGCAGAGTTACACAGCTAGATATATGCTAATTGTGCACAAGGGGAAATGCATTTTGCTCAGGTCAGTGCCATTTTTAAAGACATGACAATAAATAAATAACAGGAGAACTACAAAAGGTTCTCATAAGGACTTGACACTTGACATATGAGCGGGTTGCACATCATTATCTGAAACAATACCATTATCTTCCAGGCTGTGCTTCTGTAAGGAAATGCAGTGAAGCAGTGTGTGGCACAGTTTTAGGTCATGGAAATCGTTCACCAAGTTCATTTGTTTCCTGGCAACTTTGTTTAAGATGAATCCATCAGCTACTTTAAAACTGCTAGAGTCAGCATTTATATAGTAACAATGATTTTGTGTGATGTGACATTGTCATTGTAAATTTCCGCCTATTCCATCAGTATGTGGGGCATTTTAGCATCTATCAGATCTTTATGTTGTTTTGTAGCCTGCAACTCTGCTGTTTTGCTTTGCTGTTACTGATGTTGTTTACCAGATGCCACAGCAGCCAGCTGTTCTCAGGAAAAAAGCTCTTTGTAAACCCTCGTTACATTTTTTTCCACCAAATGGGAGGCGGACAAATTTGGCAATTAGCTGGTAAACATAGTGGAGCTCTAGGTGGCCAGACCTAAAAATTCAGCTGTTTCTCTCACAAATTGGTTGAGACCAAAAGGGACCTAAAAGACAAGTAAATATTGCACGACTCTGGGTGCGCTAATGTTGTGCTGTGTATGCTGGATGTGCAATTAACCTTCATCCTACCAACATATTTAACATACATGAGCTAACAGCTGGGTGCCTGAGCACCCCAAGAATAATTTATTGCAAGAAGCAATATAATAGCAAAATAATAATAATAGCAAAACTTATTTTATGTTCAAATCCTCCATCTGTCTTTCTGTGTGGAGTTTGCATGTTCTTCCCTTCTATGTATGGGTTGTCTTAGCATAATCTGGGTTTCTCTCCCAGTCCAGAGTGGTTAGGTTAAGTGGTGATTCTAAATTGGCTGTTGGTGTGAATGTGACCATGAATGGTTGTCTTCCTCTCCATGTTGGCGCTGTGATTTGTCCAGGGTGTACCTCACCTCTCGCCTTATGACACCTAGGTTAGGCTCCAGTGACCCCAATATAAAACAATTGAAATAAGAGATGCAATCTCCCCAGTGTGTCATGGATCTGCTTTGGTACCGCCATTACATGGCTGAGCCCAAACTAATTCAAAGTCTCCTTTTGATGTGTAGGAGTAGTCGGCTGTACTCTGAATCTCTTCCAAATGACCTCATCCTATCTTCTAAGGCTTAGCACAGACTCCCTTTAGAGGAAACTTTCTCTCAGTCACTGCCCACAGCTCATGACCATAACTGAGGGTAGACACATAGATTAGCCAGTGAATCAACAGATTTGCATTTATCCACAGCTCTTTTTTCACTGTAACAGGTTGGTACAGCATCTGAATCTCTCAGACAGCGGTTCCAGCTGGGGAGGTGATGCGATGCTTGAGCTGCAAAACATGGAAGACAGGGTGGACGACCTCTGTCTCTTGGTGAGGGGGGATGAAAGCCATGACAAACTTAAAAGGAGGAGAGACTGGTAGAGGAAGAGATGGTAGCGAGAAGACATGGTGAGGATGGTGTTTAGACCATTAACAGATGGAATACCAGTAACAAAATCAAGCTGGATGTGGGACCAGGGACGTCTCGGAATAGGGAGGGGCTGAAGATGCCCTGCAGAAAGTTGGATGGAAGCCTCGGTCCGGGTGCAGACCTCACAAGCAGAAACAAACTCACGGACATCCTCAGGGTCATATTTGGGCCAGGATGCCCCGAGAGCAGGGAGAAGAGTGCAAAGCCTCCTGACGACATTGGGAGGGAACGACCAGCAGGAGTTTTAGAAGGTGCTGGTTCAGCAGACAGGGCAGCACAAATGGTGGAGTGGGAAAACTGTCTGGAGAGCGCTTCCACCTTAGCGTTTTTGGAACCAGGACAATAATAATAATAATAATAATGCATTGGATTTATATAGCGCTTTTCAAGGCACCCAAAGCGCTTTACAATGACATTATTCATTCACGCTCACATTCACACACTGGTGGAGGCAAGCTACAGCTGTAGCCACAGCTGCCCTGGGGCAGACTGACAGAAGCGAGGCTGCCATATCGCGCCATCGGCCCCTCTGGCCAACACCAGTAGGCGGTAGGGTAAAGTGTCTTGCCCAAGGACACAACGACCAGGACAGAGAGGCCGGGGATCGAACCGGCGACCTTCCGGTTACAGGTGCCCTTCCCAACCCCCTGAGCCACGGTCGCCCCAATAGGCAAGATGAAAGTTGTAGGATTGGAAAAAAAAAAAAAGAGCCTAAAGAGCCTGTGTTGGATTGAGTTGCTTGGCTGTTTGAATGTTTATCAAATTCTGATGGTTGGTCCAAATTAGGAATGGTTCTTTTGCCCCAAGAAGCCAGTGCTGCCACTCCTCCAAGGCCCACTTGGTGGCCAGCAACTCCCGATCCCTGACGCCATCTTGGTAGACCGGAGGAATCTTATAGAGAATGGACTCCGGAGTGGGCGTTCTGTGGGAAATTTTCTGGTCTTGGGAATGAGACAACAATACAGACAGCTGGGACCCCAGCCCAGGATTTGACAAGACAGCAAGGAGATGTGGGGGCCATGTCAAAGAACTGCTGGAATTAGCAACTGCTCCTCCAGAGAAGGGAGGGCGGAGGAGCTGTAGATCTTTGGAGCTGGAAGGGTTTAAAATCTGAGTATATTTCACCCTTAACCCACTATCTATGGGGTATGCTTAGTAATTGTGTCCATAAATATTATGAATATAATCGAAAAAGAATCAAAACCCACGAAAACCCACTATGAACCAAACATTTTACTGTTAATCTCAACCAAGCCCTTACTACGGTTATACATGGATCAGAAATGACTAAAACCACATTACAGTCAGTTATATCACACAATTTGCTTCATACTGTGCTCCGGGCATGCTGCCATGTGACAGGAGGAGCAAACAGTGGCTATCCTCCTGTCTGTTTTGGGAGTAAAGGTAACACTTTTTTCAAGTAGATTTTCCAGCTGAGCAGTGGACAGTCACAACAGCAGGTGGAGTTTTCCTCACTCCAAGGAGGGTCATTGCTGCTTGGTTTGGGGCTTGCAGTGTAGCAGAAACAGCTCTCCTTCCCATGTGTGGCATGACCAGGGTATGTCCCAGCTGTCTCACGTAGATTCAGCAATGTCTCCAATGTTCTGATAACGTCCAGGCTTTTGACAGGAGACCCCCCCCCCCCCCCAAAAGAAAGTGTTATGAAATCAATAGGAACAAACTGAAAAATTGGGACAATTTATAAAAACAACACACATTTTGAGAGATGACAAAAAATATACCTCTGTGGTCTACATGGACCCCAGTCGGTTAAGAAATCACACTAAATGGTAACATATTTATTTTATTTTTTTTTATAATATATAAGCATTAAAAGCTTGCTTCTGTTACCCCAAAGATTCCAAAAATACATTATTATATCTTTCATAAGCTTTTTCAGAATTTTACAACTATCTGACTTGAAAATTCCTTCCACTCTTGGCTAACATAAATCCTGTCACTCTTTCACAAACATGAGACTCTTATTACGGGTAAATCTCCTCCTTCTGTTATACGGTTTAGATTGTAAAAGAAAGGGAACATGTCTCCAGAATTGAATAAGTTAAAACAATCTAAATGGAAAAAATTGCACTACAGGTCAAATGAAAAGATATTTAGATATTCTGTGTGCACCTGTTCAACTGCTGGTTAACGTAAATATCTAATCATCCTGTAACATGGCAGCAAATCAATGCATTCAGAGGAGAACTGCTTTGAGCTGACATGTTTGAGCAGACTCAAATAGCCAATTGTTACAACCAAGGGATGCAGAAGGGGCTACTATTTGCGCCACACAATTTGTGTGTGTTTTCTAGTGGTTTTTGTTGTTTTTTTGGTATCTCCTATCAAACATTTAGCCGGTGCAATGCATGGCTCACTGCAAAGCCCATAGCTGTGCTTTCAGGGGTGGGAACAGTTTATGGTATATTACACCAGTAAAACAAACCAAATTCTGTTTCCTGCCTCCATGAAACTTTACTGCCCTTGAATAACTGGAACCTGTGTTAACAAAATAAAATGTTAAAGCTGATATTCTGATAGTAACCACTCAGCAAATACACAGTGACAGATGATGTAAGACAAACCAGACAAAGCCTGGGGAAAACTTGAATGATGACTTGTGCTAAGGAGAGCTGATGTGACACATTGAGTCATACTGAAGATATTAGATAGCTTTGCTTTTTTTTTTCTTTATTGTCAAGAAATAGTCAAAATGATATATGGGGTGACAGATTGGGGTGAATTTTGTTGAGGTTTTATGTCCTAAATCAAAAGAGAGGTTGGAGACAAATGTACTATCAGCAGTAGAGTCTGTCTATTATTCAGCCGCTGGGGTTAAATAAAATGACAGAGCAGACTACCTGTTGGACCAGTTGAAGCGAATAAAAGTCAAGTGGTCACAAAAAGTGTTATATGGAATGACGGAAAGTTTATGAGCTTTCGCCGCTATCTGTCTTCGGGCTTCTCTGCTGAATCTAAATGCTATGTCATGAATTTCCACTCAGCAGAAGAACAATTTAGACAAATTGGTTTGTAATTCAATTAAGACAGACAGCAAAAATAATACCAGCCCTATCCCACTTGTATTCATTTTCTTTTCTTTTTGGCTATTTACAAGTTGTTGCCCTTTGAAATGATAATGCATCTGAAATCCTGCTCTACTTTGAGGTTAGTTTTTGTTTTATCGACTTCTGTTGCTCAAGGGAGTTTTACAGAACGGCAGAGTGTGTAATCTGGAGTCCTGTGAAGATGAACCAGGGGGATTTTTTTCTCCTCGTGTTTTAGATTCTACTGCACCTGCAAGTAAATTTCCTTTTATGCAAAGTAATATGTAACAAAACATTCATGCAGCTAGGAAAAATTCAAAACTAAACTTGTAAAAATATGCCCCACACTCCAAAGCATTTTAATGAATACAAATGTTTATTCTGCAAGTGTCTCCATATCATTTCAGTCGCACATGTATGTAACAGCCAGTGCTTTTTTTTTCTTCTAAACTGTGTAGTATAATATGACACCAACACAACATGATCATGCCCAGCTGGGATGGAGTGACTAAATGCCTTTCAGCTCATTTGGACCACTGAAAAAACATCTCAGAAAAAAACATCAAATTACTGTTTTAGAAATTCTTAGAGCCACACCAAAAAGTAATCAAATGTCTCCATCTAATTTGTTGTCAACTAGAATTAAACACAGAAAAAATATATTTTTTATTTAAAAAGGGGGAGCATGACGCAGGTCTTTAATCTAGACATTGTGTTTTATATATATCTGGCTTATATCTTGCATTGTTTAAACAAATTCATCCCACCAAACACAAGCCGATATAAATGCCTCACATGTAGCAATACAGCAATCTTCCCAGGAGCAGGGAAAAAATACCCCCCAGGGCTGGGGGTAGGGCAGATTCCTCAGTCAGACCTAAGTTAGTCTGTTAAATATTAAAGTTCATGACTGTAGAGAAAGACAGTCATGAAAATGTATGTTTTGTTTGAAAGGTTGCCAGGAGAAACCATCTTCTCTCTAAAAAGAACATAGCACCGCAGCTTACGTGTGAAAAGTTGTATCTGAGCAAATCATATGTCCATAAAACGTCTGGAACAATGTTCTTTGGACACATGAGACCAAAATGGAGATGTCTGGCCATAATGCACAGTTGTGTTAGGCAAAAACAAGCAAATCAACACCTCATACCAAATATCAAGCATGGTGGTGGAGGCGTGATGATTTGGGCTTCTTTTGCAGCCACAGAACCTGGACACCTTGGACATTATGCTTTTTACACATCCCATTCATCCCACTAAATATATAGCTTCAGATATAGCTTTAACTCTCACATCTTGTGACTGGATTGGCATTTTAATGGTGTTTGGAGTCACTGAGTCGATCATGAACTCCTCTGTGAGGCTGTCTGTCCAACAGCTAAAGTTCGGTGCAAATTAGGAAATGACCCTACGCACAGCAGCAAATTTAACCAAATGACTCAAAAAGAAAACAGTCAAGAGTTGCAATCCAGATCTCAACCTGATTGAAACACAGTGGCAGGACGTTAAGAGAGCTGAGCTTAAACAAGTGGCTGCAAACCTCAATGAATTGACACAATATAGTAAAGAAGAGTGGGCCTAAAACTCCCCCACAATGATGTGAGAGACTGATAATGTCATACAGAACATCACTACTTCAAATTATTGTTGCTAAAGGTGGTATTTAAAGGTGGTATGACTGTATCTCAGATGTCCTGATAAATAACAACAAAATAATAATAATAATAATGAGCCAATAGGACAAAACACATTTTCTCTGTAACAGACCGTACATTGTGGAATAAAGGCCTGTGGAGGACAAGCTAGCACAAAAGTGCTGCCAGACTCTGTTTTTTTATTAACTACTGTCAGCAGCTTGGTCTCCTGCATGGTCTTATAGTACAAAAACACCACAGGCAGACAGTATTTCTAGATTCCCTCTGAGTTGTCTTGTCATCCACTGATTCTATAAAAGTACACTGTTCCTTCATACTTCCCTAGCATCTAAGTATTACCTAGTCGTGGGATTTGCAGGGATCTGGCTTGCAGCCACCTTGTCTGTTGACCGTGTTGACTACAAAGCAGCTGCTCGAAGCTGACTCAGGATTTCACAACTTAAATTTCTCCTAGCGACTGCCGACTGCCGCTTGCCACTCACTCTTAAATTTATCTGTGCCTTTGAGTTTTCCCAGCTCGCTCCGGCAAGGCGGTAAATGGACTGGGACGGTGTGACATCCACTTTCGGATGGCATTGACCATTGGCTGAGAAAGGTGGAGGACACAGTTCTATTTCCATCTCAGTCTATTAGAGGGAAGGAGACTGGCATCGAACAATTCAACTCCCTGAAGATAGAAGGAGACATTAAGGGAGACAGCATGCGGAGAGGAAAGAGGATAGAAAGAATGGGAACGTGGAAGACAAAGATGGAGTGTGTATTTCTGTGTGAGAGAGAAAAGGCAAGCTGGGGAGAGACAGTGATAGGTTGACATGGGGGAAGTGAGATGTGACAAGCTGAGAGAAAGAGATGCTCAATCAGTGCTGTCAGGTTTTCTCGCAATCACAGACAGCCTGCAGTTGGAGACTGCAGGCAGTACTATTGATGATAGGCTGCCTAATGACAGTTAGGCGCCCAGCAGTGCTGACTAAATAATCAATGGACTCATTTGTTCACACTGGTGGAATATTTTTAAATACACATTTCATGATTTTTATTGTATACGCCTGTGTCAGAGAGAGGTTTGTGAGAATGGATCATTTGAAATGGCGCAAGAACACAGAACGTGATTAAAGCAGCTTTCTCTTTTTGTGGGGTTGCAGTGTTTGGTATAAATCTACTGAAGGCATGCTCCTTGTCAAAAGTAACAAAAACAGCCGGTAGCTCTCCATTTGTCTGCTGTAGGTGACCGAAATAGAGAATTAAACTGCAACACCTTAGGTGTGAACGACACCATTGGATTTTCACTCTTCGTGTTTTTGTTTTTGCAGCCCTGGACACCACCAAGGATCCGTGCCAGAATGTGAAGTGCAGTCGCCATAAGGTGTGCATTGCTCAGGGCTACCAGAGGGCCATGTGTGTCAATCGCAAAAAACTGGAGCACAGGTAGGAGCTGCAGAGCTTCGATGCTTTACCTTTTTTTTTCAAACGTGTCATGGATGTCTAGATTTCCAATTGGACAGGATGGTATCAGCAGTTAAAAGCACTAGAATTATCAGTTGGAGAGTTAATGAATAAAAAGTAGCTTTTATATAATGTTTGAAGAATTCATGGTTAAATAGGCCATCTACCAATCTTTTATTGTCTTACTCTGCGTTGTTGCTGTTGTTTTTGGACTTTCTTCGATTGTTCTCAGATTAAATTCTGTAGGTTTCAGTGTACATAGGTCATTTGTAAATCACTATCACCTTAATTTTATTGGCTTGAAAAACGGCTATGTAAATAAAGCTTGAATTATTGGCTAATTGATTGACTAACAAATTTAAGAGGGCTGTGAAGTGCCATGAGTGGAGCCTAAACTCTCCTGCTGAGCAAGCTCTAATTAGAAATGGCTCAGGACTTCGGGTGGAAGATTCACACGAGAGAAAGTGACAGAATGTCCAGGAAGTGTATAAAGTTGAGTGAGAATATGTATTAATACTTGTAACGTCAACACTTTCTTGGTGGAAATGACTAAAACCTGGGCAGCTGGTGAGTGGGAGAAGAGATGAATAAGAACAGGTTAAGAAAACAAGTTTTCAGCGGAGACTCACGTGTTGCTGGTATTTGTAAGAATTCTCAAGCCCACTGAAGGTACTTTTAAAAGTTGTTTTCATTCCCCACTGCAGCACTGACATGTAGAAAACAATCTATGAGTTACAACTTTTAAATGGAAATAAAAATCCTCTGTGTTGTTTAGCAAAAGTGTTTTTATTTTTATGTCTCAATTTTGCACTGCTTTACAACAGGGAAGTCAAAACTGGCCTGGTAAGACTCCACTCCGGCCAATTTGATGACTTTGGAAAAGGAAGGCGGGCATAAATTTTGGAATTTTAACTGTGTTTTTCTAGGTTTTTACAGCTTTTCTTACTGATAAAGACCTTTCCCGTGGCCAATTTCACTACAGTATAGAAGTAATACATAAACAAATGACGGAAAAGTTAGTTTTTTCACTATCGATTATAGAAATTTATGGGATGGCTTTTTCTTGTACACTGTCTACAAAGGAATATTGAGCCATTAAAATATACATATATATATATTAGTGTTCATTTTGAGATTAAAGTCAAAATTTCAAGAGGTTGTTTCATGTCAAACAACTGCCGCAGCTGCTATAGCCTACCCTCTAGAAATTGTCTTGTGTAAATGAGTTAGTGAAATGACTTTTTTCTTCATTTGGCCCTAATACTCAGTATATATAATACTGGTAACTGCTCAACAGTCTGCACTTTAAAAAAGGAACAATTTTTGTGAAATAACAAAAACTTTCTGCTTTCAAATTGCAGGACACTCTAGACAATAAGCTATGAGAACTTTTTAAGTAATTTCACACATTTATTTCTTACAATTGAAGTTGTGCTGACAGATTATTTCAGTTACTACAGCAGCATTTCTTTATCATGAAGAAAAACTGAGACATTATGTTGAGATTGCATATTGAGATATCTCAAGGATTAAATGTGTATTTAAACGTCTTTACACTAACAGAAAGGGGAGTTTCACTGGCCCAGATCAACGTGAGCACTATGTGGTCCTCAATGTGTAATGAGATTGACGTCCCTGCTTTATGAAAGTCGCCATGGAGATAATACCAGAATATGAAGCAAAAGGAGAAAGATGGTTGTGCTGAAGCTCTGAAATTGGAGATATTAGTAGATATATTAAAGGAAAAATGCCAAGAGCTGATCCTTTAAATGGACACGTGTTGTCCTTTTCTAAATCAGTATGAGTAATAATAGTCGTGACTTATTTTACATGCACATCTGACTGACAGAGCATGTAGCTGCAGTTGGTTAAACATTAGCCACTTGTATTTCTAATATTGCGTTATGGAGCTGAAAGATGAGATCTTTTAATCTTTTTTTGTACCAGATACTTTGATCAAAAGCAGTCCTAGGGACAATTTTGTAATTTTGCCAATACAGCGATGTGTCAGTAGGGTTTATATTCTGATTTCAAATGTTGCCCTCTGCACAAAGACGCTTTAGTTGTCTGTGAGAAACAGTGAGAAGCATTTATCTGTTCTCTCACCCATTCATTCCACTTTCTCTGAAAAACAAATGAGCAGAGTTGCAGGCTGAAAAGAATTAATGGAGTGAATTATTACTACCTCCAAAGTCTATCTGCAGCGACAGGCATTTATCTTTTTCAATAAAGTGCTTCATTTACAGAGTCACTCCAGAGATGAGAGAGACTGTGTCGAATAATGGGTAATAAGCAGGAACACAACCGCACTAAACCGTCCTAGCATCATTAAGTAGCAGCCGCAAAAGTCGTACAGCAGGCCCTGTGCTTGTGCTCACCGAACATGAAGTCAATCAATGTGTGAGGGCAAAGCAACCGAGGGGGATTTCATGAACGGCGCATCCAAATATTAACAGGCACATTATGACTTTCTAGCGGTTATAATCAAAACCGCCTTGTGGTGTTTTGTAGTTTGCAGGATGTATTAAATGAGACAGAGTTGTAATGAAAACAGCTTGTTACAGAAGATTTGTAGCTATGTGTTTGACCTGTACAAGCTGGCAAATATTATAGGGTCAATTCATCCAAATTAGAAAACATATTCACTCACTCTTTCAGATTTATAACATGTAGCTATGCAGAAAATTTCTGTTTCTTTTAACAAGGATCTCAGAAGTTTGCCCCTGAGCTTTCTGGAATTGAATTTGTTTTGTGTTGCTCACAACTTTGAGAAATTCCACTTAATGCATTCACCAGCAGCTGCTGCTACATTACATTTCACACACTGTGAAGACTCTGTTGTCCAAGGAAGTTTGAATGAATTCAGACTTATTAGAAAGAAGACCTGAGCAAGAGGAATGTGCGGTTGCTGACAATCCTTTTCCAATTTTCATCAAGCACCTAAATCAGATAAAAATGTAGTTGCTTGAAATGTTTTGTTTATAAAGTAAATACCTCCAGTGAAATACTATGAAAAAGCCGTACTTTGAGTTTGAAGCTACTTAACTTTTAGTTTAGCTGTAATTATATGATAGATAAAGTATCATGCAGCAGAGGCCGACTAACTTATTGCCCACCTCTTTGCTGATCTTTTTGTATATGCATTTGTAGCAGCCAATAAATCAGAAGAAGAAACACCCTTCAACCTTGTTATGAGTTTGCCCACCAGAGGGCAGTCTTGTTAGCAACCTGTTTGGAAAGCCACAAATACAACAACCAGCTGGTCCCAGCCGTCGAGTAGTGAATAAATGAATAAATAAATAACCAGACTTAACAATTCTTTAAAAATGTGTTTATATTTTGTGTGTCTGAAAGAAAAGTATTGGCTACTATATAGAAATATTGGATTTTAAAATCACCAAATATCGGTATCAGTTCTTAAAAATCTTTATTAAACAGACGTCTGGAATTCACCTCAAAACTGCTAGTCTTCGGTGATAGTTTATGATTGACTAAAAAGTGAATAGCTGTGAAAGTAACGGCATCAGCTCCGGATGTACATGTAAGATTTTCCAAGAGCAGCATGGCAGTCAAACAATCTAGAATTGGAATCTAAAGGAGAATTCCCCCAGATCACAGGTGGTGGCAGAAACATAACTTCCAGAGTGAGGGAAAAGGCTTTTTAATGCCTTATTTTTGGACAAACATGAAGATGTTTCTTTTATCTGATGTGACTGCTGATTCTGTGTATGTGCATTTTTATGTCCTGACCAATGAAATTAAAGTAGATTTAGATAATGCTTTATAATATCTGCCCAAAAAAGTGCTCAGATTTGTTTCAAGGTTGTGAGATTTCTAGAAGGACTTTAATTTAATCCTCAGAATGTTAGCATGCCATGCTAACATTTAGCTCCAACTACTCGGTTAGTGAACTGTGGCTACTCCCAACTTGTGTTCTTAGAGTCAGAAATGAACGGCTACCTCTGATGTATTATGTTTTTAAACTTTTCTTTTTTTTCGTTGGATTTCAGAGCCAAGCAGTCAGGGCAGATGGAGGTGCACGAAGGCAGCTGCAAGCCTTGTCCTGTGGCTGCCTCCTCACCTGTGTGTGGCTCTGATGGACATAACTACGCTTCAGAGGTAAAAGCACCCACTCAACATAATTGCTTTATTTATTTTTGCTTTATTACTAAAAACATGCACCATAAAAATCCTGAAAAGAAATGGAAAATGGACGTGACATCATTTTAAATAATGAGATGAGGCCAGTCAAGTGCTGTTTCCTGCTACATTGACATATACGTGGGTGAAGCAGGGCAGCACAATTCATCACTGTTAGCAGGAGGATGAGTGCAAAGGCACAATGTGGCCAAGTGATTAATGACTGACGTCGCTTTGAGCGCATCACTGTATACTGGCCAGTGCCAGGAAACTTTATTGATTTATGTATAGTTTTTAATTTTGACCTTGCATGAGAAGACAGCAAAAAAATGACAGCTCAATTTTGCTGTTTCTCTAAGTGCAGTGTCTCATCTGAATGACCAATCTCTTTTCCTGCGGTCACCCCCATAAATATTTTAACTGCATCCTCCTCTCTCGCTCTGTCTGTCTGTTTCTCTCCTTACAGTGCAAGCTGGAGCAGCAGGCTTGCCTCACAGGCAAAGACCTGAGCGTCATGTGCTCCGGATTTTGCCCTTGCTCCACAGCCTCCGTTTCCATAACAAATGCCGACACAAAGCACGGCAAGTCTCTTTTCTACACCTCCTTCGTGTTTGTGCATTTCAATTTTGGGAGCCAGCATCATCGCTGTCATTCTTCGTGAGTCAATCATTCAAAAAAGGAAAGTTATGATGCGCCGTTGGCCACACACGCATTCTTCTTTACGGATAAGCCTCGCAGAACAGCTCAGCCCGATGCTTGCTCAATATTTGGCATCAATACTCACCAATTTCAGAGATTACTGTTAGCTGAAATCCACCCCCACCCCCCTGTGGTTAAACTGGTCTTTCAATCATGTACTAATTAATTATTTAGAGTGTACACTATCTATGATTGCAGCCAAACAGTATTGATTGGCTAGATTCTTGGGCATGTGAAAATGCCAATTGATCCAACGAATGAAATGTTACTCCAGCTTTTCATCTGTAGTCTTGAGTGAGTGCTTAGCTACTGAGCGTGGATTTCTGTTGGATAGCAGCAATTTGCGGCCACAGAGTTGATTGCGAAATAATGTTTTCTTTGATTAGCACATCATGCACTTAAATAAATCACAGTGTGAAAACCCAGCTGTACAGCTCAACAACCACTCTACTGTGAGGAAAATCTGTCCCTTTAGTTCTGTTCACTGTATATCAGTAGGGGCATTATAAAGCAGTACTGAGTCTGTGCTTGCCTTTAGGGAAAGTGACTCAGGTTGCTGTCAAGTGTCTGCCAGGATTTTGAATGTAGGAATTTCCTTTTTTCTCCTTCAGAGAGCTGCACTGGGCAGGACCTGGCAGACCTGGGTGACCGTCTGAGAGACTGGTTCCAACTCCTTCATGGAAATGCGAAGCAGAATAACTCTGGCAAGCCTGGAGCTGGCACCGCTTCAGGTTAGAAACTCACAAAACAGCTTTATTCTCTGCATCCTCTAAACTTACGACTCAATTGTGCAGACAGAAAGAAATCAAAGTAAAATGCTTTAATAACCGACAGCACTTGACAAGAGCCTGGTGGCCAGCTGCAAGGACTCCATCGGCTGGATGTTCTCGAAGTTGGACACCAACAACGATCTGTATCTTGACCACGCTGAGCTGGCGGCTATTAACCTGGACAAGTATGAGGTCTGCATCCGACCCTTCTTCAACTCCTGTGACAGCTACAAGGATGGGAAGGTCTCTACAGCAGAGTGGTGCCTCTGCTTCTGGAGAGAAAGTGAGTGGATTGATTTTCTCTGAAGAAGTAGCACGGAGAGCGGAGTCTATTTTGAGTCGAAGCTCTAAACAGGTGAAATAAAAGCTAGGTTAACGAAAGGAAACACTGGGTATGCACTGAAGCGATGAAACAGGCTGCTCGTGAATGCTATGAAGTGTGATACACAAAATCTGTTAAAAAAGAGCGTGATATTCTAAGTCAAGGATTAAGGATTAACACATTGAAATGTGGCCACATATGGTGGTAAAATAAATGTATCATCTATCAATCCGTGACATTGGGCGAGAGGTGGCGTACACCGTGAACAGGTTTCTAGTTCATCACTGTGCCAACAGAGGAAAAGAGTCATTCACATCCACACTCATGGCCAACATTATTCTGGGAAATACTCTACAGAGTGTTCTGCTAAAAACAGACACACTTAGCATGTTGTAGTGGGGGAAAGCAAAGAGCTTTTCTTAATCCAGAATTTGAATATTTTTGCACTTAAAAATCAATAACATTTAACATGGAGTTCTTTAACCTCTTCTACATACTTTAAAGCACAAGGTCCTCTTCACTTTAGACTTTGTCAGTTTATAAGATGTGTTTGAATGTGTTTATTCATCACTAAAGTGTAGACGGATCTAAAAAAAACCAAAACTCCCCATCATGATTGGCATATCTCCTGCTGTGCAATTTGGGACTGTTTTTGTCATGTGGTGTTTTCGTCTTTGACCAATTGAAGGTACTTCTTCATGCCTCCCTAAAGCTTGCCCACAAATGAGTTTTGTCTCTCTACCTTGTTAAAGAAAATGTATTCCTCACTTGGTTTAACCTCAAAAGCCTTCTTTAGCTGTCAGTATCTCTCACTGCTGGTCACTACTATAAAATACAGACTGTATCTAAAAGATAGACCTCTGTATATTCTTTAATTGGCCAGCAGGGGGTGAGTCGTGTTGTTGTAAAAAGATCTAATTTTATTCTCTCAATTAATCATTTCAAGCCTTACTGAATACATCATTGTATTTATTTTGTAAAGTACGATCTTCTTTATACTACAGTAGTAATTAATAACACATAGATGTTATTTATAGGCTGGACAAGGGTTTTTTTTTTTAACTATTTCTGTTTAGTCACAAACACTCTGTACTGGTTTTGAGCCATTGCACTCTGATCAGTAAGGTATAATGAACATGTAATCACAGTAGACTCGATTAACGTGGAAAAACTGAGACATTTTTGTTAAAATTCCACTTATTAATATGAGTAATTATGCATTAATTTTCTTGCCTGGCCAGCTTGAGGTCAAACTGGGGTAAAAGAGTTTGACATTAATGAGGTGGCGTGCTCAGAAAATTTTTCGGAGCTTGAGCGTCTTCATAGATGCTATCTCAGACATAACCTTAGCTTCAGCTGCCCACACGTGCCCCATCTGACCTTTACTAAGCAACAGGATTTTTCTGGGACTACACTTATTTGCAGGCTGATTGACCCATCGATCAAGTGTTTAACCTGCATGCAATATATTACTCTTTAAGCTGTTTTTTAAAAGCACAGCACATTTATATATTTTCTCCTTGAGGTGTGACTTGATAATAGAGTAAAGAAGATCTAATAATGCACCTAGTTTTGTGCAAACACAAGAGCATTTCTGTGAAGATGGAGAAATATTTCTCTGAATGTTCAAAAGTACAGAGAAAGGTTTATCGGCTTGGGGGTCAATACAAAGTGTCTTCTTCTTCTTTGTTTCCATTTGTGTCTGTTCTTGAGGTTCAGCTTGCTTTCTTGTCACTCTCGGGCTACATCCATATGTTCTTTCAGGCAAGTTCTTAACAATCGATCACCCTCAAGGGAATGAAATATAAGACTTCTCACACAAATCGATACGGACAAAAAGTGTAATTATGGAGAGCATTGATTGAGATAAAGTTTAGGCCGACGACTTTTAGGTATTGTCTGTCATCACTTTTCTCATTTGATTCTCGCAGAGCCGCCATGCCTTGCTGAGCTGGAGCGGATCCAAGTGCAGGAGGCAGCCAAAAAGAAGCCGGGTAAATACATTTTTCTTTATAATACTGTGCTGTTAAATATATATTTGAAGGTTTTTAAGCACTACACTTGCGCAGGAACATATGTTGAGCAGGATCTTGTTGCTCTTTTAACTCAGATCCTTTCAAAGACATACTATGTCATACAGCTCAGCCATGAACGGTACCATCAAGCTGGTGTGTGCCCTCAGATTGGCTTTGAGTCTCTTGGTGAACTTATGTAACAAAGCACTGGGAGCAGCAGGCAAGAAGCTGTAGAAGGCTCATTAAAGAGATCACAAGCACATGGCCAGGATTAGGCCCTAATCAGGCTGGGAGGGGGGGGATTAGGGGGCAGCACTTGGCTTTGGGAGAGAGCAAGGCTAACACAGAGCAAGGCCGTCTGGCCCAGCGAGAAAGCCACGACATAGGCTCTACATACTGCGTGCTCAACGTACTGTACAACACAGCTGCTTTTCTTTCTTCAGCTCCAAACCTAGACATTGGTTCTCCAATCCCTGAAGCCCACTCGTCTTACTTATTGTGATTTTTCTTTTTTTTTCACAGAATTGGGGTGGGGAGGGTTGGACCTTGTTAGAGAGCTTCGCTTTGGGTTTGACAAGTGTCCTGAGGGATGCTGAAACAGTGGAGCTCTGTCACAGAGGCTGTCACTATATTTTCATATGCCACTCTGGCAATAGAAGGAAACACACCACATCACCAAATCGTATCCACCAAACATATGTGTGTTTGTGTAAAACAAACAGGGAAAGTTTTCACTGTCTCCATGGCATTCTCTGCCAAAAAGCTGCCTCTCTATCCTAACTGATGGTCTTATCACAGGTTCACTAAGGCGTGCTGGCATTCTCGTTTGCTGCACTCATTTCCAGCATCAGTAACAGGCAGCTATGTGTGCTCAGGGTATCAATATTCAAGAAATGGCTGCGTGTTTGTATGTGTGGGTCTTTGCAGGGATGTACATTCCCAGCTGTGATGAGGACGGCTACTACAGGAAAGTGCAGTGCGACCAGAGCCGAGGGGAGTGCTGGTGCGTGGACCAGCACGGTGGAGAGATGATGGGCACCAGAATCCATGGCAACCCCGACTGTGGTAAGAGGATGGCAAACAAATACTTTCAATCTCCATCTCCTGAAGTCGTGTTTTGTCTGAATCCTCAAAGTTAGGTACAAAATAGAAGTAAGATGATATTAGGCAGGTTCTAATGAAAATCAGCTTTATTCAAATAGATTTCTCAAGCCAGGGTTATTTATTTTGTCTCTTTTTATTATTGGTATACTTGAAATTTCACTTTTCATATTTAAGATTAGACAGGTTGTAATTTTCTCATTACATTTCTATGGTTTTCCATTTGTTTTTACACGCTCTGAGCTCTCAGTTGCAAACTTGAGAAGTTTTTACATTTTCTGCAGTGCAGGAATTAATTGCTTCGCTCATTCAATCCCTTTGTGGATTTTAGAGTCAGAAGAGCTGTACCAAATTATTAGTTTTGTGTCAGAGGAAGAAAAATAGTATCCAAGATTCAGTCAGTACTGCTTGTTTTGTTTGATCAAAAGTCAAAATCCAAACAAAATTAGCTACCGACAAGAAAACAGGCAATTCAGCACTAACGGAAAACAACTCTTCCTGCAGAAAAATACAGGTCAATTGGCTGGACCAGAACACTGTCCAGAGTATTAGAACAAATTCTCTTGGATAGGTTTGATAAGAAAAATAAACAAAATGCAGATTTATGTGTACTGAACAAAAGATACAACAATGTTTGCTTGACGCATGAAAAACTTTGGACAGAATTAATCATGGTGAATTGTTTATCACTACACTATCTTATAAGGGTCATGTATTACTGGTATTCAGTATATTTACAACAAATATGGTAGGAGGATATTTGAATCCTCGCAGGCGGGGGTGCTTTCATCAGTTCTTTTTATTGAGTGAAAACATGATATGTATGCATTGTATGGAGAGTCTTATTTACCATCTTAATCATGCCGTAGTAAAAGAGTGGAGTGATTTCTGCTGCAACTGAGGAGGACTAGAAGCAACATTTTCTCTCATTCTATTTGGCAGACCAAGCAGTGACTAAAATATGGCATTTGGGCCAGATCATCAGGACTGAGCTCTATGATGGTGATTCTAGCTCCAGTGTTGTACGCAGAAGCAAATGTGCTTTCAAACATGTTTTGCATGTCTACAGATGATTTTTTTTATCCTTACCCTACTCCAGATTATACTGATTATTTGTTATGCTTTTAAAGTAAAACACAATAAGCCAATAAGATGGACAGGTGCACTCCAAATATTTATGAGTGGTTATTTATGTGGCAATTAATGGATTCTAAAACTATAGCTAAAATGCCTACAGTAAATATAATTTCCATATACAGGAGTCCACTAGGTTCTGCTTTGGTCTGAGTGATGTTTCATCATCAGATGGTGAGCTTTAGTGTCCTTGGTGTGTCTGCATGCTTGCCAATTTTCTGTGATCATGCAGACTTACCCGCAGAGACTTTACATTACAATGCACCAATTGTGAATATGCCCCAGGCGGCAGACTTCAGAGACGTATAACAGGAATGACTACTCGGCCATCATGTCTCCAGCTGTCTGTGTCCGTGTATGCAAGAGAGTAAAAATCAAAGCTTTAGCGACATAAAATATTGTTCTTATTTCAGGAAACAAGTCCTGTTTGTGTTGCCGTCTCTGTGTGTTTCTTGTTTTTTTCATTTCCTTCTGAAATTAAGTTGATCTGATCCACTTTTTACAGATGAAGTGATGGGATATTCTGGAGATTTTGGAAGTGGAGTGGGATGGGAAGATGAGGAGGAGAAGGAGGCGGAGGACAACGGGGAGGAGGCAGAAGAGGAGGAAGAGGAGGAAGGTGAGGCAGATGATGGAGGATACATCTGGTAGAACTGTGTGACCCCTACACAGAGAGCATGGCTGCTGGCCTGAAAATCTACAGAGACGGCTCTCTCCTAAAAGCTAAAAATTATGGGGTTCGTGCTCGGGAGGTACGGGATTGTCCTGGTGGGATGTGTAGTGCTTGGCAGGTCCAGTGATGAAACGATGACCAGTTTTTTTGTCTTAGATATGTGTAATTGCTTCATTCTATTCTCTGTTTTTTGAGCAACAGAGCTTTTTTGGTTTGTTTTGCTGTCCTGAAAACCAGGACCCACTGACTACTGCACCATTGGTAGCTGAAGTCCATCAGAATTCCTATCTTGTTCAAGCGCCATCTATGCATATAGAGATTACCAGTAATTTTGTATTGTGTAAACTGTTGCTTGAGTATTAGAGTTGTCGTCCCACTGGAATGACTAGAGATCAGAATTTAAACAAACAGTTTGACATTTTGGGAAATAAGCTTATTTATGGGGTTTTTTTTGCAGAAGTTAGATGAGAAGCTCATTACCACTGGAATAAGGACCAGAAAGGGGAAGACAGTTGCTTTGCTCTTTCTGTATAGAAAAAGAAACAGCCAAACATTTAACATTCATCCTAATAGCCTCGCAGGGAGCTGGACTCAATCCCAGCCATCTAAAGGGGTCTCCAGTCCATCACAAGACCAAAAAAGTTAACATTTATATCAAGTTTGTTTGAACCTTATTTAAAAAAGCGCTAGGGGAAGAAAGAGTCTGGCACATCATTTCCTTTTTCACACTTTGTCTACAAATGAAAATGTGATAATTACTTACCTTAAAAAGCGCTAATACTTGGGTTAGGATACCTTTAAAAGTAGCTACACTAGCTGATCCTACCTGACATGAAACAATCTGACAAATGGACCAGTAGTGATCACATTAAGAGAATTATAGATCTGCTTCTCCCAGTAGCTCTACATCTGTTTTGGTTCCCTCTCACCACTCTCATGACACCATTTTCTGTCTCCAAGACACCTGAAAAGCAGGCACTACCTCCCAATCAGCACCAAACAGCACAGATATACACATTTACTGTAGCAGCTGGCGATAACAGTGGAGCATTTAGCAGCTAAAGGACCAGAGATTTCCCTTAGGAGTTGGTAGATCAAATCACACAGTTACTAAAGCAGAGTAAATACTGGATTTACATTTGCCAGAAGATAGTCATGAATGTGATAAACGCTAATATTCTATCATTGGTTATGTAAATAAGTTCACTATGTCAGCTGTGCCCACAGCTTGTTTCCTCTGCCTCAGATGGCTAAAAAATTTCACAGTAATTCTGATCTCCAACTTGCCTATTTAATGCTTTTTAAGTTTGCTTTCCAAAATGTCAAACTTTTCCTTCGAAGCAGCTCAGCACAATGTAGTTATGTATTTCCAAACTGATTATGTATATAAATCCAGTGAATCAACTGTGACGGAAGCTTAGAGGATTTCAGGTCACTATGGTTTCAAACTATTTTTGTGAAGGTCAAAGCAGTTTTTAAATTGTACATGTTTTACTATTTAAGTGGATGCACAGAACTATATACGGTACCTTTATTCCCAGATGGATTATTGCAAACCTTTAGAATGTACTTTAATGACGTCACCCACAGTAGAAACCACTAGTCGCTGTCCTCTGCTGACTCTGAAATCATGTCAAAGAATGTGCCACAGATATTTGTTTTCTTTGCAACTTGAAATACTGTATTTTGTGTTTCTAAAAGGAAGTGTGCATTACTTGAAGTTCTGTGTGTATACTTGAATTTACACTGTATTTTTTTTTCTATGAAAATATTGTTGCCATGTCTTCATTCTTGCTATCGATAGGCCACACATTTGTTTGTTTTTAGTATTGCATGTTAGTAAATAAGAATGTAATTCTTGGCTGAGCACTTTACTAATAAAGGCAATGGAGCCAAGTCGTATGTTGACTTTTATTCTTACATCACAGATTAAAATGATCACTTAGAGGCGGATGTGTTAGGAATCGTAGTGACGGTGGCACCGAGTCACACGCTGTCTTTACTATATTTGATTGTGAGTATTTTTAGATGATCCTGCAAGACAGGCAAAGAAAACTGTGCTCAGGTGCCTGTGGGGAAATTACTGTATAAGATAAAGCTAAATTAACTGTCCTCATTATACTGGGAGTAAATAACCTGACAACTTAGCCTGCCACACATAGCCATTTCTGCTTATTCTAAATCATGAGCTGGTTGTGTAAACATGAATAGAACTACGTTCTTATCAACTTTGGGTCCCCAAAATAGTGCATGAAACACAGAAGGTTGTCACAACTAAGGCGTGCTAAAGCTGTCAGTACATTTAATCATGTTTAACAAGGCACTGACAAAAACCAATGTCATCATGGAGCCTGGGAATATTTACAGAGATATTTGGGTGCTACCCCATGCTAGAAGAACAAATTACAGCAGCTGGTTGCTAAATGAATGATAAATGTTTGAGACGGCACTGTTTGAGGTCAAACGGATTACGCAATTGGGAATGAATGGATTTGAACTTCGTTACTTAGCAATCCTGTCGAGTTAAAATCCTTGGATCAAACCACTTCGTCGTGAAGCGGGTCTGACAAATCTAAATGCAAGCCTCAAACGTGCAGCGATTTCAAAGCCAGGACTAAAAAATTCAAAGTAATTTCTCAGAAAAGTGACAACCAGTGAATGGCCAAAAGAACTGAGTTAATGTGGTCACTTCTCTTGGAGAGTATTAGAAGTCTGCCAGCGCTCTGAAATAGCTGCAGTCTGCTGATATTACGGGGTGCATCACCATAATTAAGCCTGTAGATAAAAGCGTTAAAGCCTTTCTACACGTCGATGAGTGAAAGGAAAATTTCCGTGATGTGCTTCGGCTGAAAAAAAACACATGACTGCATCTGCTTGAGTTGCTTGGGGTATTTAATGACAGGTCTGAATCAAAAATTACTCCAAGATTACCAGCTTGGGGCTTCATTTTGGCTGATAACTTAGACACACACACACACACACACACACACAAAATGAATATTTAGGAACCATCTGTAGCAGCAGTCCCAAGTCTTGCGATTCTATCCCCATTCTTATTTTATTAGTAAAATAATGGTTTTTTAATCATTACAGTTTGGAAAGGAGGTTTATTACTTCTTGTAATAACTATATTAATAATTCTGTTTCGTAATTGTATTCCATCTGGAAAGATCAGGTTTCCCAGTGGCATTAAATTAAAAGAAAAAAAATTAATACACTGAGATTCAATGTGGTAAAAAAAATGTTAAATATCAAAAGCGTAATTGTGTGAATATTTTCCATAGCCTTATAATAAATAATACTGGACAGGCATGATAAATGCAGCTACAGAGTGAATCGTTTCCTCCAACCAAAACAGAAAAGGTGTTTCAGACTGGTTACTTTCCACCTTTGATGTGTGACTCATCTTATAATGACAATGCTAAGATAATAATTTACTGTAATGAACTTGTATGAATAATGTACAGGCTTAAAATACCACCCTAGCAAAGATTTTAGTAAACTCCTTGGGGGCAAAGTTAAATCCTACCTCCAAAAATCCATATTTATAGCAATTCCACCTGAAAAAGGAATGCTAGCATGTGAAAACCAGTGGAAAAGGAATCAATCAAAGAGACAGGGCCAGTTTGGTCTATAAAAAGCAGGTTTTATTACATGTCAACTGCTTATTAAGTAGATCAAACTTTCACATCGTTCTGTGTGGGTGATGTTATTTAACATGAAACTATATTTACTGATAGATGCTGAAAATATCAAATCAAGTACTATACAGTTACAAATAAGTCCTTCATAGTGTTTTTTCAAGGGCAGTAACTGTACAAGCATTTACATCAGTATTATACATAATTTACATGTGTTCGGTAAGTGGTACACAACGCTGTTGAAAGGAAAAGCAGTTTGTTAACACGCATGCTACATTTTAGTAAACAAACGAGACTCCCTGTATGAAGTCTGTTTTTATACATATCTTTTAATCTGGGTTGTAAATATTCCTTCACATATTAATAAACCACATATCTAAACTGTAAACAAGGGCTGCTGAAAATATGGTGCAAAGATCACATGCCTCTCTTCCTGTTTTTGTACTTCATGTTTCTCATAATGAGGATATAAATGTATACAGTGCGTTGTAAAAAAATAAATCAATAAAAATCAATAAAATATTTTCATGCAAAGAAAAAAAAAAAACACCCAAAAAACCCCAAATCAAAAGCAAACTTAAATTTCAAGTACGCTGAATAAGATTGGATTAATTGTTTAGTTAAGCATGTCAACGTTTGCATGTGCACTCTTGTATCTTTTCAGACAGTCATAAAGTACCTGCAACACTTGAACCTGGGTAGTTATTGAATTTAATATATGTCTCAGGCTCTAGATACAATGAATGAATAAATAAATAAATAAATTAAAAAAACCTTTTTTTCAGTCTCTCATTCAAATATTGCTGCTTTAACCTGGACTTTTTTCTATGCTTGATTCAAGTAAAACCGCGAGGAAATACTGAGCAGAGAGATGGGACACTCTTTTAGTGGGTGTTGTTTAAGACTAAGATGAAAAGACTCAAAAATACATATATTCTTTCCTAGTCTGACCTATATTCTATGAAGGATGGTTTTTTTCTTACAGTCTTTGTAATACAATATAGCAAAGGACAGCTTTTTTATCTTTGAATTCTATATTGGACGGCCCATAGATAATAAGCTAAATATGTCGGTCCTCCTGTCAAATTAGCTGCCTTCAACCCAGATCCTCAACGCGTACAGGTTGATTTCACAAAAACCAACAAGCCAGCTTCATTGAGATGCCGAAAGCAAGCAGCACATTAATCACAGCACACTTATCAACATGATGTCTAATTTCACTCAGTGTACGCCATCATCTTTTCATTTAACTATTTTTTTCACCTTTCTTGATGACTAAAAAGGGATTTTTATGTTATTTGGCTCAGCACTCAGCATTGAGGATGTTTTTTGTTGAAGTTCAACATCTGGGCCTGTTAATCCCGTCATTAGCATACATCTTTGGCTTTATGTATTAAATGCTAAAGCTGTGCACTAACAGACAAAATGAACTAAAAACCATCTTCTGTAGTTTTTTATTTATCTACAAGAATGATCTGAAATTCTAAACTAGACCGTCAATTCCAGACTAGCCCCTCATGATCCCCTTGAGCCCTTCTGTTTCATCACTCGCTCACTACTAAATTCCAAGATAAACACAGAAGTAATGCAACACTGAACCGTGCATATCTACATTACTGCATACTGCATGGGCTGTAATCTGGTATAACGCAACCTAATTTATATTTCATGCAACTCAATTGTCTCTCAAATTAATAACACATTTAGGACAGTTCACGTGAATTTAGGAATTAAGATATTCTTAGTACTAAGACCTGGAATTTGGATGGGCTGACACTCACTAAGGATCAAACTTCTACATCCTTTTTGGTTAAGCTCATCTCTTTGTCAGTCAATATACTGTGATAACCATCTGAAACCTTCCCCATAGCCTTGTTTTTTCAACACGCTGCACATGAAAATCTCCAGGGGTCGAGCATTCAGCTCCTTCAGCGACACATTTCCCTGTCAGTTACAATAAGGATCGATTAGGATGACGATCATATGTGCTCCTGCATATTTCTGTGAATTAAGAAAGGATCCTCATGACATGCCTACCTTCCCGGTAACTTGGCCATCAAGTGCAAAAGCTCCTCTAAGTCCTCCTTCGCTGATAGCTTCGGGACGGTCAATTTTATTCCCTAACACCAACACTGGTACATTGACTATGGTCTCATCTGCAAGGAGAGCCTAGAAAAAATAAAAGAGACAAACTAATCAGCAATCCATTGCTAACACACAAAAACAGTCCTGTGTGGTGGAAACAGTTTGTAACAGCAATGTTTAACCTTACATCAAGTTCAGTCTTGGATTCTGTGAGTCTGTCATGATCTGCACAGTCTACAAGAAAGACGACTCCATTCACAGCTGGCAGGTAGTTCTTCCAAACTCTTCGTGCTATAAAGAAGGGAAAAACGGCTGTGAATTAGCTGCCTTTGCAACAACTCTACATGAGTCTCTGAAATTCAGCAGTCTCACTATAAACCTTTGAAAATATAATTGTGTCCTGTCTCCTCTAGAGAAGCGGTAGTTCACACATCCTCACATCTAAATACACACAAATACAGATGAACTATTTTCAGCTAATATGGCTAATTACGCCTCAAGTCAAGTTTAAGCTGCTTGCCACTAATAGCAATGATAAACAGTGTTACTTATCTAATATTAAAGTCTAATTAGACAGCAATGGACAGATGTGGAAATAGCATTTTAATTTGACTGTACAAATCAAATATAGGTTTTCGTCTTACCAACAGATTTAGATCATTTAGATAATGATTTTCAAATGAAACTATAGAGGGTTAGTATTCTCTATCTTTATTTTGAACAGCACTGGTACAAATTCTAATTACAATACATCCTGCCTTTAAATTTTCTGTTGACATGTGTACAATGAATCAGATCACTCAGCATTCAAGCGTGAATGCATGCGCTAAAAATATCAAATTGAAGAAAAACAACAGATCAGTGTGACGGGGGTCTACAGAGACACCATGTGGCAGCCATGTGAACTGATTTGTCAGTCTGTCAGTTTGGTTATACAAGTTTCTGATGACAGGAGGTGCTACCGTTGAAGATAACATGGGCAGCAGTCACTAATCTTCAACTTTTCAGCTTACAATAGTACAAGTGTATTTTGTGATCTAGTAAACCCGTTTCCTCTCCTTTCTGTATTTAATAAACTTTAAAACCAAATGAATGGGGCGATGTGAACACATATGCTAAAGGTTTGAGAATCAATCAGATGCTCTAAGCCCACAGAAATGTAGTGTTGTTGCTATCCTGTGCTAAATAACTTAAATAAATAACACAAACAAAATAGATACAAAAAATTCAATAGCATCTCACTGCCAGCAGAAATGGAAATAGATCTGACCTTGTACATGTCCTCCGAGATCAAACGTAGTAAATGTCATGCCACCGATTGTTAGCTCCTCAGAAGCTTTGTGTGAAAGAAAATACACCTGAGATTTTTTCGCACATTAACACTACAGTACACTATCTACACTTTAACGAAATACTTGCATGTTAAAAATAAATCAGCCATTATCTATTTACCATATAATGACTGTATAAGCAGCAGAAAAACAAGTGCAATATCACATGGTTTTATGAGCATGGTATTTTTAGAAGACAGCGAGATCACAACCTGTGGCCTAATATAAAGAAAAATCCAAACCAACAACTGGAAAAACAGCACATGGGTAATATGCACTCTAAGTATCCCCTTACTTGGATGCAGTGTTGGAACGTGCTGCCCAAGCCTGTCATCTTTCAGCATGTGTAGGAGCGTTGTTTTACCGGCATTGTCCAGGCCCAGGAAAACTAGCTTCCCACTCTTTTTGTAAAGACCTGAAAGGATTCAGAAGAATTCTTATTTTATTCCACTTCAGGCTGCACTGCACTAGAAACGTCTTTACAAACAACATCATACACGTACACATAACATAGATGTAATGTCACAATTCATTTTGAGATCAGCTACTACACGTAATATACTATACCATTTTTTAATAAAGCACTTTTAAAAACAACAACAGGGCTGCCCAAAGATCATTACAATAACACCAAACATAAAACACAAACACAGGCCAGAGGGAAATGATACAGAGACACACAAAAGCTGTAGAAGTTAAACAATAAAGGAGTACATAAAAAGTAGTCAACATCTCACATTGGGTCGAAGGCCAGGGAGTAATAGTGTGTTTTTAAACGAGTTTTAAAAAACAGCAGGTGAAGAAGCCTGCGTAACATGCAATGGCAAATCCTTCCACAATTTTAGAGCTGCAACTGCAAAAGCTCTATCACCTCTGAGTTTGCTGGTCTGCTGACCTCAGAGAATGAGACGGGACATGTGGGTGAAACAGCGCAGACAAATAAAAAGGGGCACGACCATTAAGGGACTTAAAAACAAATAAAAGGATTTTAAAATGGATTTGTGGACATGCCCTCGCATGCCCTCGCATGTCCACAAATCGAGCAGCTGCATTTTGCACCAGCTGAAGGCGAGCAATAGGAGGCCTGGCTAACTCCAATATATAGTATATTGTAGTCACTGGGATGTGATGTTTTTAAAAAGCATGTATTACTGTTTCAAAGTTGTAGAAGGCTGACAGAAAAGGCTTGATTTTTGACAGCAGCCTCAACTGAAAAAAGCGGGATTTTACCATTGTGTTTACATGAGCTTTACAGTAGGATCCATTTTCACACCTAAGTTTGTGATTACAGATTTCTCGTATGGGGCCAGATAGGAAAGTTTGATGCAGGGGCACTGTTGGTGACACTGGGTCTAAATAGCACAACTTTTGTTTTGTTCTCATTAAAATTTAGTGCTATCTATCCCCTAATGTCAATAAGGCAATCAAAGAGAGGCTGGACAGAGCATGCAACATTGTGCTTCAATGGAAAATAAACTTGACAGTCGTCCCCCCCCCAACCTGGAGATGAGGATCTCATGATTCACATTCACCACAGTGCTGTGGTGAGTTTTAAACCCAAACTGGAACACTTAAAGAATTGCATGCCCAGGTTTGTAAGGATTTGATTGTTATAAAAAATAATTTCCAAAGCTATCTATATGTTGAAAATCTTGCTACTACAGGCAGTTTATATAAGCTTCAACCAGATTGATTAACTGGTCTAGGAGAAGTTAGGGAACAGACATATATGCATATGCTATGATCATTATAGTAACATGTCAGTGCCAGAACAAAATGCACCAAGCTTAGGATGGGAGTACTTTTCTGGTACATCATTTCAGAGCAGCAGACAGTACTCACCTAAGAACTGTAAAATACTACTAAACCCCCTGTAGATCCAGTCAAATAAAAATGACATCCTGACAGCGTGCACCTAAAACAAGAAACAAAGCAGTTTACTAGACAAAATAAAATATGAAAAGCATAGAGATGCCAGCATTATGATGCAATGTTTACATATTTTCTTAAGAGCATAGTGGGTTTGATTTGTTTATCTACAGTGGACTGGAGACTCCAAGCTTATCGATTTCTTTAAGCAATGTTTCCACATAGCAAAGAAATGATGTAAAACTAATGCTAGTGGAGTGGTTATAAGGGAGTCTATAAGGATTCTGACCTACACAGAATCAATAATGGCATCAATTAAATTTTATAAACATACATCAACATTTATGTAAGTAACTCCCAATACAATTTTTAAGCAAAGTAGTATTTATTGCAGGATTTCTGATTTGCAAAGAAACATATCTTCTAACAGATGCCATTTTGGCTTGTCACACTGAGTCATCATACCTAAAATTTCGCAAGTAATAATGTCTGCGAGAGCCGTGCCAAAAAGTGATTGTCTGCCAAGTCTAATATCTTTGCTTATATTGGTAGTCAACAGGATTTACAAAGGAAATATATATCAAATAAAGAAATTTTGCAAGTGTCTTTATGACTTTGCTTTTATTATACCTATTTTGTGTTCTACACTGTGCTCAATCCAGACCTTTTTGGCCACTTAAAAGATCTATATACAACTGTTTTTGTTAGCATTTTAGCAATTTATGCTGTCCTCGTGTTCAAATTGTCCTTGAAAAATACATTTTTCAATGTCAATTAGACTTTTTACCTGGATAAATAAAAAAAATCATATAAAGTGACTTTGCCAAAAGCTGATTGCAGCTTCTACCATGTGACAGGAATTTTTCTGGTTCAAAATTACTTGATATCATTCATTAGAGATATGTTTAACCATTATTATAGGTTAACAAGTCACTTAAAACAGTTGATCCCTTTTCGGCACTGGTCGAAATGAGTCTACAGCTCATAACATGAGGCATCGATGGGGTTTTTTCATATCTGTGACATAACAAACTGTTATCTCCTTCACCTACAGGTGTAGCAAGGCAACTAACGGCGATGCTACCCATCTGTACCTAATGAAATATTTACAAAGACTAATTGTTAGATCTGACTTAATGTTTCACCATGAATTGAAAGCAGAAACAGTGCTGCAGTTTTAAAGGACACCGCAGTATTTAGCTTCCTGCTTCGGCGAGTCTTGTGAAAGATTACCCTGGTCAGCTAGTTAGCATTGACATTGTTAGCCCCGGCTCTTTCTAGAATCTGACCACAAGTGGGTCAAGACACTGTTTAAGAAACGAAAAACCGCGAGTGAAACCCAACATAAGAGACAGCAACACCAGAACAGGCTGTTTCTCAGTGACTTGTTAAATAAAAACGACAGTACTCTCTGAGTTTAGCTCGCTTACCTGCAGCACTGACAAGCTGACAGTTCTCGGTAGTATCACTGGTCTCCTTGGAAACAGTCAATCAGGGGCCTCCTCTTCTTCCTCGTGCTTTAGAGTTTACCTCATAACTTGCATTGGTGCCCCCTCCCGTCGACCAGACGCAACCGATGCTCCAAAGTGTGCTATTAATGTGTCCTGCGCTGTGAAAAGGTTACTATTCTTAAAATTTCAGAAGTTTTTGTCAGTACTTTCACTTCTTCTGTTCTATACTTATACTGAACTAAGAAGAAATTATGGTATTTATACTCCAATACCTTTATTTGGCAGCTGTTGCAGCTTGTTCCTTTACTCATAAAGCAAGACGAGTAAGACTCTACCCATAAATACTGTGCTTGTAAAGTCTGCTTTGCTCCAGTCTCAATGAATAATTTATAGCTCAATAAAACTCTAATCTTTCGTCTTGGAGTATGTTCAAAGAAGAACCCAAGAACCCAAAGCAGGGCTTAAAAATGAAAAAAGAAGCTGATGTATGTTATTATACATTTATTACTTCTACATGTCGTTAACAGCTCTTCTTCCCCTCTCACATGATTTTATTCAATAATAGTTTGAGTAAAAGAATGTTTGAAGGTTCGCAGGCTCTTGAAAGCAGGGCTTTTTCTTTACAAACTGTGCAAACGTTTTGCAGACTTTCACAATAAGGTGATATCTGTTGTATTGCTCATTTTTAAGGGGTCTGCTTCTCGTTTGGGGTGCAAGAGCTCCCGGGTTCAGATATGCACTTGTTCTAGCAAAAGCAGGACACAGCCAGAGGTAGTCTTTGAATATCTTGACCATATTATAATATTATATAAACTATATTTAGTGTTTCAACATATCTGATTTAAGTTACACATACATTATGCACTAGGGCCTCTATTACTTGACCGTTTAGGAGCACCCTTTATTTGCAAGTATAGTTTCTAACCACATTGTAAATGCCTTCAGTTCTTATTGGAACTGACTGTTTAATTGCACGCTGCAGAAAAAAACAGCATGAGACCTTTTCACTCACAGCTAAAGGCTTTAATAGGAAGTCATTTATAATCTTAAACAGGTATTACATCTTAGGAACGGTACATACATCATGTAGTAGAATCGCCGATATTGTCATATAACCCAATGAATTATTGAATGTAAGACTGTAAAGGAATGGGTTTATATGCCTTTTCTTTCCGTCTGTCTTATCAAATGCTGTTATCCACTTTAGAGCCACATTCTTTCGATAAGCACAGGTATAAATGATAATGACAATATAATTATTGTGTTGACATGGTTTAATATAGTGTTTATTTTTCAAAGTAAAATCAAATTGTATTAATTTCCCATTAAGTTAAATGACAAAAAATAATGAGAGCTTTCATGTGATCTGGATTTTAAAAAACCCACATCAGCCAATGAAGGTTGAACAACCAAGCAAGTAAATGTTATATGAAGTAACCAAGACACATCAAATCCACAGGAATCAAGGAAGGAGGGATGTGGGAAGACTTCACATATTTCCTGTTTCCACCCAGGCTGTATCTTCTCACTGGTCATAGTAGAACCATTTGTCAACTGAAAAAAGTAAAACATAAGATTTAAGTTCCATGAAGCAACAATACAGAGTTGCTGCAAATATCTATAAACACCCACCTGAACTTGGAATAGGTTCTTCATCTCCAAAAGCACATGCCTGCAGGAGTGAAATGATTAAATGGTGATATATTTATTTGCTTAACTAATCACCTTTAAAGTTCATGAGGAATACATGTGCATGTCATTAATAGACTAATTAAATGCTGCCAAGTTCTGAGGGCCTATTTTCTGTTTTACAGGAAGCCATTAGATGCTGGTTTCTTTTTGATCTCAAAAACATTACTCTTATAGAGAGCAGCTGGAGTGAAATGAAAGAAACCGCCTTTAGCATTTCTCTGTTTCCAGTTTCTTCACTAATCAAATAGGAAGGTATGACTGCTAACATGAATTTAAAAATAAAATGGACTTACAGACTTAACTACTGCCTCGGCATCCCCAGCAGAGCAGCAGAACGGACTATCTGAAACGCTGGTGTTCATGCTAATCAAAGAAAGGAAGACTTTTTTAAATTGAGCAATTTTCTGCCTATACACATGTCTTTCTCACCCCAAAAAGTGCACATATTTATAGTGTTTACCTACTGTTTTACTTGCGCTAAGAAACACATTACCAAAGCAGCTACAGTGCTGTGAAAAAGTATTTGCCCCCTTCCTTGTTTCTTATTTAGGTAAGTTTGGGTAGCATGTTCCTGTTAATAAATAAAATTGTTTAAAAACTGCATTTTGCAGTCCCTCGGTTTGACTAATATTAAAGTTTGTTTGATGAAGAAATCAGGAAGGGGGGCAAATGCTGTTTCACAACACTGTACATTATATTTTATTGTCTTCCTGCTCTATCATCTATGCAATGCAAATCATTGGCTGGAGAAAATTAGGGCAGGAAGTGCCTCTAATAGCATCTGTCACATAATGTTACTGAGCTTTATATTTGCACACAGCATTTTTTTGTTTTTCAAATTAATCAACTTGTTTACCAGTTTAACTCGCCGGCATTGGTCATCTTAGCAATCAGTGCCTTCCAAAACTCATTTGTGCTCTTCACTGTTTCAATGGCAAAGTCCTGGAGAATACAAAAGAAATACAAAATCAAAGCAACATCCCCAGCTGTATGTCTCTAAACTGAAAATGTAATCATGTATGTATTGGGACAGATTCAGTATAGCTAAAAATATAATATCAGAAGTGTAGTCAGATGTCAAACCAAGACCTAGCCTAAAATGCTGAACGCTGTACCCGGTCCTTGAACTCTCCGTTAAAAGCAAACTGATTTTCAGGTTTCCCGTCTGGTACTTTGTATCTTTTAAACCAATCAACAGTTGCCTCCAGATATCCGGGCTTAAGTCGCCTCACATCATCAATATCTGCATGAAATGGAGAAAACGAAAAAAAAATTTAATTCCAAAAAGTTCGCAGAGTCTTCGCATATTTTCCAGCAACATAAACAACTTTGATTTTTAAGTTATCCCTACTGTTAAAACTGCCAGCTTCTGGGTCCTCAGTATTGATCACTATGACCTTCCAGTCTGTTTCACCCTCATCGATCAAAGCCAGAGTTCCCAACACCTTTACTTTGATTACTTCTCCTCGAGAGCACACCTGAGGATTAAAGATACTGTTTTGGAAAAGCTGCAAAAAGCACCATTTCAGTAAGTCTCTTCAGTCAGACTTGTTCCAGTACCTTATTTCCTATGTCACATATATCGATGGGATCATTGTCTCCACAGCATCCTGTGTCGCTGTCCTTGTGGTTGGGGTCTTCCCATGTCTGTTAAGGAGAAGAGTATGGGGTTAATTGAACAGAGGCATGGCCTAGTTTCCTGCTGTACATATATCATCTGAGTGGGACTCGCCTGCGGTATAGCTCCATAATTCCAGATATAACCTTTGTGGGGAAACACATTTGCTACATAACGAAGATTGCCCTTCTTCACGTCTTGCTTCAGTGGATTGAGAGGATCTTTAGTGGCAATCTGTGAAACAAAGACATTAAGTACAAAACTAAAAATAGAAGGAAGCACTGACTTAGATTGTAGTCACTACATTACCACAAATATGATCTTAGAAAGCAACAAATACATATTTTTGCAAGATATGTTATGTACCTCCATCTTTGCATTTGTCCACCTTGGAACTTCAACAATGGCATGAAAAATATTCTAAAAGTGGTAAGAGACATAGCTTTGTTACTGTTGTACCTGATGATGAATTCTCCTAGTGGCTTATTGTGCTACTTATAGACTGGCATAATGGTTATCTAAGGAAGGATACAGATCATTGCACCTATGTCTAAGGAGTTTGAAGAGAAACCCAGCAGCTACCACAGTTTTTGGTATCTACTCGATGATTTGTCTAAATAGTCAAAATAGTCAAAATAAGGACATATGTATTTTAAAAAATGCAAATAAATTAACCTGCAAGACAAAATACGGCACAATCAGCAGGTTTTCAATGATATAAGTTCTTCTCTAATATCCCAAAAGACTAACAGCCACACATGATGCTCACCTCTGCTTCATTTGCATAGATGGGTACATCGTGAAAGGGAGAGATGTATTTGCCCTCAGAGTTTTCTATGAAAAGAATTACACAGTTTCATCTCCCTAGTCAAATAAATAATATGGCAACTTTACATCTATTTAACACTAGTGCTCTTGTGATACCGCTACACGTTATGCAAGCAGCTATTACACTATACAGAATCCATAAAGGAATGATTTCCCACAAACAGTCAAACTAGTTCATTCAAAGAGCTGTGCTTACTGAAATACACCCTGTACTCCTGGGTGTTCGGCCTGCCCTTCTCCTCGATGGTAAAGCTCATGTCTGCTGTTGGTTTAAACCCCTCCAAGTGTGGTCTGTTCACTAATTCAGCAGGACTAAGAAGCTCCCGGCAGACAGGCAGTCATGTAAGAAAGGGGAGCAGACATGCGCACTTCTTAAGCCTATGGGGTTAGAACCCAGACAACTACCTGTATTTGACAATGGGGTTGCTGTGGGAAAGGTGTAAACACCTGGTGACAGAACCATGCTGGCTTCTGCCTGTTCCTGTATGGCTGCTGTGCTCAAATCACATCTAGCACTGGCATCTGTAGCTTACAAAAGTAACCCGTGTGAAGCAGAGTTGCTCAGAATAGTAATCAGCAACTAATCCTTTCTGTTACCACTTCTCCGTGGCTGCCACATGCATTCTGCAGCACAGACGTGAAGTTTCTGCCTTCTCTGTGTGTGAAGTGATTTGTTTTCCATTTCCCCGTTACAAGCTGTGGCTCCCGAGAGTTCTTTTCACAGAAAAACAGATGGAGCTGACAGGTGTTAGCTGTAAGCCAATTAACACGGCAGGATTAGGTGGTGTGCAGTGTTGTGACTTCTTACATCTCAAGTTTCACTTTAACTGTTTGATAACATACTTATGAGCTGGTTTTTGGAAACACTGAGAAAAAAGATTTAAATTAGCTTTGATTTTTGCATGCTTATGTAATACATTTGAGCGCCGAGTCCTTTTCTACTTGAATGCCTTTAAGTTTTTATATTAATCTTTTGTACCAAAGTTTTATTTATTTATTTTTTTCATTTGCTTGTTTTGTTTTGGCTGAACTTTTTTATCTCACTTAAATCATGCATTTCATTCATATATTGTTATCCAAATAAAAAGTAGTGTCATTGTTGTGTCAGAGTAAAAGTGCATTAAAGCACCTTATGGGAAAAAAGGAAGAAAAACACAAAATACACGTGCAGGAGTTCTATGCTTATACCTTTGTCGTGCAATTTCTATATTAAATTCATGTAACTGTACAGTTCTTTATCATATATAAAGTATTAACTTTCAGCTATTTATATGAAAAATCCTGCTGTAAACCTAACTAAAATGTGCAGTGCCAAAAACAGCTTAATATAACCTGTCAAACTGCACAATAGCACCAAAGAAAGACTGCTTCTCTGCCTATAGGTACGGTAATTAAAACAGTGAATTAAAGAGGAGCGTGATGCTGAGTGCAAGGTCACACTCTGGGAAGCAGACAAGTCACGTGGCACTGAAAGCTTGCCACCAGGCTAAATGTCTAAAGAACACTCTCCTTTGGCAGACTTGTAGATGTAGATGTATTTGATGACTTCTCCCAACAGAAATTATGTGTATTCAAACCCATTTTCACCATAGAAAAGGTTTATTTGGATTATTCGTTCACCAGATCTTCTTGGTTTTCTAATGATACACGCAGACTTGAAACTCTCTGCTCAAACATCAGGTGAAATAATCCAGACTCAGCAGGGATGCTATTTAGTGTTCCTGAGGAGTAAAATACTTTGAATTGCTCTTCTGAGCACCTGTCTCCGTCTTCTGGAGCTTCTATTATATATGGAAGGTTAAAGCACTTGACTAATATTTATACAGTCAACTGGAATTATCCAACTTTGAAAGTGGCTACAATACCTTCAGGAATCTTGAAAGGATGTTATTCTGTGAGCTCATCATACTGTATCTACCTGTGTGAGAAATACCTGCACTCAGAGGGTGAACTACAGACGACATTCTGTGTGTACAGACTGATTATCTAAGCAATTGCTGTTCTCTTGCTTGTTTGAATTATTGCTCCAGCTGTAATCTATGTTCTAGTCCAATTCTTTAGATTTTATTTTTGCATGTATAATATTTAGCCAAATGTTTCTTCTTGCAAAGCATTTTTCAGGTACAATCTTAGCTTCCAGTCAGTTTTATTTGCATAGCCAAGTGTTTCACTGATACTCAATACAATCTGTTCTTAGATCCTTGATTTGGATAAGAAAACACTCACCCAAAATGGTAAAAAAATAAAAATAAAAGTGGTGTGTAAGTGTACAATTATCAGACTTTTCAAACATGAAAAGATTTAAAAGCAGTCCTGAACACTTGTACTTCTGTGCCATTTAATACAAACTCAGTATTGTATATAACATAACCATCTCAGCAAAGTTACCAGGTAAAAAAAGACAAATACACAGAGACTGCTTAGTTTTCAAAGTATATTTGTTTTTTCCTCTATCAAAAACAATAAATAAGCCATAATAAATATATAATTAGAAACAATGTCAAATGGTGTATCAAGAATGAGTGATTTAATTTCCAGAAGTCTTAATACCAAAAGTAGAGCCTACAGGGTTCCCAGCAGCATTGAAAAGTCAAAGAAAGAGGTCTCCGCACAACTCTGTTTTTGTTGCTTGTACAGTATAATGATATCCTGAAGTATTTTTGTTCTACCTGTAACACAAAACTAATTCAATTTAAGCAATTAAAGGCACACAGCTCCATGCTACAGGAGGTGAAATACATTTATCATTCATTTTAGGACTCTGCTGTTGACAAAATGTCAAATTTGTGAGGAGACTGCAGAGCTGACTTTGTGTTTGAGTCCAGAGGGTTTGACGTCACATTCAGCCACTTCAGCGATGGCATGTCAGACAACTTCTCCAGTGGTACTTCTGTAGAGGAAAATTTAAAGACAAAAAGACTGAGACGTGTAAATATGTACCTTTCTGACAAAGAGGATACATTAACAATTTTTTTTTTTACCAGTAAGGCTATTTCCCTGAAGATCAATACGCTCCAGTGTGGCTATTTCAGTAAGCTTATCAGGGAAGATGGAGAACTTGTTATTAGCCAGGTTGATGCTGGTCAGATGCTTCATTTCCGACACAGAATCGGGCAGTTTGGTGAGCAGATTTCCTTGCAGGTCCAGTTCTGCAAGGTATTTCAAGACACGAGTAAATCGAAGGATTGCTTGGCTGTTTTTCCCATCAGAGCACGAAGACATTCTGTCAACGTTTGTGAGGTGAACAGCATGTGAGATTAACAGTATACTAAAGCACAAGCTTTTAAAAAATTAAATAATTAATAAAAAATAAATCCTTTACCTCTGAGCTGAGTGAAAGTTGTAAAGAACTTGCTAGAAACGACCTTCATCTCATTGTCAGCCAATGTGATAACTCGGATGTTTTCTGTGACAGTCCTCAGGACCTTGAACACACCGTCTGGGAAAGAAGCAAGCATGCATTTTGACAGGTCTGCGGAGAAGAAGAAGAACATAGTTATAAAATAATCAAACATTAACATTAACACAGTGTAAATCTATAATTAGTCTGACAATTACACATTATTACTTACTATTCTTATTATTACATTCTGGCATTTCAAGTTATGAAGCCGTCAAATTTAAGCCTATGTTGCCACCTGCTGGTACTATCTCTGACAACAAATTCATTTATATGCTCTGAACAAAGATTAAGTGAGAGACAAAGGAAAGAATATGTTAAAGTGTATCTTACCCACACTATCTTTTCCCTCCTCTACGGTAGCATTAATCCTCCGGGCCACTTTTGCAACAGCCTCAGCCATTTTTCTGCTTTAACTTTTCCTAAGAGACACAATGCAACATTACACATACCTCCACATATAAATGGTAAGATGATAAAATCGTAACTACACTATCAGTCAAAGCTGCTGCCCATGCTGACATCCCACTGAAGTCAGCACAACACAGTCGATGCCTGTTTTATCTTTAGCCACAGGCTAAAAATGAACCTTCTAAGGCTAAATCTCATTAAAGATTGCTAGTACTGATTAATGTCTCACTTTAGTTGTTTAACGTGGACACACTCCAAATTTTTGTGCACTTCTGGTTTTATTTACACAAGGCAATTTCTAACAGAATTTAATGTAAAGGCCTGACCTCCAAGTGTATTAACAGCACGAAGTCAGATGGATTCATATTCTTCTTCATATTCTTTTCTAGCTTAATAAACGTAGCACTGGCACAATATTAAGGTCTTAGTTGTTTGGTTATCTACATTTACATTCTGAACTGGTTAAGTTTTTATTACTAGTTCTGTTCGTTTAGCACTAATTTGTACTCAAAAAAATGATTATCAACAATCAAAAAATAAAAAATGATCAGAAAAATTAGCAAGGATTTTTTTATTTGTTCCAGTAGTCACAAACAAAAGACAGCTCAGGTTAAACAGTTGAGTTGTCTTCTTCTTGTGACTGTTTTATGGGCTGACACAGTGGATCATCTGCCTCTATCTCACCCTACTTCTAGCATCCTTCTCTGTCACACAAACTCTCTGCATGCCATTTTTCACTACATCCATAAATCTTCTCTGTGGTCTTCCTCTTTTACTCCTGCCTGGCAGCTCCACATTCAGCATCCTTTGTTCAGTATATCCCTCTGTACATGTTTAGACCATTCCAGCCTTGCTTCTCAATCTTAGTTTCCAAACTGCTCAACCTCAACTGTCCCTCTCATATACCCACTTCTAATCTTATCCATTCTCATCACTCCCAATGAAAACCTTAAGATCTTCAACTCTGCCACCTCCAGTTCTGCCTCCTCTCTTTTTCAGCAGTATTATTTCCAAAACATACATCATAACAGGTATCACTAAGATCTTGTAAACCTTTCCTTTCACTCTTGCTGCTTGCCGTTTCTGTCACACATCCCCCCAACACTGGTCTCCACCCACACTATCAAACTGCCCTTGCTTTTCAGCTCTCTTGTCCACTGTCTGTTCTGTTGCTTTGTTTGGTTGACCACAGGTATTTAAAGTCATCTACATTTACTGCCTTTACAGGTTCACTGTTGCACCTGTCTCTCTCTCACACGTGAAATCTGTCTTTCTTCTATTGACTTTCATTTCTCTTCTCTCTAGTGCATATCTCCACTTCTAAACAATCATCAAAGTCCAGGGGGACTCCTACCTGACATCACCTGTCAACCTGTCCATTGCCAGTGCAAACGAGAATGGGGCTCAGAGCCGATCCCTGATGAATCACACCTCTGCCTTTAACCCATCTCTCACTTCTGTCACACCTCACCACTGTCTTGTTGTCCTCATACATGTCCTACACCAACCTAACATACTTCTCTATCACTCCTGAATTCCTCTTAAGAGTACCACAGTTCCTTTCTTGGGACCCTATCATATGCTTTCTCCAGATCTAGAAAAAGACACAGTGCTGTTCCTCAAATTAAAACAAAATTAAATTAATTTGAAACTATCTGTTAATTTGTGGTAAAGTAATATTAAAGGCAACTTATAAAACATTTGTTACATTGAATTACAGAGTACTTGAGAAAAATTCACCTTTTGCCCTTCAATATTAAAACGCATTAAGTCCCCAAAGTGGAAACAGTAACATAAAACCCCAGAAACGCTGCTTCAGTGGAGCCTTCATGAAGATCACTTTTCACTTCTGGTTAACCATAAAGCTAGTAAACAAAGCATGTATGCTAACATAAAAATCTTTAGACCTACGTCAGACCTACACTTCCAGACTAATATAATTTCCCCCAATGACAGACATATAGATATGCTCTGTGTCAAAAAAGTCACTTACCTCAAGCCTGCTAGTGTTACCAAAACGGGCAGCTGCCGGTGTTAGCTAACTTAGCTTCAGCTTCTCAACTCACCAGGCAAGTTTAACGAGTGTGTATTTTTAACCAGGGGAGAGGCTGGCTCACTTGTTTGCTGCTGCGCTATTTTTTCGGTCAGTACGATACATTAGCATCACCTCATATAAGCAAAGAAGTTATCAAACAATGCAAAAGCAAGTTAATGCTTAGCTTCGGTTAGGGAAACATGAGCTTCGGTCAGCTTGCTAGCTAACAGACGTGATATTCACGAGCGTCAGTCCTGCGCTTTGAAATTGCAGAACACGAAAATTTAAAATATAAAACAAAAAAATAGCGTTATACACGAATTCCATAAGTAATAAGGCGCAAATACCACAACTAAATAACTTAAATCATATTTAAAATGTATTAAACACGTATAAAAGATTTTTTTAAATAGTTGCTGGTTAATTCAACTATAATTAAATAGTTATAACCACATCTGCCTGAGTGGAAACTGATATTACGAAGTTAAATGTTGTCTTACCTCTGTGTCCTGGTCAGCTATTGCCAGTCTGACCTCTGCCATAGTCATGAATCTGGCAAGTTCCTGGTTAGTCAGTATATTTTCAAAGGATTTGAATACAATGAGCTCTATTGCTTTAGAAGAATAGAACCTAGTTTAGCATTGTTACAACAAACTGCAACTTTAGAGTGTTGGCTGGATATTCCTTTTACAATGCTTTATTTTGAATGTAAGAGGAATTTGGCAGTCACTTACTGTAGATGACTGAAACAGCTAGAAAAGTCCACCTATTTTGAGTGTGAGTGCTTTTGTGAAACAGTTCACACACAATCCTGTTGCTAAACATAAGCTTCACCATGCTATTTGTCATGAAACTGTAGCATCTTAAAAAACATATAACTAGACACCATATAATTTTTAACCAGCATAACAAAATACATATTAAGGGTGCAACATGTACATATAAGTAATTTTATTTTAATATTTACAATAATATAACAATATAAATAGCCATTATAACAATATACACAAATGGTAGTCAACAATAAAACTGTGCTGAAATATTAATCAGCATTACCATTAAATATTTACAATTATAACAATTGATAATTTAAAGTGAATGAACTTCAGTTTGTGACAATAGGTGAACCCCATTTTTGAGTTCACATTTTGGTACATCTCAAGATGCAACTATTCTAACAAACCAAAGCCTACATCACACATCAAAATGTTGTCTCTGTACAACTCTCCGACACAGTCTTGCAGTGCTTTCTTCCTTCTGTATAAATGTTTTATTTTATTTTATTTTATTTTATTTTATTTTATTTTATTTTATTTTATTTTATTTTATATTCAGAAATTACTTGGTTCTGTCAAGAATTTCTGTACAGTGTTAAGCCTGCTCTGCAGCTGGTTTTAGCTTTCACTGGCACCCGCACTGATCCACAATCATATCCTCGTGGTGTCGAAGGAGCATCTCTCCATTTTCATAGTACAACATGCTCAGTGGGCTCATTTTGGTTGGTGCACAGCAGGGTGAGGCCACTCTGTCGGGGTGGAAATGCTTCAGGAGACTCTGGAAAAAGAAAGAGAGAGGCTTTAGGTCAGTTGTAGATAACTGCAGTTCTTTAAAGAAATCTGGTAATAGCGTTATCCTGTCTTAGCTTACTGACATACTGAGCCACTTACTGTCATCTGATATTTGCTATTCAGCTTTTCACTTAATTTAGTAAGTTGTTTTGCTTTGTTGATTGTTGTATTTTGAACATTTCTGTTCATTTAAGCTATTTGTTATACGTTTTGTTGTGTTTAACATAATATTTTGAACCACTTTAAACCACAGACGTTCTGATAAATAATTGTCATATTTGAGATTAAAAAATGATATCTTGTTTTTCCCTTTTTCATAGTGTGGAAAGGGAGTACAAACAGATTTGTTATCATAAAAAGTTTCAAATCCTCATGTTTTACTAAATTAGCAAAACAAAAAATAATAAAACAATTATCATAGCCCTGCGACAGACTGGCGACCTGTCCAGGGTGTACCCTGCCTCTCGCCCTAAGACAGCTGAAATAAGCTCCAGCCCCCTGTGACCCTGAAAAAGATAAGTGGTAGAGAATGGATGGATGGATGGCAATTATTTCATTGTAACATTGTAACACTGTACAAGAACGTAGAAAATTTGACCCTTCCAGGGCTCTCTTGGTTGTTTTTAACAACCCACAGACCAGTTTGCCACACAAAAGTCAAAAGAATGTGATGTTTTTGCATCTGTTTATTTACCTTGCCTCAACCCCTCTCTTCTAATTCCCTACAGCAGGGACTATAGAAACTCTAACTAATGTTAAATTGTTCTTTTTTATTCGTTTGCAGCTGATGTTACATATTAACCATTGCCAGTATTTCTAAGTCACACCTCAGTGGCTAACCTTGGGCTTGTTTGCTGCTGGGAAGTACTGAATGAACAAATGTAAAAAAACAAAAAAAAACACACAAAAAAACTAGTAACTATGATTCATATTTGCATAGTGATTCAAGTATTTGAGATGGGTAGAAAAACACAGGAATATTTTTTTTTATATAGTTTACCATTACTGTTCTCTACTGTTTGTAAAACCCCTTTGGAGAGGCCCTCCACCCTTTTTCTTCAGTCCTAACTGGTGTCAAGTTAACATTGTTAAGACATCCATCAGACAGCCACCGCCACACACTTGACCAGTTTGTAGTGCATTTTCACAATGATATGTCTCTGATCTAACACATTACTGTAGCTAAATGTCTCAATTTTTTTCTTTTTAGTGAACAAAAACATTATTACATTATTACTAATAATGTATTACATAATACATTACATTACATAATTAGATAAACATTATTTGACTCAAGAGCCACTGAGGACTTCCGGTAAATTGAGTTAAGTGGTATTTTTGCTTGCCTGCAGATTTTTCATAGTTGTTATCATTTTTGATCACGTAAAGTTTATTTTATTACATATTAGTCTGAAGTACTGTTTCCATAAGTTGTACTTTAGTGGTTTAGCTACAGTTCAGCCACTTCCATTGTGAAGTAATTGGTATTTTAAAAGTTAGCAGAATTGCTTTAAATAGATAGATAGATAGATAGATAGATAGATAGATAGATAGATAGATAGATAGATAGATAGATAGATAGATAGATAGATAGATAGATAGATAGATAGACAGACAGATAGATAGATAGATAGATAGATAGATAGATAGATAGATGTGGTAAGTGGCTCAAACTCCAAATTGTCCCTGATGCATCCATCTGCCAGTGATTGTGTGCATATGAATTTTTAAACGGTCTGCATGCAATGTTCCTATGATGATAATATGAATATGTGTAAGAACAGAAAATCTAGATAGGCACTCACCTGCATGTAGGCATGATTGGTTGGATTTAAGTCTTCTCTCAGAGGACTAGGGCAGGAGCCTTCACAGCGGTAGGCATTGTACTTTTTAGGAAAGACAATCCAGGACCCCCAGCCAATCTGATTAAAGTCGACATACAGGTCCACTTTGCGACAGAGTGATTTTTCGCTCACTCTTTTGAACAGCTGTGGGGTTCTTGCTGTTTGCTCTCTCTGGCCCCGTTTGCTCCTTCGCCTCTTTTTGATTTCAGCAGGGGAGAAGAACTTGGATTGTTCAGCTGTATGGAGTAAGCTCGCTTTAGCCTTTGAGTTTTCATCAAACCCTGTGTGTGAGAAGATAACCAGCAAGGCCCGGTCACTCACATCCTGGTCTTTTGTCAAACTTGCTTCATAAACGAGCTCATCGGGAAGAAGCAGGCCTCGCCTTTTCTTTATCGCTTTCCTTCTTCTTGACACTCGCTTGTGGCGAATTCTTGTTGTTGATTTCTCTTTAAGCCAGCTCAAGAGGGGATTTGTCATGTTGAATACTTTCCAGCTCTGCGATGATGTGACTAGTGACGATTCTGTGAGCAGTGCCAGCAGCTGCTGATCCTGGTCATGGTGGTGATAGACCTCCACACTAATGTTGGAAACATTCATTGTCCGAGGTAGCTTGATTCTCAACTCTGCTGCCTGGATTTCTTTGTCAGCTCCCAGCGTGTGGAGGTCAAAGGTCGCCACCCAGGATCTATGTCTGTACGTCAAATCTGATATAGCAAAAATGGAAGAATTAGCATAATTGAAGAGCACTTTGTATGACACAGATTATAATGACTGATTATTATGCCAAAATCAGGACCATTATTGTGTGTTACTGATGCATGTAAACCAACAAACAACCACCTGTGTGGGAAATTAAAAAAAACAAAACATCACCATTATTATATTACCAAACATTAGATTGCTGTCTTTCCCTCCTCACCACACAGGTGGTAGATAGCTGCAACTTTGTTAGCCTGGTTTTGCTGGAAATCTATTTCTCTAAGCGTTTTTCCTTCCTCAAAATCTCCAAGTGCTTGTTAAAGGTGATCACTGGATTGTTGAAGGTTACTTTTCTGATAATGTAGGGTCCTACCAAATTAATAAACTTATGTAAGGTATAAGTGCAACATATATCTTAACTATGACATGACATTTTCAGTGTGCAGCCTGTAACAGCTTTATTAAAGAAGATGCAAATCAATAAGAAGGCCTACAGCTTCAACCTTATGTGTTTTGCTTGTTTAGTGGATTTAATCGGCCAACAGGAATTATTTTAACCTAAAATGTTTTTCAGTTCAATTGAAAGTTTATTTACCTCATAACAGAAGTCAGTTAAATTTAAAAAATGAAACATTTAATGAACATGCAGGCTTATCTGGTGAGAAAATAATAATATATGTCCTCTAGAACTTCATGATGAGAGGATTTCAGTAATCAAAGCTGCTTATGCTTTTTCCCAACATAACCCATTCATTATGCTACCCATGGACACCCTACTCTGCTCCCACATCTGTAAAGAGACCCATTGTGATTCTAAACAGGTGTGGCTGCGATTAATCTAAGGGATGAACGCCTTTTAAACATTTAACTTTTGTATTGTCCCGCTGCCTGTTGAGTTCGACTCTTGATCAAAAGTGCAAACCACCCGCGCTATTAATCCACTCAAACCAAACACGTAGCCGAAACCAATCACTTAACACATCCCTGCTTCTCACGGCTTCTGCATATCCTCTGTCAAACAAACAGGTAGTAACTCTAACACTTTACAGAGATGTGAAATTAGATTCTGCAGCAGGGATTGGGGGGGTGTCCTGTGCTGGCTGCTTGTGCCACCGTTAAATCCAGCGCTCTAATTTAATCAAACCAAGTGCGAAAAAGAACTGAAGGAGGTTGTTGATTTGGCTAAGCAAGAGATTTGTATAGGGGGATGTCTGGCGAGGTATCTAATCAACATCACCTATTTAGCGAAGAAGAGGTTTGCTTTGAGAATTAGAGAGGATACCGGCCTTTTCACACGCTGATCCCTGCATGGTTATTCACCCCCTAAGCGGAATGTGGATTGAAAACCTCTGAGGTCGTCTGGCACGCAGTGTTGACAGAAAAACGAAACCCCCTTAACATCTAAGATGATTTATTAATGGTAGAGAAGACATCTGACCAGAACCAAAGCTATAAAACACGAATGTCAAACAATTCCCTGCACATTTATTACAAACAAACCAAATATTTTTATGAAGCAATGAGCCAGAGCTTACTTTTAGCCATCATACTCTTTACGGTGTCCGCTTGTCTTGCGGCATCTTGCTCCATCGTATCCATAAGACCGGAAAAATTCGACTTGAAATTCCTGTAAAGTTGCATCATGTAGCTCGGCAGGTGATATCCAGTTCCTCGGTCCATCACGGCAAAACGGTGCAGCGGCCTCATAAACACCCCATCGCTGGATTTATGAATCCCTTGAGCCAGCAGCGCCAGCAAAGATGCATGGAGCGCAACACCCAAAGCTCCCCATGAGCGCATGTTTTAGGTCGGTTAATGACAAATTCCTCCTCTGGAAGAGCAGGGGAGCCTTATATACTCTCACCCACCCCCTTTCACGTTTAACAAGTAGCTGAGAACATTAAAGGAAATTGACATGAGTCCTCAAGACTTGCTACCTGACAGCTCATCATCTATTCAGTTGGTAATGAGGCGCCTGGGTTCGTGTTTACAAGGAGCACAGGTTTTGTTTGCACTATGTTCTTTGGGCTTCTGCAGCCTGACTCCCCATTCTCAGACTAATTGTTTCATCTGTTTGGTTTGCACTAATTGTTAGGCTTTCCCATAGTCTAATTTAGTCAACTAAGGGCCCTCTGAAATGCACATCAGGGACAATGAATGGGCTCTATAACCCATCAGCCATGTCTTCGTACAACAACAACAATGGCAACAAAACTATTAATGTCAAAACATCACTGCAACCAGTAATATAGGGAACGCACATGGGATTTATACTACATTTATTATGCATTTGTTAATAACTTGGCCTAATTTAACTTCTAATTATACCACAAATGGCCTTTTGTGACAAGAACATTACGATAATAGATGGAGACTGATAAAAAAAGCCTACCATAAACTGAGATAAAGTCGCTGGAAACTTAATATAGACCTCTGGGACACTATCAAGCAGCACAGATAGAATGAAGCAGGAAACACGTCTTATCTCGCTCATATTTAACTTTAAGATGTTTACTTCTAAAGCTATACTATTATATAAAGCTTTACATTTTCTTTATGGTCAGCAACCAATATTTATTGAACTCACTGGTGTTTTTCTGGTTATAATTCCTTAAACAGCGTATTAATTTTATTTGTAATGTTTATATATAAGCTTTCATTTTATTAATAGTAGTAGTATGACACCTATTATAAGAATGCTTAATTGCAAAGTGGCATAACAGCAATGAACCTTTTAAATCTTTTACGCGAAGTTTGCACGTCAAAAATCTTGGTTCCTGCAAAGAGCATCTGTGGATGGGTTGTCGCAAACTGCGCATGCGCCATGCGTCTCCATTCACATAATGAAATCCTTTTCCTCGAGAATCTCCCGAGAAAGGATAAAAATTAATGGATATTTTTCATCCATCTGTATAGTTAAAAAGCGGTGCACTTTGTCGACAACGTCTACACCGGAATAACCGAGCTCCGAAAATCTGTTTTCCTAACTGGCCCGTCGCTTTTTCACCTACCGTGTGCTGAAATGGTGAGTAGCTTTAAAGTTTACGGCTCTTTTCTTGCACGAGTCATGGCAGCTAAAAAAAAGTTGGCACTCGTGCCGTTTTTGGACCCCAGTATCCCTCTAGATTACTATCTTCAGCAAATATGGATTTTGGACTTTTGCTTGGACTAGACTTCCGCAGTGAAGGATATTTTCATGATGTGCTTGTGTGGCTGATGGGGCATACATGTGCTTGGCACCCCCACCCCCCATCTCTCCATGCCTGCACTGTATTGTGCATTGAATCTGGTGTTTTGGGCGCTGACAGTGATGAATAATAAAAAAAGAAGTTGTGCAAACCACGATAGGCAGCTGGGGCTCATGACTATGGAAATGCGTAAATGGATAAACGTTAACTTATGTTTTTATTTGCTTATAAAAAACAGATATTTTCTAGGATGTCCTGATTTGTTACAGTGCAACGATTGCACGGAAATTACATTACAGTACATGCATGCAAATGATAAAAGGTTTGAGAAAAACAATGTATTATGCTCTGCGTAATGCATTTGCATCACTTATGCAAATACTGGATATGTACTAATAATAGGTGTGTTTTATGGTAGCGCTCATAAGACAGAAAAATGAACCAAAACAAATACTTCTACATACAAATACCACTAACAGAAACATAATCTAAAACCGCGTCATGTATTTACATGTGCATGTATAGCATCTACAGTATATAATAGGCAAATAGTGAGGTCATGCTGCATCTGCGTAAAGATTTTATTAGGCCTGATATAAAGTCTAAAAGCACAAAGCACATGATGTTCTTTGATGTATTGTGTTGTTGTCAAGGCCTTTGTTTACTTTGGTCCTTCCAGCTGGTTATCCTTCCAGGCTCTTCTGTTTATATCTCTTTACCTCATGTCATGGCGGGGGGGTGGGGGTGGGAGTGGCGGTGGGGTGCACTGAAACTGCCTCTGATTGACCCGATCAAACCAGGAGTATCAGTTAATCAAGAATGATAGAACGAAACTCCTGGATGATTGAACTGCCTGAGACTAAATGATGAGCCTTTTAATCTCAGTTTATCTTGATAAGAGGGCTGGATGAGAAACTTAACTCCTACATGTAATTGAAAAAGTTGTTTGTTTGGACATGCCCCACGAAAAGCCCCGACTTTATTTCCAAAATGATTTATAGTAGATCTGTTCATAGGGATTGAGAAATGCAAAACAGGTGTTCAGCTAGGTTCAAGTTTCCTTAAGTCCCAGTGCTGCTTGTTGAAATTGATTTGGATGCATATTTGCAATCATTTATGGGAGTATTGTGCCAAGTCAAGGTCAAGTGAGTCAGAGAGGGGGCCAAATTTGGGATGGGGTGTTGCGGGTCCCACCTCCCAACTCTCTTTACTTTTCTTATTTTCTGAAGTTGCACAATAAAATGGCTGTGACTGTTCACCTTCCTCATGTTCATAATGAAACTATAAATAACAGCTGACTGCAATAAAACTGCTAGGACTTATAATCTACCATATGCATGTTTAGTTATACAGCACATTACTATCTACATGAATTAAAAATTCAGTGCAGGTGAAATGAGTCTTTGCTTGACCGTAGGTATGCTTTCAGACAAACATGTTGGTTAAATAAAACTTTAAGCGTACCCAGTTTTGTTTGGTTGCTCTCAGTGTTCAATGAACTGTCCCACTGTAAACTGTCCCATCAACAGCAGATGGGAATATTAAAGAATTCAATCTTAAGGCGAAGCTAGAGAGCATAATATGCTTTTATGTGGAAAAGAAAATACACTTTTTTCAGTTCTAAGGTCTTAGGGATCAGATAAGATAAGATAACCTTTATTAGTCCCACACGTGGGAAATTTGTTTTGTCACAGCAGGAAGTGGACAGTGCAAAAGTTATGAAGCAAAAATTAGAATAAAATAAGAATAAATACAGTACACAACTGTACAGAATAGAATACAATACTATATACAGTAGAATAAAATAGAATAAAATATACAATAAGATAAAAATAGAATACAAATGCTATATACAACTGAGTAAAAATACAACGATGCCAGAAAAGATTATTGCACATTAGTGTTATTGCACATGTGTGGATGTGTGTGTTTGATCAGTTAAAGTCTTTGTTGTGGAGTCTGACAGCAGTGGGGAGGAAAGACCTGCGAAATCTCTCCGTCCCACATCGTGGGTGCCGCAGCCTGCCACTGAAGGAGCTGCTCAGTGCTGTCAGAGTCTCTTGCATGGGGTGGGAGATGTTGTCCAACAGGGATGACAGCTTTGCCGCCATTCTCCTGTCACTCACCACCTCCACTGGGTCCAGAGGGCATCCTAGAACAGAGCTGGCCCTTCTGATCAGCCTGTTCAGTCTTTTCCTGTCCCCAGCAGAGATGCTGCCCCCCCAGCAGACCACACCATAGAAGATGGCTGAGGCCACCACAGAGTCATAGAAGGTCTTCAGGAGTGGGCCCTCCACTCCAAACGACCTGAGTCTCCACACCAGGTACAGCCTGCTCTGCCCTTTCCTGTAGAGGGCGTCTGAGTTATGAGTCCAGTCCAGTTTGTTGTTCAGATGAACACCAAGGTACCTGTAGCTATCCACAGCCTCAATGTCCATACCTTGGATGTTCAGTGGTTGCAGTGGAGGATGCTTGTGCCAGGAGGACATAATTAAAGATTATCTGGTCCTTATTAAGTCTTCAAATTAGGTAAATACATGATCATTTGAACAACAACACATGATGTATTACACTGTGTCATTATGCATTTAACAAAAACTAAGCCAACATGCAGAAGCAGTGTGTGGAAAACTAAGCACACACCATGATTCTATGGGTTATAGAGATCCACCTTTAGCAGCAATAACTTGAAGTAATTGTTTGCTGTTTGACTTTATCAGTCTCTTACAATTTTGGCACACATTTCTTTGAAATGTTGCATAAGTTTGCAAGCATCTGATCTCAAGGTCCTGCATGTCAGTTGGGTTAAGCTTTGGACTTTGACTGGGCCATTGCACCTTGATTGATTGTCCCATTGCATGACCCAGTTTCAGGCAAGCTTTAGCTGTCATTTGGACATTGTGGTTTTCCTTTTGGTTTGTTCAGATGCGACTTTGCGAACCTAAGCCATGCTGCCATTGTCTTTTGGAGAAAGGAAGCTTTCTCTGGAGACTCCATTCAGTCTTTTTCTAATCATACTGTCATAAACTTTAACATTTAACATACTAACTGAGCCCTCCAGAGTCTGAGATGTAGCTCTTGGGTTATTTTGTGATTTCTCTGAGCATTGCAGGGTCTGACCTTGGGGTGAATTTGTTGCAATGTCCACTCCTGGGATAATTGGCACACCAGCTTGTTTTCTACATTTTCATAATCTTTATAAATTACATAACCCTCCTTCCTCCTTTGCATTGTGTTAACACACACCTGAATGCTCCAGACCAGCAGATTGCCAAAAGTGCTTTTAGAGAGAAGGTTGCTAATTATCAGTTAATCAAGTTTTTTTGATTACAAGCACTTGGCTGCTCCTAATCATCTTAATTCCATTGGAAGCAGTGAGGCTGTACTGCTCCCAATGTCTTGTTGTTCCTTTAATTGCATTTCCATAATTTTAAGACCTGCTAAGAAGCATTTAAAAATGTTTTTGAGCTTCATGCATTCTGATAAAAATATTTGATGTAAAAATAATTTTGATAATATCAAAATATTTGGAGGCATGCCTTCCAGTAATTATAATCTTGGTCATATCCAAAGTTACTCAGAGGACATTTGATGTAAATTAATTAATTTCCCAGTGGGCACTGTTTTCTGATTGTGATTGAATAGTTGTCTGAGTGAAAAGAAGTGTTTTGGAAATTAGATCATTATCTAAATGCAGTTGTTAATTCTTACCACAAGGTGTCATATTTGATCAATGGACTCAAGAGAATATTCCACTGTACGTCCACCCAGAACATGCCTCCGTGTATTTGTAATTAGTTATCATTTCATCTTCCCAAGAGCTTTGAGCTGTTTTGAGCTCTGAGGTATTTTTAACTTAACAGTGATTGATTAGGGAAACATTTTGATTTGGGAACAGTGTCCCTGTGCTGTGAGAAAGATGAAAAGACTATCTGAAAGCATTAATAATGTATTTCATTTCTAATGCGTCTGGAAGCTTAGAACTTGTCTCAGGTGAAATACTTCCCCCTTCCTTACAATTGCTCTTACAAGGCTCTTAACAAACTGGCTTTCTGGAGATAAGACAGACACCAGGCCTGAGAAAAGATTTGAACAAGAGAGGTGATAAAAGCCGTACGGTCCTTTTCCAATGGGGACATTAAGCAGAGAGGATGTTTTTTCAGTCTGCCATTGAATATCCTCTTATTCTAAATTATGCTTTTTTTCTGATCTTAAATAATGGGAAGGTGCATGAGCCTGTGCCTAGGTGGGTCACTCATTAGCTTTATGACAGTTTATTACAAAATCTCCCCCCTGAAAAACAAACGTATATTTGTTACTTCTCACTTCCTGGGTGGATTCATTCATGTTTTGAGGTTTGCGGGCCATGGGAGGGTTTGGTTTCACATTCACGGTGTTGCAAGAAAGTCAGAATCTTTGGCCTGCGCGGCTGCAGGAAGGAAGGAACAGGTGTGGCAGCAGTAGATTTTCCATCCATATCTCGAAAAAAACACTTACCACTTTCGCAAATCAGCTTGATGTGGACATTATCTTGTGACAGATTTGTGATCGCACATACTTTTGTAAGAAAACATTCTCACATGCAGTTCACTCAGACGATAAGCCCGATGTTGTTGGCCAATTTGTTTAATAATTTGGAGCCCTAAGTGTAAATGCACTTACCCAAATGGGTAAGTTTGGCAGAATTTCGAAACAGGTATTTTGCAAGCAGATGCTGTTGGCTGTATTCGTGCCTTATTCAAACCTTAGGATGCCTGCTGTTTGAACTGACATACCCTCAGTGTTATGACTACAAAGGGTACAGCACACAGGCATTTACAGCTAAAACTCAAGCTTAAATCTAAGTATTTGCCCAGCTGTAAGCCTGTTTACTTTCAACATGACATGTGTTAACTGCTAATGAATGGAGTAATTAGCGCATTGCAGTGAATTAGGCTTATGTTCTCGGTGTTGCAAGTGTACTTTACATTCTACAGTGAGGGTTTACTGCTGCATCTGCTCGTAATTTGTGTAAGAAGTGACGGTTTAGTTTGATGTGTTTGATACAGTTGCTGAAAGGTCTGTGTGTTCAGAAGGTATTGTGCTGCCAGGAGGCTCCGGTTTATGATTGGATGGTGAAGTGGATGGTGAGTAAGCATCTGGGTCCGCCTCCACATCCTCTTCGACCCCCCCCCCCTCCCTTGCACACATGCACACATGCACACACGCACAAGAGCACAATCAGTTTCATACACACACAAATCCCAGCAACCTTGCACCTCATGTGCAGGGGATGCATACAAAAAAGTAACAAACAAACCAACAGGGGAGCCCCCCCCCCTCTCCCTGCACACTCCCGTCTTTTCCTGCTCAGTGGTTGTCTGGGATCTGTCCTTACTGAAGGACATGTTCATTGACTTGCTTTATAAGGACATGTTAATGATGCAAGACTGCCGCCTGCTGTAGTTTGATCAGGAGGCAGAGACACATTGCCTCACAGAACAGACAGAGATGCCAGCGGGGATGTCTGAGTGAGACTGGTTGCCTGCCGGAGAGCTGTCATTTTGGTTCTTTTTAACCCATTATTTGTTTCTCTGAGACTCGCGCACCTCTCGGACGGTGGAATGAGCAGCTGAATGTCAGGTACAGTTGTCATACTTTGCATTTTCTTTGTTGTGACACTTGAGTCCTGTTGCTGGTTTGTGGTCGCAAAACGTGTCATCGGTATGTTTTCAAGAGGTACAAAAGAAATGGCATGCGCTGTTTTTTAGATGCACGCTGTGATTTTACATGAGACTAAAGAGATGTGAAATATCTTTTTCATATGTTTTACCACATTCTTTGATAATACCAGTCATGGCTGATATTCACATAGCTACATGGATTGCATTCTTAATGGCATGTGACGCCTGAGCTCTCCTCTTAAGTGTTTATCAACTCTCCTTCTTCTGCCGGAGTGACCAGCACCTGTTTGAAATGATTCAGACACCCTTGACCATCTTACAAAATGCTGCTCAGTCAAGATCTGTTTGCACTTACACAAGTTTATCACTTCAGCCCGAGTTGCAAGCGAAATGTAACATGTTAACAACTCGGTGTAAAATCTATCTGCTGTCACTTGAACCGGCAGATCTGCCAGAATATCGTGGCCAGACACTGAGGTTTACAAAAAGTGAAAACCACACCACTGCAGGCTTGAAGTAAGAAGATAAAATTGGCATCTTGAGATAAATTACAGACAGGGTTTTTAAAAATAGATTTGTAAACCCTTTTTAGCTGGAGCTCACTGTCAAGCTGTGATGAAAGCAGGAATGCGCAAGGCTAAAGGTTACTTGTGATTTATGTCACTGCAGTAGCAGAAGCAGAGTTTGTTTGTGTCTCAGTGGATTTTCATCTCTTACTAGTGTTACGTGCCATTTCATTTAGATGTCGTCCAGGCAGTGTGTGCACCTCGGCTGTCAATCTGGACGCTAACTCTTGCAGTGGAAAAGCTATTTCACACATTTGATCAGATTTGAAACTAGCATCCTCTCATCATGCGTCAGCACGCAGCTTCTTTTTACCACAGTGTGCTCCTTCTGAGCACATTGCCAGGCCATTGCTTTTGCACAAAAATTAACAAAAGTCATAAGCTGACACAAATTCACAATGAGGTTTTTGGAACAGTTGAAGGAAAACACAAAAAAGATTTTTTGCAGAGGAAGCACTGAGCTCATTTCCGTGCAGAACTGACATTTTAGGGCAGGAACTAGCAATGTCCTGTGGAATCACGCCTGCAACCCTTAACCTCATTGGTGAAATATGCGTACAGCTGCAGGGAGGAAGTTTCAGAGAGTACATGTAAGCGTTTCCTGTCAAGGTGTGCTTATACTTCCTTAGCTTGTGTGGGGGTGTGACTGAGTTTGGTCGAAGGGTTTTCTTGGTCTAGCCTGTGATCAGTGAGACTGGGACAATATGTCATTGTTATTATTAAGTAAAATTAGGATTCAGATGTCAGACTTTTAGTTAGTGCACAGAAGATCAGATGTTTGATGGGGATATTGTGTGGCTATTTCCAGACACGACATGACTGCATCGCACTAAATCAGCTTATTTTTGTGTACCCAGCATGCTTTCAGCCTAAGCATTTTCAGACTGAACGAGTGGCCTCCATGGAGACCAGAAAATACACAGGATCCCTGATTATGAATTAGGTGATGCCAATTTGCATTGAATTTAGAATTTTAATGTGGCTTTTGTTGACATGCTGGTGGCTCCCCTCTCAACCTCAATGTGGGAAGTTGTGTTGAAAGATCTCCTGCGCACTACAAAGTGATACCCATCTCTCTTAAACCCCTGCATCTCGTATGAATAAAGGGTGCTCTGCATCCTTCCTCGGGGCCACCAACAGATGCATCCTGCAGCTGCAAGCTCCTTCCTGTCTGCGCTCAGACCCTTTTGTCTGAAGACGTTGCTACAGCAAAGTTGGGACACCGGCTGAATTTAAATGGGGCTGTCCTGAATGGAGCAATACTGATAGGCTGGCAGTAGCTTCTGGTTTCCATGGTCGTAAGCCGACTATGCTGTCTTTGAATTTAAATATTAGTGCCACTGGTTAACTTTCACCAGCTGTTCACAGCTTTGTTGGCAGATTCCTACACAAACACAGAAAGCTGAATTCAAGATTATTGTTTTTGTTTGTGTGTGAATTTACTTATTTCATTGAATTCCACTTATCTTTCATCTGACCCGGACACAGTGCAGCATCAGTGCAGTGCTTCAACGTGTGTGCAGTACTACTCTGGTTGACGTGTGGGATAAACAGCCTCTCTAATGAGTTGCCTTGATTGGCTTGCCAGTAGGATGTTTATGACTGAGGGCTATTTCTACACAGGCCTCCACCCCGGCTGCCCGCCGGGGGCGGAGACCAGGTCTGCCCATGCTGAAATTAGTGCAGTTGAAGAGCTGCTCTTGCATGTAGCAAGGACGTCTGTATCAAAGTTTGTGCACCGTGGTCTTGCAGCAGTGGTGACGGGCTGCAGAGTAAGAGAGCAGAGCCTACAGTGTGACCATTTCCTTGCTAAAAAGTCAAAGTATCACGTATCCTCAATTATCAGATGTTTCGCAAGCAACCACATCACATATGCGATAAGATTTAGGAAGTTCTAGTGCGTGGCTGAATATAATGCGAGAATCTGTTTTCAGTGTTTTATGGCCTTCCACTAAACCACAGAGCCATGCATAACTGTGGTGGTGGGTAAAAGAAACCTACTGATTAAATGCCCTTAAAGGGACAGAGATCGAAGTTAGTCTGCTTTGTTTCTACCCGTTACTTTAAGGAAAGAACAAAACAAAACTCGTTAAGGTGACTTTTTACAGGAACAGTTTGCCTTAAAAGTGTTAAAAAGACCTCTATTAATGCCACCTTTGCTTGTTCACACTAATCTGCACCAGGCCTGCAAAATGTGCTTCATTTTTCATCGTGTGTCGGCATTTTGGAATCAGATCCATGTGATGTCCAAACCATCAGCATTCGCAGTGCTGGCTGTCTTTCTACTACTGTCAATTTGGCTCTTTTACTATCTCTCCTGAGGGCTTAAATGCGCAGCAACAAAGCCACCCCCCTTTCCGTCTTCGTAGCTTGTATACAGAATAGTGAGGTGGCATGATGCCACAGTATTCCTAGCTTGAATGCTCTGTAAAAAAATGGGCATATCTTACATGGATAGTCCAAAACTGGCAACACTTTTACATCTGCTACATCTTGTGGTATACTTGGGCGTACAATGTTTACCACATCTTGTTTCTGTATCATTTATGTAGCCCACACGTCAAATTTGCAAGTATAGATTGGTTCATGTCCTCCTTATTCATTAAAAATAAAAGTTTCAAAGGAAAGAGAAGAAATATTGCAATTTCCTGCTAACATAAGCAAAAATTATGAGATAAAAGCAGAAGTTAAAAAGCTTTGAAAAAAATGAACATGTTTCTGTTGATCCGCTTCTGTCAAGTGAATAATAAAGTTATAATTTCATGTGTTGTCTGCTGGAAAGAGTCAGCTGTGTGTCATCTTTGTGCATGGCCTGCCCATGTGAAAGAAAGCTAAGCTTTAGCCATCTGGCTGCCAGATGTATTGCTACTTCCCCTGGTCTCCTCTGTTGAGACTCCAGTCTCCTGCATGAATCTATTCCCCAACATCAGTCAGGAGACGGAGCAAAGACGAGGAGGACGTTGTCTGAAAAGTATAACTTCTGAAGTTTTGCCTGAATGCCAAGCAGCCTGGCACTTTGAACTCCCACAAGGGGTGTTTCCCTCCGACTGGGGGTGGGTGAGTGGATTCAAAGAAGGAAGATTTCTTTTTTTGGATGTGATGCCAAGTTCTCACACTCCTTTGGACCATGGCAGAAAGAAAGCAGCAAAGAAAAGGCTCTGGAAGCACAGATTGCACCTCATCTCATGCGTAAGATATTATATTTTACTGGATTGCTACGTCGTGGAGTGTTTTTTGTTACGTTTCCTGCGGTGGCCACAAAATTATGCTAACAGAGAACCTTTTGGTATGTGACGGGGACGTAAATAGATTTGTGAAGCTGTTAGAGCACAGCATTGAAAACTCAGCTTCCTCCTATTGAACTCAGGCAGGGTTTCTGACTCTTTTGCCTTCAGTCTTTTCACGCAGCTGTTATTTGATAGGAGTATAATTACTGAAATCATATGATTATTTGAACTATTTGAACTGCAAACCATTTATACTGTACATTTAAAAAAAATCCAAACCAGGAACACGTTGTGCTTGTGAGAAGAATCTTTCTGCTGAATCAAAAAGTCTCCAAGTACAAGGCTTGACCTACCTTCTCACCTTCAGAAGCAACAAAGAGGACAGTAGCTGTGACTCATGCGGCACTTCTCTCACCCGCAGCCTCTCTGCACCTTGAGAGCCCACTCTATTCAAAACTGATGATCACACAGAGGAGCTTTGAGCTCAGCTAGAAGACTAAGCTTCCATACGCCTGAGCTGTGTGACATTCGGTAGATTTTGTGTTTGTTGGATTCATTCTGTCTGCTTGTGTTTGGGGACTCGATGTATTATTCTGTTCATTTAAGTTAGGGGTAATAGGTTCCCAGCCAGCTTCGTGTTACAACCGATGTTAATGAGCACTGATGCTGTGGCCTGCTAGGCTGTCAGAAGTTTTGTTTGTTTATCTGTAGAGCTCCCTGGAAAGCTTGGTTTTTATTCAGAGGAGAAAAGGTTTTGTTGAAACCTGGCTGGCTCTCATTGGAGACTCTGAACCCCTACCACTATGACCATGATGAAACTGTAGAGAAATGAAATTAATGGTTAAGCCTAAAAAGGCGGATTTTATGAGTCATTGGCTGAGCCTTGCTCTATGCATAGAAAAACTACCACTGATAATATTTTTCATAATACATGATAGCTCAGCTTATTTAATCACATATCCTGAATACAGTTATACTGCAGTTTTTTATGTGATAAAATAATTTTTTGCTCATAAAAAAAAGGAATTAATTTGAGATCATATAGAGAAGTAATTCTTATTTCTATGTTTTTCATTAAGCAGATAGCTAAAATATAAGCAGTTGTGTTTCCACATATTTTTTCTATACCCAACTGTGAATGCTTGCCATGTAAGAATCGCAAAACTGCAATGATAATTAGAAAAATTATAGTTCAACATGTAGATTCTTTCATTCTGATTATACGTTAAGATCAGTGCCATCCAAACAAACATACTGTTTACCGTGGCTCTGGTTCACCATATTAAAACCCTTCCAAACAGACCCTTTGAGATCATAATAGCCTTTAACAGTGTTTCCACTTCTTATATAGATATGAGAATGGTACTGGTCTTCTTATTTAGCTCTCACAAAGATAGCGAATCCTCTGGCGACTATGAATATCATTACCTAATTTCCTGGAAAATCAGCCAGTAAAAGTAAAAAAAACATAGCAGCACTGTATCAAAACACAGGAGATGAATTCAAATACATTTTAAAAATCTAATAAAGTGCATGGTTTTGGGATGGTTTTTCAGCAAATGCAGTCATCTTTTGCCACTTTACCTGCATGCAAGCAAAGTCTGCTCAAGTGTAACTTGTCACACTTTTTAAATGTATTTATTTTTTGTTATTACAGGAACTTCAGTGTCTGTCTGTGTCAAATTTAATGAGATCATTGGTGGGCAATCCTCAGCTGTGATACTAGCATAGAAAAAAATGTTTCATGATGTGAAAAATAAAAAAAATCTGCATAGTAATTCAAAATTCTATTTATATAGCATACGCTGGTAAGTAACACCTTTTTCTAACCTATTCCTAGTCTCAGTGTGAGACTAGTACTGAATAACTTTTCACACCTTAAGTATGTTTGTAAATTATGTCATTCTCCAAATACACACTATTGTATGTTCCGCTGCTGTGAGCGTGCTTTCGTGTGTGATTGCTTCCTGTTTCTAAGTCCACTGCGATGCCATTTACAGCAGCTTGTGGAGCATGGGTACAACTGCCAGTGCCGCACCACAGCCCGTTTCTGTTGCGTCGCCGCTTGAGAGTGTCCATGGCAACGGGATGGCTGACAGCAAGCAGTCTCTTTGCATGAGCCCCTTCCAGACAGTCAACATCCACAACAACAAGGCCAAGTCCATCATCACCAACAAAGTTGCACCTGTCGTCATCACGTAAGTCCCTCCCCGAATCTACGTTCTCACAGTTGGGTGTGAAACCTTTTTGATCACTGAGGTGACACCCCCCTCACCCTCCAGCCACGGTGTTTGCTTTTGTCAACCCAGGCCAAGCAAATAGCAGCTGATAATTGAATTGGCCTCTCTGCACCATCCACACCTTGTTTTGTGTTTTGCATTGCAGATATAATTGCAGACAGGAATTTCAGATTCACGACGACATCCTCAAGACCAACTACAAAGTCGGTCGGATATCAGACACTCTGCCCGAGCACTACCTCGTGCAGGTAAGGGTGCCGTGCTCTTCTTGTAGCTGCGACAAAGAACAACACTGTCACAGCAAGCTGTGGAGTCATCTCACCATTCTTTCTTTTTCACATTTACATGTCCAAATTGCAGAGTGGTGCAGGAACATTGTCATGCGCTGTTTTATGATCAGAGGCAGCCATTAAAACGGGAATGTTGTCACCCTCCTCTCAAGGCTTTGATCTGCTCTGTCAACTGTGCTGTGGTAGTTCAAGCATGCAGTGTTTTGTCAGTGTTAACTCACAGTTCCTTTTATATGTGTAGCGAGGTCAGGAGTTTAATCTTGAGAACATCTCCTTAAAAAAGTGACTTTCTTTCTTTCTACCAGTAATGTTTGTCTGAAATGTTATGAACGCCTAATACCTGATTAAAACTTGATTTCTGGGGCTGATGCTGATATTGAAAGCAGTAAAACTACTAATCAATCTTCTTTATATATTTATATACTTATATATTGTGCACATAGTAAGTTAGAGCTCTTTTTAAAACAGTAGATTTGATATTATTCCTCTGTTTACTCATATTGATATAACAAATTGAAATACCAACTAGAAATGGGAGAAACATGTAAATATGTATATAATGTAAATATAAGAAAAACCTGGAAAGTCCAGTGGTCATGAGGGTGTCTGTATTTGTTGTTTCAGTGCGTTAAGCTCTCTGGATCAGTGCAGGGAACAGGTCTACTAAAGATCTGGGCGGGAGGGCATAGATTGAACTTTCTGAGACGACACAGTAACCACACGTTATCTTTTTGGTGTTGTTTGCAAACACAGAGGACAAAAGCCTGAACAAAAATCTAGCTTAATCTTGCAGCGATGACACAAAGCACTTCCACATGTAAACACTGTGTCAATTTTTTAAACCACTGTAATGTTTACATTGCTACTCTCCCAATGAAGGCTGGGCTGGAAGTTGGAACAGTTTGGCTCAGTTCAGATTTATATGTGCTCTTCTTTCCAGGGGGAGTACTTCATGGTCCAGGATGTCTACAGCAAGGCTGATGTCCTAAACACCACGGGCAGTTATGGGGCGCCCAACTTCCGCCAAGTGAAAGGATCCTACCCCCTGTATGGCATGGGTCAGCCCAGCTTGAATGGGTTCAAGCAGGTTCTCCAGAGACTCCAGGCGCAAGGACAAGAGGTCACTGCTATAACTTGTGCACAATTTCAATGTGCCCCTCTTAAGCCTTCGATAGGTTTCTCTGGTAGATCCTATTTTCCTGTGCTGGTGCCAGTTTAGCTCTGCCTGGCCTCTTTCGCTCCGTGTTGTCAGTAAATATTTGAGGAGTCAAGTGCTCAGTGGAGGCTGTGGCTGGATTGCAGAACTGAGCAAACAGAAAGTTGTGGTCATGTGCGCCAGTGGAAAATGAATCTTTCTACTTAGAGCAGCTAGAAACCGGCCGCAATTAAAATGAAATTGACAAAATTATACATCGGGTTTTTAAAACTCTGTATTCATGTGCTCCGTGTCATATGACGAGAAATTGTTTCCAGCTATTTTTAAAAGTAGTGTCGTTTTAAGGAGGAGGCCTGTTTTCCTATATTTCTTCCTACAGGAGGTTATATTCGTGTGTGTAAGAGAGGAGCCCGTTGTTTTCCTGCACAAAGACAATGACTTTGTGCCATATACCCCGAGGAGGAAGGAAAACCTACATGAGAACCTTCATGACCTGGAAAAAGAGGATAGGGTGGAAAGCCTGGAGCTCACCATCAGAAAGGAGGTGAGAGACAAACTCATGCCTAATCCCTAAGGCGGGTTTTTTTTTTCTTTTTTGCTAAAGTCTCATTTGCAACAGTATTAAAACACTCCTTTCTTCCACGCTCCACAGCTCCATGACTTCGCCAAGCTGAACGAAAACGTCTTCTACGTCTACAACGACATCGAGTTCTTTAAAGACGAGCCACAGAAGATATCTATCACGTGCGAGGAGGACATCCATGTGACCGAAGAGGTCTACAAGAGGCCGATGTTCACTATGCCGGCCTACAGGTTGTTTACATTGTTCCTTTATTATGCCTGAGCTCCTCGGGTCACGCGCACGAGTTTACACGAAGCAGCGTGTGGCTGCCTGCTGCTGAACATGCAGGGAAGGTTATAAATAGTGGTGCTTGTTTGTGCAAAGACTGGTTGCCCTGCGTTTTTGGAAACGAGAAGAAACGGGGGCGTAAAAACTACAGATTGAAACATCCTGTTTGCAATCAGATCTGCGGTGTCGGCTTTGCTGAGATGTTGTGAACCGCTCGCTGCGTATCCAGGCCAAGAGCATGTATTATTCCCATAGGAGAGCCCTAAAGCTTTTACTTTTAATCTGTATGTTTTGTAAACGATAGGATGTTTTATTATAAATAGATTCAAAGTGCAGGTGTTTGGGCTCATCCTGTGATTCGGATCTCTCCCATCATCCTTTGCGGTTTGCCGGAAAAGGCATAGTTTCTATCTGATGAGATTAGGAAACACAACATTATGGAGCTCGGCTGTAAAGTCTTAAGGTTATATGTTTATGTGCTCTGACCTACTTAAGGGCAGTATTGACACAACATACACAGGCACGGGTTCAACTCTGGGTGACAGTGTGTTGTTTTGCAGGTACTACAGACTGCCACTGCCCACAGAGGGAGCACCATTGGAAGAAGACTTTGACGCATTTGTTAACATACTCAGGGTAAGCAGATGTAAAAATGTCAATCACGCTACAAACCCAGCTGTTACATAGTCCTTTTTTGGGCTTGTTTTTTATATTTGGATCTTGTTCTGGTGTGCCATTAAAGTTATTCATGGCCAGAGCTTTGAAGAGTGCCTGGAGTTTCTCACTGAGGTAGTGAGAAAGTAACGCTAGCTTTTTTAATCCACATGTATGCCATTATCTGTCCTGTATGTGTAATCAATCATTAATAATAAGTCCCCCCAAAAAAGGCAGTAAGGACTCACTTCATGTCCATTCTTTGGTCATCCCCTTTGTCTGGTTTCCGTCCTTCCTATCACTCATACAGGATGTTCTTTTATTCTTGTTTTGACCTTTTTTGGAGTGACGTGCAGCAGCCGTTCCCATTCCCTGTGGTTTGAAAGCGGATTCATTTTTTGTGTTTGGATCAGAGCTTTGTTTTAGTAAATCTTAGTCTCTCACTCTGATATTTCCAAAGTGATCAATTCAATGCGATGAGCCTGATGTCGTTGGTTTGATGGCCCTAGATGTAGAATTTTAATGGAGAGCTTCTTGGAAATGAATTTCTCTATAAACTGACATTTTCCAGTATGTATTATCTATCATGTGACAAGTGGGCATCTTGTGTCCTACGTTAAAAAA